>NC_141695.1:1773142846-1773742846 GCF_964263255.1 Lissotriton vulgaris | reverse complement strand
CGGCCGCCCCAGTGCAGCTGGTGGTGCAACGAGGTCACTGATCTGAACCACGCCTGCTGCTGATTCTTCCTCCAAACGCTCAAACCTGGAAATCATTTACTTAACTGTCTTTTCTTTTTTGTGTGCGTCCTCCCGTAGGATAACATTGTGCTGATTGAAAAATGCACTTGGGGCCCGATTCACAGAACGAACTTAAGACTCAATCCTAAACTTACTACTATTTTGGCATTCACAGAAGTTAGGATTTTGTCTTAAGACAAACTTAAGACGGACTTAAGACAGACCTAAGACAAAATCCTAACTTAAGTCTGTCTTAAGTCTGTCTTAAGTTTGTTTTAAGACGATCCTTAAGACAAAATCCTAACTTCTGTGAATGCCAAAAGTAGTAAGTTTAGGATTGAGTCTTAAGTTCATTCTGTGAATCGGGCCCCTTGGTGTCTACTTTTTACATTGAAAAGGTGATATTACAAAATGTATTTTACTGCAACAAAGTATCTTTGGTTCCATAAAATAAATAAATTAAAAGTAATATTTTTACAAACCACTGGTCTCTGATTGGTTCATTGAGCGTGTGTCTCATTTATTGCCTCGGTGTGTACAACAGATGCTTAGCACTGCCCTCTGATGAGCCTCACTGCTCGGCCACGCTACCACCAAGAGAGCGTTAGTATCATCAACTTGAGCCTCTGTGAGCCTCTAGGGGCTCCCTTGACTCTGTGAACACTATTCCTTACTTTGGAATATTATATAGAGCGCCAGCTTCCTACACAATACACCACAGACTATTAAAAACAACCCACTAAGAACAGTGCACACTCCATGCAACAGCTGTCGGAAAGACCCTGGCCACTACAAATAGCCACCATCTGAAGGTGCTTCACATTCTACTACCTGCACCCTTCACACTACAGAGAAAACTTTAAAGAGACCAACTTCTGAAGCAAAACAAGCGCACAGACATAGGAGAGCAGTGGGTGCACACAGCCTTCTATGTTACGCATGTTACGTACATTGTCACGCTGAGATGGCTCTCTTCCATAACTCAAGGAAGCTTCAATACTTGGGGCAGATTTACGTTTCCTGGCGCATCCCTGGAAATCGGCAGGGATGCGCCAGGAAAGATGCGTGACGCAAGTTTACCCTTGCCCCACCACGGATGCACCGCATTTACAATGCGATGCAGAATGGCGTAAGGATAAACAGATGTGTGTCCTATCTGCCAGTGTAAGGTTGGCCCAGTGCTGGAGTTGTGTCGCGGCCGCGATGCAACTCCAGCACTGTTCCAACCTGGCCTATCCTGAACACGGTGCCTCACGCCTTATGCCTGCTTCAAGCAGGCGCAAGGTTTTGACGCAGCGGCGCCGGAAAAGTGACTGAGTGAAATATTTTACAAGGTGTGACTGGGACGGAATATCCCCCCCCCCCCCCACCCCTGCCAGAACGCCCACAGGAAACCTGACGCAGGTTTCATATGGCGAAGGGCTTTACAACGTGACACATCGCCCTGTGTTGTAAATATAGCTCAACGTGGTGCATGGTTTACGAAGCCGCTATGTAACAGAAGTGATGCAACGGAAGTGCAAATGTGGTGCACGGGGCTCGTAAATCTGCGCCACAGTATGTAGAACGCTGACTTTTTGCCCTCCTGGAAACGTTTTCTGTAGTATCAGAATATTTATGTGGAACATAATGAACACAAGTCAACTGTCAGCTGTCAGCTGTATACAGAGTTACTCTTGTTGGTTGATGTCAGCAGTGATGCCATCAATGAGGTCATTTGAGATGTCAGTGATAGAACATGTCATGAGTGATGTCATATGTGAGGTCATAAGCAAAGCATGGAAGAGGCTCAAGTTATAGAGAGCTCTACTGTAACTAGAACTGCTGAATTTCTGTGTTTTTGTTCAAAACTTTAATGTTCACACTGACAAAGTCACCTAAATATAATGTTACTGGAACCTTTGTCTCTGTGAATTTATATATATATAACAAAAATTTCTTGAATACCAATATTTTATCCTCCCCTTAATGTTTACCTTGGTCATTTAAGCTCTAGCGTCTCTCATTGATCACCAATGAAACAATAATTTGTCACAGCAAATTAGAATAGACACTGGGAATAATTAATAACTGATCTCTAAATCAATATAGATGTTATACTATTTACTTGAGAACTGTTAATAAAAAAAATCAGTCCAGGGAAAATGCATAATCGCTCCATAAAGGCTGAGATACAGAATCACAAATTATAATGAAATCCCTATTTAGGCAGCTAAACTTCTCGATTCTTAGTGTCAAACTCATAACAGGAACTGACTACTTCCTAAGGGAGGTAAAGAAAGTCTAAAAAATGTTCTGACAGAGTCTCGGGAGATCCATGTTAAGCATAACAATGAACAAAAGTGCAGATTCAGCGTGATCTGACCATGGTTGGGTCTCCCGCTTGCTTCCTCAGCAACTGCACTTTGGAGATGTGCAGCATAATGTTAAACATTTCTCAAAGAATGGGTCATAGAAATGCGTTCTTTTGCACGCCGGCATGAGTACTTCCAGCGGAATCCTTCAGAGGGATAAGTTACAGGACGGAAAATGTAATTTACAATCCACGCTTATTAATTCAATAGTTTAGTTTAGTTTAATAGTTTATACAGCGCTCACATCACCCTGGGGCATCGCGCGCTGTCCAGATAGACGTGCAACCGGAGAGAAGAAAGGTAAAAAGTAGGCTAGCCAGTAGTTAAAACAGATACACTTTCAACTGTTTCCTAAAAACATTGTAGCTTGTAATTTTCCGTAGTTCCAGCGGAAGTTGGTTCCAGTACTTTGGTACCAGGAACGAAAAGGCTCTGCCTCCCGTCCGGACCAGCCGGATACGAGGAATCTGAAGCAGGTCATGAGCCCTAGATCTGAGGTTCCTACTTGGAATGTAGTTATGGAATTTATTCCATAAATACAAAGGGCCAGTTTCATTAACGGCCTTGTACGTTAGGCAGCAGATCTTAAAAAATGATCTTTTTTTACTGTCAACCAATGCAGCTCCTTCAAAAGCGGAGCTGAGGATGAACCTGCCGGTTGATTAAGGATCATTCTTGCTGCAGTATTCTGCACCACCTGGAGCTTGGCCAGCAGAGTCTCTCCGACTTCCGCCAGTAGAGCATTACTGTGGTCCAAGCGAGTGGTGACCATTGCTTGTACAAGAGTTCTTCGATAGGGGACGGGAATGTAGGGTAATATTTTCCTCACAAGTCGGAGGGCATAGTAGCACGAGCTTGTCATTGTGGAGACTTGGTCTTTCATGTTCAGGGCTCGATCAAGCTTTAGACCCAAACTTTTTACTGATCCTTTGGGCGATGGCGCGGATCCTAGCTCCTGTGGCCACCAATCCTCTGACCAGACGTCTGTTGCTTTTCCCAGCAACATCAGCTCAGTTTTATACGGGTTCAACTGGAGACAGTTTGCTGTCATCCAGTCCGCGATGGTAAGCATACCTACGGGAAAAGGAGCTTTATCAAGAGCGGGGATTGATCCAATGTTAAAGATAAGCTGTGTATCGTCTGCATAAGAGACGATTGCAAAGCCCAGTTCCTCCACAATCCTGGCCAATGGGGCCATATACATGTTAAAAAGGGTAGGGCTCAGACAGGAGCCCTGCGGAACGCCTCTGCCCAGATAACTTCTTTTGAATTTATAAGGACCCAACATCACTGTTTGGAATCTCCCTGACAGGAAGTCATTTAGCCACTTAAGTGCCACCCCATTCATACCCAAGGCAGCGAATCTCTCCTCCAGCCTAGAATGCGAGATGATATCGAAGGCTGCAGAGAAATTGAGTAAGATTAGAACCCTGGCCTGAATCCTGATTGCGAAGGATCCAGGAGCTGGTTTTCTTCAAGGTAAGTACTGAATTGTCGATTAACAATCCCTTCCAGGATTTTACTCAAGAGTGGTAAGAGGGAAATAGGTCTCTAATTTCCAAGTATAGAGGGGTCCGTCGCAGGATTTTTCAAGATAGGCCGCACAAAAGCCTCCTTCCATATTGATGGAATAGCACCAGTGAGTATTTGACCGATTAAAGATGTCTGTAATCGATTGAACACAACTCGTTGCTAGGAGTGTCATTATTCTTGGAGGGCAGAGATCCACAGGTGACCCAGACTTGGCTGTAGCCAAGCCTTTCATGACCTCCTCTGTCGTAATAGTTGTAAAACTGCTCAAAGAGCATGTTACTTTTCCATCCTGCTTCTCTGTCATATTAGCTATTCCTATATTGTATAAGGCTGGTGGGGGAAAGTTCTCATACATTTTTGAGATTTTATTATGAAAGAAGTGAGCTAGTGAGTCACATAGTTCCTGTGACACCACCGGGGCTTGACTGCACACTTTAGGGGATACAAACTCCTGTACTATCCCAAACAATGCTTTGGAAGAGTTACTGGCGCTTTCAATCTGAGTAGCTATAAACTGACACCTAGCCCCTTTTAAGTTCAGGTGGTATTGGCTAGAGACTGTCTATAAGGTACTTTATTTCATTTGTCCTATTTAAGCGTCACCTTCTTTCCAGGCCTCTACAGCTAGCGCTTTCTTTTTTTAATTCCATCGTATACCATGGGGCAGATGCCTGCCTAGTCATACCACTCTGTTTCTGTGTAGGAATAATCACATCCAGTGCTGTTTCCAAGGTGGAATTAAAAACCTCCAATTTAGCGCCCACCTCTTCGATGTGTGTGACGGGAGCCGAGGAGAAGACCTCATCAAAGGCTTCTACTGTGAGTTTATGCCATCTCCTACCCAGGGCGGATGGCTGAGTATGGATCTAGTTGCTGTACACTAATCTCAATCAAAAAATGATCCGTCCAAGGGAGGTGTTCCGGCACCTTACACTTAAGCTGGTCAATATTAGAAAAGACCAGATCCAGTTGGTGACCGGCTATGTGTGCAGCACCTTCTGCTCTTTGAGTTAGTCCCATCAGTTCAAGGGAGGACAAGAGTTTATTCACCTCCGGATCTATCAAATTTTCCCCATGAAAAGTGAAGTCTCCCAACAGAATAAATGTGTTTGTCGCCAGCACATATAGGGCAATGCGTTCCGTCAAATACAATCTATCCCTCACGTTGTTGCGCTCTTTGCTCTGTGGAAGCTGCGCAGACAGAAGACTTGCAGCGGGTTTCTTACTAGGAGGTGGAAATGACCCGAGCAAGAGGAGCCAAGCACCAGAAACTTCATTCATTCTGCTAACGGAGGGCCCGATTCACAGAACACACTTAAGACAAAATCCTAAACTTACTACTTTTGGTATTCACAGAAGTTAGGATTCTGTCTTAAGACAGACTTAAGACAGACTTAAGTTAGGATTCTGTCTTAAGTCTGTCTTAAGACAAAATCCTAACTCCTGTGAATACCAAAAGTAGTAAGTTTAGGATTTTGTCTTAAGTTAGTTCTGTGAATCAGCCCCATAGAGTTTTACATGGACCTGTGGCCTAACTGTATTACATTATTAATCCCACTTCTAACTAACATGATGAAATCATTTCAAGTGAATTTGCAATAATTAATCTGTTACAACCATATGCATCCTTAACATCACTTATTTGTACAGATAATTTGACACCCCATTTGCACATACCAAATCATAAAAAGAAGAAGATATATATATTTTTTTGTTTTTTTAAAAACATTAGAAATTCACTGAAAAATCAAAGGTTATAGTGTCGGAATAGGTAGGTGAATGTCAGTGACAACATTAACATTTTGAACTAAAAAAATCAGAAATTCACAAGTTATAGTTAGCAGCGCTATCTATAACTTGCACCCCGACCATGCACTGCTTATGACCTCACATATTGCATCACTCATGACATGCTGAGACATCATTTATGGCATCAATGATGACATCTCAACCCAAAGATGTGGCTTACAAGGGACTACACATCCTTGGAAAACTTCTTTGAGGGCTGGTTTCCCCCTTCTTCCCGGGTGTCGGCTGGCCTACCTAAACCATGGAACTGCCCCTCCCCCAAGTGCTCCCCATTCTCTCTTAAAAAATGGCTTCAGCTTTGAAGCTTGCGTTTTAGTCAACACCTGTGTGTTCTCTTGCAGGAGGGACATAACACCTCTCGCCAGAGCAAGCCCGTCTGTCTCCTTTCCTCAAAGTCATTAGCACGTCTCTCCAGGAGGGCAGAAAACTGACTGGGTTCAAAGTCTCCTTGTAACCTTTAAGGGCACAGGAGACTGAAGGTTACAAAGGGGCAACTTTGTAAAAGTTGCACACTGTAATTTCTTACATCAATTTTGACTTAAGAACCAAGTTTGGCTTAATGTAACACACTGTTGGATACCTTGGAGTGTCAACTTTGGTCACACCAGTCAGGAGTTAGCGCAGTTGAGTGGTCAGCATGGAACCCTGCACCAATCTATTTCTAATGAAGACCGCTGGCCAATCCTGGCTCAAATCATTTCCCTGTGACACAGCTGCCCCTAGCCAATGTTTATAGACTCTTCAGACCTCAAAGGACTTGATCCACCACCCTCTGGGAGGCATCAGCTACATTTTTCAACCCAGAGGAGAGGTGTAGACAAAGCAGACATTTTCTTATCTCTTGGGGTGAGGGCTATCTTCCAATAACCCGATGTCAGGTCAAAGATACTTTGCTGTCCCCAACCTATTGACTTGCTCATCACCCCTTGGTATGGGGGGGCATCAGCCTTGGTGACTGCATTGAGGCCCTTGTTGTTGATACAGAACCTCATTTCAGGTTTTCCCAGTTTGAGGTTTGGCTTGGACACCAGAACCACTGGGTTGGTCCAAGGACTACTAGACGGCTCATTCACCCCCAACTCTAGCATCTTGGCAACCGCTGCCTTGATAGTAGATTTACCCTGGTCTGACAATCTGCAAATTATGCTCCTAACAGGCAAGCTGTTCCCTGTGTCCATATACGGGGTACGCCATGGTGTCAGACCTGAGATCAGATAAAATAATCCAGCAAACTGCTTTAGCAACTGATAGCAAGTCTGCTGTTGCTGGTCTGTTAGGGAAGAGAAGAGAAATACTGTCGGGAGCTGGGTTTCTGTTACAGTAACCCCCACTTCTTGCCAGACTACTGATGCACTTTGACTTGATGTGCCCTGGGTCCCGGCCAATCAGGTTCCCAGGCACTGTGTTCTTTCTCAAAATTGCACCTTGTGCCCCCAATTGGCACATGTCGGTCCCTTGTAAAAGGTACCATGGGTACCAAGGGCATTGTGGCCAGGGGAGGCCTCTAAGGGCTGTAGCACATATTGTGCCACCCTTAGAGGCACTGTACCTTGTTATTGTTAATTTAGTCTTATTAGGCACGCACAGCTACCCAAGGGCTTCCAGGTGCCGCCTGTCAGGGTAAAGGAAGAACAGGAAGATAGGTTCCAAATATTAAACAGCCAGGTTTTTAAACCCCTAAGATAGTTCTCGTAACTGGTTTCAATCCGAAGTGCCATCGGAAGGGAGTTCCACAACAGTGGGCCAAGATAAGAAAACGATCGGCCGCCCATGCAGGACAGCCTGATCCTCGGCACCGTAAAGTTAGCCAGAGTGGCTGAATGTAAAGTACGTGATAGAAGGTAAAGATGAACTAAAGCTTTCAGATATTGAGGTGCTTTGCCATTTTTGATTCAGAACTTTAATTGGTACTCAACTCTGAGCCAATGCAGGCCACGAAGAGTGCCTGAAACGGACACTGTTTTGGCGATCTTGCAGAGCAGCCTGGCTGCTGCATTTTGGACCAGTTGGAGCTTACGTACTACAGCCTTATTGGCTCCAAGATATAGAATGTTGCCATAGTCCAGCCTGGATGTAATAAGTGCATGGACCACGGTACGTTGTGTGGAAGAGGGCATCATCCAGAGGATTTTTCTGAGCCATTTAAGGAGGTAAAACAAGTGGACGACACTTTCACCGCTTGCTGCCTCGTTGAAAGTTGTTAATCGATCACGACCCCTAAATTCTGAACCTGCTGACTGGGTAGATGTAGGACACCCATTTTGGATGGCCAATGTCAGGGGCCCCATAAATACTTTTTCCTGCCCAGTAATAGCACCTCAGTCTTCTCTCCATTAAGCTTAAGAAGGTTGGCTTGCATCCATCCTGCGATGTTTCTCAACCCCAATTGGAGAGAGGATGGGTTGGATGCTGTATCAGCTGATGGAGAGAAGACAATCTGGATGTCATCAGTGTATGAGAAAATGGAGAGCCCCGATTCTTCAGCGCTAAAGGCCTAACATAGATATTAAATAACAACAGGCTCTGAATAGAGTCTTGAGGGACACCCTTGGGTGAAGAGTGCGTTTTTGAACTCGATGTAGGAGACAAAAATTTGGAAGGTGTGATCCACCAGAAAGTCTTTTAGCCAGTTGAGTGCTACACCAGTCACTCCCAAGGACTGCAAAGCTTGCAAGAGCAGAGCATGAGAGACCGTGTCAAACGTGGCACTTAGATCAAGGAGTATTAGTGCCACAATATCATCATTATCCACACAGTTGCGTAACATTTCTGTGACACCTAATAAGGTGTTCTCGTAGAGAAGTCTGGTCGAAAACCAGACTGTGAGCTATGTAGGAAATTATATGGTTCATCCAAAGATGATAATTGAATGTTGACATGTTTTTCCAACATTTTTTGAGAAGGCCGGGAGCAAAGTTATGGCCCAAAAATTAGATAGTTGTGTAGGATCAGCATTGACTTTTTTTTAAAGTGGAAGAACCATAGCTTGTTTCCACATAGATGGTACCTTGGCTTTCATTAAGGAGGCATTAAGCAACTCCATAAGTAACATCAGGGATGGCGTTTCAAATTTCCGGAGCACAGAAAGAGGGCAGAATTCCTAGGCGAACCAGATTTCAAGCTATTCAAAATGTGCCTAAAGGAGATGATGCCTAGAGGTGCCCAGGTTACTAGATTGCTAGTGGCTGTCAAGGATGTTCTAGCCTGAGGGATCGTACTTATGATAGGCTGATCGGGAGTCGTCATGTACTGTTGGCTATCAGCTGGTTGGACTTGCTTCAGTGTGGCATAGACATTTTCTACTTTGTTGAAGAAGAACTTGGCAAGGTCGTCACATTGTGATTCAGTGAGATCAGGAGATTTAGGCAGGCACTTTGCACCCAATGATTCTTTTACAAGTTTGAATAGTATTTTGGCGTTGTTTTGAGCTTTACTAATAGTGGATGTCACGTACTCAGCTCGCGCAGCTTTACAAAGTGCATGATAGTTTATTTTTGCCAATTTATAGGCTAATTCAGTATCAGGGGCATAGTTCTTTCTCCAGTGTCTCTCAGATGCTTTACAATTACTTTTTTCTCTGTTTAGACTCTCAGAGAACCTTTCCACCCACACACTGCCATTGAAGGCTGCGTGTTTTGGTGCAGAACAAAGTGAAGAGGCGACATGGCAAACATCCCTGTGTGCCAGGTCTACAACCCACTGCCCTGGCATCGTTCAATCCCCCCTCTAGCTGGGTGCACTGTACCAGTGGTGAGGGTACGGGGGCATGAGTCCTGTACCCCTACAGTGTCTAGACAAATTATTTATTTATTCATTTGAATAGTTTTATAAAGCGCGAACAAGACCCACTAGGGTATCAAAGCGCTGTACAGAGTTGGTTCAAACAAGGATACCAATGAAATGTGAAGGCAGGTGACGTCACAACATAATGGAAAACATTCAGGTTACGAGTTGGGGGTATAAACTGTGCCCTAGAACATGAAGAGCAAAATATCATAAAGTAACACGCAACAGAGAAGTGCAAAACGAATCAAGGAGATTTTTAGCAAGAGCAAGAGCGAGATCACCAGTTAATGCAATTAAGGAGCCATAGAAGACTGGATCAAAATAACGTAAAAGCATACAATAAAACTCATCCTTGTAGTACAACAACATTGGGTATTAATAAAAGCAAGAGCATGATCACAGGATGATGGTATTAACGTTCAATCAGGAGTAGTTGTTTGACCAGTTTTTTATAGGATGTCGTGCAAGGATTGGATCCGATCTCGGATGGCAGGGAGTTCCAAATTCTCAGAGCAAACGAGTAAAAGCAGGGTTGTAAGATCTTTTCTTTTTTAATCTTGGAGGTTTCAAGAGAAGGGTGGACGTACTTCTAAGGTACCGCCTGGAGCACGATAGCTCAAGATTATTTGCCAGGTACGGGGTATTGTAGCGTATGGCTTTATGAGTCAGTCAAGCTATCTTGAGTCTGATTCTGGCTTCAATAGATAGCCAATTTAGTTGTAGAAGGACTGGGGAAATGTGATCATACTTTCTCGAGCCCGTTATGAGTCTGGCCGATGCATTCAGGGTAGCTCTGAGTGGGGCTAGGCTTGCTTTAAGAAGTCCAGCAAGGGTCACCAGCCCTTATTCCAATCTAGAGTTAATCAGGGATTAAACAATCGCCCATATTCCAATCTAGAGTTAATCAGGGATTGAACGGTCAGCCTGAAGTCTTCGGGGGGGAGGAGAAAAGGTTTGATTTTCTTGAGTGTCTTAAGTTGGAAATTGGCTCCCCTAGTAGTAGCACTGATGTGCGCTTGCATGTTTAAGTGTTTATCCGAAGTGATACCTAAAGATTTGGCAGAGTCTACAACATGAGGAGTGCAGTTTAGGGCAGTGACATGTTTAATCCAGTCAAGGGTACGAGCTGAGTGATTGGGTGAGGAGATCAAAATAAATTCAACTTTGAGAGTATTTTAGTAGGAGATGGTTCTGAGCTAACCATTGCTGGGTTTTTGCAAGTGCAGCATTTAATGTTTTTATGTCCTCTTGAGAAGAGATCGTCAGGTACAGTTGCGTATAATCCACATACATGTGGTACTGAATTTTCGCTCGATTCAGAATGACAGCAAGTGGCTCCATATAAGGGTTGAAGAGAGTGGGCGAGAGCGCTGATCCGTGGGGGACTCGAATCAATACTGAGGTACTGGACGCAAGGGAGTGTTTACCTTTGATCCTTTGTGTGCGGTTATGCAGGAAGGAGGCAAAGCAATTTAGGAGCGGGCCCGAGAGACCCATCCAGTGTTGTAGGAAGTCAATCCGGTTTCAATGTTTGATGGTATCGAAGGCTGAGGACAGGTCCAGAAGGATCAGGAGACACAGGACAGTTCGGTCAAGGGCTCTCGCGGCGTCATCATCAATGAGCGTTAGTGCCGCTTCAGGGCAGTGCCCTGATCTGAAACCTGACTGATGGGGGTCAAGGAGCTGATATTTTTCAATGTGGTTACAGAGCTGTGAATTGACGCATTTTTCAAGCAATTTAGCCAGAGTCACACTGCTGGTTATAGGTCGGAAGTCATTTGGGCTTCTTAGAAATGGGAGTAACTTGCCCAACCTTTAGGCAGTCTGGAATCTTTCCCTGTGAGAAGGATTCATGAAAGAGTCTGGACCAAAGAGGGAGAATCGTTGAGTTTAAATCTTTATAGAGCTCAGCCCGTAATCGATCACCGAAATGGTTGAAGGGTTTGAGGGATGCCATGTTGTGAAAGAGCTCCGTGTGATCTGGGAGGATAAAAGAGTTCCATGAGGACAGCCCAGAGGCGAGGATACTGTTGAGGCTTCTGCCAACTTCTCTGATCCTGCGGGAAGTTTCTTAGGTGATAGATTTGGGGTGACTTGTAGTAACTCCAACTCTATTTTCCTTGTTTTTCCGAGAAGTAAACTGTGAAGTCCTCACCACTAGGGAGCAGGGGTATATGAGTAGAGATCGGGTTGGAAGAATGGTTAGATTGTTCTTTAATGATTTCAAGGAGTTTTTTGGGCCAATTTTTGGCTCCCTCCAATTGAGTTCTGAAGTGGTCTGGTTTAGCCAGGCGGATGTGTTAGTTTTAAGAGCTTAACACTTTTCTAAGTTGAGTGAGATTTGATTTGAGGAAGGGAATTTGAAAATGTTCAGACCAGTCACAGCGTAAAATGACTCCACCATCGCACCCCAACTCCGGAACATCATTAACACCTCCTTCAACACCGCCACCTTCCCGGAGAGCTGGAAGCATGCCGAGCTCAGCGCCCTCCTGAAGAAACCTACAGCGGACCCCACCGACCTCAAAAACTTGCGCCCCATCTCGCTCCTCCCTTATCCTGCCAAAGTCATTGAGAAGACCGTCAACAGACAGCTTGCCGCCTTCCTCTAGACAAACGGATCCCTCGACCCCTCGCAGTCCGGCTTCCGAGCCAACCACAGCACTGAGACCGCCCTCATCGCAGCCACCGACGACATCAGAACCCTGCTCGACAACGGGGAAACAGCGGCCCTCATCCTCCTATACCTCTCCGCAGCGTTCAACACTGTCTGCCACCGCACCCTAGTTCAACGCCTCAGCAACATCAGTATCCAAGAGAAGGCACTGGAGTGGATCATCTCGTTCCTCGCCGGAAGAACACAGAGAGTCCGCCTCCCCCCGTTTCGATCCGAAGCCACCGAAGTCATATGCGGCGTACCGCAAGGATCATCACTCAGCCCCACCCTCTTCAACGTCTACATGAGACCTCTTGCAGCCATCGCACGCCAACACAGCCTCAACATCATCTCCTACGCCAACGACACCCAACTGATCCTCTCCCTCACCAGAGACCCCGCCACCGCCAGAACTAGCCTACACGAAGGGATGAAAGACGTCGCCGAGTGGATGAAGAACAGCCGCCTGAAACTGAACTCAGACAAGACGGAAGTCCTCATCCTGGGACCATCGCCCTCTGCCTGGGATGACTCCTGGTGGCCCCCCGCCCTGGGCACCACTCCCAAGCCAACAGACCATTGCCGCAACCTGGGCTTCATCCTGGACTCCTCCCTCTCGATGACCAGACAAGTCAACGCCGTCTCCGCATCATGCTTCAACACCCTACGCATTCTCCGCAAGATCTTCCGATGGATCCCGACCGAAACCAGGAAGACAGTCACGCAGGCACTCGTCACCAGCCGACTGGACTACGGAAACACCCTCTATGCTGGAACCACAGCCAAACTACAGAAAAGACTCCAACGCATCCAGAACGCCTCTGCCCGACTCATCCTGGACATCCCCCGACGCAGCCACATCTCCGGCCACCTGAGGGACCTGCACTGGCTTCCCGTCAGCAAGAGGATCACGTTCAGGCTCCTCACCCACGCACACAAGTCTCTCCACGACCTGGGCCCCAAGTACCTCAACGACCGCCTGACCTTCTACACGTCCACCCGCCAGCTACGATCGACCAGCCACGCCCTCGCCGCCGTACCACGCATCCGAAGAGCCACCGCCGGAGGGAGATCCTTCTCCTACCTGGCGGCCAAGACATGGAACTCCCCATCCACCTTCGGCTGACCCAGGACCATCTCGCCTTCAGGAGACAACTCAAGACCTGGCTGTTCGAGCAATAGCGGACCCCTTCCCCCAAGCGCCTTGAGACCCTGCCGGGTGAGTAGCGCGCTATACAAATGTTATGATTGATTGAATTGTATGATGTTGTCTTTGGCAATGATGAGGTCGAGCGTGGCACCTTTAATGTTTGTAGGGCCTTTACAGAGCTGTGACAGATTGAGGTCAGAGAGGAAAGTCTTAAAGGAATAGACAACAGGATCATTTGTGTCATTCCGATGAAGATTAAAGTCTCCAAGGAATATGTGGCAGATTTGATCCAAGCTCGACCTAATGACTTCCATTATTTGCTCTATGAAGTCCAGATTGTCACCAGGAGGGTGATAGATCGAGGTCAGCACACAGATCTTGTTTCCTTTATTCCAGATTTCAGTGACTAGCTGTTCACAGGAGGGTAACACAGCACATAGAGATTGTTTTACTGTAAGGTTGAGCAATGAATGCAAGCATTGCCCCCGCACCCTGTTTTCCAAGTCGGTCACTTCTGAGACTGGAGTAGTCAGGGGGGATTAAGATGTCAAGAGCTGGGGAAGAGGTATCCTTGAGCCAGGTTTCAGTGATGGTCAGAAGGTCCAGGTTTTGCGCAAAGATGAGTTCCGAAATATCTGCTGCATGTTTCACAGCTCATCTTCAGTTGAGTAGCATCGATTTGACGTGCAGATTGGAAGTGACCACTTCTTGAAGAGAGGTGGATATGTGAAGTAAGTTTTCATTGTTCACCGTTCTGTGCTTAAGACTCGGTTCCCTTTCAGGGTCCGTAATGATGGAGGGGATGTTGAGAGTAGAGTTGGGGGAGGAGACGGACCTCGAGTCAGTGTAGGAGAAAAGGAGGGCGAGAATGTCCTCTTCAGATAGCTGAGGTAAGGGTCTCTGCGGGCCAAGAGTGATGATTAGGTAAAGGCCTCGAGCTCCAGCTGGAACTAAGAGAGGAGCAGAAAGCGGGATGTCTGAGCAGGACTGAGTCTGTGATTTGTAAATATCATTCCTCTGAGCGGGGGGTGACCCAACGCTTCTCCATCTTCAAGGAGAGCTGAAGAATGCTTTGCACCATCTCTGACAACCGCAAGATCATGCTTGAGGTCCGCAATCTTCTCTTCAAGACAGGGATTTTTCCTGCACTCATTTGCAGAACTAGCAAGCGACGGTATGACTGGTTCAGCAGTGAGAGGGTAATAGAGGGTTGCAAAGGATCATTGGCCGAGTTATAGAGGGAGATAAAATCCTGCTCGAGACAAGAATCAGAGCCTGGAGTGGGAATAGGGGAAGGCAGAGTGAAGTTAGGAGAGGTAGAGGGTGAAGAATGTAACGAGAGTGGGGATAATCGTGGGTTACTGGTCATCGAACAGGGGACAGCAACTAGGTTCCGGGCCCTGCAGTTGGAAGATCCCGGGCCTAAGAAAAGAATATCCGAGCCTCCCTGGGTATTAGAGTTGGTAGGGTGCCCATCACCCCCGTAGTTGGAGCGAGCAGTGGGTGATGGAGCGGACTGAGGATAAGAGGGAAGACAAGGTAAAGGAGGAACAGTGGTGGGGACAGCCGCAAGGTGGGAGGTACTCAGGTCATTATACCGCCTACACAAGGCAGAAAGTGGTTGTTCTCTAGGGAGTAAAAATATCCTCTGTTAAGTTGGGTAGATCTGTGGGGTGCGTGTTTACAGATTGGCGCTCGGGATAAGGGGAGGAGGGGCCTTCTAACACCTCGGGAGCAGAAAATGTGGGTGGCCCGGACTAACAGCAGGTGGATGGGATGGAGTTAGTGTGCTCTTAATCCTAAAGAAGACATAGTTAAATTGCTTGAGGTTCCGGTCCAAGGCTTGAATAAGAACATTACCATGATTGTAAAGGGAGACAGTCAGCTCAGCCTTAAGGGCCGCGGATGGAAGCGTGGTTAAACGAAAGCCATGCGGAGTTTTGCTTAGCTGTTTGGTTCAGAGCATAGAAGAGAGGGCCTTTCTCCACTGCACTCCTCTGTTGGTGTAGAAGATGAGGTCTGTCATTATAGTGCCCTTACTGGACATATATTGTCAGATATAAGCGTTTCAGGCTAATGTTTGAGGAGATTGTGTTTAAAAGTCTTCTTCGCATTTATGACTAGGTTGGGGTAGATAATCTTAAAACAGTTCACGTCTGATTGAGCTACTGGGTTGAAGGCATGGTCATTATTTTGTGCCATGATGAATGTGGCGTGCAGGAGGAAGTGGTTAAGGGAGCAAAAAGGTTCAGGATATAGATATAAAATTATAACATTGTAAGTGCAGTTATACCATTAAGAGTATATGGTGCTGGGAGTTTGCCATTACGAACTCTACAGTACCATTATGGCTTTACTGAAAACTGGGACATTTGGTATCAAACTTCTCAGCACATTAAACCCACACTGATGCCAGTGTGGGATTTAATCCAAAATTCACTCAGAGAGCATCTTAGAGATGCTCCCTGAAAAAAGACCAGCCTCTGGTGGGTTCCCTTACTGGTACACACCAGCCTGCCACCACGACACATGTTTCTGGCCCCCTGGGAAGGGGCCCAGAAACAAAACCTTTTCAGGCCAGGAAGAGCCATCTCTGGCAGGGGAGCTTCAAAGGCCTTGCCGCCTTTGTAATGTAACCCCCAGCCTTTACTGCTATCAGGAGCAGGCCCCCTTCCTGACTTCCCCCCATTTCGGCGAGAAGACAGGCTGGAACAATTAGAGCCGCCCAGAAGGTGCGCCCACCTCTGCCAACACCACCCCACAGGTGGGGGAGGCGAGATGAAGCCCACTCTTCAGTGCCCACCATCTTGCAGATGGCAGGCACTCCCCAATCAGGACTAGGAATTATGCCCACTCCCCCACGTGAGGTGAGCACACCATGGGTGTAGTCACCCTAAGGTCAGTAGCCCATTCGCTATTGACCTTGAGACCCTTAAAACACCCTCTAAATACAGTATTTAGGGGGCAGCCCTGAACCAAGAAGACAGATTCCCGCAACCTACGAAGAAGAAGGATGAAAGACACCCAGCAGTGGAGACTGCAGAGAAGAACTGACTTGGCCCCAGCCCTACCGGCAAGTCTGCAGTAATCAGAGATCCTGCACCAAAAGTGGCCTTGTCCTGCAGCCAGCGACCTCCAGAACCCCTGGGGGGACTGACTGCCTTCAACCAAGCCCGGATCTCCTGCGAACAGCAGCTACGTCTAAAAGAAACCCCGAAAACAGACTCTGAGCCTGCTGAAGACAAAGAAACCTGACGCCTGGAACCGACACCTACGGCCCGAATCCGGGTTGCCCACTGGTCCCAGCAAGGTCACCCAACGCTCCGGGGTCCTAGTCCACCATTGGGATGAACCCTTCAGGATTCCCTGACGTTACCTGCAGCCTCTGCACAGAGATCCCCCTCAACCACGAGTGGCCCGGTAAGGTGAAATCCGACCTCAAAAGACACCCCTGCATCCTGCAACCCTGCGCCCTGGAGAAGAGTACCCGAGGTGCACCTACATCCCCGAGTCCTCCAACTTACCTGCTCAGCTGTTGCATCCTCCCGGAGGTCTTCCTGGACTGAGCCTGCAGCCAAAATCCCAAACCAGCGACTCCCAATAAAAACACCTGGGCACCCGATGCCAAAACAGCACCCTGCACCCAGCTGCCCCTGCGCCACTGTGGATGCACCTTTTGTGATAACTCAAATCCCCCTTTCCCCTAAGCCTAACCCCAGGAGCTTGGTTCCCACAACCTTGTGGCCTGCTCGTGAGCAGCCACCAACCAGAGGCCCTCTATCCCCATTGGATAACATTGGGCCTCAGCACTCTACCCCCACAGTACCCTGCCAGTGCTTTAAATGGGCTGGTACTGTCTGATACTGAGTGCCAGAATTTCTCAGAAACACACTCTGCCCCCTCAGTACCCAGCCAGTGCTTTAAATGGGCCAGTACTGTCCGGTACTGAGTACCAGCACTACTCAGAAACAAGCACTCTGCCCCCACAGTACCCAGCCAGTGCTTCAAGTGGGCTGGTACCATTCGGTACTGACTTTACTTACCTGACCTGCGCGCTTGTTGTGGGACTTAAAAGCAGGAACTCATCCACACACAGGTAGACTTTACTTACCTGACCTGCAGCGCGTATGCTTACTAGCTGACAACCTTTTTACTCTTTTAGGAAGCACCATTGTGTAATTGCGCTGCCTGCTGTATAGCGCTGCCTCATTTTTTTTCGCAGATTTTTGCTTTGCAAAATCACTTTTAGCTCTTACCCACACTTTAAAAAGTTTTCACCCCGCATTTAGCGGGATTCAGGCCGATTTAGGGCTTTCTTAAACCACGTCGCGGTGATTTGGCCACCATCTTGGGTGTGGGAACCACGAAGGTGCCGGTTTTCAGACGCCATCTTTGTTGCAGGTCAAGAGGTTGACTCGTAGGACTCTCGCGCCTAACGGTGTATATAATGCAGAACATCCAAGCGTGCAGCCCGTCCGCGCACAGGCCATGACCAGCGCCAGCCATGCTGCCATTACCGCCCCAGCTCGATATACCTACTCCAGGGAGGAACTTATTCAGGTAGGCCAGCAAGCCAGCTCAATTAGTCACTCTTCAGCAATCACCAATATTCCATCGGTGTTATCCTGCGGTCTGCTCAATGTCAGGTCCTTGTGTAAACATCATTTGGAAATATCACTCCTAATCGAATCCCAGGGTTTGGATGTGCTGTTCCTCACGGAGACCTGGACAAGAGCTGACAGTGGGGTGGAGCTTGGGCTGTCCTGCCCCCCTGGCTATAAGATCAGACATAATCCTCGTGTGGGCGGCAGAGGAGGAGGTGTGGGGTTTATTTTCAGCGAGATACTTGCCCTGTCAGAGTTTGAGGTCAAAGACGTTCAAGGTATTGAACTGATGGGCTTCTCGCTTAAAGGTCATAAGGGAGTTTTGTATTCCAGCCTGCTCTGCTATAGACCACCTGGCAGTGCCATGACAGTCTCACATGACTTGGTAGATCTCATCTATGACCTTTCAAACACCCATGCCAGGCTCATGGTTTTAGGAGACTTTAATCTCTGGCTGAATTGCCCCTTGGATACAGCCTACAAAGATCTATGTAAGGCCTGCAGCAACATCCATCTTCAGCAGCTGGTGCTTTCCCAAACTCATTCGAGGGGTCATATCCTGGACCTGGTCTTCGCAAAAGATACATGGGTCAACATCAGGGATATAAGCGTTCAATGCTGGACTGACCACGCCCTGATCCAACTCTCATTACAACTTCCTAATGACTCTCATATGGATAATTGCATTGGTAACACCAAATTCAGCAGGCAGTGGTCTACATTTTTGAAAAGCTCTACACTGCCTGCGTTGCTATCGTGTGGCTTTACCCTGGAGAAAGGAGTGGAGGAGAGCTACAGGAGCCTCTGACATCAGATCACAGAATCCCTAGATAGAATGACGCCATTAAGGAAAGTAAAGGATAGACCCAAGCACGCTGCCCCCTGGTATTCTAATGAACTCTTTCAGCTGAAACTGCGTTGCAGGCAAGCTGAAAGAACCTGGAGGAAGCACTATCTTGAGTCTGATCAAATCCTTTTTAAACAGTTACTCCTGGACTATAAAGCACAGATAAAATGTGCTAAATTCACGTATCATGAGGTCACGCTGGCACATGCGACTAACAAATCACAAACCCTCTTTAAAATTGTTGATGATCTCTCCAATCCTGCCTGTGCCACTAATAGCATCCCTGCCTCGCAGGCACTGTGAGACTCTCTGGCCCCCACTTTTGAGGACAAGATTACCGCCATCCTGAGTGGTCTTTCTGCTTCTAGTACTTTTAATACCCAGTCTATCACTGAGCTGGGGTCTATACTGACCCCAGATGACACTAGGGAAGCTATGGCACACTCGACGCTGTCTAGCTTCACCCTTCCATTTTATGAGGATTTCTGTATTTTGGCCAACAGTGTCTCATCAGGCTCTCCGTTGGATCCACTACCACATTAGTTTTGGAAGCTGTTCCAAGTGGAGCTTTTTCCTCCCCTACACTCTATCTGTTGCCAGTCTCTCAGTACTGCCACGGTTCCTGATAATTGGAAATTGGCGGTGGTATCCCCACTATTGAAAAAAGCCACTCTCGATCCCCTCTGTCCTGTGAATTACAGGCCTATTTCTTTACTGCCTTTTCCAATTAAAATCTTCGAAAAATATGTCACTAAATCCCTGTCTGGTTTTATAGAGACTAATGCCTGTCTAGATGTAGCCCAGTTCGGCTTCCGGCCAGCTCATGGCACGGAGTCTGCACTAGTGGTTGTCCTGGATGACCTTCGTTCGCGTGTCGACAGTGGTCGAGCAGCATTTTTAGTGCTGCTCGACATGTCGGCCATGTTCGACACGGTAAACCACTCTACTCTAATCAAGAGATTGGAAGAGAATGGGGTGGTCGGTTTGGCCCGGGACTGGCTGGTCTCTTACCTTCATAATGAGGACACGCAGCTTATCTTCTCTTTTGAAGGTAAGGACGCCATCTCCACGAGACCTTCCATCGTTGCATGCTAGCCACTGCGGACTGGCTGAGACAAAATTCCCTTCAGTTCAATCGATCAAAGACAAAGGTTCTGCACTGTTCACTGGACAAAATATCTCACCCTCTGCCTGCAGACTTCTGGACCCCCACCACCTCGGTCACGGTCGAAGCAGCGGATGCTGCAAGCAACCTGGGTGTCATCTTTGATCCACACCCACAGTTGGATGCCTTTGTAAACAAGACCATTGGTACCTGTATGATGTTGTTATGAAAGTTGCGTAAGATCCTCCCCATGCTACCTCCATTGACCAGACCTGAAGTAGTGCGTAGCATCATACTCAGCAGACTTGATAACTGCAATGCATTGCACCTAGGTGGCCCTAGTTCCCTGATTAGACAATTGCAGCGGATCCAGAATATGGCAGCCAAGCTGGCCCTTTCACTGGCGCGCTCAGCCTCATCATCTTTGGCACTCAGGGACCTTCATTGGCTGCCTGTTCATCAGCGGATCTGCTTTAAGGCTTCTTGCATTGTCTTCAGGGCACTACACGGACAAGAACTTCAGGAACTCTTTTCATGGTATTCGGCAGCCAGACCTCTATGTTCCTCTTCTGGCTATTTGGTGGCAGTTCCTAGAATCCAGAGGATACGGATGGGTGGCCGCTCCTTTGGCTTCACGGCTGCTAAACTTTGGAATTCCCTTCCACTCCCCTTGAGGAGTTCGAATGAACTGTCTTTTTTCTAAAAGGGGCTGAAATCCCATCTTTTTCCTAGGGCTGTGTGATCTCGTTCTGTTCGTGATGTATCTAGAGTCAAAGCGCCAGGATACCCTCTGGGTGACAGTTCGTGCTATAAAAATATGTCTTACATTACATTACAGTACCCAGCCAGGTCTTCAAGTGGGCTGGTACCGCCCGGTACTGAGTACTGGCACTTTCCAAAAACAACACTCTGCCCCCACAGTACCCAGATGTAGTGGAAATCACTTGGGGGGGGCTCTCCCCACAACAAGTTCTCAGGCATACCAGGAATGTCAACGAGCCTCCAAGCGGGGCCCATGTTTTGAACTTTGTAGTGAAGATGTCGTTTCATGAAGATTTATTCAGTTCACTTACAAGTAGACGAGTTGTAGAGATGCAGCCCCACCTGGAGCAGTCTGCCTGCTGCTCAGCCCTTACTCCAACTCACACTCAAGCATCCAGGCACCCAAACATTCCACTCAAGACCCTCACACCAACATTCCATGCATCACATTCACACCAGCTGAGCAGCTAGAGAGCAAGTAACCAAGTAAGTATAATACAGATTACTACAAACGTCATTGTTCCCTTGTGGGTGGGGCAAGCCTAGGTGACGATAAGCTGGGCTTGGCTTCTTGTAAAAACCATATAGAGAAGTGCTGCGGGGTCAATCCTACAGACCAGGCATTCTAACAGCGCCAACACTTCAGGCTGGAGACAAACTTAGCACTCGCCCCGTGCTGCACTGTGGATTCCGCTGCCTAGAGCCCACACCCCGGGTTCAGGCACGCAAAATGAAGTGCTCCACATGCACTACGTACAGAACCAGGAAGACAAGCAGCGCTCACCTCACGCTGATTGCAAACTTCCTCTTGCGGAACGCCCACATTTCAGGTTTGGGGCAAAAACAAAGTGCTTCAAGTGCGCTGTGTAGGTAAGAAAAGGGTCAATCGGTCAGAGCCCCAGTGCTTATACTCAGAAATGTCTTTGACGAAGGGGTGACTTCAAAAGAAACCCTTCGAAGTGTGCAAGAATCCCTTTCAACCCAGCCCTGGCTCCAGACAACAAATCTGGTGAGACCTTTGTGTGAGGGCAGGACAAAACCTATACAAATGTAAAGTGTGACCAACCTCTCCCATCCTAGGAAGTGCATCTGTATGCGGAGGAGTGCTGAATGCACACCCAGCCCTTCCCGTTTGATGGCTGTTCAGAGAGTATGCACAAAGTGTAGCTGTCATCCAGCCCAGGTGTGTATTGGGGACAGGCTGCAAAGCACAATGAGTTATTAGTACAGAGAAGTGCTCACATTCTAAGTGTCATTTCTAAAATAATAATGTAAAATCCAACTACACCAAAACGAAGTCGGTTGTGAGACACTTCCAGGACATGCCAGGCATAAAGTCACATGTCCTGCCTTTTACTTACACAGCACCCTGCCCATAGGGTTACCCCGGGCCTGCTGTAGGGGTGACCTATATGTAATTAAAGGGTAGTTTAAGGCTTGGTAGGTGGTTTTAAATACCAAGTTAAAGTGCCAGTAAACTGCGCCCGTAGGACCTGCAGTGGCAGAGGCCTGAGAGAGGTTTGAAAGGCTGCGTCAGTGGGTGGCACATTCAGTGCTGCAGGCCCACCCGTAGCATTTTATTTACAGGCCCTGGGTGTATGGGATACCTCTTACAAGGGATTGACAGGTACATTAAATATGCCAAACAGATGTAAACCAATCATACCTTGTTTCGAGAAGCGAGCACATGCACTTTAGCACTGACGAGCAGTGGTAAAGTGCCCAGAGTCCTAAAACCAACAAAAAGGTCAGACAGTAGGCAGAGGAAGGTTGAGCGTTTGGGGCTCACCCTGCAGAAAGGGCCGGGTCTAACAGGTAGTATGAGAATTGTCTAGTGGCACTGTGGAAATGATGTTTGGTGACACAACTCCCCCCACCCCCCAAACACTCATTTTCCTTCGATTAATCACTCTAAATTATTCCAGGAAGCAGTTAAGGTGGAGGAATGTTTTGGGAGAATTCCTTGAAGTTTCAAGAGGCACTAAAGTTATTAGCAAAACAAAAACACTCTTCCTTTGCAAGCTCTGTCCTAACTGTCATTGCACAGCTCTGTCCTAACTTTAACTTCATAGCTTTGTCCTCACTATAACAGCACAGCTCTACCCTAACTATAACTGCACAGAGCTGTCCTAACTCTAACTGCACAGCTCTGTCCTAACTCTAACTGCACAGCTCTGTCCTAACTCTAACTGCACAGCTCTGTCCTAACTCTAACTGCACAGCTCTGTCCTAACTCTAACTGCACAGCTCTGTCCTAACTCTAACTGCACAGCTCTGTCCTAACTCTAACTGCACAGCTCTGTCCTAACTCTAACTGCACAGCTCTGTCCTAACTATATCTACACAGAGCTGTCCTAACTCTAACTGCACAGTTCTGACTTAACTGTAACTGCAAAGCTCTGTCCTATCTATATTTGCACATAGCTGTCTTACTCGAACTGCACAGCTCTGTCCTAATGCTAACTGCACAGTTCTGTCCTAGCTATAACTGCACAGCGCTGTCCTAACTATTACTGCACAGCTCTGCCCTAACTCTAACTGCACAGCTCAGTCCTAACTGTAAGTGCACAGCTCAGTGTTAACTCTAACCGCACAGCTCTGTCCTAACTCTAAGTGCACAGCTCTGTCCTAACACTAACCGCACAGCTGTGTCCTTACTCTAAGTGCACAGCTCTGTCCTAACTATAACCACACAGCTCTGTCCTTACTCTAACTGCACAGGTCTGTCCTAACTGTGAGTGCACAGCTCAGTGTTAACTCTAACCGCACAGCTCTGTCCTAACTCTAAGTGCACAGCTCTGTCCTAACTCTAACCGCACAGCTGTGTCCTTACTCTAAGTGCACAGCTCTGTCCTAACTCTAACCGCACAGCTGTGTCCTTACTCTAAGTGCACAGCTCTGTCCTAACTATAACCACACAGCTCTGTCCTCACTCTAAGTGCACAGCTCTGTCCTAACTATAACTCTAAGTCTAACACTGTCCCCATTTGCCTCACTTCACACCTTGCAGGACAGGGCTGTTCTGCCCCCAGTCCGTGTCTTTCCTCTGATAGGACAGTTACAGGTGTCCATCTTTATTTATGCGATTTTTTATAGCACGGACTTTACCCAAAGGCGTCAGAGCGTTTCACAATAGGAACAGTAATGATACACGAGGAGAAAATGACAAGTGAACAAATTACAAAAGCAAACGTTAAGTTACTTGAATCAAAAGTGACAATTGTGAGCAACCAAAATACAAGAGGAAACCCCAGTGTGAGGCAGCTATGCGCTTTGTACATCCCCACAACATAACAAGACCCAGCATGCCTTGCGCCTGGGCTCGGAGCCCTGCTGTCGGGACAGAGGCAGACCCTCAGGACAGTGTCCGCCCCTCGATCTGCAAGTGCTCCCCCCCTCCAGGCTGGCACCCGCACCCAGGGCGGGGCACACTTGGAGGAGATGCACATTCCAGGCGGGCGCGCTCCTGCCCCTTGGCATTCCTAAGATGGAAATCAGAGCCCAGCCCCCCCCCCCTTTAAAGGTGCATTCCAGCCTCCTCTCCAACGAGAGATAAGACCCCCCCCCCCGCCCCCTGACTCCTCCCCCCACCCCGCAAGTCTCTAAAGGTGCATTCCTCGTCTCCTCTCCAACTGGAGATTAGGCCCCGGGGTTGAAAGAAAGTTCACAATAACTTGTGGTGTCCCCCCCCCCCCCCCCCCCCCCCCCACCTGGAACAAAGAACAAAGAACAGGGCCTGCACAATAACTGCCCCATGTCTGAGTGTCTACACCTCACAGTGTCAGCACACTGTCCCAACACTGTCCCAAGTCTGGGTATCTGCATTACACTGTCTCAACACTGTTTTATTTATTTATTTATTTATTTATTTATGCATTTTTATATAGCGCGGACTTTACCCGAAGGCGTCAGAGCGCTTCACAATAGGAACAGAAATGAACATAATGAGAAACATTACAGAAGAGCAGATTACAAAAGCAGACGTTACGTTACATAAGGTAATAGTGACAATTGTGAGCAAACAAAATACTTGAGGTAGTAAAAATTGTGAACAACCAAAAATACATGAGGTAGTCAAAAGTGCACAAGAGGAAAAGTGACAAGTGGGCAGTTATAAGAGAAAACAGAGTATAATTTGAGGTATAATACTGCAATAAGTGCTAGGCACAAGAACAGGCGTTACGTAGGCAAGGTGGCACTTGTGCAAGTATCAAAGGTAAAAACATGTGAGAGGTAGCAACCGTGTGTTACAAGGGCAAAGTGTTGTGTGCATGTTACAAAAGGGCACCGAATACAAGTACATGGAGAATACTGCAAAAAGGCAGACCCTCCCACCACAGGAAAACACTGGGAAGGCACTCCCATGGTCATGGAAAGTGAAAAATATCAGTAGTGGGAAGTCTTCCTCCGAATGGCAAGAGGACGTGAATTACTTTTGGAGGTGTCTCTGGAGGAGGAGAACTTTGAGGTCCCTTTTGAAGGCCTGGGAGGAGGCGGTGGTCCGGAGCTCAGGCGGAAACGAGTTCCAGATTCTCACTGCGTTGCCTGAAAAGGATTGGGCCATTGTTCTTTCCTTCTTGAAAGTGGGAGGTTCAAGCAGTAGATTCTCGGCATTGCGTGAAGGTCTAGAGCCTCCAGAGAGTTTCAGTTTATTCACCAGGTAGCGGGCAGAGGAGGAGTGCAAGGCTTTGTGGGTGATACAAGCGGTCTTGTAGATAGCTCTAGCCTCGAAGGGAAGCCAGCGGAGGGTGGATAACAACGGTGTGATGTGATCGCTTCTTTTGGCCCCATAGATGAAACGAGCTGCTGAATGGAAGACAGACTTAAGTGGGGACAGGTGGGATTTGGGGAGGCCAGTAAGAAGAGAATTGCAGTAGTCTAGTCTGGAGAGGACCAGCGATTGCACCAGGGTTATAAGGTCCTGCTCCGGGAAGAAGCGACGGATTCCCCAAAGAAGGCGCAGTTGGTAGCGAGCAGATTTTGCAATAGAATTGATGTGGGGAGTTAGATTGAGTTTTTTGTCTAGAATGACACCAAGAGATTTTGCGCTGTCGACAATGATGGGTTTGTTGTTTAGTAGATTCATCTGATCCATCCATGATTGAACCTGGGGGGGAGAGAGTGAGGAGGAGAAGAGGAGGAATTCAGTTTTGGAGGGATTCAGAATTAATTGATGAGATGACATCCAGTTTTGAATGGAGTCAAGAGTAGATTTTAGGATGGAGAGATCATGAGTGGAGGCAACCTTGAGGTAGAGTTGAGTGTCATCTGCATAGAGATGATAGTGAATCCCGGATTTGCTTAGGAGGTTTCCCAGTAGTTCTAAGTAGAGATTGAACAGTGTGGGTGCAAGTATAGAGCCTTGGGGAACACCTTGACCCACCGCCACAGGAGACGAAAGACTGTTCGCTATTTTGATCATTTGGGATCTATCAGAGAGGAAGGATGCAAACCATTTAAGCACGGTGCCCTCCATGCCCATTCTCTGTTGAAGAATATTGAGGAGGGTGTTGTGATTGACAGTGTCGAAGGCTGCGGAGAGGTCAAGGAGAATTAGCAGACAGGACCCCCCTGAGTCGAGTATCCTCAGCGCATCATCAACCACTTGCAGTAGGGCTGTTTCAGTGCTGCAGTTTTGGATGAAGCCGGACTGACAGTGGTCTAGAAGATCATTGTCCTTGATATGACGAGAGAGTTGTTTGGCTACACATCTTTCCGTTATCTTTGCAAGAAAGGGAAGGTTAGTGATGGGGCGGACGTTGTTGAGGTCATTCGCATCAGCAGTGGGTTTTTTCAGAAGAGGGGTGACCTGCCCAGTTTTGAAGGAGGCAGGAAGGGAGCTTTGCCAGAGGGAGAGGTTGATCAGAGTGGTCCAATAGGAGAGGGAATGGGTATAGAAGTCAAAGGCAATGGCACTGGGGATAGGGTCAAGCGAATGGTTGGAGGGCTTTGTTTCGCGTATGCATTTGAGAAGGGCATCTTCAGATATGGGGTCAAAGCTCTGCCAAATGGCTAAGGATTTGCGCTCCTCTGGAGGTGTAGGATGAGCAACCTGATCCACAAGTGATTTCACCTTTCCATCGAAGAAAGTAGCGAAATCCGCTGCTCTCTTTGTAGAATCCTCCACCTTGGAGGTTGGGGGAGAGCAGCTCGGAGTCTTGATGAGATCGAATAGTTTTTTGGGTCTATTTTTGGCGGAATCAAGGAGGGTTTTGAAGTGCGTCGCTTTCTCAAGGAAGATGTGCTTGTGGTATTTGGATCTTGCTGTGCGAAGCAAGGCTAAATTGTCAGTGGAAGGCAATTGCCTCCATTGCTTCTCCAGGAATCTTAGCTGCTTCCTTTCCTCATAAAGGGATTTGTTGAACCAAGGTGCTGAGGGAGTGGGCCTTATCCTTTTGCTTTTGAGTGGAGCGACATTATTAATTTCAGCTTCAAGAACTGTGAGGCATTGGGAGGTGAGATCGTCAACAGCTATGTTCGGGTCTAGCCTTGGAAGTGAAAGCAAAGCTGATTCACAGAGGGGACCGACATCAATGTTTTTGGCATCACGGAACCAGGAGATGGCCCTCTTGGGTTGGCCAAGAGTTATAGAGTGTGAAAGTTGAAGAGAGAATGGGATGAGGTGGTGGTCAGACCAATCTACATGAATAGGGGTAGTAGTATAAAGCATGCCTGCTGTCCCATGTCTGGGTGTCTGCACCTCGCAGTGCCACCTCACTGCCCTAACACTGTCCCATGTATGGGTGTCTGTACCTCACCGTGCCACTACACTGTCCTCTCCCAGGCCTGGGTATCTGCACTACACTGTCCCAACACTGTTCCAGTTCTGGGTTTCAGCACCCCACCGTGCTTAGACACTGTCTCAGCTCTGGGAGAACAGGTGAATTTTTCTGTGCCCCGCCCCAGCACAACCCATCCC
Source organism: Lissotriton vulgaris (assembly GCF_964263255.1). Lineage (NCBI taxonomy): Eukaryota > Metazoa > Chordata > Amphibia > Caudata > Salamandridae > Lissotriton > Lissotriton vulgaris. Next base: position 1,773,715,261 of record NC_141695.1, on the reverse strand, counting down.
TGGGTCTCTTCCCTGCCCTACCGCCATAACAACCCCCCAGAGTCCAGACCAGCGACCCTGCCCCAACACTGTCCCAATACTGTCTCAGCTCTGGGTGTCTTTACCTGTCATGCCCCAACCACCGGGGAAGGGCGATCAAAGAACTGTGAAACCACTGGGAGGGACTATCAGAGGACTGAGAGACCACAGGGAGGGACTGTCAAAGGACTGAGGGACCACAGGGAGGGACTGTCAAAGGACCAAGGGACCACAGGGAGGGACTGTCAAAAGACCGAGGGACCATAGGGAAGGACTATCAGAGGACTGAGGAACCACTGGGGAAGGACTATCAAAGAACTGTGGAAAAACCACAGGGAGGGACTGTCAAAGAACTGTGGAACCACAGAGAGGGGCTATTAGAGGACAGAGAAACCACAGGGAGGGACTATCAGTGAACTGAGGGACCACAGGGAGGGACTATCAGAGGACTGAGTAACCACTGGGAGGGACTATCAAAGGACTGAGGGACCACAGGGAGGGACTGTCCGAGGACTGAGGGACCACAGGGAGGGACTATCAGAGGACTGAGGGACCACTGGGAGGGAAGATCAAAGAACTGTGGAACCACTGAGGAAGGACTATCAGAGGACTGAGAGACCACTGGGAGGGACTATCAGAGAACTGAGGGACCACAGGGAGGGAATATCAGAGGACTGAGGGTCCACAGGGAGGGACTATCAGAGGACTGAGGGAGCACAGGGAGGGACTATCAGAGGACTAAGGGACCACAGGGAGGGACTATCAAAGAACTGTGGAACCACAGGGAGCGTCTATCAGAGGACTAAGGGACCAGAGGGAGGGACTATCAGAGGACTGAGGGACCACAGGGAGGGACTATCAGAGGCTTGAGGAACCACTGGTAGGGACTATCAGAGGACTAAGGCACCACAGAGAGGGACTATCAGAGGACTGAGGAACCACAGAGAGAGGCTACCAGAAGACTTGGGGACCACAGGGAGGGACTATCAAAGGACTGAGGGAACACAGGGAGGGACTATCATAGGACTGAGGAACCACTGGGGAAGGACTATCAAAGAACTGTGGAAAAACCACAGGGAGGGACTGTCAAAGAACTGTGGAACCACAGAGAGGGGCTATTAGAGGACAGAGAAACCACAGGGAGGGACTATCAGTGAACTGAGGGACCACAGGGAGGGACTATCAGAGGACTGAGTAACCACTGGGAGGGACTATCAAAGGACTGAGGGACCACAGGGAGGGACTGTCCGAGGACTGAGGGACCACAGGGAGGGACTATCAGAGGACTGAGGGACCACTGGGAGGGAAGATCAAAGAACTGTGGAACCACTGAGGAAGGACTATCAGAGGACTGAGAGACCACTGGGAGGGACTATCAGAGAACTGAGGGACCACAGGGAGGGAATATCAGAGGACTGAGGGTCCACAGGGAGGGACTATCAGAGGACTGAGGGAGCACAGGGAGGGACTATCAGAGGACTAAGGGACCACAGGGAGGGACTATCAAAGAACTGTGGAACCACAGGGAGCGTCTATCAGAGGACTAAGGGACCAGAGGGAGGGACTATCAGAGGACTGAGGGACCACAGGGAGGGACTATCAGAGGCTTGAGGAACCACTGGTAGGGACTATCAGAGGACTAAGGCACCACAGAGAGGGACTATCAGAGGACTGAGGAACCACAGAGAGAGGCTACCAGAGGACTTGGGGACCACAGGGAGGGACTATCAAAGGACTGAGGGAACACAGGGAGGGACTATCATAGGACTGGGGAACCACTTGGAGGGACTATCAAAGGACTGAGGAACCACAGGGAGGGGCTATCAAAGGACTGAGGGACCACAGGGAGGGACTATCAAAGGACTGAGGGACCACAGGGAGGGACTATCAAAGGTTTGAGGGACCACAGGGAGGGACTATCAGAGGACTGAGGAACCACTGGGAGGGACTATCAAAGGACTGAGGAACCACAGAGAGGGACTATCAAAGGACTGAGGAACCACACAATCTACCATAAAACCTTGTGCAGTTATTGAATTTCAATCGGTAATTCCTGGATGTAACCGCAGACGAACGGGGCATTTCATGTTTGATATGCAGATGATTTTGTATTTTCCTGTGCAGGATTCATTGCTTTTGATGTTGAATGGCGTTTACTCTTTTGATGTAAAATGCATATCGTCGTTTTTTACGGTCGACTGATCCCCTGGAGAGAGGCTCAAGTGGTCTCCATCTACGATGACAACTCTGCTTTTTGGAATGAATGTACCCACGAAGTAGACGTAGCCTTTTTCACTGTAAAGCTCCCCGAAGCTCAGGTTTCATTACCCAACCACAGACCTCATTGAGGTGGAATTCGATGATCTTGAAGCATCTTGACTCGGACAGGGGAGAGGGACGGGCATATGTTCATGCCCCTGCCGCCACCACAACGTCACATTACGCCCTATTTACAAGGCAGCGTTAAGACACTTAACGTGGTTTAAAGCTGCCTTGTAAATAAGGCACCCTTTCACGCTGTTTTCAGTGGGAAAGGGGAGGGCAATGGGTGTTGTGCAACACATTGTTTTTGACGCTGATCCCTATTTACAAGGACAGCGTAAATGGGACGCAGCGACAAAATTAAGACCAGGGAAAACCTGGGGGCAGATTTACAATGAAAGTGACTCAGTGCATTCCGCAAGCCATTTGGCTGCGGCTCACGGAGTCACTTTCAAAGTAATGGGATGCAAAAGAGGGAGGATATTTCTAAGGTTTCAAAATTAATTAGCATAATTGTGCCACTGGAAAATACATTCTAGATGTCACTCAAAAGGGAACTGATACACAAGGTTGTCAGCAGAGATAACCGAATTTTTACTACAGTTAAAGTGAAACAAGGCCACATATCTGCCCTAACCTTCCTGCTGCCATGATCTTCTGGGCCCATTACAAGTATCGCTCTAACGCACCTTAATCCAGGTCGAGCAAAGTCAGAACTTGCAGCTGACCTACCAGACATGGAAGCAGTAAATCTGCACTCAGTCCTCAGGCAGTGCATTCCACCATTAGGAATAACCATTCCATTTCATTAAAACACCAACTGTCCAAGGGCCGCTACTCACCTCTTGCCATCCTTTCAGCTAATATTTCTTGCTCCTCTCCGAATGACTCTCCTTTTTGCAGCGTCCTCTCAATTATGTATCTTCTCCTGCAATCCTCCCAGTCGCTCTCGCGCACTCCCCATCTTATTACCTCCTTTCGGTGTCTACCACTGACATTTTTCATCTCCCATTATATTTCACTGGGCCTCCACTATGATGCTTGCCGATCATCCCGGCTTCGTCCCATCCTTCCACCTTCTTTTACCGCAATCTCTCCCCATCATCATCTCCTCTCTTTTCATAAGACCCTCCTCTTCACACAGCTCTCCTCAACCCCACTTGTCCAGTGTCCCTCCTCTCATCCTTTCCATCACGCCTTCGCCTGTCCTCTCTTGCGGCTGTCACCAACTCTGCCCTTTTCTGTTTTATATATTTTTACTCTTCGTAACCTGCCGACATTTATGATAAATATCGAGCCATAAACTGCCCTTGGTATGTTGTTACGGTGCACGAAATGCTGTTTATCATGAGACCAAGAGACATGGGCAGCATGTCACTGCACCATCAGCTAATATATTGGAGGTGCTGCCACTCTGCATTACAACTATGCCTGACTCTGATATCAGTGTGTTACAAAATGGCAACAGGATATACATAACTGGCTTTTTGTTCAGCTAACAATCCTCTGTGAACAAGAAAAATGCAAAATGTTCACGTGTTTCACTTTTTTCATCATATTCTAGCAATGATAGGTAAATTCAGTGGACGAAGTGCCAACTGTATTCCAGCCTGACGGCTAGGGCGCTCGACCTCGGACCTGGAAGAACTGGGTTCGAGTCTCGGTAACAACGCCAAACTTCCTGTGATTCTGGGCAAATCACTCAATCTCCCCGCGCCTAACAAAAGTGAACATGTGTCCGAATGTAAAGTAACTGGTGCTATGTAAAGCGCTCTGATACCTGATTCGGTTCGGTTCGGGTCTAGTTCACGCTATATAAAACTCTGCTAAAAAAAAAAAAAAACATATCTACAACACTGTTGCATCTCTGTGCTTTCCTCTGCACAGACGCACAAACAGCTTCCATGCGCAGGTACCCTTCCACCAAGGTGCAAGGATGCCTGCGTCACAGGGATGATTGTTTTCATGCAGGAAGGGTCCCCTTCCTGCACAATAAAACAATCACTACAGCCGTTTTTAGGTCTCGCCTGTCGATGCGCATGCGCATCGAGCAAGCGAGACTATTGCGAGTTATCCACTCTTTATCCACACTGCAAGGAATCGTGGCGATTCCTTGCAGTGCCCGTGACTTTTAAGGTCAATGCGCATGCGCATTGAGCTTATGCGCATTGACCTTAAAAGCGCGTGCGCGTGCACGTCCGTCTCCTAACAACACACACACACCCTCTCCCCCGCTCCGCCCCCTCCCCGCCATGTCTGCCCCCTTCCCGCCGTCTCGCATTTCTCCTCCCCCCTCCCCTCTCTTCCCTCCTTAAAAACAACGTAATGAAAACCATCGACTTGTTCTTCTTTACTTTCTATGCTTTCGTTTCCATCACAACGGTGCTTCTCTTCTCCTCCCCTCGTCTATGTTTACCCGCTCCCCCCCCTCCCGCCGTGTCGTATTTCTTCTCCCCCCTCCCCTCTCTTCCGTCCGTCCGTCTTGTTTTTTTTAAATCTTGGCACTGGATATTGCTGATTCACACTGCCTTTCTCCGCCTCTGTAGTTGGTCTTAAGACGTTGCTATCCATTTGCCTTCTGTGGAAGGTATTTGGGAGAGTCTCTCATTCCCGCAAACAAACGATAGAAAGCTGGTAACATGACTAAATAATCTGTATTCCTTGTTTACATTTACCAACCATCTTACAGTGTGATTGTTCTATTGAAACTTCCTTTTAAAACCCGGTGGTTCTTATAGTAGCAAGCAGAGCAAATGGAAGGCACTAAAAGTCAATCCATGTTTTCACTAAAATTAATGTGAGCTATTAAATCTTCTTAATGATGCCAACACGTACATGGAATCTCTAAGCAGTTATTTATAATGGTTAACAAAGTTGTTCCCAAACCTTATTCTTGACACATCTGTGGAAGATGGAAGATCTGCCCGTAATGATCGCTCTTTGACTTGCATTTCTCGTGCTATCTAAGCCATGGATACGTTTGAGATGTCTGCAACTCTCTGTCTGGTTGCCATCCTTCCTGTACAGCATTTTAGGCACGTAGTGCCTCCCTAGTTGTGTGTGCATGCGTCTTTAAACCGTCTTCCTCGTGTAATGCTGTCTGTCCCTGCGTGCTTCTCCCCGCCCCCTTCCTGTTGTGCTAGTCTGTGTTTCTCCATTTTGCAGTCGCCCTCAATCCTGCCCCGTGTGGCCTCTGTGCCCCCCTGCCCTTCCCCTGTTGTGTTTCTGTCTCTCCCGCCCACCCCGCTTTGCTCCCAACCCCCCTGCTTCACCCCCGCCCTATATTCCCATCCCCTATCTGCTTTAAATAAAAATAAACATTTTGTGCGCTTTGTTTTTTTACTTACCTTAACTGATTTATATCTGTAACTAAAAACAAAAGTAGCAGCATCATTCTGTAGATGTGCGCACCTAAAAGTGACCAGTGGCTATGTATTCGGTTGTTTTTTTGTACTTCAGCGTGCCGGGTGCATTTCAGCTTTGCTAACAGCCATTGGTAAAACCAACAGTCACATAGGTAAGACTTAGAAGAAATAGTTTTATCTTTAGACAACATAAAAAGTGATATTTATTTTAATGTTGCTATTGCTGTGGTTTCAATTAACTGAACAATAAACGTATTTTTACTGTTACTGTTTTTTTACTGAGACTTATTGGTTTTTACCAAAGCTTGTTATGCACAGAAAACAAGTTTATTCTTTTAGTGAGTGAAAAGCAATTAGAAGAAAGATACGATGTTCGTTTTCAGTCACAGATTGTCCTCATACTGTGACATTAATTCCAGAATCAACGCAGGAGTGGCGGGCGGAGAATTGTCAGAATGCATCTCCATTTATTTTACGCCAGCAAAGTTTTACAAAGTTACATTTTTTTCACAATTTGTTAAGTTGCGGGTTCAAGCTTTCCTTCCTCCATGCCAAGTTTGTATGTGCATTGCGTGATACTTTTCATAGCAAGTTGCCTTATATGGAAGTGTTCTCTCCAAGTTTACCTCTTACGAGATAAATTGTTGAAAATAATGGATTGTCGTAAGTGTCACGACTTGTAAACAAATTTGGCAACAATCTCAAACTGTACAAATTTGTGAAGTGGCAAAACACAAACCTCACCAGGGTTGCAAGAAACGACTTGTACAACGTTCACACCCCTTTTGGGAATACCGCCGTTGTCTAAAGGTAGCGCCACTTTAAAATCATCTGTGAAAGAGATCAAACAATCACAGACACTTATGGCCCTGCTCGTGAGGCTGAATAAGCGTGTGTTGATGGCCACGGAAGGCTGATGCATCAGCGTTTCAGGGGTCAGAGGGGCCATTGTTTGGGTACTTCCTGCCCCAGGGTTTGGGGCTGGTCATGCTTCCTGCCCCAGGGTAGGAGGCTGCATCCGTGGATTGTCTCCGTCGCGGGCCCTCCCCACCCCGTGACGCAAGTGCTAATGTGATGTCTGCAGACCAGCACGAGCCATGAATTCCAGCCACTGAAGTCAGTATTTACGGTACAGAAAACAGCTCATTCATTCACTATCCAGGGGTAGGCGCGGTTAGGTTACGTAGAGTCGCTCAGTGGCTTAGCCAGGGTGTAACGGGCCCTCTGTTAAATGCAGCAATAATCAGGGATCAGTGGGTTTCTCAGCCCCGGTGCCACCCTCACCCTCAACGCCTCACCCTCAATCACCCTCAACCCCTCACCCTCACCCACCTTCACTCACCCTCACCCTCACTCACCCTCACTCACCCTCACTCACCCTCACTCACCCTCACTCACACTCACCCTCACTCACCCTCACCCACCCTCAACCCCTCATCCTCACTCACTCTCAACCCCTCACCCTCACTCACTCTCAACCCCTCACCCTCACTCACCCTCAACCCCTCACCCTCACTCACCCCCACTCTCAACCCCTCACCCTCACTCACCCCCACTCACCCTCAACCCCTCACCCTCAACCCCTCACCCTCACCCTCACTCACCCTCAACCCCTCACCCACCCTCAACCCCTCACCCTCAATCCCTCACCCTCACTCACCCACACTCACCCTCACTCACACTCACTCACCCTTACCCTCACTCACCTTCACCCTCACTCACCCTCAACCCCTCACCCTCACTCACCCCCACTCACCCTCAACCCCTCACCCTCAACCCCTCACCCTCCCTCACCCTCACTCACCCTCAACCCCTCACCCTCACTCACCCTCAACCCCTCACCCTCAATCACTCACCCACACTCACCCACACTCACCCCCACTCACCCTCACTCACACTCACCCACCCTCACTCACCCTCACCCTCACTCACCCTCACTCACCCTCACCCTCACTCACCCTCACTCACCCTCACCCTCACCCTCACTCACCCTCAACCCCTCACCCTCACTCACCCTCAACCCCTCACCCACCCTCAACCCCTCACCCTCACTCACCCTCAACCCCTCACCCTCAACCCCTCACTCACCCTCAATCCCTCACCCTCACCCTCACTCACCCTCAACCCCTCACTCACCCTCACTCTCACTCACCCTCAACCCCTCACCCTTACTCACCCTCAACCCCTCACCCTCAACCCCTCACTCACCCTCAACACCTCAGCCTCACCCTCACTCACCCTCAACCCCTCACCCTCACTCACCCTCACTCACCCTCAACCTCATGCTAAAGATTTACAAAAAAACCCATAAACAATTCTAAAAGCACTAACTCTAATGCTGCGAGACCTATTGCATTTCTAATGCTTGTTCTCTTTCAAAGTGTGCTGTAGACTGCAGAACGCATTGAAAGAGGAAACAACGAGGAGAAATGATAACATTTCTCCTCACTGCTCCTCGGGCCTGCGCCTCCCCTGGGGAGGCGCCGCATTCAGACGCATTTCCAGATTCACGAATCCTAGTGAATCTAGAAATTTGCTTCGTTCCATGGGAGTTGCGTGGGAACACCCACAGCAATACCCATGGTTGCCCCTTCCACGCAAAGTGCTGCTTGTATAGGGGCCATATTTACAAGGAGAGGAGAAGCCATGCAGGATGGTTTTTCCTCTCAGTGAGCTCAGTGCTGTACTGGTATCCGTCCCTCCGACTGTCGTACATGTAAGACCCCCAGGTACTGACCTCTGACCCCTACTGTACCTGTCCTGGTCCCCCCCTTCTACAGAGCTCAGTGCTATACAGATATCCGTCCCTCCGACTGTCATACATGTAAGACCCCCAGGTACTGACCTCTGACCCCTACTGTATCCGTCCTGGCCCCCCCTTCTACAGAGCTCAGTGCTGTACAGGTATCCGTCCCTCCGACTGTCATACATGTAAGACCCCCAGGTACTGACCTCTGACCCCTTCTGTACCTGTCCTGGCCCCCCCTTCTACAGAGCTCAGTGCTATACAGATATCCGTCCCTCAGACTGTCATACATGTAAGACCCCCAGGTACTGACCTCTGACCCCTTCTGTACCTGTCCTGGCCCCCCTTCTACAGAGCTCAGTGCTGTACTGGTATCCGTCCCTCAGACTGTCATACATGTAAGACCCCCAGGTACGGGGTCCGCTGCCAACACCCAGAGATCTTCTGATATATAATATCTTTGCTTCTGTAGGAGGTGAGGAGGGTTAGGTAACCCTGTCTTATACAATGACAGCTTCTTTTACGATTTATGGCCTACTAACTCTGCTGACCGTAGTTGTGTTCGGCATCTTCTGACTTATTGTGGCATGTATACTGCATACTAGAGCGTGATGGTTCATATAAACATTTTAAACTTTCCTCGTGTCTCTGTCAGAACTTAATGTGGACAAGTAGGAGGGTGAGAGTGAAAGGGTGTGTCTTGTAACCGCGATTCCTGAGAGGGTCGTGAGTGTTGTGCTCTGGGGTGTCTCACCACTTGTTCCTCTGTGAGTGAGTAGGGGGGCAAGTGAGACACTATAGCTCGTTGGTCCCCGGGCTCGTGGGTACCCAGGTGGAGGGATGACGCGGTCCCTGCCTGCTAAGGTTCTGTGATCCCAAGCATAGTTCTGTGACTCTGCAGAATCCCTGCCACGTGGGTAATTTACTGGGCACGCCCTGGTCTGAGCAAACAGTGTATTTCTAGAGTTACGCAGGGCTCTAAAGTTTTCTCTGCCGGCCCCTTCAGGCCTGTGGGTCTGTTATCCTTTCCTTGTCGGCCCATCATCTTGTACCAGACTCCTGAAGTTCCCTCTAGAAGTTTTTCCGGAGCTGACACTGGCTTGAAACATACCTGGTGCCCACCTCTGGTGCACGTAAACACTCCATATCCTTCGGCAGATCTTCTAGTTCATAGAGTTCTTTCTTTTTGTTCCTCCCAACTTTATTACCATGTTGTCGGCCTTCAATAGTCCATACCTGATGTCATGGCTCCTAAGCTGTGGGCGAAGAGCAAAGAAGTTTAGGAGCATATTATCAAGGGGGTTTATCTCCGTTTTTTTGGCTTTAAAAGCCAAGAAAGCGGAGATAAAATTATCTCTCTATTAACTAGCTGTCGCTAACACCAGTTAGCGACAGCTAGTAGGAGATAGCGACCATCTTGGGCCCCGCTTTGCATGTCAGTGATATTTATCACTAATGACATGCAAAGTGGGCGTGCCAAGATGTTAGCGACTGGAAACAGTCGCTAACATCGCTATCTCCTATTACCAACTTTTGGAGATATTCGCGATAAGCGCAAATATCTCCAAAAGCTAACACCTGCCCTTGAGCAGTTCTTAGCCATGTTATCCAATGGGAGGTGGATAACATGGCTAAGAGCATTAGCTCGGTAATGCATGAATATCGCTGACTTTTCAGCGATATTCATGCATTGCAGCGATTTTTATCGCATTTGCGATAAACCTTGGTAATACCAAGGTTTATCTGCGATAAAAATCGCCGCAACTCGGCGATAATTTTTTCACGCTAACCAAGCAATAGCGATAATTATCGCTATTGCTTGGTAATATGCCCCTTAGTTGTTTTATACTAGTTTCCTGTGAAAAGTCTGCTGCAGCAAAGATGTGATGCTCTATGTAAAGGAAAGGACAACTGTGTCACAGCCCTCCTGCTGTGCACAAAAATCTCGACCAATTTGGCAACGGGGCCCTTATCACTTAAAGATTCCTCGTTTCTAAATGAATTATCGACCCATCTTAAAAGTCTTCTAGAAAAAACTCCTTTAAGACGGTGCTTAATTTGTGCCGGTCTTTGTCGGTGCGTAGCACCGGGATTTATTTTGAACACTGGCACTTGTTATGAGAGTACACCCCACGGGGGCGCTCTCAGACTATTTCTGAAGACACCATGACAATTCAGTATTTGGCAAATTAATTTACTAACAAAATATTAAAACTAGCACTTCCACATAATCCCTCCAGCTTGGCCTGACATGGACTAGGCCAAAATATCACACCTGCTTTGGTGTCTGAGGGGTAAGTAGTTAGTGGGAAATACTGGCATTCGGCAGCAGTGGTGGGAGCTGTGGGTGGGACCAGCTGCAGCAGGGCCTCTGGGTTCCCTTTCTGTATTTTATACAAATTAAGCCCTGCTTTGGACCTTCCACCTGCACGTCATTAAAGGGCGAGTGCCCATGCGCCTTAGCGTGCAACCCAATGAACCCAATTTACAACCTTGAAAGACCAATCACCGCCGCTGGACTTTGCTCCGAGCTCCACCTACTGTGATGCCAAAGCGCAGCAACTTCTCAGGACCCCGGTCTATCTGCTTTATCCGAAAACTGTTATGTCATGTACTTTGCACCCTCATGATTGGGAACTGGGGTACCCTTGCAAGTCCCTAGTATATGGTACACATGTACTCAGGGCATAGGTACCTCAGAGGCCTCCCATGGGCTGAAACATGTATTATGCCACCCATGAGAGGCCATTCAAAATGGAACTACAGGTCTGCCATTGCAGCCTGTGTAAAATGGTGCATGCACCACTTACTTTAGTTATAGGTTGACTATATCTATAGGTCACTATAGGTCACTACACTTAAAACTTAAGTCACTCCTGAAGGCAGGGTGCTGGTTTCACATGAGAGGGTGCCCCTGCATGAGCAGAGCCCCTCTGCAACCTTCGGAGACAATTCTCCCGGGTTGTCAGTGTATAAGCCATTTACGACATATAGAGTTGCATTAGGCAACCGCGTATTGACCAACTCTAAAACGGCTGAAAGTAACCCTATCGTGTTTGGTGTCAAACATTGTGGAATCATACTGTTACTGGAGTGGGGGTATGATTCCACATCTCAGAAGCGAGCTTCGTTGGATCCCTGGTGCTCCCGGTACCAGCCTTCTTGTCCCGGGTGTGAGAAGTTGGCCTGGTATATGCTGCTCACTAGTTCTAGTGATCACCTTGTACCATGCCAAGCAACCCTTATGATGATCGGTTGTAAGTCAACCTTATAGACCAGTTATCCTAGTGGTAACGTGGACAAAGCAGTCTTAGGCTAAACTCTGAAAGGCATGTGAAGCCAGCTGTATTACCATACACAACCCCCTTGAATACCAAATGAAAGGACACCACAGAGATATATTTGAAAATATATATTGATCTATTAACTACAAATATCCCCTATACTCTTTATGAGCACAGAAGCGCAAGCGTTTAAACAAAACACAGTTTAAATACACAAAAGTTGCACAATATGGATGAGCCCTAGGGGCCACCTAAACCATATACTAGGAAAGTGGTATAAGAGATACCAATCGAAAAGGAAGTAGGCCGGGGAGGAGCCAAGATGGCGACCGGGACGGACGTGTAGGCTCTAGGCTCCGCGAGCCGTCCGATCCTGCACCGAAATGCTGGCCATAATCCTGACTGGATCTGGGACAAAAGGAGGCATGCGAGCACGTATGTCGCCGGTGCTCTTTTGAGACCCTTACCGATCGATTCTACGGTGAATTAGTACCGTTCTCTGACCTCCTACTCCGACCCGGGACCTGGAGCGGGTCGCCGCCATTGGACACGGCTGGGCGCCTTCGACCGGACACGCAGACACGGCACAGGCTGGGGCAGGAGAGCCGCTGATCGCGGAGACTGCTTGCATCGCCCCCTTTTGAGCGGTAAGACTCCTTGCTGGGATTCCCTGCTCCTGATAGAAGCTGGAAGCCGGAATACAACGTTTTCCTCCCGCATTGCTGCTTACTGACTGCACGGAGCCCATTTTCGGGTTCCTGCTCTGCCGCTGCCCTTCCATGCCGCCGATCCGAAAATAAGCCTCCACTCTGCCCTGCCCTGGGCCTGCGTGCCGCTAACCTGTTGGTGGCTCACACTTTTTCAGCTCCCGCCTGCACGGCCGCCCCCCCCTCTCTGCACCGCGAGCCTGTTGCTGGGGTGGCCCTGGCGCCCCCTCCCAAGTTGGAGGACGATGGCTGTCTCTCCGTTTTCGATGGGCAGCTCCCCCTTCATGCCTGCACTAGTGAATGACCCGGGGGAACATCCGCGCAGCGAAAGTCAGCCAGCAACGCAGAGGGAGCTGACTTATGGCGACATCTTGGCTGCCCTGCTTGACTTGCGGGTGTCATGGCGGCGACAATCCCGTGCGCTGGAGCAAAAGATAGTGGGAGCTGCCTCGTGTCCTACGGGTCTGAACTCGACTGGCCCCCTGCTGCCGCTATCTACCCCTGCTCAAGGGACAGACTTCCATCGCGCGACTGTGGAGATGCGTCCGGACCCTGGATATGTGGCAGACTGTTGCACTATTGCCGAAGATACTGTTGCCGAGTCCCTTTCCGCTGTGCTGCCTGATACTGTTGCTACTCCCTTAACACCAAGGCATTCCCCGGAGACTTCTTGGGCGATGGTCCCCCTCCCTGCCTCTGCCACCGTGACTCTTTCTCTGCGTTTGCGGAGTGTGATTCAATTAACAACGGCGGGGGGGGCGCCCCGCCACTTGGGCATCGGCACTGTGATTTCTTGGGGATGCTCACTTCCTCTTCCTCTTTGTCTTCCTTGTTGGGAGAGGCCATTTTGTTCCTTTGTCCAGTTTGAGGGGAGAGTACAGTTGTGGACACATCTGGATGTATTTCGGCGCACTGGCCAAGGCTGAGGTTCCCTCGTACTTTGACTTGCTGATTGTCTGGAACTGACCTGGCCTGGAACGTTTTTTTTGGCTCTGTTTAGTGAATTGGGGGAGACGTTTCTTTCATTGTACAATGGTGGCTCCGGAATCCTATTGTTTATCACCGTAGCTAATATGTCGGCTCTGGGCGGACTGGGGGTCGGGGGATGGGCTGTTTGGTTCCTATTAGTGTGCTGTCTCCAACATCGGTGCTATATCTGATGCAGGTACCATTGCAGCGCTCGTAAGTCCTGGTGGCCTGATGACTGCGGGCTCCTCCCCCACCTTCTTTTCTTTGTGGGAATCCAGGGATGGATCTTCCTCCTTGCTCCCTATATCACTGGTGAATTTTTTCTTCTTTTCCTTCTTTCTTTCACTATTTCTCTTTCTTCCTATATTTCGGGTTTTTGGGGCGACAGACACTCTGCTGGGGGGGGGGGCAGGCCGTAGCCTCTGCATGTGTGTAGGGTGGGGGGTTAAATTTAGTTTTAGTTAAGTTTCTATGGTGCCTATGTATGATCTTCTTTTATGATTTTTCCTCTTTCTGTCCTGAGTCTGCGATAAGGGTTTAGGGGGTACGGGTAGTACTTGGGGTGGTGCGTAAATGCTAGCTGACTCTCCTGTTGCTACGTACTGTACTGCCGAATTGGTGGGAGATTCCTTATTATTGTTGTTACTTTTTGACGCTGCCTGCCCATGTGGTGAAGTAACTGTACGGACTCAGTACTCCTTGGGTCTATTCTCCACTGAGTTATTTTTGGACTAAAATCTTAAAAATTTAACCTCACTGCTCCTTTCCCTAGCGTCAGGATTCTACTCAGTACAACTGCTGTTAATTGATGTTATATTGCTGACCGGCGCTGGGGGACCGTATACTTTGCCTTATGTGCATGACCGTATTGTGGCCGGCCGGACGGTTGTAGGCCCGTATTTGTATCATCCTTACTGCACAATAAAGGTTTTCAAAAATTTAAAAAAAAAAAAAAAAGAAAAGGAAGTAGGCCTAGGGCCTTGGGAATCGCTGGAGCTGAGCGAGACTAGCAGTGACTAAGTCGGGAAAGGCCCGCGGGACTCGGGTCCAGTGCTTAAAGTGCACCGGCGTTGTTGAGTTACCTCACCCACAGGAAGCGGGTGCACAAGTGCGAAGTAGTGTCGGGATTCGTCACGCAGGTCGATGGTGCTTGGAGCTGAAGATGCTGCAGGCGGCTCGATGTGAAGAGTTCCGGTGGATCCAAGGGTGGATCTGAAGTGGTGAAGACCTGAAAGCAGAGGGGACAATGTTCAAAGTCACTAGCCAGTGACTACCGTGGAACCAGATTGGAACCAGGCGATGTTGGGTGCAGACAGGCTTTGAGGTGTAGCTTCTCTCAGCTGCCACGTGGACACGAAGAGGTCGAGGACGTCCAGGTGTCGGTCACTAGCTGTCCCCCAAAGGCTCTAGCTGATGGCGGTGTCGGCAACTTGATTGGAGCAAACAGGCCTTGGCTAATGCAAGCCACGCAGGAAGTGAAAAAGGCTTATCACTCGGACCAGCAAGATCAGAGTGGGTGCACCCTTTTACAGGAGCGAGGGCAAGTCTGGAGCACCTAGACCAACAGTGTAGATTATAGGTTTCGTCGCCAAGATGGCCACTGACCACGTGGCAAGTGGCCAGGATGGCGTGTCGAGTGGCACAATGCAAAAGGGCCCCACGCAGATTGTGGAGATGCTGGGGGGCTGATCTTCGGTGCAAGGGCTGCTCGATGGTGGGGGCTCTCAGTCCCCAAAGCACATTGCCGAGGATGCCTCAGATGCTGCGCAGTCAGCTTTTCGAGTGTCTTCCAAAAGGTCCGGTCCCATGTCACTCGGTGCCTCCACGGGTCCCTTCTTTGAAGGGACTGTGGATCGGGCTGTGAGAGGTCTGGGAGTCTGGTTCTTGTCGGGCTCTGGGCTCGGGCTCCGGCGGGAGGCGGCGGCAAAGCAGACGTCGAGTTGCTGGTTGGTGCCTGTGTTCACAGGGTGGCCACTCCTAGGCCACAAGGGAGATTCTCTTCAGTCTTCTGTGCAGCAGAATGTCGAAGTCCAGTCTTCTTCTTATTTTCAAGTTGATTCAGGATGATCTGCGATGCTATGGCACTGCTCCCACTCTTATTCCCAATCTGAGGGGTGGATCACCTGCTAGGTCCCTCCTCTGGGTGGGACCAGGAAGGGGGGCAGTTACACCCCCTTTTCTTTGTCCAGCTCTTCACCAGGCCTGGGTCTGGAAAGTCCCAGGACCGGTTTGGACTGGCTTATGCACGGGGACACCTTGTGTGCCCCGGGCATGTCTGATTCTATTCAGGCCTGTCCTACCCAATACATAAAATCCTGTCTGGGGTGGTGCTCGCACCTCCCACGGCAGGAAACCCTTTGTCTAAGCCACCCTCGCTGGAAGGACTCCCAGGAGCAGGAGGTCAGACTTGTGTCTGTGGTGGCAGCATCCATTTTGTGATGCTGAGGCTCTGGTTAACTTTAACCGGGGTTAAGGCTATGTACATGTAGTGTCCCTCTAGAAGGGTGGAATGCTATCCCCGTCGACAGAACTGTCGAGGGGATAGTATTCCAAATCGTATGACACCTTACTTGACATGTTTTGATAAAGCCAAACCAAAGTTAGCAAATAACAGCGAGGATTATAATGCACTTAAGAGTATATGGTATGGCAATATCCCGGAACAGCTAAGGGAGTCGTTCCCGACAGCTGCAGACAGGCTCAGCTCATGCTAGAGCACCATCTCACATATTTCCAAGCACTCTGCCTCCAGGATTGATGAGGCCTTCCATAGGAGTGGCTGATAGGAACATATGTGCCCAGTTTAGGTTAGGTATAGATATACTACACCTAAGCAAGAGGTGATTACACCAACTTGCCCCAGCTGAGTGATCAGCCAGTTGTGTCAAATATGGAGGCCAGGCCAGGGGTGGCACAATACATGCTGCAGCCCCCGGTAGGCCTTGGAAACACCTATGCCCTGGGTACCTAGGGTACACTGTTACAGGGGCCAATAAGGTGAACCAGTTTCAATTCGTAATGCACCTAGAGTGCATTGGCAGTAATTTAGAGAGAGAACCTCAGGCTGTGGGTCTGATTAGCAGGCCCACAGCCACATTAAGTCATAAACCAGTGAAGCAAATAGCAAAAATTTGGGGTGACCATAGGATAGCAGACCCTACTCTCCTACACAACCCCCCCCCCCCAAACGCAGGGACATTAGACTAACCTTGACCAGTTGCGTCCTCATGTTCTAAGTGGAAGTACCTGGAGAGACCATCTGCGTTGCCATGGTCTGTCCCTGGGCGGTGCTCCACTGTAAAGTCCATCCCCTGTAGGGAAATGGACCACCTGAGTAGTTTGGGGTTTTCACCCTTCATCTGATTAAGCCATAAGAGGGGCTTATGGTCGGTCTGAATCTTGAAGTGAGTGCCAAATAAGTATGGTCTCAACTTCTTCAGGGCCCACACCACAGCAAAGGCCTCCCTCTCAATAGCTGACCAACATTTCTCTCTGGGGGTCAGCCTTCTGCTAATAAAAGCAATGGGCTGGTCTTGACCATCTACATTAAGCTGTGAAAGCACTGCTCCCACTCCCAACTCAGAAGCATCTGTTTGGACAATGAACTCTCTTGAGTAGTCAGGACTCTTCAGGATAGGTGCAGAGCACATGGCCTTCTTCAGGTCATCAAATGCCTTTTGACAGTTTACTGTCCACTGAACCTTTTTGGGCATCTTCGTGGATGTCAGATCATTAAGAGGAGTCACAATGGACCCATAGTTCTTAACAAACTTCCTGTAGTACCCAGTTAGGCCCAAGAAAGCTCTGACCTGAGTCTGGGTAGTTGGAGGGGACAAGTCCATGATGGTCTGGATCTTACTCTCCAGGGGTTGAACTTGGCCTCCATCTACAAGGTGGCCCAAGTATACAACTTTACTCTGTACTATCTGGCACTTTGTTGCCTTGATAGTGAGGCCTGCCTTTTGCAGAGCCTCAAGCACTTCCTTCAGGTGGACCAGGTGATCCTCCCAGGTGAAGCTGAAGACAGCAATATCATCCAGATATGCTGCGCAAAAGTCATCCAACCCAGTAAGGACTTGATTCACCAACCTTTGGAAGGTGGCAGGTGCATTTTTGAAACCAAAGGGCATCACCACAAATTGATAATGCCCACTGGGGGTAGAAAATGCAGTTTTGGCTTTAGACTCCTCAGCTAACCTGATTTGCCAGTAGCCAGCTGTCAAGTCAAATGTGCTCAAATATTTGGCAGAAGCCAACTTGTCAATGAGCTCATCTGCCCTTGGAATAGGGTGTGCATCTGTCCTGGTGACAGCATTGAGTCCTCTGTAATCCACACAGAACCTCATCTCTCTCTTGCCATCTTTGGTGTGAGGTTTGGGGACCAGAACCACTGAGCTAGCCCAGGGGCTCTCTGAAGGCTCAATAACACCTAATTCCAGCATCTTTTGCACCTCAGTCTTTATACAGTCCCTGACGTGGTCAGGTTGCCTGTAAATCTTGCTTTTTACAGGACGACTGTCACCAGTGTCCACCACATGGGTACACCAGTTAGTCTGACTGGGTGTCAAGGAGAACATATGTCTGTATGACTGCAAAACTTGTCTACAGTCATGTTGCTGATGTTCAGTGAGGCTGCCATCTAAGGTCACACCATCAACTGAGCCATCCTCAGGGTTCTGAGTGAGCAGGTCTGGGAGAGGGTCACTCTCTTCCTCCTGTCCCTCATCTGTAGCCATGAGCAAGCCCATGTCTTCCCTGTTAACATATGCCTTCAGTCTGTTGACATGGAGCACCCTGTGGGGGTTCCTGGGAGTTCCTATGTCCACCAAGTAGGTAACCTCTCCCTTTTTCTCAACAATTATATGGGGTCCAGACCATTTGTATTGGAGTCCTGCTGGGGCCACTGGCTCCAACACCCATACCTTCTGTCCTGGCTGATACTCAATCAAGACAGCCTTTTGGTCATGCCAAGCTTTCTGTAATTCTTGGCTAGCCTCAAGGTTTTTGGATGCCTTTTCCATATGCTCAGCCATCCTGGAGCGGAGACCAAGTACATAGTCCACTATGTCTTGTTTAGGCTTTTTGAGAGGTAACTCCCATCCTTCCTTCACCAGACATAGGGGTCCTCTTACAGGGTGCCCAAACAACAATTCAAAGGGGCTGAAGCCAAACCCCTTTTGAGGGACCTCTCTGTAAGCAAACAAAAGGCAGGGCAGAAGGATGTCCCATCTCCGCCTGAGCTTTTCTGGTAATCCTTTGATCATATCCTTTAGGGTCTTGTTAAATCTTTCAACAAGCCCATTACACTGTGGATGATAAGGAGTGGTGAACTTGTAGTTGACACCACATTCCTTCGACATTGCTGTCAAGTATCCTGACATGAAGTTGGCACCTCTGTCAGATACTACCTCCTTAGGAAACCCCACTCTGGAGAAAACTCCAAGTAAGACCCTGGCCACAACAGGAGCTGTTGTGGTCCTAAGTGGAATTGCCTCTGGGTACCTGGTGGCATGGTCCACCACTACCAGTATGAATCTGTGCCCAGATGCTGTAGGGGGATCCATTGGACCTACAATATCAATCCCCACTCTTTCAAAGTAAACCCCCACCACAGGTAGTGGTATCAGGGGGGCCTTTGTGGTGCCACCTGCTTTACCACTGGCTTGGCAGGTTACACAGGAGCGACAAAACTCCTTGGTGTCTTCAGACATGTGAGGCCAGTGAAAGTGAGGGGCAAGCCTGTCCCAATTCTTATTCTGGCCTAGGTGTCCTGCTAAAGGAATATCTTCGGCCAAGGTGAGAAGGAAGCCCCTAAATTGCAGAGGTATAACCAACCTCCTGGTTGTACCAGGATTGGGGTCTCTACCCTCTGAATAAAGGAGCCCATCATCCCAATATACTTTGTGGGCACCTTGAGCATTCCCAGCAGCCTCAGCAGCAGCCTGCTGTCTGAGGGGTTCAAGAGAAGGACAGGTTAACTGAGCCTGCTCCAAGTCTGCCCTAGAAGGTCCCCCTGCCCCCAGAAACTCAACCTGATCAGGTTCAAGTTCTTCAGGGACAGTCCCTTCAGGGGTCTCAACTCAAGATCATCTTCCTGTGAAGGCTGATCCTCACTTGTAGGCAGTTGGGAAGGCACAGCCTTTACCCTCCTGTTCTTCTTCTTGGAAGGTGCTTGGTTCATTGTTCCAGGATCCAAGACCTGAGGTTCAGAGAGGCACTTTTTGGCCTGTGACCTGATCACAGCAAGGACATGTGATGATATCCCTAACATCTCTGCATGAGTCCTGTACTCAACTTCTGACCATAGAGAGCTCACCCAGTCATTGCCCAACAAACATTCAACTGGGAGATCAGCACTAACCACAACTCTTTTTAGGCCAGTTACCCCTCCCTAGGAAAAGTTAACAATTGCCACACTATGTGTAGTAGTGACATTGCTGGCATTGGTCACCAGGTAATTATCACCTGGCATGTATTGTCCAGGGTCCACAAAGTTAGGTGTCACCATAGTGACACTGGCACATGTGTCCCTGTATGCTTGAGCCACTTTGTCATTAATCAAAGGCGTCTGTCTGCATTTG
The DNA here is from genome assembly GCF_964263255.1 of Lissotriton vulgaris. Classification (NCBI taxonomy): domain Eukaryota; kingdom Metazoa; phylum Chordata; class Amphibia; order Caudata; family Salamandridae; genus Lissotriton; species Lissotriton vulgaris. Next base: position 1,773,695,329 of record NC_141695.1, on the reverse strand, counting down.
CCCAGATTACTGGGACTGATGGTAGGGGCCAAATCTATGTCCCACTCACAGATCAGAACAGCCTGTGTAAGGGTTCTGACTAGGTCAGAATCTCCTTCAGTTCCCAAGGTGATACCCACTACCCCCTTAGTTTGTGGACCAACACTGCCAGCTGTACTAGTGGGAGCAGGTGCCTTAGGGGCTGCAGTGTTGGGGGCTCCACCCTTTTTACACTCACTTGTCCAGTGAGAGGTCTTTTTACAAGTACTACACCAGGGTTTTCTTTGACCTTATTTCTTCTTCTTCTTGGAAGTTTGGGACCCACCCTCTGCATTAGTTTGGGGCCCTGTTGAAGACTTCTGGTCTTTAGCTTTCTGCTCCCCACCCTTCTGGTCTGTTTTCTTCTGGTCACCACCCTGGTTCTGGTTCTGCTTCTTTTGCTTAACTCTGGTTCTAACCCATTTATCTGCCCTCTTTCCCAATTCTTGGGGAGAGGTCAAATCTGAGTCCACCAAATGTTGATGCAATTGCTGGTTCTGACAAATATTTAAAATGTGTTCTCTCATAAGCAAATTGTACAATCCTTCATAGTCTGTAACCTTGCTTCCCAGCAACCATCCCTCCAGAGCCTTAGTGGCACACTCAACAAATTCAGACCAGTCCTGAGTCTGTGTCTTCTGGGTGTCTCTGAACATTAACCTGTACTGTTCAGTGGTTAAGCCTAACCCATCAATCAGAGCACTCTTCAGGACCAGGTAGTTTCTAGAATCCCCATCACTAACTGTGAGGAGTCTGTCTCGGCCTCTACCTTCAAAGGAGAGCCCCAAGATTGCTGCCCAGTGCTCCTGAGGGATCTGCTGTACCCTGCAGGTTCTCTCAAGTGCAGTCATGCATTTGTGGATATCATCCCCAGCTTTGTAGGGGGGCACAATCTTACTCAGGTTTCTGTTATCAAAAGACCTGTCTTTATCCTTGGGGATAATGCTGCCACCAGTGGGTTCTAACCCACTCTCTCTAGTCTGCCTTGCTCTAGCAAGTTTCTCTTGGGCCAGGGCAACTTCTAATTCTTGCTTCTGGATCCTAAGCTCAGCCTCTCTCATTTTGGCCTCATGTTCCCTTCTCTGAGGGCTAGTCAACCCCCTTCTGGAGTGACCACGAGAACCTCTAGAAGCCTGGGAGGTATTGGATTCACCTGAGTGATTCCTCCTTCTCCTATGCTCCTGGTTAAGTCCACTTGGGTGGCTGGGCAACGTCATCCTTGCTTCAGTCCCAAATACACTCAAGTTAGCCTGGTTAAGCCTGTGGACTTGCACCTGACTATTTCTGCCATCATCAGAATCACTGTTCTCCCCTTCTGTCTCCTCTTCTTCCTCCTCCTCCTCAGGCTGAGTATCTCCAGGGACTTGGTCATCCTCATCTAACTGGACTACAGGGACAGGGGTTTCAGTATTGTCATCTTCAGTGGGAGAGCCTCCCTCAGCATTCCCTGTGGGGTCTGCTTTAGAGGTCTTTAGAGTCTCATACTGGTCTAAGTTCACTCTAAGGTGGTCTGTAGTAGGGGTAGGCCCTGTCCTAAGACCTCTTACGGCACAAAGCTGCCTTAGTTCCTTAAAGGGGAATATAGCAAATTTGGATGGTGCCCTTGGAGAGTCACTCTCAAAAGAGACATTCCCAGTGGAACCCTCTGCTCCAGACATTGCTCTAGTGTGGGTGGATATGTTGCAATCTACCTACACTGGTGTTTACCTACTAAACCTATCTAGTAGTTGTAGTCAAGGTGTGCTACTCCCTATCCTCTACAACAACTAAGTTCAGTAGAACTTAAGTAAACTAGTCTTGTTTTATATGTACCTAGCAGGTACCTGTATGATCTTTCAAATGATAATCTCAAAGATTGTAATGGTAAAACAACAGCAAGCTCAGATCCCACCGCTGCCACCAATGTGAGAAGTTGGCCTGGTATATGATGCTCACTAGTTCTAGTGATCACCTTGTACCATGCCAAGCAACCCTTATGATGATTGGTTGTAAGTCAACCTTATAGACCAGCTATCCTAGTGGTAGCATGGACAAAGCAGTCTTAGGCTAAACTCTGAAAGGCATGTGAAGCAAGCTGTTTTACCATATACAACCCACTTGATTACCAAATGAAGGGACACCACACAGATATATATTGAAAATATATATATATATTTATTAACTACAAATATCCCCTATACTCTTTATGAGCACAGAAGCACAAGCATTAAAACAAAACACAGTTTAAATACACAAAAGTTGCACAATATGGATGAGCCCTAGGGGCCAGCTAAACCATATACTAAATAAGTGGTATAAGAGATACCAATCGAAAAGGAAGTAGGCCTAGGGCCTTGGGAATCGCTGGAGCTGAGCGAGACTAGCAGTGACTAAGTCGGGAAAGGCCCGCGGGACTCGGGTCCAGTGCTTAAAGTGCACGTGTTCACCAATGCATTGTCTATGGTGCGTACAAATTACGAAGTTAGTGTTTTAGGAACCTTCCGAGTGACCTAGAGGAATGAAACTTTAGACACAGGCACTAGAGGTGTGTACCAGTGTAGGAACACCGGCGTTGTTGAGTTACCTCACCCACAGGAAGCGGGTGCACAAGTGCGAAGTAGTGTCGGGTTTCGTCAAGCAGGTCGATGGTGCTTGGAGCTGAAGATGCTGCAGGCGGCTCGATGTGAAAAGTTCCGGTGGATCCAAGGGTGGATCTGAAGTGGTGAAGACCTGAAAGCAGAGGGGACAATGTTCAAAGTCACTAGCCAGTGACTACCGTGGAACCAGATTGGAACCAGGCGATGTCGGTGCAGACTGGCATTGAGGTGTAGCTTCTCTCAGCAGCCACGTGGACACGAGAGGTTGAGGACGTCCAGGTGTCGGTCACGAGCTGTGCCACAAAAGCTCTAGCTGATAGCGGAGTCGACAACTTGATCGAAGCAAACAGGCCTTGGCTAATGCAAGCCACGCAGGAAGTGAAAAAGGCTTATCACTCGGACCAGCAAGGTCAGAGTGGGTGCTCCCTTTTACAGGAGCGAGGGCAAGTCTGGAGCAACCAGACCCGTAGTGTAGATTATAGGTTTCATCGCCAAGATGGCCTCTGACCACGTGACAAGTGGCCGGGATGGCTCGTCAAGTGGCACAATGCAAAAGGCCCCCACGCAGATCGTGGAGATGCTGGGGGGCTGATCTTCGGAACAACGGCTGCTCGGTAGTGGGGCTTCTTAAACCCTAAAGCACAGCATCGAGGGTGCCTCGGGTGCTGCGCAGTCAGCGTCTCGGGGGTCTTTCAAGAGATCCGGTCCCACGTCTCTCGGTGCCTCCACGGGTCCCTTCTTTGCAGGGACTGTGGATCGGGCAATAAGAAGTCTGGGAGTGTGGGTCTTGTCAGGCTCTGGGCTCCGGCTCCGGCGGGAGGCGGCGGCAAAGCAGACATGGAGTTGCTGGATGGTGCCTGTGTTCACAGGGTGGCCACTCCTAGGCCACAAGGGAGATACTCTTCAGTCTTCTGAGCAGCAGAATGTCGAAGTCCAGTTGTCTTCTTAGTTTCAAGTTGATTCAGGATGATCTGAGGTGCTATGGCACTGCTCCCACTCTTATTTCCAATCTGAGGGGTGGATCACCTCCTAGGTCCCTCCTCTGGGTGGGACCAGGAAGGGAGGCAGTTACACCCCCTTCCCTTTGTCCAGCTCCTCGCCAGGCCTGGGTCTGGAAAGTCCCAGGACTGGCTTATGCACGGGTACACCTTGTGTGCCCCGGGCATGTCTGATTCTATTCAGGCCTGTCCTACCCAACACACAAAATCCTGTCTGGGGTGGTGCTCGCACCTCCCACTGCAGGAAACCCTTTGTCCAAGCCTCCCTCGCTGGAAGGACTCCCAGCAGCAGGAGGTCAGACTTGTGTCTGTGGTGGCAGCATCCATTTTGTGATGCTGAGGCTCTGGTTAACTTTAACCGGGGTTAAGGCTATGTACATGTCGTGTCCCTCTAGAAGGGTGGAACGCTATCCCCGTCGACAGAACTGTCGAGGGGATAGTATTCCAAATCGTATGACACCTTACTCGACATGTTTTGATAAAGCCAAACCAAAGTTAGCAAATAACCGCGAGGATTATAATGCACTTAAGAGTATATGGTATGGCAATATCCCGGAACAGCTAAGGGAGTTCAGACAGGCTCAGCTCATGCTAGAGCACCATCTCACATATTTCCACGCACTCTGCCTCCAGGATTGATGAGGCCTTCCATAGGAGTGGCTGATAGGAACATATGTGCCCAGTTTAGGTTAGGTATAGATATACTACACCTAAGCAAGAGGTGATTACACCAACTTGCCCCAGCTGAGTGATCAGCCAGTTGTGTCAAATATGGAGGCCAGGCCAGGGGTGGCATAATACATGCTGCATCCCCTGGTAGGCCTTGGAAACACCTATGCCCTGGGTACCTAGGGTACACTGTTACAGGGGCAAATAAGGTGAACCAGTTCCAATCCGTAATGCACCTAGAGTGCATTGGCAGTAATTTAGAGAGAGAACAGCAGGCTGTGGGTCTGATTAGCAGGCCCACAGCCACATTAAGTCATAAACCAGTGAAGCAAAAAGTAAAAATTTGGGGTGACCATTGGATAGCAGACCCTACTCTCCTACACCGGACAGCCCAAAATGGTTGCTGCTGACCAGAGACACATCTCTGCCATCCTGCTGCTGAGCCAAGCTCGAGCAGAGGAAGGTGGAACAATGAGCATCCTGTCACAGGGAGGTGTGACCACCTCCTAGACAGGATTTAGTGTATGAGGACCGGGTGGGTGCGTTGCCAACAACAAAATAAGTCTGCATGAGAGGAACATTTAGTGACCCTGTGCATAGTCCAGTTCAAACAAGTACTGGGAGCCGTTGGCTCCTGCTCTGGCGTGAAACTGGACAAAGGGCATGGGAGTAACCTCCTCACTGTCCAGACCCTCCCCTGGTAGGGTCCCCTGAATCTGTCCAACCCTCTCCTGTGGGTACAAAGGGGCTCACCTGGCTATAGGACCATAGATTCGAAGTGGAAAAGATTCTGAACAGGAAACCACTGAGCTTTGACCGGCCGACCGGACACTCTGGACTGCGTGGGACTTCGTTTAGGACCGACTTTGCCTCCTTCTCAGTCTGAAGTATAGTCTGAGCCTGTGCACCATACAGGCTCCATACAGGCTCCATGCAAGACCTGTGGATCCTCAAGGACAACCAATAATATCTCCCTTGGAGTGATGGAGTCCCTCCCCTGCAACCACAGGCACCACAACACTGCTGCACAGCCTGCTGACCCTGAGCACCTAAGGATTCCAAAGGCTTCTGCAACACAGGAGGTGGGTTTCTACGTCCCCTGGGGTCTGAGTTGCCCTCTCACTGAGTTTAAGGTCATAATCCTTTGTGGGGGCTGCAATACCGGTACCCCTGTGGACCGCATTCATTTGCAAATGCATATGCTTGTTCATTGCCGGTTAGTTGTCAGTCTTCTCTTTGCTCTGCTCCACTTATGCACCCCAGCGCCAAGATGCCTCTGCATTCGAGCGCTTTACAAGCATTTTTATTACATCACATTACTTGTTGGCGTTTCTGTACAAGTGCTCTGGGCTCCAAGTAGTCCCAACCTCTGGCACAATTTTCAACAAAGAACTCCGGCCTCCTCACACGAGTGCTCCGTGGGCTCCTGCTTTGTGAAACTGCTTGAGGTCCCGTCGCTACTCCTGTGCCTCCGGCTCGACCCCTTGAGGGTCAACACTGCTTTTCTTGGGCTCTCCAGGTTGCTCCAGGCTTGCCCTGACTGCACTGTGTTTGCTGGTCGGAACCGTAAACTTTCTTGACCTTCTTCATGTGTTGCCGTTGCCATGGCTTGTTGGTGCTCCAGCCGGACACCAACACCTCAGCACTCGATATCCTTAGTGGGACAGGTCACATCCGGCTTCTGGTTGGCCTCGACATCTCCTGGTGCCTGTGGCTTCAGAATCAAGAACCCCCTGAACTCATGTGAAGCACCCGACATCGGTGGGCATTCATCTGCCGAGCCCCTGGTCACTCCTGAGTGACCCAGACTCTGTCCCCTCTGCTTTCAGATACTCTTCAACAAGAATCCACCTTTGCTTCCATCAGACACTTTTCTCCTTCCCGCAGTGGCTCTTATTTGAAATCCTCATAGAGATCGACTGCGGTCTCTGGCGCCACTGCAGACCAAGGCACCCGGCTTCCCTGGGATCGGTAACTCTAGTGCTACAGTATGCAATGGTGGGGTGACTCTCCACCCTCCTAAGTACCATGGGGTTCCTTCAAAGTCCTTAATCTTTAAAACTTCAACCGCAACTTCCCCATAGAACTGTACGGAACACACAGTTGTATTCCCACACTGCACCCGTCCTCCCTGAGGTCCCTCCTTACTCACCTTGGGTGGTTCCTTGGGGTCCCAGTGATTCTACATCCTCTAGACCCCGTCTTGATTCGAGTTGTGATTCTTATCCCACTATTTTAGGGCCAGATTCACAGAACTAACTAAAGACAAAATCCTAAACGTACTACCATTTTGGTATTCACAGAAGTTAGGAGTCCTAAGTGCCTTCTGTGAATACCGAAAGTCTTAAAGTTCAGATTTTTCTCAGGTTATGAGTCCTAACTTTAGGACTCCTAAATGCCTCATGTGAATACCCAAAGTCTTAAAGTTTAGATTTTTCTCAGGTTATGAGTCCTAAAGTTAGGACTCCTAACTTCTGTGAATACTGGAATGAGTAAGTGACTTTTGTGAATACCAAAATAGTAGTAAGTTTAGGATTTTGTCTTAAGTTAATTCTGTGAATCCGGCCCTTAGTATCTGGTCTGGTCTCCCCTGGAGCCCAATGTGAATTAGTGCTACTTACTATTGATTCTGTGCTCCAGTAGTGTGTGCTTTGCGAGTATCTTCGTGTAGAAGATATTGTTTCATACTAGAGAGTGCTATATTAATAAATACATATTTCTATAACTACTGTGTGGTTCTCCTTTCATTTAACCAATGCTATTTGGTTGCATTCTAGTAACACAAGCTGCTTAACATTCCCTCAAGACTTAGTCTGAAGGTTGCTCTCCGCAGCTACCACTAGGAGGGCTTTCTAAGGTTATCTTTGACCTCTTAAATCCCCACAAGGGATGTTTGGACTGATTCAAGGTGTCCACTTACACCCTGAGTGTCCTCGGAGAGGGTCTGTAGATGCCCCTGTCACTGGTCTCAGGCACAATAAAGGCCCTCAGATGCCCCCTCACAAGGTGGTAACCTGCAAAGGGTCGGTGCGCGTTCATGGCACCGGTTGCCTCTCCCTGCCCATGGGCAGCCTGGCACCAGGGCAGCTGTCGGTGCCAGCCGATGGAGCTCCGGGAACCCCCTGGCACTGATATCTGAGGGAGAGATCCGCCTCCCACGCCCTCTCCTGGCAGAACAATGGAGGGCGCGCCCCTGGTGCCTGCAGCGGGGGTGGAGGGTGCATGCCAGGCAGATGAGGGGGTGCTGCTGAGGCCAGTACCTGGGCCGCCTTCATCTGTCCTAGTGCCCGACCCCCTCACCTGTCCCAGTACGCGACCCCCTCCCTGGCAGCCCCCCCACCTTTGCCAGTACCAACATCCCAGTAGATGGCCCCTCCCTCGGCAGGAGGTTTCAATGACCGCCCCCCTCACCTGTCTCAGTACACTGCCCCCTACCCCCTCACCTGTCTCAGTACACGCCCCCCTCACCTGTCCCAGTACAGAGCCCCCTCCCTCTCTTCTGTCCCAGTACACAGCCCTCTCCCCCTCACCTGTCCGAGTACATGGCCCCTCACCCCTTCACCTGTCCCAGTACACAGCCCCCTCCCCCTCACCTGTCACAGTACACGGCCCCCTCCCCCCTTCACCTCTCCCAGTACGCGACCCCCTCCCTGGCAGCCCCCCCACCTTTGCCAGTACCAACATCCCAGTAGATGGCCCCTCCCTCGGTAGGAGGTTTCAATGACCGCCCCCCTCACCTGTCTCAGTACACTGCCCCCTACCCCCTCACCTGTCTCAGTACACGCCCCCCTCACCTGTCCCAGTACAGAGCCCCCTCCCCCTCTTCTGTCCCAGTACACGGCCCTCTCCCCCTCACCTGTCCGAGTACATGGCCCCTCACCCCTTCACCTCTCCCAGTACACAGCCCCCTCCCCCTCACCTGTCACAGTACACGGCCCCCTCCCCCCTTCACCTCTCCCAGTACGCGACCCCCTCCCTGGCAGCCCCCCCACCTTTGCCAGTACAAACATCCCAGTAGATGGCTCTACCCTCGGCAGGAGGTTTCAATGACAGCCCCCCTAACCTGTCCCAGTACATGGCCCCCTCCCCCTCACCTGTCCCAGTACACGCCCCCCTCACCTGTCCCAGTACACAGCCCCCTCCCCCTCTTCTGTACCAGTACACTGCCCCTTCACCCTCATCTGTCCCAGTACACGGCCCCCTCCCCCTCACCTGTCCCAGTACATGGCCCCCTCCCCTCACCTGCCCCAGTACATGGCCCCCTTACCTGTCCCAGTACACAACCCCCTCCCCCTCACCTGTACCACTACATGGCCCCCTCACATGTCCCAGTACACGACCCCTCCCCTCACCTGTCCCAGTACATGACCCCCCTCACCTGTCCCAATACACAGCCCCCTCTCCCCTTCACCTGCCCCAGTACATGGCCCCTCACACATTCACCAGTCCCAGTACACGGCCCCCTTCACCTCTCCCAGTACGCGACCCCCTCCCTGGCAGCCCCCAACCTTTGCCGGTACTAAGATCCCAGTAGATGGCCCCTCCCTGGGCAGGAAGTTTCAACGACAGCACCCCCCTTCCCCTCACTGTCCCAGTACACGGCCCCCTCCCCCTCACCTGTCCCAGTATACAACCCCCTCCCCCTCTCCTGTCGCTGTACATGGCCCCCTCACCTGTCCCAGTACATGCCCCCACCCCTCACCTGTCCCAGTACACAGCCCCCTCCCCCTCACCTGTCCCAGTACACGGCCCCCTCCCCCTCACCTGTCCCAGTATACAACCCCCTCCCCCTCTCCTGTCGCTGTACATGGCCCCCTCACCTGTCCCAGTACATGCCCCCACCCCTCACCTGTCCCAGTACACAGCCCCCTTACCCTCACCTGTCCCAGTACGTAACACCCTCACCCTCACCTGTCCCAGTACGTAACACCCTCACCCTCACCTGTCCCAGAACACAGCCCCTCCCCCTCACCAGTCCCAGTACACAGCCCCCTCACCCTCACCTGTCCCAGTACACGGCCCCCTCCTCCTCTCCTGTCCCTGTACACGGCCCTCTCACCCTCACCTGTTCCAGTACATGCCCCCCACCACACACCTGTCCCAGTACATTCCCCCCAACCCTCATCTGTCCCAGTAAATGCCCCCTCCACCCTACACCTGTCCCAGTACACGCCCCCCTCTCATCTGTCCCAGTACACGGCCCCCTCACCATCACCTGTCCCAGTACATGACCCCCTCCACCCTCACCTCTCCCAGTACACGGCCCCCTACCCCACACCTGTCCCAGTACCCAACCCCCTCCCTGGCAGCCCCCCTCCTTTGACAGTACCAAGATCCCAGTACTTGGCCCCTCCCTGGGCAGGAGGTTTCTATGACAGCGCCCCTCACCTGTCCCAGTACACAGCCCCCTCCCCCTCACCTGTCCCAGTACACAGCCCCCTCCCCCTCACCTGTCCCAGTACATGGCCCCTTCACCCTCACCTGTTCCAGTACACGGCCCCCTCCCCCCTCACCTGTCCCAGTACACGACCCCCTCCCCCTCTCCTGTCCTAGTACATGGCCCCCTCACCCTCATCTGTCCCAGTACACGGCCCCCTCCCCCTCACCTGTCCCAGTACACGAACCCCCTCCCCCTCACCTGTCCCAGTACACTACCTCCTCACCCCCCACCTGTCCCAGTACACGACCCCCTCCCCTTCTCCTGTCCCAGTACACGGCCCCCTCCCCCTCACCTGTCCCAGTACATGCCCCCCACCCCTCACCTGTCTCAGTACATGCCCCCTCCCCCACACCTGTCCCAGTACACGGCCCCCTCACCTGTCCCAGTACACGACCCCCTCACCTGTCCCAGTACACGGCCCCCTCCCCCTCACCTGTCCCAGTACACTGCCCCCTCCCCCTCACATGTCCCAGTACACGGCCCCCTCCCCTCTCACCTGTCCCAGTACACGACCCCCTCCCCCTCACCTGTCCCAGTACACGGCCCCCTCCCCCGTCCCAGTACACGGCCCCCTCTCCCTCTTCTGTCCCAGTACAAAACCCCCTCCCCCTCACCTGTCCCAGTACACAGCCCCCTCCCACGTTCCTGTACACGGCCCCTTCACCCTCACCTGTCCCAGTACACAGCCCCCTCCCCCCTCACCTGTCCCAGTACACAACCCCCTCCGCCTCTCCTGTCCCAGTACATGGCCCCCTCACCCTCATCTGTCCCAGTACACAGCCCCCCCCCCCTCACCTGTCCCAGTACACGAACCCCCCCTCACCTGTCCCAGTACACTACCTCCCCACCCCTCACCTGTCCAAGTACATGGCCCCCTCACACTCACCTGTACCAGTACACGACCCTCCACCCCTCACCTGTCCCAGTACACTACCTCCCCACCCCTCAACTGTCCAAGTTCATGGCCCCTTCCACCTTACCTGTCCCAGTATACGGCCCCTTCCCCCACACCTGTCCCAGTACACAGCCCCTCCCCCTCACCTGCCCCAGTACACAACCCCCTCCCCGTCACCTGTCCCAGTACACGGCCCACTCTCCCTCTTCTGTCCCAATACACGGCCCCCTCACCTGTCCCAATACACGCCCCCCACCCTTCACCAGTCCCAGTACATGCCCTGTGAGACGTTAGCCTGGCATATGAGGTCCACTATTCTAGTGGGCACCTTGCACCAGTCTAATCGATTCTTATTGATGGTGGTTGTAAAGTCAACCTTATAGACAAGCTATCCTAGTGGTAGCATGAACCAGTAGTTATAGGCTAAGACTCCAGAGAGCATGTGAAGCAAACTGTTTTACCAATTATAATCCCTTGAGTACCAAATGAAAGGACATAAAATATATATGTATTTATTTCTAACACAACCCCTCTGAACTCTCTATGAGGTCAGAGATCGAAATACATCACAAGTTATTCATTAAGCATACTATAGGTTGCAAAGATCGCTGGGACTACACTAGACAACCAAAGGTTAGGAAGTAGGAGACCCACGGGAGACGCGAGCAGTGTCTAAACACAGCCGCGAGTCACCATTGACTTACAATGGAGAACGTAGAAGTTACAGAGTTACAGTTTTAAGACACTTCTGGGTGGACTACGGTAAAAACCCTTTAACCTAGGACACTTCGAGAGCCAGCACCCACGGGACCACCGGAGTACTCGAGTTACCTCACCCAGGGAAGCCGGGTGCATAGGTGTCTTTTTGTGTCGGGTTTCGTCAATGTTTTGTATGGAGATCTGCAAAGAAGTGCTGCAGGTGCCCAGATGAAAAGTGTCCAGGTGGATCCAAGGGTGGATCGGAGAAGAGAAGAAACTAAAAGCAGAGGGGACAGAGTCTGGGTCACTAGCCAGTGACCAGGAAGGAACCAGGAAGAACCAGGCGATGTCGAGTGATTTCAGGTGAAGATGCAAAGCTTGTCTCTGCAGCCACGAGGACCAGGAGGCGTCAATGACAACCAGGAGCTGGATTCGAGCTGGCCCACAAAGGATCTAGCTGACTGCAGTATCGGTATCCGGACTGGACCCAACAAGTCTTGGTAACTGCAATCCACGCAGGAAGTGAAGATGGGCTTTGAGTCAGACCAGCAAGGTCTCTGGAGCTTCTCCTTTGGAGGGAAGCTGGAGCAAGCCTGGAGCAACCAGGTCAGTTGTGTAAATTCAAAGGTTCATCTTCAAGAGGGCTCACTAGCCAATGCGCTAGCAACCAGGAAGACACGTCGAGCTGAAATGCAAGAGCGAGCCCCACGCGGCACTCGTCAACTGTGGAGGGCTGAGCTACAGTGCAAATGGCGCTCGGGTCTGGGGCTTCTCAAACCCCAATGCACATCTGTGAGGGTGCCTCGGTAGTTGCACTGTTAGCAAAGTGCAGAATGTCCAGGGTGTCTGGTCCCACGTCTCTCGTGTCCGCCACGGGTCTCAGCTTTGCTGTCGATGTGGATTGGAGTCAAAGAAGTTTGGAAGTCTACTTCCTGAGTAGCTGAGTCTTCAGGTTCCGGCGGGAGTGTCGACAAAGCAAATTGGCAAGTTACTGGTGGTGCCTGTTTTCACAGGATGGTCACTCCTTGACCACAAGGGAGATGTCTTCAGTCTTCTAGTCGATATAGAACGTCAAAGGTCCAAGAGTTTGTATCAAAGTTTCTTCCAGGATTAATCTAAAGTCTCTAGACAAAGCTCCTATCTTTATACTGATTTTAGGGGCTGATTACCTGCTAACTCCCTCGTATGAGTGGACCCTGAAAAGGGGGTGGTTACACCCCTTTCCCTTTGTCCAGTTTCACGCCAGAGCTGGGGCTGGAGTGCCCCAGCAACTGGTCTGAACCGGGCTATGCATGGAACACCTTGTGTACCCCAGACAATGTCTGGAAAAGCATCTTTCCATTGAACCCACCCTGCACCAATACACTACAGGCTGTACACCTCCCCTGACAGGAAAACTTTTGTCCAGGCCTCCCTTGCCGGAGTTTCGTCCCGCAGCAGGAGGTCAGACTCCTGTCTGTGGCAGCAGCATCCATTTTCTGATGCTGGGGCTCTGTTTAACTTTAACCGGGCAAAGAAGGAAATACATGTCTTTTCCCTCTAAAAGGGTGGAGGAATGCTACCCCCGCCGCCAGGACTGGCTGGGGGGGGGGGGGGGTAGTATTTCAAAGTGTTTGACACCTTACACAACATGTTTTGATAAAGCCAAACCAAAGTTAGCATTAACCGCGAGGATTATAATGCACTTAAGAGTATATGGTATGGCGATATCATAGAACAGCTATAAGGACATGGTTCCGAAAGCTGCAGGAGGGCTCAGCTCATGCCAGAGCACCCTCTCACATAAAACCAAGCACTCTGCTTCCAGGATTGTCAAGGCCTGCCATAGGAGTGACTTATAGGTATATATGAGTCTATATATAAGGGTAGATACAGGTATACTATATCCAAGCAAGGGTTGATTACACCACCTTGCCCAAGCTGAGTGATCAGCCTGTGGTGTCAGTTTGGATGGCCAGCCAGAGGGTGCCCTAATACATGCTGCAGCCCCTGGTAGGCCTTGGATCACCTATGCCCTGGGTACCTATGGTACTCTATACCGGGGCTAACAAAGGTGACCCAATACCCAATCAGGTATGTACCTAAAGTACATGGTATCAATTTAGAGAGAGAACAGCTGGGCTGTAGATCTGATTAGCAGGCCCAAAGCCACACTAAAGTCGAAAAACCAGAGAATCACAGCAAAAAGTGGGGATGACCATAGGAAGCAGACCCTTCTCTCCTACATGACCCCTCACCTGTCCCAGTATATGTCCCCCACCCCTCACCTTTCCCCGTACCCAGTCCCCTCACTGGGCGGGAGGAGGTTTTATTGGCAGTCCCCCACACCTCACCTGTCCCAGTACATGCCGTCACCCCTCACCTGTCCCAGGACCCGGCCCCCTCACTGGACAGGTGGAAGTTTAATTGGCAGCCTCCCCCACCTATCCTAGTACCTCCTCATTCAAACAAAGGGCCTGGTTAACAAAGGTAAACTTAGACCAAAAGCGTAAGAGTAAACCTGATGACTAAGTTGAGACCAAACCCCAGATTCACAAAGGGCAAAAGACAGAAGTCTACGACTTTTGGTATTGACAGAGGTCATTTACAAGTTGTATCTTTACGTCCGAAGTCAGGACGGAATCTATGCACCCGGAACATATTCCCTGCATCCGAGCTGTACTCTCAAGCCCAAGCCGTATACTCTGGCCCAAGCCGTACTCTCTGGCTTGGGCCGTACTCTCCGACTCGGGCCGAACTCCCCAACTCGATGCCCTACTCTCCGACTCGGGTCGGATAAAGTGTAATCAATGGGCAGGAATGCAATTTTTCCAAAAAGGAACATTAGTAATGTGTGATAAATGGTAGAGGAGGTCATGAAAATCAGATTGACGGGAAAAAGGGTGTGGCCGGACCCTACATCATATCCCAGACAAGTTTGCTCCTTTGCATCATGGTACATGTAGTCCACAATTTGCGCTCCCCTCACTGTTGACTGTAGTATCAACACTACATTTAACACTATCTGTGACCTCTGTGAATACCAAAAGTTGTAAAGTTAGACTTTTGTCTCAGATTGCCTTTGTGAATCGGGCCCCAAAAGTCTAAGGGCCGGATTCACAGAACTAATTTAAGACAAAATCCTAAACTTACTACTTTTGGTATTCACAGAAGTTAGGATTTTGTCTTAAGTTTGTCTTAAGACAGACTTAAGACAGACTTAAGTTAGGATTTTGTCTTAAGTTTGTCTGAAGTCTGTCTTAAGTTTGTCTTAAGACAAACTTAAGACAAAATCCTAACTTCTGTGAATACCAAAAGTAGTAAGTTTAGGATTTTGTCTTAAGTTAGGTCTGTGAATCAGCCCCAAACTTTACTAGTAGTAAGGTTACTCTTCAGGTCTAAACTTAGACTTCAGGTCTAAACTTTGGGCCCCATTCACAAAAGTAAAATAAACCTCGCGACTCCTGTACCTCGGCCTGTGGGTCCTCTTGAGGGTCAACACTAACCAGTGCCAGTATTAATGCTAATAACTCTGCCAACGGAGCCGTGCAGTCTCCTAGAGATTGCGTTTTGGTGCAACTTGGATGGAACTTTCCATCCTGCATGCAACCTTTAATGACAGCACATGCAGTGCTGTATTTTTGCTTTCCGGTTGGTCAGATCCGTCAGTGTAAATGACATATTCATACTGATCGAGAGTCAAGATTTCATTTGGTAGAGGATATTCTTGTTTGTATTGCAGGAATGCTTGTGTTTTTAAACTTGGATCAAATCTTTCTCCAACGTCTGTTGCATTAAGAGAATTAGCCCATTGTATCCATCTGGGATGTAAGGCTTTTGCATTTGGAATGCTAGCCATTGTAACAGCTTCTAAAGCCGGTACCGGGGTTATGACGATTATGCGTTTTCCCTGAGCCAGTGCTCTTTCTCTTGCTACAGCGGTCTGAACTGCTGTCAGGATTTTCTCTGTTGAAGTGAAACGCAATTCTGCGTTTGTGTACAGGTGTGATTTGTATGTGATTAGTGCTGTTTTGCCTTCATTAAAGGTTAAGTAGGTGTACCTGCATTGATCCGCTATTACACGGATGACCAAGTGGCCTATGCTTATGCCTGTTTGTAAGTGTTTTGAAGCTATCATGTCTTCTTGTAGTGAACATAGGATGTCTGTGTGCTACTGTTTCGATTGTCTACCTGAATAGTCAGGTTTTATTAAATCGTAAAAAGGTTTTACTCTTTCTGCGAAATCCAAAATGTATGCTCTGCTGAAATTTAGGAATCCCAGTATTGACTGTAAATTTTTTTATGATTTTGGAGGCTGGAGCAAAGCACGCTTTTCTCAAAAGTTAGCAGCCACACTTTTCCCTGCACTTGACAGCTCCTATCCTAAAAATAGGACATTGATGTGGTTAATTTTTGATTTTTTGAAGTTAAATTTGTGGCCCTCAGAGGCAAATCCCATAATTATGATGCTCACTCTGGTCACGTGCCTTTCGAAGTCATAGTCCGTCAGATAAATATCATCCACTTAGGACAATTTTTCCTCATCAAAATTTTGGAGTAACTCAGTTACCCTTGTGAAAACACCCACGGGCTGTTCTGATACCCCTGGGGGAGGAGACAAATTTGTTGCTGGGACCCTAACGCTGAGATTGCGGTCAAATACTTGCTTTTAGGTGCTATATTTTGGCATAAAAATCCATTTGAGATATCAAGTGTAGTTTTGTATTTTTTCTGCACAAGGTCATTCATTAATGCAGCACTGTGTGCATTCTGAACTGCAAATGTCTTAGTGCAGTGTTTAAATATCTGTAATCTAAAACTAAACAATATGTTTTGCCCAGTTTTGATACGGGAAACAACGGATTGTTCATTGGTGAAGAGCATGTTTCAATGACCCCTTGATATTCAAGTTGATCTAAGATCTCCCGGACCTGTGGGCCTTTTTAGCTTCTTGCTTTATTGGATATTGCCTTTGTGCTTTGGTGAAACTTTAACGGCATCACATGGCGGGTTGAATTCTCATCCCATCTGGCATGATTTTTGTATAATGCTGGAGCTTGGGCTACTCCCCACTCCTGTGCAGATGTGTGTTTAGGATGAATGGGAACGAGGTCGGAGAAGGCAGGAAAAAATATTTTTCTTCCATAGGGCACTCCGTAACGAATGCTGGCAGCCAATCTTGTTCAGCTAACAGGATGACACCTAGATGACAGGTTCTTCCAAAAGAGACCTTTTACTTTTCACGGCTTGTCCCCCTCCATCTGTAGTGCTATTTCATATAACTTATGTGGGACGCTCACCCTTTTATCTGGTGTTTCCACCATGATGTAATCATTCAAGTCCGCTGTCACAAGAAATTCCTTCAAGTTCTGTTGAGCTATTGTTACTTCTGCCGCACTGTCTGGTATAGTCTGAGCCCATTCCCCATTCAGAAAGTGTGTCCTCAGAATTCTGGGCGTGTCTGTTCTTCACGCGTGCAACTTTCTTCTTTTCAAACTGAAGTTTTGATTTTGGCTTTTCTTCTTTTTGGAAGTATAGTCTTGAGCGTGCTGCTCATCTCTGGACTGTGTACGCTCTTCTTTGTGTTCTGACCGTTCTTCACTCTCAGAGTTTTTCGTCGAGCCCCAAAAGGAACGAGAGGAACGTGTATCAGTATCTTGATACCTGTCAGGATTCCTAATATTATCCCTATTCCAAAGGTTGGACCTCTTTTCAGAATGCTCCTGTGGAGGAGCTCTACCTCGGGATGGAGATCTGTTTTCTGTAAAGTGATGTTGTTTTTTATTATCCCACTTCTTTTTAGAAGAAGCAGGAGTCTGTTTAGAAGTGTCCTTTTCAGGACTGCCCATCAGTTGTGGTTTTAAAGTTTTCCCACCCAAACTGTCTCTGCCTAATTCTGCATACACAGTTTCAATTATTTTGGGTAGTTCGTGTAGTTGGTCTAACGGACTGAACTCCCTTAAGCATTGGCGGATTGCTACTTAGGTCTAAACTTTGGGCCCCATTCACAAAAGTAAAATGAAGCGAAAGTCTAACTTTACGACTTTCAGTATTCTCAAAGGACATTTACTACTTGTAAATGCCCTTTGTGAATACCAAAAGTTGTAAAGTTAGACTTTCATCTCAGTTTACCTTTGTGAATTGTGCCCCTTGACTTTTGGTGTAAGTTTGCCTTTGTGAACCGAGCTCTTAAACTTTAAAAATAGTTGTAGATAAGTAGGTTACCCCCACTTTTTGATTCATTTGATACTGTTTTTGACTAGTCTGAATGGAATCCTGCTAATCAGGACCCCAGTCTATCTGCTTTCTCCCAAAACTGTTATGTCATGTACCCTCCAGATTGGATACTGGGGTACCCTAGTCAGGCCGTAGTATATAGTACCCATGTACCCAGGGCCTAGGTACCCCAGAGGCCTCCCATGGGCTGAAGCATGTATTATGCCACCCATGTGAGACCATTCAAAATGGAACTACAGGCCTGCCATTGCAGCCTGTGTAAGTTGGTATATGCACCACTTACTTAAGAAATAGGTTTACTATATCTAAGGGCCACTGCACTTAAAACCTATAAGTCACCCATCTAGCAGGCCTTTACAATCCTGAGGGGAGGGTGCTTGGTTCTAAGTGAGAGGGTGTCACTGCATGAGCAGAACACGCCTACAGCCTACTGAGTCCATTCTCCAGGGATGTCAGTTTATCAGCCATTTACGACATATAGAGTGGCATTATGCGACCGGTATTGACCAGTTCTAAAATAGCTGAAAGTAACTATTGTGTTTAGTGTAAATATTGTGGAATCATACTCCCACACTGGTAACCGGTGTTGGAGGTATGATTACAGCCCTCAGAAGCGAGCTTCATTGGGTCCCTGGTGTTCCTGGTACCAGCCTTCTAGTACCGGGCAGTACAAAATGGTTGCTGCCGACCAGGGACACATTTCTGACCTTCTGTTTTTGAGCCAAGCTCGAGCAGAGAAAGGTGGAACAGTAGGTATACTGTCACAGGGAGGTGTAACCACCTCCCTGACAGGATTGAATGTATTAGGGCCGGGTGGGGGCACTTGTCAGCGACTGAAAGTCTTCATGAGAGGCACATTTGGTGACCCTGTACATAGTCCAATTCAAACCAGTCCTGGGATACATTGGCTCCTGTACTGGCACGAAACTGGACAAAGGACATGGGAGTAACCTCTCCACTGTCCAGACCCTCCCCTGGGAGGGTCTCCTGAATCTGTCCAACCCTCTACCGTGGGTACAAAAGGGCTTACCTGGCTGCAGGACCCTAGATTTGACATGAACAAGATTCTAAACTAGAAATCACTGATCTACGACCGTCTGGACCTCTGGACGTCGTTGGACTTGGCTTAGGCCTGACTTTGTCTCCCACTCCGTCCAAAGCATCATCTGTGCCAGTGCACCTTACAGGCTCCCTACAGGACCTGTGGAGCATCAAGGACACCCAAAGACATCTCCCTTGGCGTGAAGGAGTCACTCCCCTGCAACTGCAGGCACTATATCTCGATTGACCGGTCTGCTGCTTCAGAGCTCCTACAGACTCGAAAGGCTTCAGCAACACAGGAGGTGAGTTTCTATGTCCCTTCTAGATCCAAGCTGCCTTCTCACTGAGTTTGAGGTCAGAATCTTTCGTGGGGGCTGCAATACCTGTACCCCTGTGCACTGGATTCATTTGCAAGTGCATATGTTTGTTGGCGTTTCCCGAACAAGTGCACTGGCTCCATGTAGCCTCAACTTCTGGCACCATTTCCTACAAATAACTGAGTGAACCGTGGACTGTAGTTTTGTGAAACTGCTTGAGGTCACCTCGCGACTCCTGTGCCTCGGCCTGTGGGTCCTCTTGAGGGTCGACACTAACCAGTGCCAGTATTAATGCTAATAACTCTGCCAACTGAGCTGTGCAGTCTTCTAGAGATTGCGTTTTGGTGCAACTTGGATGGAACTTTCCATCCCGCATGCAACCTTTAATGACAGCACATGCAGCGCTGTATTATTGCTTACCGGTTGGTCAGATCCGTCAGTGTAAATGACATATTCATACTGATTGAGAGTCAAGATTTCATTTGGTAGAGCATATTCTTGTTTGTATTGCAGGAATGCTTGTGTTTTTAAACTTGGATCAAATCTTTCTCCAACGTCTGTTGCATTAAGAGAATTAGCCCATTGTATCCATCTCGAATGTAAGGCTTTTGCATTTGGAATGCTAGCCATTGTAACAGCTTCTAAAGCCGGTACCGGGGTTACGACGATTATGCGTTTCCCCTGAGCCAGTGCTCTTTCTCTGGCTACAGCGGTCTGAACTGCTGTCAGGATTTTCTCTGTTGAAGTGAAACGCATTTCTGCGTTTGTGTACAGGTGTGATTTGTATGTGATTAGTGCTGTTTTGCCTTCATTAAAGGTTAAGTAGGTGTATCCGCATTGATCCGCTATTACACGGATAACCAAGTGGCATTCGCTTATGCCTGTTTGTAAGTGTTTTGAAGCTATCATGTCTTCTTGTAGTGAACATAGGATGTTTGTGTGCTACTGTGTCCATTTTCTACCTGAAAAGTCAGGTTTTATTAAATCGTAGAAAGGTTTTACTCTTTCTGCATAATCCAAAATGTATGCTCTGCTGAAATTTAGGAATTCCAGTATCGACTGTAAATTTTTTTATGATTTTGGAGGCTGGAGCAAAGCACGCTTTTCTCAAAAGTTAGCAGCCACGCTTTTCCCTGCACTTGACAGCTCCTATCCTAAAAATAGGACATTGAGGTGGGCAATTTTAGATTTTTTGAAGTTAAATTTGTAACCCTCAGAGGCAAATCCCATAATAATGGTGGTCACCCTGGACACGTGCCTTTCGAAGTCATAGTCCGTCAGATAAATATCCTTCATATAGGACAATTTTTCCTCATCAAAATTTTGGAGTAACTCAGTTACCCTTGTGAAAACACCCCCGGGCTGTACTGATACCCCTGGGGGAGGAGACAAATTTGTTGCTGGGACCCTAACGCTGAGATTGCGGTCAAATACTTGCTTTTAGGCGCTATATTTTGGCAGAAAAATCCATTTGAGATATCAAGTGTAGTTTTGTATTTTTTCTGCACAAGGTCATTCATTAATGCAGCATTGTGTGCATTCTGAACTGCAAATGTCTTAGCGCAGTGTTTAAATATCTGTAATCTAAAACGAAACAATATGTTTTGCCCAGTTTTGATACGGGAAACAAAGGATTGTTCATTGGTGAAGAGCATGTTTCAATCACCCCTTGATATTCAAGTTGATCTAAGATCTCCCGGACCTGTTTTTTAGCTTCTTGCTTTATTGGATATTGCCTTTGTGCTTTGGTGAAACTTTTAACGGCATCACGTGGTGGGTTGAATTCTCATCCCATCTGGCATGATTTTTGTATAATGCAGGAGCTTGTGCTACTCCCCACTCCTGTGCATATGTATGTTTGGGATGAATGGGAACGAGGTCGGAGAAGGCAGGAAAAAATATTTTTTCTCCCCTAGGGCACTCCGTAACGAATGCTGGCAGCCAATCTTGTTCAGCTAACAGGATGTCATACCTAGATGACAGGTTCTTCCAAAAGAGACCTTTTACTTTTCACGGCTTGTCCCCCTCCATCTGTAGTGCTATTTCATATAACTTATGTGGGACGCTCACCCTTTTATCTGGTGTTTCCACCATGATGTAATCATTCAAGTCCGCTGTCACAAGAAATTCCTTCAGGTTCTGTTGAGCTATTGTTACTTCTGCCGCTCTGTCTGGTATCGTCTGAGCCCATTCCCCATTCAGAAATTGTGTCCTCAGAATTCTGGGCGTGTCTGATCTTCACGCGTGCAACTTTCTTCTTTTCAAACTGAAGTTTTGATTCTGGCTTTTCTTCTTTTTGGAAGTATAGTCTTGAGCGTGCTGCTCATCTCTGACTGTGTACGCTCTTCTTTGTGTTCTGACCGGTCTTCACTCTCAGAGTTTTTGGTCGAGCCCTGAAAGGAACGAGAGGAACGTGTATCAGTATCTTGATACCTGTCAGATTTCCTAATATTATCCCTATTCCAAAGGTTGGACCTCTTTTCAGAATGCTCCTGTGGAGGAGCTCTACCTCGGGATTGAGATCTGTTTTCTGTAAAGTGATGTTGTTTTTTATTATCCCACTTCTTTTTAGTAGAAGCAGGTGTCTGCTTAGAAGTGTTCTTTTCAGGACTGCCCATCAGTTTTGGTTTTAAAGCTTTCCCACCCAAACTGCCTAATTCTGCATACACAGTTTCAAATATTTTGGGTAGTTCGTGTGGTTGGTCTAACGGCCTGAACTCCCTTAAGCATTGGCGGATTGATACTGATGTTGCTGTCCCTTTACTATTAGCTAGAATTATGGCTGATACCGGGTCATAGTTATTTAGTAACTTCATCCCTAAGTTCAGAGCAGGCTTTGCTCCATACTCATTCTTTATTTGTCTCAATACATCAGGTATCATGGCTAATGAAGGAATACCATGAGTCCTGTAATAAATAGCAGCAAAGACTGAACCCCAAGTAGTACAATCTTTTAATTATGGTGTTATCCCCATGGGCAAGCAGATTGTTAGCATTATGTGTTTTCAAATGGGGTAGTATACTAACGCTAACTGTGTTATTTTCTGAGCTACCCAGAATGGCATTTGTTCACGTTTTGTGGGAATGTTGCCCATTACTGCGTGTAATGTTCGTGAAGGGATTTTAGTTGCTGTACTTTCAGATTGAGTTCCATTTGTTGCAACTGCTGCTGGTTGGGCTGTGAAAGTCCTCATGATGAATTGTGTCAAATTTCTGAAGATTTTAATGAAATCTTTGTGTTGTATGAGTAAGTCTCTTTCTGGCATTGTTTCATTGTCACGATGAGGTGTGTAAGCTGCTAATGTTGGCCAAGTTGCTCCTGGTCTTCCTAACGGACCAAGCCTTACTCTTCCTCTTATGTGGGGTAGGGTGCCAGTAAACCAGTATTGGTGTTCCTGGTACGTGAGTGGAATCCCTATGTACTCGAACGGACCATATTCTGCGGGTGCATCTCCATCTGTATAGGATTGAAATGTATGTGTTTGTGCATCTGCTGCTGGGAATGTAACCCACAAATAAAATACCTCTGTTTTGCTTGATTCGTGTGCCTCAATCACGAAAGCTACTAAGCCACCCCTAGCTTGTAAACCATTGTCTAATAGTTTCAGGGTGATGTCGGAATTTAGGTGCAATTTGAATTGTGTTCAAATCTTTACCTGTTGAGAGGTGCAGATTAACTCCTGCGTTATATTCACCCCTAGTCATTTTGAAACAAATAAGTTTGTTCAAGGGAACTAATATAAGGTTTTATTGCACAATTTTTAGGAACGCTATGTCCTTCAAGCTTGATTAACTAGCAGCCAATAAATAGGATATTTCGCCTACTCAGCTGTGGCGGAGTTTGTGCCCACCCACTCCAAACGTCTCTGGCGTTTTGTGAGTGGTGGTCTCTGAGAATAGCATGACTGAACTACTCAGATTCTACTGTTAAATAAGTACCCAATCAACGTTGGGAGCCATGCCATGTAGTTCCTATATTAACCATGCAGGCCCTGCACGTTTGCATAACAAAGTGTAGGATTGGTGGCAGACAAACTCTGAGCACCCCCACCGGGTATGTTAGCCTGTTTGCATTAGATAGCTCACGGTGCCACTAGAATCTCCTCTTATCGGGAAGAGAATAGTTTCTGGCAACCTTAGAACATGACAACCCTGATCCCCCAGGATCGTGGAGACAATGTACTACCTTTCGCTCAGTAACTCGTGCTCACTTAGTTTGTCTCAGAGATGCACAGAAGAAACAGTCAGGCGTGTTACAATAAGTACTTATTGCACAGTTGTTTTTCTAGTGTATAATATATGTGTTGCAACAACCGTTAGACAGTAGCAGATATATATGATCAGCGGTACAGTGAATTTAAAAGGATAGTACATTTCTACCATTTTGCAATAGTCATGAAAACATACATGGATATAAAATGCATGATAAAAGAAGCGCGCGTACCCCTACGATGCCTATCTAGATGTACCTAAGTGTACCTAGCATACGAGAAGGTGTGGAGCCAAGAATCCCTCTAGGTTTAGTCTACCCCCATTACCTGAAGTTAGTGTAGGACACCCTGGTCTCGAGTTGGACATCCAGACACAGACCACTGTCAGCTGGAACGTCTGCATGCAGGAGCCTCAGCGTCTCTGGTCAGAGTGTCTCGGTTCCCTCTAACTTATAATATCAAGAGGTGCTGTATATATACCGAAAGTTTCTAGGGCTCCTTTGTCCTTCTCTCAGCCATTGTTGGGTATGAGGATGACGTATGGGATGAGCCTTGTACGTAGAGATGGGCAGGACGGTGGGGTAGCCCTAGCCTGGTTTCCAAAAACCCTTATGAATATTCATTGTTACTGTGTGAGTCTAAAGATGGAGTCCTAGAACTCCATTGTTCAGGGAAACCCGCCTCCTGCGCCCAGGACTAGAACCAGGTAAAGGTTCAATCCTAAAAGGCGTGTTACAGGGTAGTGTAGTGGAGGAAATGTTGGTGAAAGGGTCTGATGTTATCCAGGCTTATATTAGGGTACCTATAGGAAACATAACACTAGTCCATACCACTGGTGAGGCACCAGTCCATGCCTTGATCCTGGTACTGCTGAGGCACTGCTACCCACCTAGTGAAGTACCAGCCATGCCCTGATCCTGAGTACAGCTGAGGCGCTGAAATGACACGGCACCAGTCCATGCCGCTGGTAAAGCACAGGTCCATGCCCCTGGTGAGGCACAGCTCCATGCCCCTGGTGAGGCACCAGTCCATACCACTGGCGAGGCACCATTCTGTTACCTGATCCTAGGTGCAACTGAGGTACTGTCACTCACCTGATGAGGCACCAGTACATGTCCCTGGTGAGGTACCAGTCCATGCCCCTGGTGAGGCACCAGCCCATGCCCCTGGTGAAATACCAGTGCATGCCTCTGGTGAGGCACCAGTGCATGCCTCTGGTGAGGCACCAGTGCATGCCTCTGGTGAGGCACCAGTGCATGCCTCTGGTGAGGCACCAGTGCATGCCTCTGGTGAGGCACCAGTGCATGCCTCTGGTGAGGCACCAGTCCATGCCTCTGGTGAGGCACCAGTGCATGCCTCTGGTGAGGCACCAGTGCATGCCTCTGGTGAGGCATCAGTCCATGCCTCTGGTGAGGCACCAGTGCATGCCTCTGGTGAGGCACCAGTGCATGCCTCTGGTGAGGCATCAGTCCATGCCTCTGGTGAGGCACCAGTGCATGCCTCTGGTGAGGCACCAGTGCATGCCTTTGGTGAGATACCAGTGCATGCCTCTGGCGAGGCACCAGTGCATGCCTCTGGTGAGGTACCAGTCCACGCCCCTGGTGAAATACCAGTGCATGCCTCTGGTGAGGCACCAGTGCATGCCTCTGGTGAGGCACCAGTGCATGCCTCTGGTGAGGCACCAGTCCATGCCTCTGGTGAGGCACCAGTGCATGCCTTTGGTGAGATACCGGCCCACGCCCCTGGTGAGGTACCAGTGCATGCCTCTGGTGAGGCACCAGTGCATGCCTCTGGTGAGGTACCAGTCCATGCCCCTGGTGAGGTACCGGTCCACGCCCCTGGTGAAATACCAGTGCATGCCTCTGGTGAGGCAACAGTGCATGCCTCTGGTGAGGCACCAGTGCATGCCTCTGGTGAGGCACCAGTCCATGCCTCTGGCGAGGCACCAGTGAATGCCTCTGGTGAGGTACCGGCCCACGCCCCTGGTGAGGTACCAGTGCATGCCTCTGGCGAGGCATCAATCCATGCCTCTGGTGAGGTACCACTCATCCCTGATCCTGATTGCAGCTGAGGCACTGATCCGATGAGGCACCCGTCCATGCCCTGGAGGGTGTGGTTGGCTTGGGGCGTTCAGGCACTTTATTTGATTGCGGTATAACTTGGTGTCCTTTCTGCGTTTCGCAAAGGTGTCGCAGCGCACTCTCAAGCGCCTGTAGTTCATTGTAGCAATTCCATCTTCGCAATTACTGCACCGGGTAATGTATAGAAAACCTTTTCAAGTCCAAGGGGATAGCCTAGGAGGTGGCATCCCACTCCGATGTCGATGCCGCCGGCAGGTCGGGGTAGGGGCCCTGCTTCAATCTAAACTTTCCCGAAAGTTCAAGAGCGTTTAGGAAACGACCCGTGAAATGGCATAGGGGATTTCGAGGACACAATTTACTCGATGGTGGCTCTTGATGTGTGTTTAAACGTAAAATGGGTCTGCCTCAGAACCTCCCAGCAGCTCTGGACGTCCCTGCACAGACAATATGCAATACTGTGACAAGATGGTTGTTCAAGTTAAGGGTTGTCAGAGAGCTGCCCATTCACGGGGAGGTCCGTACAAATGGTGGAGTCAAGAATAACATTAGAGGGACTCAAAAATCATAGGAGTATACGGGATAAAATACACCCTTGGTCGCCTGTCCCTTAACTGAATGACTCTGTCAGGTACAAGGATGACTATTGCAGAGCATTTAGTTGATATACAATTGGTTATCAATGGGCTGTTTTCTCGTCACTTATTTGTCACCACCCGCGCTTGTGACAGTCTGCCACTAGTTGGCGCTGTCTGTCTATCTTACAGATGACCGGGCCAACAGGCATTGAGTAATTTAGGGGCATATTATCAAGGGGGTTTATCTCCACTTTTTTGGCTTTTAAAAGCCAAGAAAGCGGAGATAAAATGATCTCCCTATTACCTAGCTGTCGCTAACACCAGTTAGCGACAGCTAGTAGGAGATAGCGACCATCTTGGGCCTCGCTTTGCAAGTCAGTGATATTTATCACTAATGACATGCAAAGTGGGCGTGCCAAGATGTTAGCGACTGGAAACAGTTGCTAACATCGCTATCTCCTATTACCAACTTTTGGAGATATTCGCGCTAAGCGCGAATATCTCCAAAAGCTAACACCTGCCCCTGAGCAGTTCTTAGCCATGTTATCCAATGGGAGGTGGATAAAATGGCTAAGAGCATTAGCTTGGTAATGCATGAATATCGCGGACTTTTCAGCGATATTCATGCATTGCGGCCTATTTTTATCGCTTAGGAGATAAACCTTGATAATAGCAAGGTTCCTAAGCGATAAAAATCCGCGATGCTCAGCGATATAATTTCGGCCGCTAACCAAGCTGAGCGATATTTTTCGCTCATGCTTGGTAATATGCCCCTTAGATCTTTGATATTGCTATTACCCGCTGCCAAAGCCATTCTTCTAGCTGTGGGGCCTGGAACAGTCTGAACTGGCAGACTTGCACAAGGGTCAGGGTTCGTAGTTGTGATGTCACCAGGATGGACAGCTGCCAGGAGCTGTGTGTGGTGCAGACTGAAGGGGCCGCCATCTCTTCGTACTCTCAGGGCCAGTGGCATGTTTGATGTTTGTGGGTTATTGTATAGCGCTCTGTCACTCCAACGAGCATCCTGGCGCTTTGACTTCATGGCTGACAGGTTGTGCGATGTTTTTATCTGCGTTTAAGTTGTTATGTACAGTTAGACCAGAATTTTACATTTTGATTCTGATAGTCCGTAGATCCAGGTTTTTAAGGATTTTTTAAAAATCTGTTCTGATGATATGAGACGGAGGTCCGTGGGGAGTGTGTTCCAGGCTTTGGCTCCAAAAACTGCCAGTGACTTTCCCCCCTTGGTGGCAAGTTTGAACTTAGGGACAGTCATCAGATTAGCCGTGGCTGACCTAAGTTCTCTGGAGGGATAGTACCTATGAAATCTGTTGGTCAGATATTTTGGGCCACGTTTGTGAAAACACCTAAATGTGATCACAAGGACTTTGAATAAGATCTGCTTCTGAATAGGAAGCCAGTGCAGCTTGTTCAGGGCGGCTGACGCTGATGATCTTCTAGGCCACCTTAGGGCCAGCCTCGCCGCCGCATTTTGAACCATCTGTAATTTGTGCAGGGTAGATTTTGTTACCCCTGCATACAGACTTTTACAGTAGTCAATTCTAGATGTAATTAAAGCAATTGCTACTGTTCGGCGGGCGGGCAGCGGCAAGTAATCAAAGAATTTGCGTAGTCCTTTCATGATGTTAAAACAGACGGCTGCTATTGCTTTAGATTGTTGCTTAAAAGAAAGCATGTTGTCAAATTTTATGCCCAGGTTACGAGTTGCATTGATGGTATTAGGAGGAGCCTCCGCATCAGATGGCCAACAGGTGTGTGGAGAAAACAGATTGTTTTTCCCGAATGGTAGGACCTCTGTTTTTGCAGAGTTGCATTTAAGATGATTATCATGCATCCAGTTAAAGGTCGCCGTCAGACACTCTTTTAGATCCCGTTCTGCTTTATCTGTATCCTCATCCAGAATCAGGACCAGTTGGGTGTCGTCGGCGTATGCAACCGTATTCACATTAAACGACGCAATTAGATTGATCAGGGGTGCCATGTACAAGTTGAATAAGGTAGGGCTCAAACTAGAGCCCATGATTGTGATGCTGCCGTATTCCAAAGATCTTTGTTTCTGCATGAGCCTTTCACATGCCTTTTCCATTCGACCGCACTGAGACCATTCTGCTCGGGCTCCAAGTTTTAGTTTTATGGATGCAATAAAGTCTTTTCCTGTTTAATCTCATTTTGGACACATATTGTCACGTCACTGGCAAGGTAGTGTCGGTGTCTTAGCATGAGGGCCTGCCATGGTGGCGGCTGGTTTTCGACTTGAAGAGCCCAGATGTGGACAGTGCAGCATTCTTCAAGGCGCTTGATTCCTTGAATGATGAACATGGTCGAGATTCGATTCGGAGCCACTTCATGGGTGTTCCTGAGCTTCAAGCAGCTCACGCGTTACCTGTTTGAGACCTGCTATCGAGAATAATGTGCACTTGACACAGAGTCAACACCACGTCGCACCGAGCACGGATGCGAGGGAAGTTTGAAACATCTGGAAAAGAACCTTGCCGGTGGCTAACCGAAAGTTTGTTGTAAGTTAGTTGCCTTCCCATGAGTTAGGTTAGATTTAATAGAGTAGTTAATGCTACAAGAGGTAGGTCAGTAAAAGGTAATTACACAAAGATTACTGAATTGGCATGCTAGGGAGTGCTGGGTTCAGAGACAGAGATGGCCACTGATTATCAGAAAGTGGCCGGGCTGCTCAGAACCAATGCACAGGGGCACAGACAGAGTCTGGCGGGACCATCTTGTCTGGGTCACGTGCAGGCGGAACTGCTCCAACAGCGTGGGCTTCACATGCTATCGATGCACGTGTCTGGGCACACCCTTACGTTCTCCAGCTGGGGGCGCACCACACATTTCCAGGTAATAGGAGCAGTTAGTACCGGGGCATCCAAGCCCAAGTCAAATAAAGGGCCCTTTAACCCTGTATTTGACCTGCCGCGCTTGAGGCGCTTCAAAGACTGGGGTTGAATGTGAGGCGCTGTCCCCGGATAAGTTCTGCTTGTATTTTAGTTTTAACGATGGGATTGGGGCTTCCAATCTCCGGACAGTTTGCAGTCAGAGAAAGAAACGAAAATGTAAAGAAATAGCAGCGTCTGAGCGGCGCACTGAGCGGCAAAGCGGCAAACATGAAGCACATATATGTTAATCCTCAAAGGTCCAGGCTATGGGGGTCAGCCTCCAAAAACAATGTAACCCCGCAGCTCGCCCAAACAAAATACTGGTTACTACACAAACTACACCTTTTGCACTGAAAAACGAGTGATTTTTCTAATTGTTTTTAGAACTGTATAATATTTTAATTGGAGCGTTTTTAACCTCCCTGACATCCCCACAGCGAGATCAATTCGCTGGGCACACCCTTTTCCAAAGCGTCGATCCACTGAGGCGCTGGGAACATTGTAAGACAACTTTGGCAGCCATCTTTGATTGGGCAGGCTCGCCGGAGAGCTCGACGCCCCTCCCGCCCTCCCAGGGTATTTAATAGAGCAGTATTCGGCTCCGCGAGGTATAACTTGCTGTTTCCCTCTGAGGCGGAAGCCGGAGGCCCTTGTGCTCTCTTGCACCTTTTGCACTGAAAAACGAGTGATTTTTCTAATTGTTTTTAGAACTGTATAATATTTTAATTGGAGCGTTTTTAACCTCCCTGACATCCCCACAGCGAGATCAATTCGCTGGGCACACCCTTTTCCAAAGCGTCGATCCACTGAGGCGCTGGGAACATTGTAAGACAACTTTGGCAGCCATCTTTGATTGGGCAGGCTCGCCGGAGAGCTCGACGCCCCTCCCGCCCTCCCAGGGTATTTAATAGAGCAGTATTCGGCTCCGCGAGGTATAACTTGCTGTTTCCCTCTGAGGCGGAAGCCGGAGGCCCTTGTGCTCTCTTGCACCTTTTGCACTGAAAAACGAGTGATTTTTCTAATTGTTTTTAGAACTGTATAATATTTTAATTGGAGCGTTTTTAACCTCCCTGACATCCCCACAGCGAGATCAATTCGCTGGGCACACCCTTTTCCAAAGCGTCGATCCACTGAGGCGCTGGGAACATTGTAAGACAACTTTGGCAGCCATCTTTGATTGGGCAGGCTCGCCGGAGAGCTCGACGCCCCTCCCGCCCTCCCAGGGTATTTAATAGAGCAGTATTCGGCTCCGCGAGGTATAACTTGCTGTTTCCCTCTGAGGCGGAAGCCGGAGGCCCTTGTGCTCTCTTGCACCTTTTGCACTGAAAAACGAGTGATTTTTCTAATTGTTTTTAGAACTGTATAATATTTTAATTGGAGCGTTTTTAACCTCCCTGACATCCCCACAGCGAGATCAATTCGCTGGGCACACCCTTTTCCAAAGCGTCGATCCACTGAGGCGCTGGGAACATTGTAAGACAACTTTGGCAGCCATCTTTGATTGGGCAGGCTCGCCGGAGAGCTCGACGCCCCTCCCGCCCTCCCAGGGTATTTAATAGAGCAGTATTCGGCTCCGCGAGGTATAACTTGCTGTTTCCCTCTGAGGCGGAAGCCGGAGGCCCTTGTGCTCTCTTGCACCTTTTGCACTGAAAAACGAGTGATTTTTCTAATTGTTTTTAGAACTGTATAATATTTTAATTGGAGCGTTTTTAACCTCCCTGACATCCCCACAGCGAGATCAATTCGCTGGGCACACCCTTTTCCAAAGCGTCGATCCACTGAGGCGCTGGGAACATTGTAAGACAACTTTGGCAGCCATCTTTGATTGGGCAGGCTCGCCGGAGAGCTCGACGCCCCTCCCACCCTCCTCCCGCCCAGCCCGAAGTATGTATAAAAATGACAGCATTACCCGTCCGCGCAGTGGGCGCGCCGGCGGCGCCGGAGGCGCGCCAGAGGCAAGCCCGTCTGCGCCCGTCCGCGCCGGACACGCGCCTAGCGCCATACCCCCTGTGTCATGCCATACCGAAGGGATTACATACACCGCAGATGAAATCCGCAAGCTGAATCCCGGACCACTGACGATTTGTAGTCTACATACTCCAGAGAATCTTGTAGATCAAGCCACCATCAGCTGTAGGAGCTGCAAAACTACTATTCCCCTCATTAATGACAAAGTTAAACACCTGATCGACGGTACCACTACGCATCCCACTACATTTATCGCCCTCATTAATGCTCGCTCCCTGGCTAAGCATAGGCAGGACATTGCAGATTTAATCACAGATCACGCAATAGACATCCTTTTCATAACCGAAACCTGGATGGATGATACATCCGAGCCTGACCTTCAGGTAGCTGTACCGGAAGGCTATAAGGTGCATAGGCAGGACAGACAGGGGGGAAAAAGAGGAGGTGGCCTGGCTATCATCACACGGGTCATCTTCCCAGTTAGACTCTCCCCGGTACCATCGTCGGCATGCGAAGCGCTGCACTTTGCCATTAAATTGAATGCGTCCCATAATTTTAAGGGAGTGCTTATCTACAGGCCACCAGGACCTCGCTCAGAATTTCTTTCCACCTTTACCTCCTGGTTGGAACCCTTAGCCATTGAGGATTCCTTTATGGCATTAGGAGATTTAAATTTCCATCTGGACAGGACAGATGAGGCGGACACACTAACGTTACTAGGAGATTGTAACACACTGGGTTTAACCCAGTACATAAAAGCTCCAACACATGACGCAGGACACACCCTGGACGCTATCTTTTCTAACATCAGTGATCTGGAGGTATCTAAAATTTTGCCGCTTACATGGACAGATCACCATGCTATCTTCTGTCATTTACCGTTCAAACGATCCAAACCGGATAAACAGGCCCATCATCAAAATAAATTTAGAGTATGGAAGGACATCGATGACGAAACATTTAAGATGTCCCTGTCCAACACTTGTCCGAATATCCAGTCTGACCCCACCGAAGCAGTGGAGCAGTATCTTAACTGGGTAGGCAAGGCTGTAGACATGCACGCTCCTTTAAAAACCATATCAAAAAACAGAAAGGTGCCTTCAGCACCGTGGTACTCAAAAACCCTTAGACAGCAAAAACAGATTTGTAGAAATAAGGAAAGAACCTGGCGTAAAACATACGACAACCTAAGTAAAGCTCAGTATAAAGAGGAACTCATCATCTATAAAAAAATGATTCAGGAGGTAAAAAAGGACTACTTCGAGCAGCAAATTAAGCAATCAAAAAATTCGAGTCGACAACTGTTTGAAGTAGTTAAGACTCTGGCAGGGAAGGTGGTAGATCTGAATCCTCCTCACACTCAGGAATTCTGCAATAACTTAGCAGATTACTTTTTTTCAAAAGTAAACGATATATATGCAGAATTCTCGGTTATTCCATCCAACACCAGCACTTATCCTAAATCATCAAAAAATAGCATGGACTGTTCGTTTTCCCAATTTAGGGATATGACGAATCAGGAAATAGGAGATATCATGAGACTGGTTAAAACAGGTTCATCCTTAGATCCTTGCCCCCCTAAAATTTTTATTCCAGTAGCTGATGTGGTGAGCAAAGTCATAACCCCCATCTGTAACGCCATGTTCCAATCGGGGATCTTCCCAGATAAGTTAAAAAACATTCTGCTGAAACCCTTACTGAAAAAAACTGGGCTTGATAAAACAACTCTCAAAAACTACAGACCCATTGCTAGCCTACCCTACCTGGCTAAAATTGTGGAAAGAGCAATGAATGTTCAACTAGCCGAATATATTGAGCAAAACAATCTCCTGGATGAATCGCAGTTTGGATTCCGGAAACTTCATGGGACGGACACTGCCCTCATTAAGGCCGCCGAGGACATTAGAACCATTAGGGACCAAGGAGGAACAGCTATACTGGTCCTACTGGATCTCTCGGCGGCCTTCGACACGGTCAATCACACCGTTCTGATTGACCGTGTCGAGGAGATGGGCATTTGCTCAAAGGCCAAAGAGCTTCTGGCATCATTCCTGTCTAATAGAACACAGGCAGTGACATTGGGCGCATTTCAATCCCCTCAGCTCGCCCTCCCATGTGGCGTCCCGCAAGGCTCATCCCTAAGTCCGACACTCTTTAACATCTATGTGTCGGACTTAGCAAGGGTGATCAAGAACTACCGGATGAGCCTTACCTCCTACGCCGACGACACCCAACTGGTGATCGCTATCAAGAACAACGGTGAGGAGGTTGCCGCCAGATTCCAAGAAGGCATGCTTGCCATCAAGGAATGGATGTCTGAAAACTGCCTGCGCCTCAACTCGGAGAAAACCGAGGTAGTGATCTTTGGAAATTTATCACCACAGTGGTCCACTCTTTGGTGGCCGACACCCCTCGGAGCCCCTCCAGAACCAGTAAAAAAGGTCAGGAACTTAGGCATTATATTTGACGACAATCTCAATTTTTCCAACCATGCCAACCAGGTTGCGTCGTCTGCTTTTTATAAGCTTAAGATCATTAAAAAAATCCTGCCCTATCTCCCTGAGAGTGCCAGGAAAACAGTGGTGAGCTCCTTAGTACTTTCCTCACTCGACTACTGTAACGGATTGTTTGTAAACGCCCAGGCAAGGGTGGTGGCCAAACTCCAGCTTATACAAAATGCGGCCGCAAGGCTACTAGCTGGCATTCCTAAGTTTCAGTCCACCAAGCATGCGATAAGAAATTTCCACTGGCTAACAGTGAGAAATCGCATCAGATTCAAGACCCTGTGTCTCACCTACAAAGCTCTTAAGGGTCTCGGACCAGCTTTTCTCAAACAAAAACTTCATTACTATTCACCAAAAAGATCCCTACGCTCCGAACACAGTCACCTACTGGTAGTGCCACGCACCAGGACGGTGACATGGGGCGATAGAAGCTTTACCAACGCTGCAGCCAAAATTTGGAACATGCTCCCAAAGGAAATAAAATTGTCACCATCGTTATTTCAATTTAGAAAATTGGTAAAAACCTGGTTATTCGATCAATAATCCGCCCAGTAACAATACGTTTGAAGGCAGATACCACCTCATTCTGGGATTTTCAGCAAAATTATAGCGCCAAGACACCCATGGGTATACGCCGCGCTTTATAAATTTTTAAAATAAATAAATAAATAAATACACTGGACACCAGCCAAACTGGAAGCAGTAGGGGCCAGGGACACAGACACACGCTGGAACTGCCAGAAGGCAGAGGGGGGGTCTGTCCCACATCCCATACGAGTGCCCCAAGGTTAGGACATTCTGGCACAAAGTATACGACTTCATAGACACACTCTTGGGGTGCAACACAAAGCGCGGCTCCCCGGCCTAGCCACGGCCTTCATGGCCAAAGAGCTCGACTCCAAAGAAGACCGAGACCTAGTTGACCTATTGCTAACAGCAGCTGCCAAAACTATCTTAGCAAACTGGAAAAACACTGGCAGAGCCACGTTCAAGCGATGGTTCAACTGGGTAATCTTTCTGAGGGGGGCCGATAACATCACCGCAAAACACCACCCAGCGAATCACACCGCCAGAGGGGGAATGTGGGCAGCCCTAGACGCCCACCTGGAACGATAATCCCCCCCCTCTTCTTTTTCTCCTTCTTTCTCTTTCTTTCTCCACAGTCAAGCAGCATCTGTAATACTGCCATTGCATTGCATTATACTGTAAATTTATTTTCAATAAAATACTTTGAAATAAAAAAAAAAGAAATACCCCAATGCAGTATGGAAGGGGCCCGGCCAGGGGTTACCGTGGAAACCTCACGCAGGAGTGTTAATAGTGCCAGGTGTAGAGGCCCCGAACAGAGGGGTTTGGTTATCAGGCATGGACGGCTGCACGCTAAAGTCCACAGGGATCTTTCAAAGGGATGGGAGAACCTGTCCAGAAGGGGCATGTCTGGTCTCTGGTCCAGTGTGGTCTGGTCTCTGGTCCAGTGTGGTCTGGTCTCTGGACCAGTGTGGTCTGGTCTCTGGTCCAGTGTGGTCTGGTCTCTGGTCCAGTGTGGTCTAGTCTCTGGTCCAGTGTGGTCTGGTCTCCGGTCCAGTGTGGTCTGGTCTCCGGTCCAGTGTGGTCTGGTCTCCGGTCCAGTGTGGGCTGGTCTCCGGTCCAGTGTGGTCTGGTCTCCGGTCCAGTGTGGTCTGGTCTCTGGTCCAGTGTGCTCTGGTGTCTGGTCCAGTGTGGTCTGGTCTCTGGTCCAGTGTGGTCTGATCTCCGGTCCAGTGTGGTCTGATCTCCGGTCCAGTGTGGGCTGGTCTCCGGTCCAGTGTGGTCTGATCTCCGGTCCAGTGTGGGCTGGTCTCCGGTCCAGTGTGGTCTGGTCTCTGGTCCAGTGTGCTCTGGTCTCTGGTCCAGTGTGGGCTGGTCTCTGGTCCAGTGTGGGCTGGTCTCTGGTCCAGTGTGGTCTGGTCTCTGGTCCAGTGTGGTCTGGTCTCTGGTCCAGTGTGGTCTGGTCTCTGGTCCAGTGTGCTCTGGTCTCTGGTCCAGTGTGCTCTGGTCTCTGGTCCAGTGTGGTCTGGTCTCTGGTCCAGTGTGGTCTGGTCTCTGGTCCAGTGTGGTTTGGTCTTTGGTCCAGTGTGGGCTTGGACTTGTTTTGCGGGACCTGGGATAGGCCCTGGAATCCTCAGGATGTAGGTAAGAATGCGTACCTTGGTGGGGGCCCGGGTTGTGACGGTGGCCACACCCAGAGCTGTGGCAGAGTTACAGGGGGTGCCAGAGGCGGAAAGTACTACGGGGTACCCTCTTCAGGGGCACAAAGGGTGCAGAGGCCAAATATCCCCAGGGAGGTTCTCGGTTGGACCCTGGAGGAGCGACGGCAGCCCGCTAGTCCTATGGGCGGTCGTAAGCCTGAGCAACCGGGGGTTGTCTGGAACACTCCGCCCCATTGGGGTATGATTAAGGGGGTGGACTGGTGGCTCACGAGTGGGAGGGGTTACCCCCTCCCCCGAAATTGGTAAGCACCAATTGGCTAAGGCCACGGTATTATTTGGCTCATCAGGTGGGCAGGTGGCGAGGGGCTGCCTGCCCTGGGATCGCCCGTAAGATAAGATAACCCACCATGTTTGTTATATTTGTTATGCAAATAAATCTGAAGCAATTTTCTCCACAAACAAGAAGTTGTGAGGTTTATTTCCTAATGGTATTGCTGTATGTGGGATGGGGAGTGTTGCTGATATTGGCACTATGCCCCTGGGCTCAGGGTGAGGCGGGTGTCGAGGCGCTGCCCCGGGGTACCAAGGCCCCTGCCTCTCTACCTCCAAGGACTCTGCCCCTGGGCTGAGGGTGAGGGTGAGGCGGGCGTCGAGGCGCTGCCTGGGGGTACCAAGGCCCCTGCCTCTCTACCTCCAAGGACTCTGCCCCTGGGCTGAGGGTGAGGGTGAGGCGGGCGTCGAGGCGCTGCCTGGGGGTACCAAGGCCCCTGCCTCTCTACCTCCAAGGACCCTGCCCCTGAGCTGAGGGTGAGGGTGAGGCAGGCGTCGAGGCGCTGCCTGGGGGTACCAACCCTGCCTCTCTACCTCCAAGGACTCTGCCCGTGAGCTGAGGGTGAGGGTGAGGCGGGCGTCGAGGCGCTGCCTGGGGGTACCAACCCTGCCTCTCTACCTCCAAGGACTCTGCCCGTGAGCTGAGGGTGAGGGTGAGGCGGGCGTCGAGGCGCTGCCTGGGGGTACCAAGGCCCCTGCCTTCTCTGCCCCTGGGCTCAGGGTGAGGCTGGCTGTGGCCGCCGCTTCTTCCACCATCTCGAATACTCGGATCTTATTGTTCCTTTCAATCAAAATAAATGCTTCAAATCCTTGACTGAAACCAGACACTGCGTTGTATCCTTGTTTACATTCTCACGCGTTGTTGTTGACATCTTGAATGTGGCCTCGAGGCGCGTGACCTTGGAGCATCCATGGCCCTGGGAGGGGGCAGCTCTTTCCCTCCCCTCCTCCCCCTTCAGTTTTCGGGTTCCCTGAGGCCAGCCCCCCTGGATCTATTCTGAGGTGCTGTTTCCCCCTCTCCATCACCAGCATGCCCAGGAGCCCCTCTTCCCAGCAGAGCCCTCGGTCCAGAAGCTCCCAGCAGAGGCTCCCAGCAGCATGCTCAGGAGCCTCTCTCCCCAGCAGAGCCCTCGGTACAGAAGCTCCCAGCAGCATGCTCAGGGGCATCTCTTCCCAGCAGAGCCCTCGGTCCAGAAGCTCCCAGCAGCATGCCCAGGAGCCGCTCTCCCCAGCAGAGCCCTCGGTCCAGAGGCTCCCAGCAGAGGCTCCAGCAGCATGCGCAGGAGCCGCTCTCCCCAGCAGAGCCCTCGGTCCAGAGGCTCCCAGCAGAAGCTCCCAGCAGCATGCTCAGGAGCCTCTCTTCCCAGCAGAGCCCTCGGTCCAGAGGCTCCCAGCAGCATGCTCAGGGGCCTCTCTTTCCGGCAGAGCCCTCGGCACAGAGGCTCCCCGCAGAGGCTCCCAGCAGCATGCTCAGGAGCCTCTCTTCCCAGCAGAGCCCCCGGCACAGAAGCTCCCAGCAGCATGCTCAGGGGCCTCTCTTCCCAGCAGAGCCCTCGGTCCAGAGGCTCCCAGCAGCACGCTCAGGAGCCTCTCTTCCCAGCAGAGCCCTCGGTCGAGAGGCTCCCATCAGAGGCTCCCAGCAGCATGCTCAGGAGCCTCTCTCCCCAGCAGAGCCCTCGGTCCAGAGGCTCCCAGCAGAGGCTCCCAGCAGCATGCTCAGGAGCCTCTCTCCCCAGTAGAGCCCTCGTCACAGAGGCTCCCAGCAGCATGCTCAGGGGCCTCTCTTCCCTGCAGAGCCCTCGGTACAGAGGCTCCCAGCAGCATGCTCAGGAGCCGCTCTCCCCAGCAGAGCCCTCGGTACAGAGGCTCCCAGCAGAGGCTCCCAGCAGCATGCTCAGGAGCCTCTCTCCCCAGCAGAGCCCCCGGCACAGAGGCTCCCAGCAGAAGCTCCCAGCAGCATGCTCAGGAGCCTCTCTCCCCAGCAGAGCCCCCGGCACAGAGGCTCCCAGCAGAAGCTCCCAGCAGCATGCTCAGGAGCCTCTCTTCCCAGCAGAGCCCTCGGTCCAGAGGCTCCCAGCAGCACGCTCAGGAGCCTCTCTTTCCGGCAGAGCCCTCGGCACAGAGGCTCCCCGCAGAGGCTCCCAGCAGCATGCTCAGGAGCCTCTCTTCCCAGCAGAGCCCCCGGCACAGAAGCTCCCAGCAGCATGCTCAGGAGCCTCTCTTCCCGGCAGAGCCCTCGGTACAGAGGCTCCCAGCAGCATGCTCAGGGGCCTCTCTCCCTAGCAGAGCCCCCGGCACAGAGGCTCCCAGCAGAAGCTCCCAGCAGCATGCTCAGGAGCCTCTCTCCCCAGCAGAGCCCCCGGCACAGAAGCTCCCAGCAGAGGCTCCCAGCAGCATGCTCAGGAGCCTCTCTCCCCAGCAGAGCCCCCGGCACAGAAGCTCCCAGCAGAGGCTCCCAGCAGCATGCTCAGGAGCCTCTCTTCCCGGCAGAGCCCTCGGCACAGAGGCTCCCAGCAGAGGCTCCCAGCAGCATGCTCAGGAGCCTCTCTTCCCAGCAGAGCCCTCGGTACAGAGGCTCCCCGCAGAGGCTCCCAGCAGCATGCTCAGGAGCCTCTCTTCCCAGCAGAGCCCTCGGCACAGAGGCTCCCCGCAGAGGCTCCCAGCAGCATGCTCAGGAGCCTCTCTTCCCAGCAGAGCCCTCGGCACAGAGGCTCCCCGCAGAGACTCCCAGCAGCATGCTCAGGGGCCTCTCTTTCCGGCAGAGCCCTCGGCACAGAGGCTCCCCGCAGAGGCTCCCAGCAGCATGCTCAGGAGCCTCTCTTCCCAGCAGAGCCCCCGGCACAGAAGCTCCCAGCAGCATGCTCAGGAGCCTCTCTTCCCGGCAGAGCCCTCGGTACAGAGGCTCCCAGCAGCATGCTCAGGGGCCTCTCTCCCTAGCAGAGCCCCCGGCACAGAGGCTCCCAGCAGAAGCTCCCAGCAGCATGCTCAGGAGCCTCTCTCCCCAGCAGAGCCCCCGGCACAGAAGCTCCCAGCAGCATGCTCAGGAGCCTCTCTTCCCGGCAGAGCCCTCGGCACAGAGGCTCCCAGCAGAGGCTCCCAGCAGCATGCTCAGGGGCCTCTCTTTCCGGCAGAGTCCTCGGCACAGAGGCTCCCCGCAGAGGCTCCCAGCAGCATGCTCAGGAGCCTCTCTTCCCAGCAGAGCCCTCGGCACAGAGGCTCCGCGCAGAGGCTCCCAGCAGCATGCTCAGGAGCCTCTCTTCCCAGCAGAGCCCTCGGCACAGAGGCTCCCCGCAGAGGCTCCCAGCAGCATGCTCAGGAGCCTCTCTTCCCAGCAGAGCCCTCGGCACAGAGGCTCCCCGCAGAGGCTCCCAGCAGCATGCTCAGGAGCCTCTCTTCCCAGCAGAGCCCTCGGCACAGAGGCTCCCCGCAGAGGCTCCCAGCAGCATGCTCAGGAGCCTCTCTTCCCAGCAGAGCCCTCGGTCCAGAGGCTCCCAGCAGCATGCTCAGGGGCCTCTCTTTCCGGCAGAGCCCTCGGCACAGAGGCTCCCCGCAGAGGCTCCCAGCAGCATGCTCAGGAGCCTCTCTTCCCAGCTGAGCCCTCGGCCCAGAGGCTCCCAGCAGCATGCTCAGGAGCCTCTCTTCCCAGCAGAGCCCTCGGCACAGAGGCTCCCCGCAGAGGCTCCCAGCAGCATGCTCAGGAGCCTCTCTTCCCAGCTGAGCCCTCGGCCCAGAGGCTCCCAGCAGAGGCTCCAGCAGCATGCTCAGGAGCCTCTCTTCCAAGCAGAGCCCTTGGTCCAGAAGCTCCCAGCAGCATGCTCAGGGGCCTCTCTTTCCGGCAGAGCCCTCGGCACAGAGGCTCCCAGCAGCATGCTCAGGAGCCTCTCTTGCCAGCAGAGCCCTCGGTCCAGAGGCTCCCAGGAGCATGCTCAGGAGCCGCACTTCCAAGCAGAGCCCTCGGCACAGAGGCTCCCAGCAGAGGCTCCCAGCAGCATGCTCAGAAGCCGCTCTTCCCAGCAGAGCCCTCAGCACATCGGCTCCCAGCAGAGGCTCCCAGCAGCATGCTCAGGAGCCGCTCTTACCAGCAGAGCCCTCGGCACAGAGGCTCCCAGCAGCATGCTCAGGAGCCGCTCTTCCCAGCAGAGCCCTCGGTCCAGAGGCTCCCAGCAGCACGCTCAGGAGCCTCTCTTCCCAGCAGAGCCCTCGGTCCAGAGGCTCCCATCAGAGGCTCCCAGCAGCATGCTCAGGAGCCGCTCTTCCCAGCAGAGCCCTCGGCACAGAGGCTCCCAGCAGAGGCTCCCAGCAGCATGCTCAGGAGCCTCTCTTCCCAGCAGAGCCCTCGGTACAGAGGCTCCCAGCAGCATGCTCAGGAGCCGCTCTTCCCAGCAGAGCCCTCGGCACAGAGGCTCCCAGCAGCATGCTCAGGAGCCTCTCTCCCCAGCGGAGCCCTCGGCACAGAGGCTCCCAGCAGCATGCTCAGGCGCCTCTCTCCCTAGCAGAGCCCTCGGCACAGAGGCTCCCAGCAGCATGCTCAGGAGCCTCTCTCCCCAGCAGAGCCCTCGGCACAGAGGCTCCCAGCAGAGGATCCCAGCAGAGGCTCCCATCAGAGGCTCCCAGCAGCATGCTGAGGAGCCGCTCTCCCCAGCAAAGCCCTCGGTCCAGAGGCTCCCAGCAGCATGCTCATGAGCCTCTCTCCCAAGCAGAGCCCTCGGCACAGAGGCTTCCAGCAG
This sequence comes from Lissotriton vulgaris, assembly GCF_964263255.1. Lineage (NCBI taxonomy): Eukaryota > Metazoa > Chordata > Amphibia > Caudata > Salamandridae > Lissotriton > Lissotriton vulgaris. The sequence continues at coordinate 1,773,654,966 of NC_141695.1, read as the reverse complement.
AAGCTCCCAGCAGCATGCTCAGGAGCCTCTCTCCATAGAAGAGCCCTCGGCACAGAGGCTCCCAGCAGAGGCTCCCAGCAGCATGCTCAGGGGCCTCTCTTTCCGGCAGAGCCCTCGGCACAGAGGCTCCCAGCAGCATGCTCAGGAGCCTCTCTTGCCAGCAGAGCCCTCGGTCCAGAGGCTCCCAGGAGCATGCTCAGGAGCCGCACTTCCAAGCAGAGCCCTCGGCACAGAGGCTCCCAGCAGAGGCTCCCAGCAGCATGCTCAGAAGCCGCTCTTCCCAGCAGAGCCCTCAGCACATCGGCTCCCAGCAGAGGCTCCCAGCAGCATGCTCAGGAGCCGCTCTTACCAGCAGAGCCCTCGGCACAGAGGCTCCCAGCAGCATGCTCAGGAGCCGCTCTTCCCAGCAGAGCCCTCGGTCCAGAGGCTCCCAGCAGCACGCTCAGGAGCCTCTCTTCCCAGCAGAGCCCTCGGTCCAGAGGCTCCCATCAGAGGCTCCCAGCAGCATGCTCAGGAGCCGCTCTTCCCAGCAGAGCCCTCGGCACAGAGGCTCCCAGCAGAGGCTCCCAGCAGCATGCTCAGGAGCCTCTCTTCCCAGCAGAGCCCTCGGTACAGAGGCTCCCAGCAGCATGCTCAGGAGCCGCTCTTCCCAGCAGAGCCCTCGGCACAGAGGCTCCCAGCAGCATGCTCAGGAGCCTCTCTCCCCAGCGGAGCCCTCGGCACAGAGGCTCCCAGCAGCATGCTCAGGCGCCTCTCTCCCTAGCAGAGCCCTCGGCACAGAGGCTCCCAGCAGCATGCTCAGGAGCCTCTCTCCCCAGCAGAGCCCTCGGCACAGAGGCTCCCAGCAGAGGATCCCAGCAGAGGCTCCCATCAGAGGCTCCCAGCAGCATGCTGAGGAGCCGCTCTCCCCAGCAAAGCCCTCGGTCCAGAGGCTCCCAGCAGCATGCTCATGAGCCTCTCTCCCAAGCAGAGCCCTCGGCACAGAGGCTTCCAGCAGAAGCTCCCAGCAGCATGCTCAGGAGCCTCTCTCCATAGAAGAGCCCTCGGCACAGAGGCTCCCAGCAGAGGCTCCCAGCAGCATGCTCAGGGGCCTCTTTTCCCAGCAGAGCCCTTGGCACAGAGGCGCCCAGCAGAGGCTCCCAGCAGCCTGCTCAGGAGCCTCTCTTCCCGGCAGAGCCCTCGGCACAGAGGCTCCCAGCATCATGCTCAGGAGCCGCTCTTCCCAGCAGAGCCCTCGGCACAGAGGCTCCCAGCAGCATGCTTAGGAGCCGCTCTTCCCAGCAGAGCCCTCGGTCCAGAGGCTCCCAGCAGCATGTTCAGGGGCCTCTCTTTCCGGCAGAGCCCTCGGCACAGAGGCTCCCAGCAGCATGCTCAGGAGCCTCTCTTCCCAGCAGAGCCCTCGGTCCAGAGGCTCCCATCAGAGGCTCCCAGCAGCATGCTCAGGAGCCGCTCTTCCCAGCAGAGCCCTCGGCACAGAGGCTCCCAGCAGCATGCTTTGGAGCCGCTCTTCCCAGCAGAGCCCTCGGTCCAGAGGCTCCCAGCAGCATGTTCAGGGGCCTCTCTTTCTGGCAGAGCCCTCGGCACAGAGGCTCCCAGCAGCATGCTCAGGAGCCTCTCTTCCCAGCAGAGCCCTCGGTCCAGAGGCTCCCATCAGAGGCTCCCAGCAGCATGCTCAGGAGCCGCTCTTCCCAGCAGAGCCCTCGGCACAGAGGCTCCCAGCAGCATGCTCAGGAGCCGCTCTTCCCAGCAGAGCCCTCGGTCCAGAGGCTCCCAGCAGCACGCTCAGGAGCCTCTCTTCCCAGCAGAGCCCTCGGTCCAGAGGCTCCCATCAGAGGCTCCCAGCAGCATGCTCAGGAGCCGTTCTTCCCAGCAGAGCCCTCAGCACATCGGCTCCCAGCAGAGGCTCCCAGCAGCATGCTCAGGAGCCGCTCTTCCCAGCAGAGCCCTCGGCACAGAGGCTCCCAGCAGCATGCTCAGGAGCCGCTCTTTCCAGCAGAGCCCTCGGTCCAGAGGCTCCCAGCAGCACGCTCAGGAGCCTCTCTTCCCAGCAGAGCCTTCAGTCCAGAGGCTCCCATCAGAGGCTCCCAGCAGCATGCTCAGGAGCCGCTCTTCCCAGCAGAGCCCTCGGCACAGAGGCTCCCATCAGAGGCTCCCAGCAGCATGCTCAGGAGCCTCTCTTCCCAGCAGAGCCCTCGGTACAGAGGCTCCCAGCAGCAGAGCCCTCGGCACAGAGGCTCCCAGCAGAGGCTCCCAGCAGCATGCTCAGGAGCCGCTCTTCCCAGCAGAGCCCTCGGCACAGAGGCTCCCAGCAGAGGCTCCCAGCAGTATGCTCAGGGGAATCTCTTCACAGCAGACCCCTCGGTCCAGAGGCTCCCAGCAGCATGCTCAGGGGGCTCAATTCCCAGCAGAGCCCTCAGTCCAGAGGCTCCCAGCAGAGCCTCCCAGCAGCATGCTCAGGCGCCTCTCTTCCCAGCAGAGCCCTCGGTACAGAGGCTCCCAGCAGCATGCTCAGGAGCCTCTCTTCCCAGCAGAGCCCTCGGTCCAGAAGCTCCCAGCAGCATGCTCAGGAGCCACTCTTCCCAGCAGAGCCCTCGGTACAGAGGCTCCCAGCAGAGGCTTCCAGCAGCATGCTCAGAAGCTTCTCTTCCCAGCAGAGCCCTCGGCACAGAGGCTCCCCGCAGAGGCTCCCAGCAGCATGCTCAGGAGCCTCTCTCCCCAGTAGAGCCCTCGGTACAGAGGCTCCCAGCGGAGGCTCCCAGCAGCATGCTCAGGAGCCTCTCTCCCCAGTAGAGCCCTCGGTACAGAGGCTTCCAGCAGAGGCTCCCAGCAGCATGCTCAGGAGCCGCACTTCCCAGAAGAGCCCTTGGCACAGAGGCTCCCAGCAGCGGCTCCCAGCAGCATGCTCAGGAGCCGCTCTTCCCAGCAGAGCCCTCGGCACAGAGGCTCCCAGCAGAGGCTCCCAGCAGTATGCTCAGGGGAATCTCTTCACAGCAGACCCCTCGGTCCAGAGGCTCCCAGCAGCATGGTCAGGGGGCTCAATTCCCAGCAGAGCCCTCAGTCCAGAGGCTCCCAGCAGAGCCTCCCAGCAGCATGCTCAGGCGCCTCTCTTCCCAGCAGAGCCCTCGGTACAGAGGCTCCCAGCAGCATGCTCAGGAGCCTCTCTTCCCAGCAGAGCCCTCGGTCCAGAAGCTCCCAGCAGCATGCTCAGGAGCCACTCTTCCCAGCAGAGCCCTCGGTACAGAGGCTCCCAGCAGAGGCTTCCAGCAGCATGCTCAGAAGCTTCTCTTCCCAGCAGAGCCCTCGGCACAGAGGCTCCCCGCAGAGGCTCCCAGCAGCATGCTCAGGAGCCTCTCTCCCCAGTAGAGCCCTCGGTACAGAGGCTCCCAGCGGAGGCTCCCAGCAGCATGCTCAGGAGCCTCTCTCCCCAGTAGAGCCCTCGGTACAGAGGCTTCCAGCAGAGGCTCCCAGCAGCATGCTCAGGAGCCGCACTTCCCAGAAGAGCCCTTGGCACAGAGGCTCCCAGCAGCGGCTCCCAGCAGCATGCTCAGGAGCCGCTCTTCCCAGCAGAGCCCTCGGTCCAGAGGCTCCCATCAGCATGCTCAGGGGCCTCTCTTCCCAGCAGAGCCCTCGGTCCAGAGGCTCCCATCAGCATGCTCAGGAGCTGCTCTTCCCAGCAGAGCCCTCGGTACAGAGGCTCCCAGCAGCATGCTCAGGAGCCGCTCTTCCCAGCAGAGCCCTCGGTCCAGAGGCTCCCATCAGCATGCTCAGGGGCCTCTCTTCCCAGCAGAGCCCTCGGTCCAGAGGCTCCCAGCAGAGGCTCCCAGCAGCATGCTCAGGAGCCTCTCTCCCTAGCAGAGCCCTCGGCACAGAGGCTCCCAGCAGCATGCTCAGGAGCCTGTCTCCCTAGCAGAGCCCTCGGCACAGAGGCTCCCAGCAGAGGCTCCCAGCAGCATGCTCAGGAGCCGCTCTTCCCAGCAGAGCCCTCGGCACAGAGGCTCCCAGCAGAGGCTCCCAGCAGCATGCTCAGGAGCCGCTCTTCCCAGCAGAGCCCTCGGCACAGAGGCTCCCAGCAGCACGCTCAGGAGCCTCTCTTCCCAGCAGAGCCCTCGGTCCAGAGGCTCCCATCAGAGGCTCCCAGCAGCATGCTCAGAAGCCGCTCTTCCCAGCAGAGCCCTCGGTCCAGAGGCTCCCAGCAGCATGCTCAGGAGCCGCACTTCCAAGCAGAGCCCTCGGCACAGAGGCTCCCAGCAGAGGCTCCCAGCAGCACGCTCAGGAGCCTCTCTTCCCAGCAGAGCCCTCGGTCCAGAGGCTCCCATCAGAGGCTCCCAGCAGCATGCTCAGGAGCCGCTCTTCCCAGCAGAGCCCTCGGTCCAGAGGCTCCCAGCAGCATGCTCAGGGGCCTCTCTTCCCAGCAGAGCCCTCGGTACAGAGGCTCCCAGCAGCATGCTCAGGAGCCTCTCTTCCCAGCAGAGCCCTCGGTCCAGAAGCTCCCAGCAGCATGCTCAGGAGCCACTCTTCCCAGCAGAGCCCTCGGTACAGAGGCTCCCAGCAGAGGCTCCCAGCAGCATGCTCAGAAGCCTTTCTTCCCAGCAGAGCCCTCGGCACAGAGGCTCCCCGCAGAGGCTCCCAGCAGCATGCTCAGGAGCCTCTCTCCCCAGTAGAGCCCTCGGTACAGAGGCTCCCAGCGGAGGCTCCCAGCAGCATGCTCAGGAGCCTCTCTCCCCAGTAGAGCCCTCGGTACAGAGGCTTCCAGCAGAGGCTCCCAGCAGCATGCTCAGGAGCCGCACTTCCCAGAAGAGCCCTTGGCACAGAGGCTCCCAGCAGCGGCTCCCAGCAGCATGCTCAGGAGCCGCTCTTCCCAGCAGAGCCCTCGGTCCAGAGGCTCCCATCAGCATGCTCAGGGGCCTCTCTTCCCAGCAGAGCCCTCGGTCCAGAGGCTCCCATCAGCATGCTCAGGAGCTGCTCTTCCCAGCAGAGCCCTCGGTACAGAGGCTCCCAGCAGCATGCTCAGGAGCCGCTCTTCCCAGCAGAGCCCTCGGTCCAGAGGCTCCCATCAGCATGCTCAGGGGCCTCTCTTCCCAGCAGAGCCCTCGGTCCAGAGGCTCCCAGCAGAGGCTCCCAGCAGCATGCTCAGGAGCCTCTCTCCCAAGCAGAGCCCTCGGCACAGAGGCTCCCAGCAGCATGCTCAGGAGCCTGTCTCCCTAGCAGAGCCCTCGGCACAAAGGCTCCCAGCAGAGGCTCCCAGCAGCATGCTCAGGAGCCGCTCTTCCCAGCAGAGCCCTCGGCACAGAGGCTCCCAGCAGAGGCTCCCAGCAGCATGCTCAGGAGCCGCTCTTCCCAGCAGAGCCCTCGGCACAGAGGCTCCCAGCAGCACGCTCAGGAGCCTCTCTTCCCAGCAGAGCCCTCGGTCCAGAGGCTCCCATCAGAGGCTCCCAGCAGCATGCTCAGAAGCCGCTCTTCCCAGCAGAGCCCTCGGTCCAGAGGCTCCCAGCAGCATGCTCAGGAGCCGCACTTCCAAGCAGAGCCCTCGGCACAGAGGCTCCCAGCAGAGGCTCCCAGCAGCATGCTCAGGGGCCTCTCTTCCCAGCAGAGCCCTCGGTCCAGAGGCTCCCATCAGAGGCTCCCAGCAGCATGCTCAGGAGCCGCTCTTCCCAGCAGAGCCCTCGGTCCAGAGGCTCCCATCAGAGGCTCCCAGCAGCATGCTCAGGAGCCGCTCTTCCCAGCAGAGCCCTCGGTCCAGAGGCTCCCAGCAGCATGCTCAGGGGCCTCTCTTCCCAGCAGAGCCCTCGGTCCAGAGGCTCCCAGCAGCATGCTCAGGGGCCTTTCTTCCCAGCAGAGCCCTCGGCACAGAGGCTCCCAGCAGCGGCTTCCAGCAGCATGCTCAGGAGCCTCTCTTCCAAGCAGAGCCCTTGGTCCAGAAGCTTCCAGCAGCATGCTCAGGAGCCGCTCTTCCCAGCAGAGCCCTCGGCACAGAGGCTCCCAGCAGAGGCTCCCAGCAGCATGCTCAGGAGCCTCTCTCCCCAGCAGAGCCCTCGGTACAGAGGCTCCCAGCAGCTCGGCCGCCATCCCGCCTCCAGCGAGGTCAGCCTGATGCCACGTGTGAGCAGAGGGCATCTGCTGGGACCGTGACCGAGCCCGGGGGCTGGGGGTGCAGTCCACCGGGCCTTACCCCCTTCATCTGCTCCTCGAAAGGCATGGTGAGTATCTCTTCTAAAAATATGCAAAAAACAAGGACACCCTGAATAGAAGATGGTACAATTCCTAGGACAGGGAAAACAAATTATGTGTATCAGATCCTAGGCAATCACAACATTAGCATAGGGAACAAGTGTAAGCTGGAGGACATAAAGGAGCATACTCTATAATAAAACCATATACTGTTTAATAAACAACTATATTAAAATATTGATACGGTCATAATTCGTATTCAACATTGTACATGCCTGAAGAAGGTCTTTAGGAAAACGCTAAAACGCGCGTCAACAACATTAATTGCCACGTTTATTATTAAGTGTGTGTTTTATTATTATTATTATTATTAAAGAGTTTTATATCGCGCCTGGTTACCCTTGAGCATCCCCGCGCTCATCCAGAGAGAGACGCCATAACACGAGACACAGGAATTAGGCAGGGAACAGATGAGTTTTTAAAAGTTTGCGGAAACGTAAGAAGCTAGTTTCCGCGTGCAGGTAAAGGGGAAGGGAGTTCCACAGGGTGGCCACGTTAATGGAGAATCTTCTGCCACCAGTTCTTGCCTTCCTTACCCTCGTAACCTGCAGCAGATGTTGATGGTCAGAGCGGAGGGTGCGGGAGGCCTTATAGGGTCGAACCATATCCCGTAGGATAGGAGGGCCTTTCCCCTGCAAAATTTTGTGGGCCATACAGAGTGCCTTGAATCTCACCCTCTCTCTGACAGGGAGCCAGTGCAGCGCCTTCAGCGCAGGGCGAGCTGACTGACGCCTGGGAAGGTCCATCAGGAGCCTGGCGGCCGCATTCTGCACTTGCTGCAGCTTATTTAGGGTGGACTCTGGGGCCTCCAGAAACAACGCGTTACTGAAGTCCAGCCGAGAGATGATAAGCCCCTGAATGAGTAGCCTCCTGGAGGCCTCTGGGAGGAGAGGTAAGATCTTCCGGGCTGATCGGAGCAGGCCGAAACACACGCCTGCGGTCTTTTTAGCGTGTGTCCTAAAGGAAAGGTCCTGCTCCAACGACAACCCCAAGCTCTTGATCTCCTGTTTGGGGGTGGGCGCCGCTCCCAGACAGCTAGGCCAGCTGCTAGGCGATAAGGAGGGAGGGGAGTTCCCCAACATCATCAGTTCCGTTTTGGAGCCGTTCAGCTTGAGTGCTGAGCTGCACATCCACGTGAAGATCTTATCCAAACACGTGTGCAGCCGGTCGGGATGGTGAGCCGACTGGGGAAGCCCTACCACCAACTGAGTATCATCAGCATAGCTGATAATCTTGATACCCAGGGGCAGTATCACACTCTCCAGGGGGGCCATGTAAATGTTAAATAAAGTAGTGCCCAACGATGAGCCCTGTGGCACACCACACTGGAGAGGGACCAATGATGATTTCTCGTGGCCTTCCCACACCTCAAATGTCCGGCCTTCCAAAAATTTAATCTTTTGTAATTTTGTTCTTGCACTACGGTCTTATTTCCACTGTGTATTTATTTATGCATGTACTATGTTAAATATGAATTATGACCGTATCAATATTTTAATATAATTGTTTATTAAACAGTATATGGTTTTATTATAGATTATGTTCCTTTATGTCCTCCAGCTTACACTTGTTCCCTATGCTAATGTTGTGATTGCCTAGGATTTGATGAGTATCTCTTCTAATGCACCAGACACTTGCATAGCGCTGAACTACAAGCACTCTGGCCTTGTGGCGCCCTAATGTGAGGAGAGAGATGGCAGGCGCCTTGCACCAGGGACTGGTCGTAGCGCTATATCCATGGGTGGGATTGGGGGTGTGTGAGGGGTCCTGGCATGTGGCCTGGTCATGACGGGATTAGAGACGAAGAATGACATGCGGACTAGTCATGTCTCGGTGAGTTACACAGGATGACAAGAGGTCTGGTCATGTCATGGTAAGTGATTCAGGACGACTCGTGGCCTGGTCATGTCGCTGTTAGTGCTGTAGGAGGAGACGCGTTCTGGTCACGTTGCAGGATGATGCAGGATGAAGCTTCAGCCTGGCGCTGCAGTGAGCTCAGCCATTACATCACGCAGCAGTGCCGGTGAGACTGGACCCGGGTCCGACACTGGCTGTTGGACTTGGCCCTTTTGGCAGGTTCACCCTGGAACTTTTTTGCCTTTTAATGTTACATAATTATAGGGATTTCTGGTCTCTGCGCACTTTAGCACTATGGCGCAGTGTAAAGTGCATGCGCTCTCTGAGTGCGTGTGGTGAGATTGGTCTGCCCTCCCATAGGAATGCATGAGGGATATGTGTGGCCATGGTAGTTCCTGATGTGTGGGAAGTGCAGGGTTGAGTTTGGTATGTGCGAACTCGTGAGATTGAATGCTGCACGATGATATGTGCAGATTTAATGTGTCTATTGTGGAAGTGCCACTTCTAGAAGTTGGCATGTCTGTGCAGTGAATGTGAATTGACTTTCTGGCTTGCGATTGGCTGGAGCTGGCTGGTGCCTGGCTCCGGGAGTCAGGATGGGTCTGCCCCGGTGGTGAAAGGAGAGATCTGCATGTTGATGGGAGGGAGGAGTACACCCGGGACCTGAATAGGGCTGGGCCTTCCCTCCACAATGCTGGCTCCGCCCCCTGTGATGTGGCTGATGTCCCTGACCCATCCTGTGAATAGGCAGAGGGGCTGAGCAAAACAAAGTGCTCAAGAATCAGTTGCATCTGGTTCACCCCTTGCCTGCACATTTGACAACAAAGGACTGTGTGTATAAAAGAGGGGCTGTGACCCCATGAAAATATTCTTGTTCCTGACTTGAATCTACCGGGGGTGTGCTGCTGCTGGGGCCCAGGGGAAGGCTTGCCTCCCTGGGCCCTGCCCAGCCCCTGGATGCCCTAGATGTCTGGATACTTGAAGTTCTTGCTGGATCCTAACAGGAGGGGGTTTGCTTCTGATGGGGCCCAGGAGGGACCACCATGGGGGCTGTCTCCTTGCTGGAGTGCCCTGTGTGCTGGCTCCTGGGCCCCACATTGCCCCTCCTGATGCCCAGGACTTCTGGGACCTCTTGCTCCCTTTTCTTGGCCCCAGGAATGGATGCTGCCTTTGTGCGCCCTGGGAGCGCTGAGAATTGGCTCCAACAGGAGCCCTGGAGCTTGGCAGCGCTGAGCTGCCCCTTTGCCCTGAGGGAATTCCCGGTGTAGGGATTCCTCCGAAATTGTCACGATTACGGGTCCCACCCCGCTTATTTGGGTATTTTTATTGCAGGAGCCCACCCTGCATTGTGCCCGCCATACTTGTCCGAATATTTAAATTGCTCGGGTGCCAAGCCGCTCATGGTTCCTAATTACGGGTGCCCACCCCGCTTCTACTTTTTGTTTTTGCACCGAGGGAGCCTACCCCTCGTTATTGCCCCGAAAAAGAGATGCCGGTGCAGCGGCGACAAACAGGAAGTCAGGCAGCCATTTGCCTGGCGGCGGGCGGGACTTCCGGTTTTACAGAGGAAGTCCTGCGCACGCCCCGGCAGCAGAGGAAGTCTTCGAGAGAGGAGGTCTGGAGCCAACCCCGCCTCCTCGAGTGCCAGTAAGAAGTCCCGGGGCCCCCAGGAGGGGGCCCGGGTGAAGTAGGAAGGCGGCAGAGACCGCAGATAGAAACGCGGGGTTCGCATCAGTGAAAGGGAAGCCCCGCGCCACAAGAGAAGTGCTGCCGGTCCCGCAGCACAGGAGGAGGAGTAGACCGGAGCCGCGAGTGCTCCCTGCCTGGAGTCCCAGTCCTGAGATGGGGGACCGGGTGAAGAAGGGCGGCACCTCTGGTGACAGTCCTGCGAAGGAGGCTGCCCCGAAAGGAGAAGTCCCCTGCACCAGAGCCTTGTGAGTTAGGGCTGGGCAGGGGACATGGCCGCATTTCACCCCCCCCGGTCTTTGAGGGAGCAGGGTCCGTTGTCAGAGTCAGAGCGGCCCGTGTGGTGAGTGGGCCGCTCCAAAGATAACGTGGGCCCCTTGTTGTTTCAAAGGGCCAAGAGGGGCCCACGCATTTGCTGATTTCTAGGAGCCCGTGTGCTCCACCGATTGGGGCATCTATTTCTTAAAGGGGCCCGTGTGGCCCAGGGGCCACCATTGTCTCAGAAAGCCCGTGAAGTGCCCGTGAGGCCCATGCTGATCCCCCCCCCCGGGATGCCTCAGTGTTTCTGGACCAGTGCTGCATCCAAGATGTGCGCACAATTAGTTTAGGAGCAGAGTGCTCCATGGACTTGATTTGTTCCAGAGCCTAGAGGGCTCCAACCTGTGGCGCACTTTTTTTCCTAATGGCCAGTGAGGGCCCATGCCGCAGTTTGCATTCACAGCTGCCCAACAAGTAGTGGGCAGCTGCACCGTCTAGGTTTTTCTTTCTAGGGGACCTTTCTTTGAACCCAGGAGTGAGTCGCACTCCTTCGCCCCTATCTTGGCCTTCCACAGCAGCGCAGCACTTAGTGCCAGCTGCAGCGTTTAGGCCCCAGTTCTTGTTCTCAGCTGCCCAGCAAGTAGTGGGCAGCTGCAACATTTAGGCTTGGCACAGTGGCGCAACCTGGACTTTCGCTGCTTAGGCAGCAGCCCTGACTCTGTGGACATAGGGCATTTGAGCCCCTTCCTAGATGGCCAGATGGCCAGTGGGGTTGTTACATTTATAGGGCACAGGCCCCACTGTGATTTAAGTGCTAATGCTTTAGGTGTTAGGAAATGTACTGTGTATAGTATGTTTTGCGCACACTGTTTGATGCCTCTAGATATGATTTATGCATAGGAGGTTGTTTTACCTGTTTAGGTTTGTGTTAGGGAGATTCTACTTTCCTGTGTGATTTACGCCCCTAGTGTAAATTTTACTTAGGTGGTTAGGGTCTAATGTATTTAGACTGGTGGGGTATTGTGCCTGTTATCATTTATATTTCCGGTTGACACTGAGTATAGTGTCTTCCAGTGATTACTAGCTGTGTTCTAAGTTCCTTTATATTCTGATACTATTTCCCTATCAAGTACTGATTCTGACAGTGGCCCCTGTGGCCCTGTCAGGTGTACATAATCCCTTCTAAATATTGCCCGTGCCAGTTGGCACAATGTACATGCTGTGATTACTATCTGATGTGTTTTGAGAATTCAAAGGCTATTTTTTATATAACCTTGTGTGGAGTTCCTTTTGTGGGGGGCCTGGGATGTTGTTGCTGGTGGGTGTGTGCGCAAATGCTTTACACATTGCCTCCGGGATCAGCCTTACTGCTCGTGTCACGTTGCGAAGGAGATGAGCAAGGGTTATCTTTGGAGTGCAACTCCCTTGCCCTAAGTAGAGTGGTGTTTCTGCCTGGCTTTGGCGCAAGCCTCAGCCAACCAGAAATCCCATTTCTAACACTGGCTCATCCACTAAGGGTTTCTTCAAGACCGATGATGACGCCACTGACCTTTGACACCTACAGGAACTCAGTGGACATTGGTCTACTCCGTCTATAGCCTGAGAAAAGGTGCATTAGCCAATGCCTCCAGTCACATAGGGATCGCAGCAGAACAAATTACTGCTGAGACACATAGAGCATTAGAGAAAGTTCAGCAACCAATGCCTCCTGGGACAAAGGGATCCCAGCAGGAAAACCACTGCTGAGACACATAGAGCATCAGAGAAAGTGCAGCAACCAATGCCTCCTGGGACAAAGGGATCCCATCATGAAAACCACTGCTGAGACACATAGAGCATCAGAGAAAGTGCAGCAGCCAATGCCTCCTGGGACAAAGGGATCCCAGCAGGAAAACCACTGCTGAGACACATAGAGCATCAGAGAAAGTGCAGCAGCCAATGCCTCCTGGGACAAAGGGATCCCAGCAGGAAAACCACTGCTGAGACACATAGAGCATCAGAGAAAGTGCAGCAGCCTGTGCCTCCTGGGACCAAGGGATCCCAGCAGGAAAACCACTGCTGAGACACATAGAGCATCAGAGAAAGTGCAGCAGCCAATGCCTCCAGGGACAAAGGGATCCCAGCAGGAAAACCACTGCTGAGACACATAGAGCATCAGAGAAAGTGCAGCAGCCAATGCCTCCTGGGACAAAGGGATCCCAGCAGGAAAACCACTGCTGAGACACATAGAGCATCAGAGAAAGTGCAGCAGCCAATGCCTCCTGGGACAAAGGGATCCCAGCAGAAAAACCACTACTGAGACACATAGAGCATCAGAGAAAGTGCAGCAGCCAATGCCTCCTGGGACCAAGGGATCCCAGCAGGAAAACCACTGCTGAGACACATAGACACATAGAGCATCAGAGAAAGTGCAGCAACCAATGCCTCCTGGGACAAAGGGATCCCATCAGGAAAACCACTGCTGAGACACATGGAGCATCAGAGAAAGTGCAGCAGCCAATGCCTCCTGGGACAAAGGGATCCCAGCAGGAAAACCACTGCTGAGACATATAGAGCATCAGAGAAAGTGCAGCAGCCAGTGCCTCCTGGGACAAAGGGATCCCAGCAGGAAAACCACTGCTGAGACACATAGAGCATCAGAGAAAGTGCAGCAGCCTGTGCCTCCTGGGACCAAGGGATCCCAGCAGGAAAACCACTGCTGAGACACATAGAGCATCAGAGAAAGTGCAGCAGCCTGTGCCTCCTGGGGCCAAGGGATCCCAGCAGGAAAACCACTGCTGAGACACATAGAGCATCAGAGAAAGTGCAGCAGCCAATGCCCCCTGGGACAAAGGGATCCCAGCAGGAAAACCACTGCTGAGACACATAGAGCATCAGAGAAAGTGCAGCAGCCAATGCCCCCTGGGACAAAGGGATCCCATCAGGAAAACCACTGCTGAGACACATAGAGCATCAGAGAAAGTGCAGCAGCCAATGCCTCCTGGGAAAAAGGGATCCCATCAGAAAAAAACACTGCTGAGACACATAGAGCATCAGAGAAAGTGAAGCAGCCAATGCCTCCTGGGCCAAAGGGATCCCAGCAGGAAAACCACTGCTGAGACACATAGAGCATCAGAGAAAGTGCAGCAGCCAGTGCCTCCTGGGACAAAGGGATCCCAGCAGGAAAACCACTGCTGAGACACATAGAGCATCAGAGAAAGTGCAGCAGCCAATGCCTCCAGGGACAAAGGGATCCCAGCAGGAAAACCACTGCTGAGACACATAGAGCATCAGAGAAAGTGCAGCAGCCAATGCCTCCAGGGACAAAGGGATCCCAGCAGGAAAACCACTGCTGAGACACATAGAGCATCAGAGAAAGTGCAGCAGCCAGTGCCTCCTGGGACAAAGGGATCCCAGCAGGAAAACCACTGCTGAGACACATAGAGCATCAGAGAAAGTGCAGCAGCCAATGCCTCCAGGGACAAAGGGATCCCAGCAGGAAAACCACTGCTGAGACACATAGAGCATCAGAGAAAGTGCAGCAGCCAATGCCTCCAGGGACAAAGGGATCCCAGCAGGAAAACCACTGCTGAGACACATAGAGCATCAGAGAAAGTGCAGCAGCCAGTGCCTCCTGGGACAAAGGGATCCCATCAGGAAAACCACTGCTGAGACACATAGAGCATCAGAGAAAGTGCAGCAGCCAGTGCCTCCTGGGACAAAGAAATCCCAGCAGGAAAACCACTGCTGAGACACATAGAGCACCAGAGAAAGTGCAGCAGCCAATGCCTCCTGGGGCAAAGGGATCCCAGCAGGAAAACCACTGCTGAGACACATAGAGCATCAGAGAAAGTGCAGCAGCCAGTGCCTCCTGGGACAAAGGGATCCCAGCAGGAAAACCACTGCTGAAACACATAGAGCATCAGAGAAAGTGCAGCAGCCAATGCCTCCTGGGACAAAGGGATTTCAGCAGGAAAACCACTGCTGAGACACAAAGAGCATCAGAGAAAGTGCAGCAGCCAATGCCTCCTGGGACAAAGGGATCCCAGCATGAAAACCACTGCTGAGACACATAGAGCATCAGAGAAAGTGCAGCAGCCAATGCCTCCTGGGACAAAGGGATCCCAGCAGAAAAACCACTGCTGAGACACATAGAGCATCAGAGAAAGTGCAGCAGCCAATGCCTCCAGGGACAAAGGGATCCCAGCAGGAAAACCACTGCTGAGACACATAGAGCATCAGAGAAAGTGCAGCAGCCAATGCCTCCAGGGACAAAGGGATCCCAGCAGGAAAACCACTGCTGAGACACATAGAGCATCAGAGAAAGTGCAGCAGCCAATGCCTCCTGGGACCAAGGGATCCCAGCAGGAAAACCACTGCTGAGACACATAGAGCATCAGAGAAAGTGCAGCAGCCAGTGCCTCCTGGGGCAAAGGGATCCCAGCAGGAAAACCACTGCTGAGACACATAGAGCATCAGAGAATGTGCAGCAGCCAATGCCTCCTGGGACAAAGGGATCCCAGCAGGAAAACCACTGCTGAGACACATAGAGCATCAGAGAAAGTGCAGCAGCCAATGCATCCTGGGACAAAGGGATCCCAGCATGAAAACCACTGCTGAGACACATAGAGCATCAGAGAAAGTGCAGCAGCCAATGCCTCCTGGGACAAAGGGATACCAGCAGGAAAACCACTGCTGAGACACATAGAGCATCAGAGAAAGTGCAGCAGCCAATGCCTCCTGGGACAAAGGGATCCCAGCAGGAAAACCACTGCTGAGACACATAGAGCATCAGAGAAAGTGCAACAGCCAATGCCTCCTGGGACAAAGGGATTCCAGCATAATACCTGCTGGTGAGACCCAGAGATCATCAGAGGAAGTGCAGCAGCCAATGCCACCTGACACAAAGGGATCCCAGCAGAATAACTGCTGCTGAGACACATAGAGACCTGGAAGAAGTGCAGCAGCCAATGCCTCCTGGCACAAAAGAATACCAGCAGGAAAACCACTGCTGAGACACATAGAGCATCAGAGAAAGTGCAGCAGCCAATGCCTCCTGGGACAAAAGAATCCCAGCAGGAAAACTGTTGTTGGGACACACAGAGCACTGCAGGAAGCACAGCAGCCAAAGCCTTCTGGAACTAAGGGATCCCAGCAGGAAAACTGCTGCTGAGACCCAGAGATCATCAGAGGAAGTGCATCAGCTTGTGCCTTTTGTCATCACGAGATTCCAGGAGGGTAACTGCTGCTGAGACACAGAGAGCACTAGAGGAAGCCCAAGAGCCAATGTCTCCATGCACTAAGGGGTCCCAGCAGGATAACTGCTGCTGAGACACATAGATGCCCGGAGGAAGCTCAGCAGCCAAAGCCTCCTGGAACTAAGAGATCCCAGCAGGTAAACAAATCAGTATTGTGGCAGTGTGAAATCAGTGGGAACTCAGTGTGAAATCAGTGGGAACTCAGTGTGAAATCAGTGGCATCTCAGTGTAAAATCAGTGGGAACTCAGTGTGAAATCAGTGGGAACTCAGTGTGAAATCAGTGGGAACTCAGTGTGAAATCAGTGGGAACTCAGTGTGAAATCAGTGGGAACTCAGAGTGAAATCAGTGGCATCTCAGTGTGAAATCAGTGGGAACTCAGTGTGAAATCAGTGGGAACTCAGTGAGGTTCTTCGATTTCTGACTTCGTCCCGTATCTAGCCACCATTTTGTGTTGCCCTCACTCAGGCAGCACGGCGGACGGCGTGTTTTTGCTTTTCTCAGCTGCTGCGTGTCCTCTCAGTTAAAGAGTAACTCCATGCCCTTGTTTACGAAACCTGATGTCAGGGTCTGGCTGAGTTAGTTAATCCATGTCTGGCTTGATTGATCCCTGTCTGAACCGACTATTTGCCTTCTCCTATTCTTTCCTTATATTATCTTATCCGATTGGCCTTCGCTATTCTCTCCTTGTATTCTCCTGTTACACAACTATCCTTTGAGGTACACAAATACGTCCTGCCACCTGCAAATTGGATTGTTGGTTCCACCACTGATTAATTTGTTGGGAGGGGTAACACACGGGGTCTGAGAGAGGGGCGTATTTGAGACACCTGATAGCTTGTTTTCCAACTTTTTTCATTGGTTTGTTTTGTATGTGTAAGGAGTAAACGTTATAAATATGTTCTTATAAAAGATTGTGCACCACGGATTGAAGTGGCAGTCTCCTCAGAACCCACTTTGTGTGTAACTTCTGGGATAACTGTGCTTAGCTGCAGCTAATAAACCTGGCTTCCACGCTCAACGGAGTGTCTTGTGTCTCTGTTCGACAAGGCAGGTGAACTCGGGGATTCAAGGCGTGCCCTGCGCCGTCTGGCCCATAAGGCCCGGTTCTAGAACTGGCGCCCAACGTGGGGTGGTTTCAGTGGTAGCGGTTCAGCCCGAGGGTCGTGAGAAGCCCCGCAAGAAAATTCCGGAGGATTCCCGAACCACGTCAAGTGACCCCTGTATGTCGAAGTGGACCAAAGTTCTTTTGCAGCGCGGCTACTCCTTTCCGACGGCTGCTGATGACTGCTGCCCTGACTACCGCCCTGCCTTGGACCCTCTGGTGATGACTGGTATCGCGAGACGTTAGACGGACCTCTGTTGGTGTGAGAAGACTTTTTAGTTCAGTATTCGTGGGTAGCGCCCACTTCTTTGTTTTGTTTTTGAAATTTTGGTATTCGACTGTTGCAATAGCCGAAGCCAAGGGGTGAGTACATTTGTACTGTGTTCTTTGCTTTCACTCCTTGAAGTTAGTAAACGGACCAGTGTGCTTAAAATGCCTGGTCTGAGCGGATTTAGGAAGCTTTGTTGTTTTCGCTGTACTAGGGATTCCCGGCTCGAGGACTCATGTCCGATTCCTCCGGTTGGAACTCCCACTTATGAGCTTTATTCTAAACATGGTGTTGGCCCCATTGCCTTTAACAAGGCATGGATCCGATACACGAAGAAAGATGGTGCTTTGCGATGGCCACAAAATGGTAGCGTTGAGCCCGACATATTAGACAATTTGGAAGCAATTTTGTTTAAGAGAAAAGCCCAGCCGGCAATGTTTGACTCTTACCGCCTTTGGCGGAAAGAAGCCAAACAGAGAGAAATTAAGCAGGCAAAAAGAGATAGGAAAATGAAAGATATAACGGTCATACAGGCTGCCCAGCAGTTCAAAGACGATGAGACTGATCGAGTGATTGAGGTCTCAGACAGACAACATCGTATGGCAATTGATAGGTGCTACCCTGTATACCCCTTCCAGGACCTTTCCATAGAGACCTCTCTCCCCTACCAGGACCTCTCCCTTGAGACATCTCCCTAGGGACTTCTCTCCTCTCCCTTTCCAGGACCTCAACCTTGAGACCTCTCCCTAGCGACCTCTCTCCTCTCCTTGGACTCTCCCATGAGACCTCTCTCCTCTCCCCACTCCAGGACCTCTACCTTGAGACCTCTCCCTAGAGACCTCTAACCCCTCCCAGGACCTTTCCTTTGGGACCTCTCTCCTCTCCCCTTCCAGGACCTCTCCCTAGAGACCTCTCTCCCTTCTCGAACCTCGCCCTAGAGACCTCTCTTCTCTTCCCTTCCTGGACCTCTCCCTAGAGACCTCTCTCCTCTCCCTTCCAGGACCGCTCTCTTGAGACCTCTCTCCTCTCCCCTCCCAGGGCCTCTCCATAGAGACCTCTCCCTAGAGACCTCTCTCCTCTCACTTCCAGAACCTCTTCCTAGAGTCCTCTCTCGAGAGACCTCTCTCCTCTCCTCTCCTCTCCTCTCCCAGGACCTCTCCAGTGAGACCTCTCTATTCTCCCCTTCCAGGACCTTTCCCTTGGGACCTCTCTCCTCTCCCCTCCAGGACCTCTATCTTGAGACCTCTCCCTAGCGACCTCTCTCCTCTCCTTGGACTCTCCCATGAGACCTCTCTCCTCTCCCCACTCCAGGACCTCTACCTTGAGACCTCTCCCTAGAGACCTCTAACCCCTCCCAGGACCTTTCCTTTGGGACCTCTCTCCTCTCCCCTTCCAGGACCTCTCCCTAGAGACCTCTCTCCCTTCTCGAACCTCGCCCTAGAGACCTCTCTTCTCTTCCCTTCCTGGACCTCTCCCTAGAGACCTCTCTCCTCTCCCTTCCAGGACCGCTCTCTTGAGACCTCTCTCCTCTCCCCTCCCAGGGCATCTCCATAGAGACCTCTCCCTAGAGACCTCTCTCCTCTCACTTCCAGAACCTCTTCCTAGAGTCCTCTCTCGAGAGACCTCTCTCCTCTCCTCTCCTCTCCTCTCCCAGGACCTCTCCAGTGAGACCTCTCTATTCTCCCCTTCCAGGACCTTTCCCTTGGGACCTCTCTCCTCTCCCCTCCAGGACCTCTATCTTGAGACCTCTCCCTAGAGACATCTCTCCTCTCCTAGGACCTCTCCCTAGGGACCTCTCTCTTCAGACTCTACCCTCTCATACTTCTCCTTCACTCAGCGTCCCTCCCACACCGACACAACATATAAACTTTCCTTTAGAAATCCTGTCCCAGGGAATGTCTCTCACCTCAGATCTCCACTGTCTCAACCATCTCTCCTCTTTCATTCCCTGACATCTCTCCCTCTGCGCAGATGTCTCTCGCTTCCTTTGCTGAAGGACTCTCTTTGCCTGAGAGCCCTCAGCCCCGGCCCCCTTTAAGTAGCTCTCTCCTTGAGGCTCCCCCCTTACATCCTCCGAGTGCCCCCTTCACCCCAGACTCCGTGAAGTACCTCTCTTCTACCTACCCCTGTGGTACCTCTCTTCTACCTACCCCTGAGGCACCTCTCTTCGACACTACCCCTGAGGCACCTCTCTTCTACCTACACCCGAGGTACCTCTCTTCTACCTACCCCTGAGGCACCTCCCTTCTACCTACCCCTGAGGCACCTCCCTTCTACCTACCCCGAGGTACCTCTCTTCTACCTACCCCTGAGGCACCTCTCTTCGACACTACCCCTGAGGCACCTCTCTTCTACCTACACCCGAGGTACCTCTCTTCTACCTACCCCTGAGGCACCTCCCTTCTACCTACCCCTGAGGCACCTCCCTTCTACCTACCCCGAGGTACCTCTCTTCTACCTACCCCTGAGGCACCTCTCTTTGACACTACCCATGAGGCACCTCTCTCCTACCTACCCCTGAGGCACCTCTCTTCTACCTACCCCTGAGGCACCTCTCTTCTACCTACCCCTGAGGCACCTCTCTTCCACCCTACCCCTGAGGCACCTCTCTTCTACCTACCCCTGAGGCACCTCTCTTCTACCTACCCCTGAGGTACCTCTCTTCCACCCTACCCCTGAGGTACCTCTCTTCTACCTACCCCTGAGGTACCTCTCTTCTACCTACCCCTGAGGCACCTCTCTTCTACCTACCCCTGAGGTACCTCTCTTCTACCTACCCCTGAGGCACCTCTCTCCTACCTACCCCCGAGGCACCTCTCTTCTACCTACCCCTGAGGTACCTCTCTTCTACCTACCCCTGAGGTACCTCTCTTCTACCTACCCCTGAGGCACCTCTCTCCTACCTACCCCTGAGGCACCTCTCTTCTACCTACCCCTGAGGTACCTCTCTCCTACCTACCCCTGAGGCACCTCTCTTCTACCTACCCCTGAGGCACCTCTCTTCTACCTACCCCTGAGGCACCTCTCTTCTACCTACCCCTGAGGCACCTCTCTTCTACCTACCCCTGAGGTACCTCTCTTTGACCCTACCCCTGAGGTACCTCTCTTCTACCTACTACTGAGGTACCTCTCTTCTACCTACCCCTGAGGCACCTCCCTTCTACCTACCCCTGAGGCACCTCTCTTCTATCCTACCCCTGAGGTACCTCTCTTCCACCCTACCCCTGAGGCACCTCTCTTCTACCTACCCCTGAGGCACCTCTCTTCTACCTACCCCTGAGGCACCTCTCTTCTACCTACCCCTGAGGCACCTCTCTTCCACCCTACCCCTGAGGTACCTCTCTTCTACCTACCCCTGAGGCACCTCTCTTCTACCTACCCCTGAGGCACCTCCCTTCTACCTACCCCTGAGGCACCTCCCTTCTACCTACCCCGAGGTACCTCTCTTCTACCTACCCCTGAGGCACCTCTCTTCTACCTACCCCTGAGGCACCTCTCTTCTACCTACCCCTGAGGCACCTCTCTCCTACCTACCCCTGAGGCACCTCTCTTCTACCTACCCCTGAGGTACCTCTCTCCTACCTACCCCTGAGGCACCTCTCTTCTACCTACCCCTGAGGCACCTCTCTTCTACCTACCCCTGAGGTACCTCTCTTTGACTCTACCCCTGAGGTACCTCTCTTCTACCTACTACTGAGGTACCTCTCTTCTACCTACCCCTGAGGCACCTCCCTTCTACCTACCCCTGAGGTACCTCTCTTCTACCTACCCCTGAGGCACCTCTCTTCTACCCTACCCCTGAGGTACCTCTCTTCCACCCTACCCCTGAGGCACCTCTCTTCTACCTACCCCTGAGGCACCTCTCTTCTACCTACCCCTGAGGCACCTCTCTTCCACCCTACCCCTGAGGTACCTCTCTTCTACCTACGCCTGAGGTACCTCCATCCTACCTACCCCTGAGGTACCTCTCTTCTACCTACCCCTGAGGTACCTCCCTTCTACCTACCCCTGAGGTACCTCTCTTCGACACTACCCCTGAGGCACCTCTCTCCTACCTACCCCCGAGGTACCTCTCTTCTACCTACCCCTGAGGCACCTCCCTTCTACCTACCCCTGAGGTACCCCTCTTCTACCTACCCCTGAGGCACCTCTCTTCTACCTACCCCTGAGGCACCTCTCTTCCACCCTACCCCTGAGGCACCTCTCTTCTACCTACCCCTGAGGCACCTCTCTTCTACCTACCCCTGAGGCACCTCTCTTCTACTTACCCCTGAGGCGCCTCTCTTCCACCCTACCCCTGAGGTACCTCTCTTCTACCTACCCCCGAGGCACCTCTCTTCTACCTACCCCTGAGCTACCTCTCTTCTACCTACCCCTGAGGTACCTCTCTTCTACCTACCCCTGAGGCACCTCTCTCCTACCTACCCCCGAGGCACCTCTCTTCTAACTACCCCTGAGGTACCTCTCTTCTACCTACCCCTGAGGTACCTCTCTTCTACCTACCCCTGAGACACCTCTCTCCTACCTACCCCCGAGGCACCTCTCTTCTACCTACCCCTGAGGTACCTCTCTCCTACCTACCCCTGAGGCACCTCTCTTCTACCTACCCCTGAGGCACCTCTCTTCTACCTACCCCTGAGGCACCTCTCTTCTACCTACCCCTGAGGCACCTCTCTTCTACCTACCCCTGAGGTACCTCTCTTCGACCCTACCCCTGAGGTACCTCTCTTCTACCTACTACTGAGGTACCTCTCTTCTACCTACCCCTAAGGTACCTCTCTTCTACCTACCCCTGAGGTACCTCTCTTCTACCCTACCCCTGAGGTACCT
This sequence comes from Lissotriton vulgaris, assembly GCF_964263255.1. Taxonomy (NCBI): domain Eukaryota; kingdom Metazoa; phylum Chordata; class Amphibia; order Caudata; family Salamandridae; genus Lissotriton; species Lissotriton vulgaris. The sequence continues at coordinate 1,773,633,498 of NC_141695.1, read as the reverse complement.
CTCTTCTACCCTACCCCTGAGGTACCTCTCTTCTACCTACCCCTGAGGTACCTCTCTTCTACCTACCCCTGAGGCACCTCTCTTCTACCTACCCCCTGAAGTACCTCCCTTCTACCTACCCCTGAGGCACCTCTCTTCTACCTACCCCGGAGGTACCTCTCTTCTACCTACCCCTGAAGTGCCTCTCTTCTACCTACCCCTGAGGCACCTCTCTTCTACCTACCCCTGAGGCACCTCTCTTCTACCTACCCCTGAGGTACCTCTCTTCTACCTACCCCTGAGGCACCTCTCTTCTACCTACCCCTAAGGTACCTCCCTTCTACCTACCCCTGAGGCACCTCTCTTCTACCTACCCCTTAGGTACCTCTCTTCTACCTACCCCTGAGGTACCTCTCTTCGACCCTACCCCGAGGTACCTCTCTTCTACCTACCCCTGAGGCACCTCTCTTCTACCCCACCCCTGAGGTACATCTCTTCTACCCTACCCCTGAGGTACCTCTCTTCTACCTACCCCTGAGGTACCTCTCTTATACCTACCCCTGAGGCACCTCTCTTCTACCTAACCCTGAGGTACCTCTCTTCTACCTACAACTGAGGTACCTCTCTTCTACCTACCCCTGAGGTACCTCTCTTCTACCTACCCCTGAGGTATCTCTCTTCTACCTACCCCTGAGGTACCTCTCTTCTACCTACCCCTGAGGCACCTCTCTTCTACCTACCCCATAGGTACCTCTCTTCTACCTACCCCTGAGGCACCTCTCTTCTACCTACCCCTGAGGTACCTCTCTTCGACCTACCCCTGAGGTACCTCTCTTCTACCTACCCCTGAGGTACCTCTTTTCTACCTACCCCTGAGGTACATCTCTTCTACCTACCCCTGAGGCACCTCTCTTCTACCTACCCCTGAGGTACCTCTCTGCTACCTACCCCTAAGGAAGACCCAGAAACACGTGTCCAGGGATGGCGAAGACAGCGAAGATAGCAGAAGATCGAAAGATGATGCATCGCGAACACTTTACTACATTGACCAGAGTCCTTAGGGGTAACACCGCCGGTGTGTGAGTAGTGTGCGACCCCAACCCCATTTGTAACTTTAAAGCTCCCGTGAGCAGTGGGCTGACGAGCCTGGGATCCCGCACCTACGCGCCGGAGTGGGACTATACCTCGCAGATATTGGCAGCCATCGGCAACCCCAGAACACTGCCTATCCCTGCTGACGAGGGGTGAAACGCCGAAACACGTGTCCAGGGATGGCGAAGACAGCGAAGATAGCAGAAGATCGAAAGATGATGCATCGCAAACACTTTACTACATTGACCAGAGTCCTTAGGGGCGACACCGCCGGTGTGTGAGTAGTGTGCGGCCCCACCCCCATTTGTAACCTCTCCTAAGGTTACTCTTCACGGGGTCCCTCCCATCTCTTGCTTAGAACACCCTCTCCCTCACTCCTTCCCTACATGAGATCTCTCCTCTCCCTCACTCCTTCCCTCCCTGAGATCTCTCCTCTCCCTCACTCCTTCCCTCCATGAGATCTCTCCTCCCCCTCACTCCCTCCCTGAGATCTCTCCTCTCCCTCACTCCTTCCCTCCCTGAGATCTCTCCTCTCCCTCACTCCCTCCCTGAGATCTCTCCTCTCCTTCACTCCTTCCCTCCCTGACATCTCTCCTCTCCCTCACTCCTTCCGTCCCTGAGATCTCTCCTCTCTCTCACTCCTTCCTCCATGTGATCTCTCCTCTCCCTCACTCCTTCCCTCCCTGAGATCTCTCCTCGCCTCTCCCTCACTCCTCCCTCCATGAGATCTCTCCTCTCCCTCACTCCTCCCTCCATGAGATCTGTCCTCTCCCTCACTCCCTCCCTGAGATCTCTCCTCTCCCTCACTTCTTCCCTCCATGAGATCTCTCCTCTCCCTCACTCCGTCCCTGAGATCTCTCCTCTCGCTCACTCCTTCCCTCCCTGAGATCTCTTCTCTCCTTCACTCCTTCTCTCCTTGAGATCTCTCCTCTCCCTCACTCCCTCCCTGAGATCTCTCCTCTCCCTACCTCCCTCCCTGAGGTCTCTCCTCTCCCTCACTCCTCCCTCCATGAGATCTCTCCTCTCCCTCACTCCTTCCCTCCCTGAGATCTCTCCTCTCTCTCACTCCGCCCTCCCTGAGATCTCTCCTCTCCCTCACTCCTTCGCTCCCTGAGATCTCTCCTCTTGCTCACTCCTTCCCTCCCTGAGATCTCTTCTCTCCCTCACTCCTTCCCTCCCTGAGATCTCTCCTCTCCCTCCCTCCATGAGATCTCTCCTCTCCCTCACTCCGTCCCTGAGATCTCTCCTCTCCCTCACTTCTTCCCTCCCTGAGATCTCTCCTCTCCCTCACTCCCTCACTCCCTGAGATCTCTCCTCTCCCTCACTCCCTCCCTGAGATCTCTCCTCTCCCTCACTCCTTCCCTCCCTGAGATCTCTCCTCTCCCTCACACCCTCCCTGAGATCTCTCCTCTCCCGTCATCCCTCCCTGAGATCTCTCCTCTCCCTCACTCCTCCCTCCATGAGATCTCTCCTCTCCCTCACTCCTTCCCCCACTGACATCTCTCCTCTCCATCACTCCTTCCCTCCCTGACATCTCTCCTCTCCCTCACTCCTTCCCTCCCTGAGATCTCTCCTCTCCCTCACTCCTTCCCTCCCTGACATCTCTCCTCTCCCTCCCTCCTCCCTCCATGACATCTCTCCTCTCCATCACTCCTTCCCTCCCTGACATCTCTCCTCTCCCTCACTCTTTCCCTCCATGAGATCTCTCCTCTCCCTCACTCCTTCCCTCCCTGAGATCTCTCCTCTCCCTCACTCCGTCCCCGAGATCTCTCCTCTCCCTCACTCCTTCCCTCCATGAGATCACTCCTCTCCCTCACTCCTCCCGCCCTGAGATCTCTCCTCTCCCTCACTCCCTCCCTGAGATCTCTCCTGTGCCTCACTCCCTCCCTGAGATCTCTCCTCTCCATCACTCCCTCACTGAGATCTCTCCTCTCCCTCACTCCTTCCCTCTGTGACATCTCTCCTCTCCATCACTCCTTCCCTCCCTGACATCTCTCCTCTCCCTCACTCCTTCCCTCCCTGAGATCTCTCCTCTCCCTCACTCCTTCCCTCCCTGAGATCTCTCCTCTCCCTCACTCCGTCCCTGAGATCTCTCCTCTCCCTCACTCCTTCCCTCCATGAGATCTCTCCTCTCCCTCACTCCCTCCCTGAGATCTCTCCTCTCCCTCACTCCCTCCCTGAGATCTCTCCTCTCCCTCACTCCCTCCGTGAGATCTCTCCTCTCCCTCACTCCTTCCCTCCATTAGATCTCTCCTCTCCCTCACTCCCTCCCTGAGATCCTCCTCTCCCTTTCTCCCTCCCTGAGATCTCTCCTCTCCCTCACTCCGTCCCTGAGATCTCTCCTCTCCCTCACTCCTTCCCTCCATGAGATCTCTCCTCTCCCTCACTCCCTCCCTGAGATCTCTCCTCTCCCTCACTCCCTCCCTGAGATCTCTCCTCTCCCTCACTCCGTCCCTGAGATCTCTCCTCTCCCTCACTCCTTCCCTCCATGAGATCTCTCCTCTCCCTCACTCCCTCCATGAGATCTCTCCTCTCCCTCACTCCCTCCCTGAGATCTCTCCTCTCCCTCACTCCTTCCCTCCCTGAGATCTCTCCTCTCCCTCACTCCCTCCCTGAGATCTCTCCTCTCTCTCACTCCTTCCTCCATGTGATCTCTCCTCTCCCTCACTCCTTCCCTCCATGAGATCTCTCCTCTCCCTCACTCCCTCCATGAGATCTCTCCTCTCCCTCACTCCCTCCCTGAGATCTCTCCTCTCTCTCACTCCTTCCTCCATGTGATCTCTCCTCTCCCTCACTCCTTCCCTCCATGAGATCTCTCCTCTCCCTCACTCCCTCCATGAGATCTCTCCTCTCCCTCACTCCTTCCCTCTGTGACATCTCCCTCCTTCTCCTCTGCTTTCAGTGCCACCGCTGACCTCACGAAGCCTTTTCATTCTTCCTGGTCCAAGTTTCCATTCCCTTCCTCCTCTATTCCTGGCCTGCCCCCCCCCCCGCCTTTACAGGCTCTGCCATCCGTGCCCTCACCCAGGATGGATCGCTGGCACAGGCAGGGTGGGGGGGCTCAGGCCCCCCATGTGAAGGACATGTGAAGTTTGTATTTTTGTCCCTGGGAGTCAGGCAGGGCCTGGGAAGGTTGAGAGATGCAAGGGACAGAGCTGGAATTACAAGCAGGGGCGACCATCGGGAGGGGTGGCGGGGGGGTCAGATTTGGACTACAGGTACCTCCGAGACGAAGGGGTGGATATCTGCAGGTGATGCCGCTAGGGTGAATGAGGCTGTCCCCTTTGGGGGCGGGGGTCAAAGGTCGGCAGTAGGCGCCCCCAGGAAGGGGGGAGGTGCAAACCGTCGCAGGGGTTCACTGCCTATCACAGGTGCTGATCCCTGATGAGATGACAGAGGGTCACAGGTACTGAGAAGAGGCACTGATCCCTGATGAGATGACAGAGGGTCACAGGTACTGAGAAGAGGCACTGATCTCTGATGAGATGAGAGAGGGTCACAGGTACTGATAGGAGGCGCTGATCCCTGATGAGATGACAGAGGGTCACAGGTACTGAGAAGAGGCACTGATCCCTGATGAGATGACAGAGGGTCACAGGTACTGAGAAGAGGCACTGATCTCTGATGAGATGAGAGAGGGTCACAGGTACTGATAGGAGGCGCTGATCCCTGATGAGATGACAGAGGGTCAGTGGTACTGAGAGGAGGCACTGATCCCTGATGAGATGACGGAGGGTCAGTGGTACTGAGAGGAGGCACTGACCCCTGATGAGATGACAGAGGGTCACAGGTACTGAGAAGAGGCACTGATCTCTGATGAGATGAGAGAGGGTCACAGGTACTGATAGGAGGCGCTGATCCCTGATGAGATGACAGAGGGTCAGTGGTACTGAGAGGAGGCACTGATCCCTGATGAGATGATAGAGGGTCACAGGTACTGAGAGGAGGCACTGATCTCTGATGAGATGACAGAGGGTCAGTGGTACTGAGAGGAGGCACTGATCCCTGATGAGATGAGAGAGGGTCAGTGGTACTGAGAGGAGGCACTGACCCCTGATGAGATGACAGAGGGTCACAGGTACTGAGAGGAGGCACTGATCCCTGATGAGATGACAGAGGGTCACAGGTACTGAGAGGAGGCACTGATCTCTGATGAGATGACAGAGGGCCAGTGGTACTGAGAGGAGGCACTGATCCCTGATGAGATGACAGAGGGTCACAGGTACTGAGAGGAGGCACTGATCCCTGATGAGGTGACAGAGGGTCACAGGTACTGAGAGGAGGCACCGATCCCTGATGAGATGACAGAGGGTCACAGGTACTGAGAGGAGGCACTGATCCCTGATGAGATGACAGAGGGCCAGTGGTACTGAGAGGAGGCACTGATCCCTGATGAGATGACAGAGGGTCACAGGTACTGAGAGGAGGCACTGATCCCTGATGAGGTGACAGAGGGTCACAGGTACTGAGAGGAGGCACCGATCCCTGATGAGATGACAGAGGGTCACAGGTACTGAGAGGAGGCACTGACCCCTGATGAGATGACAGAGGGTCAGTGGTAATGAGAGGAGGCACTGATCCCTGATGAGATGACAGAGGGTCACAGGTACTGAGAGGAGGCACTGATCCCTGATGAGGTGACAGAGGGTCACAGGTACTGAGAGGAGGCACTGATCCCTGATGAGGTGACAGAGGGTCACAGGTACTGAGAGGAGGCACCGATCCCTGATGAGATGACAGAGGGTCACAGGTACTGAGAGGAGGCACTGACCCCTGATGAGATGACAGAGGGCCAGTGGTACTGAGAGGAGGCACTGATCCCTGATGAGATGACAGAGGGCCAGTGGTACTGAGAGGAGGCACTGATCCCTGATGAGATGACAGAGGGTCACAGGTACTGAGAGGAGGCACTGATCCCTGATGAGGTGACAGAGGGTCACAGGTACTGAGAGGAGGCACCGATCCCTGATGAGATGACAGAGGGTCACAGGTACTGAGAGGAGGCACTGACCCCTGATGAGATGACAGAGGGTCAGTGGTAATGAGAGGAGGCACTGATCCCTGATGAGATGACAGAGGGTCACAGGTACTGAGAGGAGGCTCTGATCCCTGATGAGAGGGCAGAGGGTCACAGGTACTGAGAGGAGGCACTGATCTCTGATGAGATGACAGAGGGTCAGTGGTACTGAGAGGAGGCACTGATCCCTGATGAGATGACAGAGGGTCACAGGTACTGAGAGGAGGCACCGATCCCTGATGAGATGACAGAGGGTCACAGGTACTGAGAGGAGGCACTGACCCCTGATGAGATGACAGAGGGTCACAGGTACTGAGAGGAGGCACTGATCCCTGATGAGGTGACAGAGGGTCACAGGTACTGAGAGGAGGCACCGATCCCTGATGAGATGACAGAGGGTCACAGGTACTGAGAGGAGGCACTGACCCCTGATGAGATGACAGAGGGTCAGTGGTAATGAGAGGAGGCACTGATCCCTGATGAGATGACAGAGGGTCACAGCTACTGAGAGGAGGCTCTGATCCCTGATGAGAGGGCAGAGGGTCACAGGTACTGAGAGGAGGCACTGATCTCTGATGAGATGACAGAGGGTCAGTGGTACTGAGAGGAGGCACTGATCCCTGATGAGATGACAGAGGGTCACAGGTACTGAGAGGAGGCACCGATCCCTGATGAGATGACAGAGGGTCACAGGTACTGAGAGGAGGCACTGACCCCTGATGAGATGACAGAGGGTCACAGGTACTGAGAGGAGGCACTGATCCCTGATGAGGTGACAGAGGGTCACAGGTACTGAGAGGAGGCACCGATCCCTGATGAGATGACAGAGGGTCACAGGTACTGAGAGGAGGCACTGACCCCTGATGAGATGACAGAGGGTCAGTGGTAATGAGAGGAGGCACTGATCCCTGATGAGATGACAGAGGGTCACAGGTACTGAGAGGAGGCACTGATCCCTGATGAGAGGGCAGAGGGTCACAGGTACTGAGAGGAGGCACTGATCTCTGATGAGATGACAGAGGGTCAGTGGTACTGAGAGGAGGCACTGATCCCTGATGAGAGGGCAGAGGGTCACAGGTACTGAGAGGAGGCACTGATCTCTGATGAGATGACAGAGGGTCAGTGGTACTGAGAGGAGGCACTGATCCCTGATGAGAGGGCAGAGGGTCACAGGTACTGAGAGGAGGCACTGATCTCTGATGAGATGACAGAGGGTCCGTGGTACTGAGAGGAGGCACGGATCCCTGATGAGGTGAAAGAGGGTCAGTGGTACTGAGAGGAGGCACTGATCCCTGATGAGATGAGAGAGGGTCAGTGGTACTGAGAGGAGGCTCTGATCCCTGATGAGATGACAGAGGGTGACAGGTACTGAGAGGAGGCACTGATCCCTGATGAGATGACAGAGGGTCAGTGGTACTGAGAGGAGGCACTGATCCCTGATGAGATGACAGAGGGTCACAGGTACTGAGAGGAGGCCCTGATCCCTGATGAGATGAGAGAGGGTCAGTGGTACTGAGAGGAGGCTCTGATCCCTGATGAGGTGAAAGAGGGTCAGTGGTACTGAGAGGAGGCACTGATCCCTGATGAGATGAGAGAGGGTCAGTGGTACTGAGAGGAGGCTCTGATCCCTGATGAGATGACAGAGGGTCACAGGTACTGAGAGGAGGCTCTGATCCCTGATGAGATGACAGAGGGTGACAGGTACTGAGAGGAGGCACTGATCCCTGATGAGATGACAGAGGGTCACAGGTACTGAGAGGAGGCACGGATCCCTGATGAGGTGAAAGAGGGTCAGTGGTACTGAGAGGAGGCACTGATCCCTGATGAGATGAGAGAGGGTCAGTGGTACTGAGAGGAGGCTCTGATCCCTGATGAGATGACAGAGGGTGACAGGTACTGAGAGGAGGCACTGATCCCTGATGAGATGACAGAGGGTCAGTGGTACTGAGAGGAGGCACTGATCCCTGATGAGATGACAGAGGGTCACAGGTACTGAGAGGAGGCCCTGATCCCTGATGAGATGAGAGAGGGTCAGTGGTACTGAGAGGAGGCTCTGATCCCTGATGAGGTGAAAGAGGGTCAGTGGTACTGAGAGGAGGCACTGATCCCTGATGAGATGAGAGAGGGTCAGTGGTACTGAGAGGAGGCTCTGATCCCTGATGAGATGACAGAGGGTCACAGGTACTGAAAGGAGGCTCTGATCCCTGATGAGATGACAGAGGGTGACAGGTACTGAGAGGAGGCACTGATCCCTGATGAGATGACAGAGGGTCACAGGTACTGAGAGGAGGCTCTGATCCCTGATGAGATGACAGAGGGTCAGTGGTACTGAGAGGAGGCTCTGATCCCTGATGAGATGACAGAGGGTCACAGGTACTGAGAGGAGGCACTGATCCCTGATGAGATGACAGAGGGTCAGTGGTACTGAGAGGAGGCCCTGATCCCTGATGAGATGACAGAGGGTCAGTGGTACTGAGAGGAGGCACTGACCCCTGATGAGAGGGCAGAGGGTCCATGGTACTGAGAGGAGGCACTGATCTCTGATGAGATGACAGAGGGTCAGTGGTACTGAGAGGAGGCACTGATCCCTGATGAGACGACAGAGGGGCACAGGTACTGAGAGGAGGCACTGATCCCTGATGAGATGACGGAGGGTCAGTGGTACTGAGAGGAGGCACTGATCCCTGATGAGATGACAGAGGGTCAGTGGTACTGAGAGGAGGCACTGATCCCTGATGAGATGACAGAGGGTCAGTGGTACTGAGAGGAGGCACTGATCTCTGATGAGATGACAGAGGGTCACAGGTACTGAGAGGAGGCACTGATCTCTGATGAGATGACAGAGGGTCAGTGGTACTGAGAGGAGGCACTGATCCCTGATGAGATGACAGAGGGTCAGTGGTACTGAGAGGAGGCACTGATCTCTGATGAGGTGACAGAGGGTCAGTGGTACTGAGAGGAGGCACTGATCCCTGATGAGATGACAGAGGGTCAGAGGTACTGAGAGGAGGCACTGATCCCTGATGAGATGACAGAGGGTCAGTGGTACTGAGAGGAGGCACTGATCCCTGATGAGATGACAGAGGGTCACAGGTACTGAGAGGAGGCACTGATCCCTGATGAGATGACAGAGGGTCAGTGGTACTGAGAGGAGGCCCTGATCCCTGATGAGATGAGAGAGGGTCACAGGTACTGAGAGGAGGCACTGATCCCTGATGAGATGACAGAGGGTCAGTGGTACTGAGAGGAAGCACTGATCCCTGATGAGATGACAGAGGGTCAGTGGTACTGAGAGGAGGCACGGATCCCTGATGAGGTGAAAGAGGGTCAGTGGTACTGAGAGGAGGCACTGATCCCTGATGAGATGAGAGAGGGTCAGTGGTACTGAGAGGAGGCTCTGATCCCTGATGAGATGACAGAGGGTGACAGGTACTGAGAGGAGGCACTGATCCCTGATGAGATGACAGAGGGTCAGTGGTACTGAGAGGAGGCACTGATCCCTGATGAGATGACAGAGGGTCACAGGTACTGAGAGGAGGCCCTGGTCCCTGATGAGATGAGAGAGGGTCAGTGGTACTGAGAGGAGGCTCTGATCCCTGGTGAGGTGAAAGAGGGTCAGTGGTACTGAGAGGAGGCACTGATCCCTGATGAGATGAGAGAGGGTCAGTGGTACTGAGAGGAGGCTCTGATCCCTGATGAGATGACAGAGGGTCACAGGTACTGAGAGGAGGCTCTGATCCCTGATGAGATGACAGAGGGTGACAGGTACTGAGAGGAGGCACTGATCCCTGATGAGATGACAGAGGGTCACAGGTACTGAGAGGAGGCTCTGATCCCTGATGAGATGACAGAGGGTCAGTGGTACTGAGAGGAGGCTCTGATCCCTGATGAGATGACAGAGGGTCACAGGTACTGAGAGGAGGCACTGATCCCTGATGAGATGACAGAGGGTCAGTGGTACTGAGAGGAGGCCCTGATCCCTGATGAGATGACAGAGGGTCAGTGGTACTGAGAGGAGGCACTGACCCCTGATGAGAGGGCAGAGGGTCCATGGTACTGAGAGGAGGCACTGATCTCTGATGAGATGACAGAGGGTCAGTGGTACTGAGAGGAGGCACTGATCCCTGATGAGACGACAGAGGGGCACAGGTACTGAGAGGAGGCACTGATCCCTGATGAGATGACGGAGGGTCAGTGGTACTGAGAGGAGGCACTGATCCCTGATGAGATGACAGAGGGTCAGTGGTACTGAGAGGAGGCACTGATCCCTGATGAGATGACAGAGGGTCAGTGGTACTGAGAGGAGGCACTGATCTCTGATGAGATGACAGAGGGTCACAGGTACTGAGAGGAGGCACTGATCTCTGATGAGATGACAGAGGGTCAGTGGTACTGAGAGGAGGCACTGATCCCTGATGAGATGACAGAGGGTCAGTGGTACTGAGAGGAGGCACTGATCTCTGATGAGGTGACAGAGGGTCAGTGGTACTGAGAGGAGGCACTGATCCCTGATGAGATGACAGAGGGTCAGAGGTACTGAGAGGAGGCACTGATCCCTGATGAGATGACAGAGGGTCAGTGGTACTGAGAGGAGGCACTGATCCCTGATGAGATGACAGAGGGTCACAGGTACTGAGAGGAGGCACTGATCCCTGATGAGATGACAGAGGGTCAGTGGTACTGAGAGGAGGCCCTGATCCCTGATGAGATGAGAGAGGGTCACAGGTACTGAGAGGAGGCACTGATCCCTGATGAGATGAGAGAGGGTCACAGGTACTGAGAGGAGGCTCTGATCCCTGATGAGATGACAGAGGGTCAGTGGTACTGAGAGGAGGCACTGATCCCTGATGAGATGAGAGAGGGTCAGTGGTACTGAGAGGAGGCTCTGATCCCTGATGAGATGACAGAGGGTCACAGGTACTGAGAGGAGGCACTGATCCCTGATGAGATGACAGAGGGTCAGTGGTACTGAGAGGAGGCCCTGATCCCTGATGAGATGACAGAGGGTCAGTGGTACTGAGAGGAGGCACTGACCCCTGATGAGAGGGCAGAGGGTCCATGGTACTGAGAGGAGGCACTGATCTCTGATGAGATGACAGAGGGTCAGTGGTACTGAGAGGAGGCACTGATCCCTGATGAGACGACAGAGGGGCACAGGTACTGAGAGGAGGCACTGATCCCTGATGAGATGACGGAGGGTCAGTGGTACTGAGAGGAGGCACTGATCCCTGATGAGATGACAGAGGGTCAGTGGTACTGAGAGGAGGCACTGATCCCTGATGAGATGACAGAGGGTCAGTGGTACTGAGAGGAGGCACTGATCTCTGATGAGATGACAGAGGGTCACAGGTACTGAGAGGAGGCACTGATCTCTGATGAGATGACAGAGGGTCAGTGGTACTGAGAGGAGGCACTGATCCCTGATGAGATGACAGAGGGTCAGTGGTACTGAGAGGAGGCACTGATCTCTGATGAGATGACAGAGGGTCACAGGTACTGAGAGGAGGCACTGATCTCTGATGAGATGACAGAGGGTCAGTGGTACTGAGAGGAGGCACTGATCCCTGATGAGATGACAGAGGGTCACAGGTACTGAGAGGAGGCACTGATCCCTGATGAGATGACAGAGGGTCAGTGGTACTGAGAGGAAGCACTGATCCCTGATGAGATGACAGAGGGTCAGTGGTACTGAGAGGAGGCACTGATCCCTGATGAGACGACAGAGGGGCACAGGTACTGAGAGGAGGCACTGATCCCTGATGAGATGACGGAGGGTCAGTGGTACTGAGAGGAGGCACTGATCCCTGATGAGATGACAGAGGGTCAGTGGTACTGAGAGGAGGCACTGATCCCTGATGAGATGACAGAGGGTCAGTGGTACTGAGAGGAGGCACTGATCTCTGATGAGATGACAGAGGGTCACAGGTACTGAGAGGAGGCACTGATCCCTGATGAGATGACAGAGGGTCACAGGTACTGAGAGGAGGCACTGATCCCTGATGAGATGACAGAGGGTCACAGGTACTGAGAGGAGGCACTGATCCCTGATGAGATGACAGAGGGTCACAGGTACTGAGAGGAGGCACTGATCCCTGATGAGATGACAGAGGGTCACAGGTACTGAGAGGAGGCACTGATCCCTGATGAGATGACAGAGGGTCACAGGTACTGAGAGGAGGCACTGATCCCTGATGAGATGACAGAGGGTCAGTGGTACTGAGAGGAGGCACTGATCCCTGATGAGATGACAGAGGGTCACAGGTACTGAGAGGAGGCACTGATCTCTGATGAGATGACAGAGGGTCAGAGGTACTGAGAGGAGGCACTGATCCCTGATGAGATGACAGAGGGTCACAGGTACTGGGAGGAGGCACTGAGACCTGATGAGATGACAGAGGGTCACAGGTACTGAGAGGAGGCACTGATCCCTGATGAGATGACAGAGGGTCACAGGTACTGAGAGGAGGCACTGATCCCTGATGAGATGACAGAGGGTTACAAGTACTGAGAGGAGGCACTGATCTCTGATGAGATGACAGAGGGTCAGTGGTACTGAGAGGAGGCACTGATCCCTGATGAGATGACAGAGGGTTACAAGTACTGAGAGGAGGCACTGCTCCCTGATGAGATGAGAGAGGGTCAGTGGTACTGAGAGGAGGCACTGATCCCTGATGAGATGACAGAGGGTCAGTGGTACTGAGAGGAGGCACTGATCTCTGATGAGATGACAGAGGGTCACAGGTACTGAGAGGAGGCACTGATCGCTGATGAGATGACAGAGGGTCACAGGTACTGATAGGAGGCACTGATCCCTGATGAGATGACAGAGGGTCAGTGGTACTGAGAGGAGGCACTGATCCCTGATGAGATGACAGAGGGTCAGTGGTACTGAGAGGAGGCACTGACCCCTGATGAGAGGGCAGAGGGTCCATGGTACTGAGAGGAGGCACTGATCTCTGATGAGATGACAGAGGGTCAGTGGTACTGAGAGGAGGCACTGATCCCTGATGAGACGACAGAGGGGCACAGGTACTGAGAGGAGGCACTGATCCCTGATGAGATGACGGAGGGTCAGTGGTACTGAGAGGAGGCACTGATCCCTGATGAGATGACAGAGGGTCAGTGGTACTGAGAGGAGGCACTGATCCCTGATGAGATGACAGAGGGTCAGTGGTACTGAGAGGAGGCACTGATCTCTGATGAGATGACAGAGGGTCACAGGTACTGAGAGGAGGCACTGATCTCTGATGAGATGACAGAGGGTCAGTGGTACTGAGAGGAGGCACTGATCCCTGATGAGATGAGAGAGGGTCAGTGGTACTGAGAGGAGGCTCTGATCCCTGATGAGATGACAGAGGGTCACAGGTACTGAGAGGAGGCACTGATCCCTGATGAGATGAGAGAGGGTCACAGGTACTGAGAGGAGGCTCTGATCCCTGATGAGATGACAGAGGGTCAGTGGTACTGAGAGGAGGCACTGATCCCTGATGAGATGAGAGAGGGTCAGTGGTACTGAGAGGAGGCTCTGATCCCTGATGAGATGACAGAGGGTCACAGGTACTGAGAGGAGGCACTGATCCCTGATGAGATGACAGAGGGTCAGTGGTACTGAGAGGAGGCCCTGATCCCTGATGAGATGACAGAGGGTCAGTGGTACTGAGAGGAGGCACTGACCCCTGATGAGAGGGCAGAGGGTCCATGGTACTGAGAGGAGGCACTGATCTCTGATGAGATGACAGAGGGTCAGTGGTACTGAGAGGAGGCACTGATCCCTGATGAGACGACAGAGGGGCACAGGTACTGAGAGGAGGCACTGATCCCTGATGAGATGACGGAGGGTCAGTGGTACTGAGAGGAGGCACTGATCCCTGATGAGATGACAGAGGGTCAGTGGTACTGAGAGGAGGCACTGATCCCTGATGAGATGACAGAGGGTCAGTGGCACTGAGAGGAGGCACTGATCTCTGATGAGATGACAGAGGGTCACAGGTACTGAGAGGAGGCACTGATCTCTGATGAGATGACAGAGGGTCAGTGGTACTGAGAGGAGGCACTGATCCCTGATGAGATGACAGAGGGTCAGTGGTACTGAGAGGAGGCACTGATCTCTGATGAGATGACAGAGGGTCACAGGTACTGAGAGGAGGCACTGATCTCTGATGAGATGACAGAGGGTCAGTGGTACTGAGAGGAGGCACTGATCCCTGATGAGATGACAGAGGGTCACAGGTACTGAGAGGAGGCACTGATCCCTGATGAGATGACAGAGGGTCAGTGGTACTGAGAGGAAGCACTGATCCCTGATGAGATGACAGAGGGTCAGTGGTACTGAGAGGAGGCACTGATCCCTGATGAGACGACAGAGGGGCACAGGTACTGAGAGGAGGCACTGATCCCTGATGAGATGACGGAGGGTCAGTGGTACTGAGAGGAGGCACTGATCCCTGATGAGATGACAGAGGGTCAGTGGTACTGAGAGGAGGCACTGATCCCTGATGAGATGACAGAGGGTCAGTGGTACTGAGAGGAGGCACTGATCTCTGATGAGATGACAGAGGGTCACAGGTACTGAGAGGAGGCACTGATCCCTGATGAGATGACAGAGGGTCACAGGTACTGAGAGGAGGCACTGATCCCTGATGAGATGACAGAGGGTCACAGGTACTGAGAGGAGGCACTGATCCCTGATGAGATGACAGAGGGTCACAGGTACTGAGAGGAGGCACTGATCCCTGATGAGATGACAGAGGGTCACAGGTACTGAGAGGAGGCACTGATCCCTGATGAGATGACAGAGGGTCACAGGTACTGAGAGGAGGCACTGATCCCTGATGAGATGACAGAGGGTCAGTGGTACTGAGAGGAGGCACTGATCCCTGATGAGATGACAGAGGGTCACAGGTACTGAGAGGAGGCACTGATCTCTGATGAGATGACAGAGGGTCAGAGGTACTGAGAGGAGGCACTGATCCCTGATGAGATGACAGAGGGTCACAGGTACTGGGAGGAGGCACTGAGACCTGATGAGATGACAGAGGGTCACAGGTACTGAGAGGAGGCACTGATCCCTGATGAGATGACAGAGGGTCACAGGTACTGAGAGGAGGCACTGATCCCTGATGAGATGACAGAGGGTTACAAGTACTGAGAGGAGGCACTGATCTCTGATGAGATGACAGAGGGTCAGTGGTACTGAGAGGAGGCACTGATCCCTGATGAGATGACAGAGGGTTACAAGTACTGAGAGGAGGCACTGCTCCCTGATGAGATGAGAGAGGGTCAGTGGTACTGAGAGGAGGCAATGATCCCTGATGAGATGACAGAGGGTCAGTGGTACTGAGAGGAGGCACTGATCTCTGATGAGATGACAGAGGGTCACAGGTACTGAGAGGAGGCACTGATCGCTGATGAGATGACAGAGGGTCACAGGTACTGATAGGAGGCACTGATCCCTGATGAGATGACAGAGGGTCAGTGGTACTGAGAGGAGGCACTGATCCCTGATGAGATGACAGAGGGTCAGTGGTACTGAGAGGAGGCACTGACCCCTGATGAGAGGGCAGAGGGTCCATGGTACTGAGAGGAGGCACTGATCTCTGATGAGATGACAGAGGGTCAGTGGTACTGAGAGGAGGCACTGATCCCTGATGAGACGACAGAGGGGCACAGGTACTGAGAGGAGGCACTGATCCCTGATGAGATGACGGAGGGTCAGTGGTACTGAGAGGAGGCACTGATCCCTGATGAGATGACAGAGGGTCAGTGGTACTGAGAGGAGGCACTGATCCCTGATGAGATGACAGAGGGTCAGTGGTACTGAGAGGAGGCACTGATCTCTGATGAGATGACAGAGGGTCACAGGTACTGAGAGGAGGCACTGATCTCTGATGAGATGACAGAGGGTCAGTGGTACTGAGAGGAGGCACTGATCCCTGATGAGATGACAGAGGGTCAGTGGTACTGAGAGGAGGCACTGATCTCTGATGAGATGACAGAGGGTCACAGGTACTGAGAGGAGGCACTGATCTCTGATGAGATGACAGAGGGTCAGTGGTACTGAGAGGAGGCACTGATCCCTGATGAGATGACAGAGGGTCACAGGTACTGAGAGGAGGCACTGATCCCTGATGAGATGACAGAGGGTCAGTGGTACTGAGAGGAAGCACTGATCCCTGATGAGATGACAGAGGGTCAGTGGTACTGAGAGGAGGCACTGATCCCTGATGAGACGACAGAGGGGCACAGGTACTGAGAGGAGGCACTGATCCCTGATGAGATGACGGAGGGTCAGTGGTACTGAGAGGAGGCACTGATCCCTGATGAGATGACAGAGGGTCAGTGGTACTGAGAGGAGGCACTGATCCCTGATGAGATGACAGAGGGTCAGTGGTACTGAGAGGAGGCACTGATCTCTGATGAGATGACAGAGGGTCACAGGTACTGAGAGGAGGCACTGATCTCTGATGAGATGACAGAGGGTCAGTGGTACTGAGAGGAGGCACTGATCCCTGATGAGATGACAGCGGGTCACAGGTACTGAGAGGAGGCACTGATCCCTGATGAGAGGGCAGAGGGTCACAGGTACTGAGAGGAGGAACTGATCCCTGATGAGAGGGCAGAGGGTCACAGGTACTGAGAGGAGGCACTGATCCCTGATGAGATGACAGAGGGTCACAGGTACTGAGAGGAGGCACTGATCCCTGATGAGATGACAGAGGGTTACAAGTACTGAGAGGAGGCACTGATCTCTGATGAGATGACAGAGGGTCAGTGGTACTGAGAGGAGGCACTGATCCCTGATGAGATGACAGAGGGTTACAAGTACTGAGAGGAGGCACTGCTCCCTGATGAGATGAGAGAGGGTCAGTGGTACTGAGAGGAGGCACTGATCCCTGATGAGATGACAGAGGGTCAGTGGTACTGAGAGGAGGCACTGATCTCTGATGAGATGACAGAGGGTCACAGGTACTGAGAGGAGGCACTGATCCCTGATGAGATGACAGAGGGTCACAGGTACTGAGAGGAGGCACTGATCCCTGATGAGATGACAGAGGGTCAGAGGTACTGAGAGGAGGCACTGATCCCTGATGAGATGACAGAGGGTCACAGGTACTGAGAGGAGGCACTGATCCCTGATGAGATGACAGAGGGTCACAGGTACTGAGAGGAGGCACTGCTCCCTGATGAGATGACAGAGGGTCACAGGTACTGAGAGGAGGCACTGCTCCCTGATGAGATGACAGAGGGTCAGAGGTACTGAGAGGAGGCACTGATCCCTGATGAGATGACAGAGGGTCACAGGAACTGAGAGGAGGCACTGATCTCTGATGAGATGACAGAGGGTTACAAGTACTGAGAGGAGGCACTGATCTCTGATGAGATGACAGAGGGTCACAGGTACTGAGAGGAGGCACTGATCCCTGATGAGATGACAGAGGGTCACAGGTACTGAGAGGAGGCACTGCTCCCTGATGAGATGACAGAGGGTCAGAGGTACTGAGAGGAGGCACTGATCCCTGATGAGATGACAGAGGGTCAAAGGTACTGAGAGGAGGCACTGATCCCTGATGAGATGACAGAGGGTCACAGGTACTGAGAGGAGGCACTGATCCCTGATGAGATGACAGAGGGTCACAGGTACTGAGAGGAGGCACTGATCCCTGATGAGATGACAGAGGGTCAGTGGTACTGAGAGGAGGCACTGATCCCTGATGAGATGACAGAGGGTCACAGGTACTGAGAGGAGGCACTGATCCCTGATGAGATGACAGAGGGTCACAGGTACTGAGAGGAGGCACTGATCCCTGATGAGATGACAGAGGGTCACAGGTACTGAGAGGAGGCACTGATCCCTGATGAGATGACAGAGGGTCACAGGTACTGAGAGGAGGCACTGATCCCTGATGAGATGACAGAGGGTCAGTGGTACTGAGAGGAGGCACTGATCCCTGATGAGATGACAGAGGGTCACAGGTACTGAGAGGAGGCACTGATCCCTGATGAGACGACAGAGGGGCACAGGTACTGAGAGGAGGCACTGATCCCTGATGAGATGACAGAGGGTGACAGGTACTGAGAGGAGGCACTGATCCCTGATGAGATGACAGAGGGTCAGTGGTACTGAGAGGAGGCACTGATCCCTGATGAGATGACAGAGGGTCACAGGTACTGAGAGGAGGCACTGATCCCTGATGAGATGACAGAGGGTCAGTGGTACTGAGAGGAGGCACGAGGAGGCACTGATCCCTGATTAGATGACAGAGGGTCAGAGGTACTGAGAGGAGGCACTGATCTCTGATGAGATGACAGAGGGGCACAGGTACTGAGAGGAGGCACTGATCCCTGATGAGATGACGGAGGGTCAGTGGTACTGAGAGGAGGCACTGATCCCTGATGAGATGACAGAGGGTCAGTGGTACTGAGAGGAGGCACTGATCCCTGATGAGATGACAGAGGGTCAGTGGTACTGAGAGGAGGCACTGATCCCTGATGAGGTGACAGAGGGTCAGTGGTACTGAGAGGAGGCCCTGATCCCTGATGAGATGAGAGAGGGTCACAGGTACTGAGAGAAGGCACTGATCCCTGATGAGATGACAGAGGGTCAGTGGTACTGAGAGGAAGCACTGATCCCTGATGAGATGACAGAGGGTCAGTGGTACTGAGAGGAGGCACGGATCCCTGATGAGGTGAAAGAGGGTCAGTAGTACTGAGAGGAGGCACTGATCCCTGATGAGATGAGAGAGGGTCAGTGGTACTGAGAGGAGGCTCTGATCCCTGATGAGATGACAGAGGGTGACAGGTACTGAGAGGAGGCACTGATCCCTGATGAGATGACAGAGGGTCAGTGGTACTGAGAGGAGGCACTGATCCCTGATGAGATGACAGAGGGTCACAGGTACTGAGAGGAGGCCCTGATCCCTGATGAGATGAGAGAGGGTCAGTGGTACTGAGAGGAGGCTCTGATCCCTGATGAGGTGAAAGAGGGTCAGTGGTACTGAGAGGAGGCACTGATCCCTGATGAGATGAGAGAGGGTCAGTGGTACTGAGAGGAGGCTCTGATCCCTGATGAGATGACAGAGGGTCACAGGTACTGAGAGGAGGCTCTGATCCCTGATGAGATGACAGAGGGTGACAGGTACTGAGAGGAGGCACTGATCCCTGATGAGATGACAGAGGGTCACAGGTACTGAGAGGAGGCTCTGATCCCTGATGAGATGAAAGAGGGTCAGTGGTACTGAGAGGAGGCTCTGATCCCTGATGAGATGACAGAGGGTCACAGGTACTGAGAGGAGGCACTGATCCCTGATGAGATGACAGAGGGTCAGTGGTACTGAGAGGAGGCCCTGATCCCTGATGAGATGACAGAGGGTCAGTGGTACTGAGAGGAGGCACTGACCCCTGATGAGAGGGCAGAGGGTCCATGGTACTGAGAGGAGGCACTGATCTCTGATGAGATGACAGAGGGTCAGTGGTACTGAGAGGAGGCACTGATCCCTGATGAGACGACAGAGGGGCACAGGTACTGAGAGGAGGCACTGATCCCTGATGAGATGACGGAGGGTCAGTGGTACTGAGAGGAGGCACTGATCCCTGATGAGATGACAGAGGGTCAGTGGTACTGAGAGGAGGCACTGATCCCTGATGAGATGACAGAGGGTCAGTGGTACTGAGAGGAGGCACTGATCTCTGATGAGATGACAGAGGGTCACAGGTACTGAGAGGAGGCACTGATCTCTGATGAGATGACAGAGGGTCAGTGGTACTGAGAGGAGGCACTGATCCCTGATGAGATGACAGAGGGTCAGTGGTACTGAGAGGAGGCACTGATCTCTGATGAGGTGACAGAGGGTCAGTGGTACTGAGAGGAGGCACTGATCCCTGATGAGATGACAGAGGGTCAGAGGTACTGAGAGGAGGCACTGATCCCTGATGAGATGACAGAGGGTCAGTGGTACTGAGAGGAGGCACTGATCCCTGATGAGATGACAGAGGGTCACAGGTACTGAGAGGAGGCACTGATCCCTGATGAGATGACAGAGGGTCAGTGGTACTGAGAGGAGGCCCTGATCCCTGATGAGATGAGAGAGGGTCACAGGTACTGAGAGGAGGCACTGATCCCTGATGAGATGAGAGAGGGTCACAGGTACTGAGAGGAGGCTCTGATCCCTGATGAGATGACAGAGGGTCAGTGGTACTGAGAGGAGGCACTGATCCCTGATGAGATGAGAGAGGGTCAGTGGTACTGAGAGGAGGCTCTGATCCCTGATGAGATGACAGAGGGTCACAGGTACTGAGAGGAGGCACTGATCCCTGATGAGATGACAGAGGGTCAGTGGTACTGAGAGGAGGCACTGATCCCTGATGAGAGGGCAGAGGGTCCATGGTACTGAGAGGAGGCACTGATCTCTGATGAGATGACAGAGGGTCAGTGGTACTGAGAGGAGGCACTGATCCCTGATGAGACGACAGAGGGGCACAGGTACTGAGAGGAGGCACTGATCCCTGATGAGATGACGGAGGGTCAGTGGTACTGAGAGGAGGCACTGATCCCTGATGAGATGACAGAGGGTCAGTGGTACTGAGAGGAGGCACTGATCCCTGATGAGATGACAGAGGGTCAGTGGTACTGAGAGGAGGCACTGATCTCTGATGAGATGACAGAGGGTCACAGGTACTGAGAGGAGGCACTGATCTCTGATGAGATGACAGAGGGTCAGTGGTACTGAGAGGAGGCACTGATCCCTGATGAGATGACAGAGGGTCAGTGGTACTGAGAGGAGGCACTGATCTCTGATGAGATGACAGAGGGTCACAGGTACTGAGAGGAGGCACTGATCTCTGATGAGATGACAGAGGGTCAGTGGTACTGAGAGGAGGCACTGATCCCTGATGAGATGACAGAGGGTCACAGGTACTGAGAGGAGGCACTGATCCCTGATGAGATGACAGAGGGTCAGTGGTACTGAGAGGAAGCACTGATCCCTGATGAGATGACAGAGGGTCAGTGGTACTGAGAGGAGGCACTGATCCCTGATGAGACGACAGAGGGGCACAGGTACTGAGAGGAGGCACTGATCCCTGATGAGATGACGGAGGGTCAGTGGTACTGAGAGGAGGCACTGATCCCTGATGAGATGACAGAGGGTCAGTGGTACTGAGAGGAGGCACTGATCCCTGATGAGATGACAGAGGGTCAGTGGTACTGAGAGGAGGCACTGATCTCTGATGAGATGACAGAGGGTCACAGGTACTGAGAGGAGGCACTGATCCCTGATGAGATGACAGAGGGTCACAGGTACTGAGAGGAGGCACTGATCCCTGATGAGATGACAGAGGGTCACAGGTACTGAGAGGAGGCACTGATCCCTGATGAGATGACAGAGGGTCACAGGTACTGAGAGGAGGCACTGATCCCTGATGAGATGACAGAGGGTCACAGGTACTGAGAGGAGGCACTGATCCCTGATGAGATGACAGAGGGTCACAGGTACTGAGAGGAGGCACTGATCCCTGATGAGATGACAGAGGGTCAGTGGTACTGAGAGGAGGCACTGATCCCTGATGAGATGACAGAGGGTCACAGGTACTGAGAGGAGGCACTGATCTCTGATGAGATGACAGAGGGTCAGAGGTACTGAGAGGAGGCACTGATCCCTGATGAGATGACAGAGGGTCACAGGTACTGGGAGGAGGCACTGAGACCTGATGAGATGACAGAGGGTCACAGGTACTGAGAGGAGGCTCTGATCCCTGATGAGATGACAGAGGGTCAGTGGTACTGAGAGGAGGCTCTGATCCCTGATGAGATGACAGAGGGTCACAGGTACTGAGAGGAGGCACTGATCCCTGATGAGATGACAGAGGGTCAGTGGTACTGAGAGGAGGCCCTGATCCCTGATGAGATGACAGAGGGTCAGTGGTACTGAGAGGAGGCACTGACCCCTGATGAGAGGGCAGAGGGTCCATGGTACTGAGAGGAGGCACTGATCTCTGATGAGATGACAGAGGGTCAGTGGTACTGAGAGGAGGCACTGATCCCTGATGAGACGACAGAGGGGCACAGGTACTGAGAGGAGGCACTGATCCCTGATGAGATGACGGAGGGTCAGTGGTACTGAGAGGAGGCACTGATCCCTGATGAGATGACAGAGGGTCAGTGGTACTGAGAGGAGGCACTGATCCCTGATGAGATGACAGAGGGTCAGTGGTACTGAGAGGAGGCACTGATCTCTGATGAGATGACAGAGGGTCACAGGTACTGAGAGGAGGCACTGATCTCTGATGAGATGACAGAGGGTCAGTGGTACTGAGAGGAGGCACTGATCCCTGATGAGATGACAGAGGGTCAGTGGTACTGAGAGGAGGCACTGATCTCTGATGAGGTGACAGAGGGTCAGTGGTACTGAGAGGAGGCACTGATCCCTGATGAGATGACAGAGGGTCAGAGGTACTGAGAGGAGGCACTGATCCCTGATGAGATGACAGAGGGTCAGTGGTACTGAGAGGAGGCACTGATCCCTGATGAGATGACAGAGGGTCACAGGTACTGAGAGGAGGCACTGATCCCTGATGAGATGACAGAGGGTCAGTGGTACTGAGAGGAGGCCCTGATCCCTGATGAGATGAGAGAGGGTCACAGGTACTGAGAGGAGGCACTGATCCCTGATGAGATGAGAGAGGGTCACAGGTACTGAGAGAAGGCTCTGATCCCTGATGAGATGACAGAGGGTCAGTGGTACTGAGAGGAGGCACTGATCCCTGATGAGATGAGAGAGGGTCAGTGGTACTGAGAGGAGGCTCTGATCCCTGATGAGATGACAGAGGGTCACAGGTACTGAGAGGAGGCACTGATCCCTGATGAGATGACAGAGGGTCAGTGGTACTGAGAGGAGGCACTGATCCCTGATGAGAGGGCAGAGGGTCCATGGTACTGAGAGGAGGCACTGATCTCTGATGAGATGACAGAGGGTCAGTGGTACTGAGAGGAGGCACTGATCCCTGATGAGACGACAGAGGGGCACAGGTACTGAGAGGAGGCACTGATCCCTGATGAGATGACGGAGGGTCAGTGGTACTGAGAGGAGGCACTGATCCCTGATGAGATGACAGAGGGTCAGTGGTACTGAGAGGAGGCACTGATCCCTGATGAGATGACAGAGGGTCAGTGGTACTGAGAGGAGGCACTGATCTCTGATGAGATGACAGAGGGTCACAGGTACTGAGAGGAGGCACTGATCTCTGATGAGATGACAGAGGGTCAGTGGTACTGAGAGGAGGCACTGATCCCTGATGAGATGACAGAGGGTCAGTGGTACTGAGAGGAGGCACTGATCTCTGATGAGATGACAGAGGGTCACAGGTACTGAGAGGAGGCACTGATCTCTGATGAGATGACAGAGGGTCAGTGGTACTGAGAGGAGGCACTGATCCCTGATGAGATGACAGAGGGTCACAGGTACTGAGAGGAGGCACTGATCCCTGATGAGATGACAGAGGGTCAGTGGTACTGAGAGGAAGCACTGATCCCTGATGAGATGACAGAGGGTCAGTGGTACTGAGAGGAGGCACTGATCCCTGATGAGACGACAGAGGGGCACAGGTACTGAGAGGAGGCACTGATCCCTGATGAGATGACGGAGGGTCAGTGGTACTGAGAGGAGGCACTGATCCCTGATGAGATGACAGAGGGTCAGTGGTACTGAGAGGAGGCACTGATCCCTGATGAGATGACAGAGGGTCAGTGGTACTGAGAGGAGGCACTGATCTCTGATGAGATGACAGAGGGTCACAGGTACTGAGAGGAGGCACTGATCCCTGATGAGATGACAGAGGGTCACAGGTACTGAGAGGAGGCACTGATCCCTGATGAGATGACAGAGGGTCACAGGTACTGAGAGGAGGCACTGATCCCTGATGAGATGACAGAGGGTCACAGGTACTGAGAGGAGGCACTGATCCCTGATGAGATGACAGAGGGTCACAGGTACTGAGAGGAGGCACTGATCCCTGATGAGATGACAGAGGGTCACAGGTACTGAGAGGAGGCACTGATCCCTGATGAGATGACAGAGGGTCAGTGGTACTGAGAGGAGGCACTGATCCCTGATGAGATGACAGAGGGTCACAGGTACTGAGAGGAGGCACTGATCTCTGATGAGATGACAGAGGGTCAGAGGTACTGAGAGGAGGCACTGATCCCTGATGAGATGACAGAGGGTCACAGGTACTGGGAGGAGGCACTGAGACCTGATGAGATGACAGAGGGTCACAGGTACTGAGAGGAGGCACTGATCCCTGATGAGATGACAGAGGGTCACAGGTACTGAGAGGAGGCACTGATCCCTGATGAGATGACAGAGGGTTACAAGTACTGAGAGGAGGCACTGATCTCTGATGAGATGACAGAGGGTCAGTGGTACTGAGAGGAGGCACTGATCCCTGATGAGATGACAGAGGGTTACAAGTACTGAGAGGAGGCACTGCTCCCTGATGAGATGAGAGAGGGTCAGTGGTACTGAGAGGAGGCACTGATCCCTGATGAGATGACAGAGGGTCAGTGGTACTGAGAGGAGGCACTGATCTCTGATGAGATGACAGAGGGTCACAGGTACTGAGAGGAGGCACTGATCGCTGATGAGATGACAGAGGGTCACAGGTACTGATAGGAGGCACTGATCCCTGATGAGATGACAGAGGGTCAGTGGTACTGAGAGGAGGCACTGATCCCTGATGAGATGACAGAGGGTCAGTGGTACTGAGAGGAGGCACTGACCCCTGATGAGAGGGCAGAGGGTCCATGGTACTGAGAGGAGGCACTGATCTCTGATGAGATGACAGAGGGTCAGTGGTACTGAGAGGAGGCACTGATCCCTGATGAGACGACAGAGGGGCACAGGTACTGAGAGGAGGCACTGATCCCTGATGAGATGACGGAGGGTCAGTGGTACTGAGAGGAGGCACTGATCCCTGATGAGATGACAGAGGGTCAGTGGTACTGAGAGGAGGCACTGATCCCTGATGAGATGACAGAGGGTCAGTGGTACTGAGAGGAGGCACTGATCTCTGATGAGATGACAGAGGGTCACAGGTACTGAGAGGAGGCACTGATCTCTGATGAGATGACAGAGGGTCAGTGGTACTGAGAGGAGGCACTGATCCCTGATGAGATGAGAGAGGGTCAGTGGTACTGAGAGGAGGCTCTGATCCCTGATGAGATGACAGAGGGTCACAGGTACTGAGAGGAGGCACTGATCCCTGATGAGATGAGAGAGGGTCACAGGTACTGAGAGGAGGCTCTGATCCCTGATGAGATGACAGAGGGTCAGTGGTACTGAGAGGAGGCACTGATCCCTGATGAGATGAGAGAGGGTCAGTGGTACTGAGAGGAGGCTCTGATCCCTGATGAGATGACAGAGGGTCACAGGTACTGAGAGGAGGCACTGATCCCTGATGAGATGACAGAGGGTCAGTGGTACTGAGAGGAGGCCCTGATCCCTGATGAGATGACAGAGGGTCAGTGGTACTGAGAGGAGGCACTGACCCCTGATGAGAGGGCAGAGGGTCCATGGTACTGAGAGGAGGCACTGATCTCTGATGAGATGACAGAGGGTCAGTGGTACTGAGAGGAGGCACTGATCCCTGATGAGACGACAGAGGGGCACAGGTACTGAGAGGAGGCACTGATCCCTGATGAGATGACGGAGGGTCAGTGGTACTGAGAGGAGGCACTGATCCCTGATGAGATGACAGAGGGTCAGTGGTACTGAGAGGAGGCACTGATCCCTGATGAGATGACAGAGGGTCAGTGGTACTGAGAGGAGGCACTGATCTCTGATGAGATGACAGAGGGTCACAGGTACTGAGAGGAGGCACTGATCTCTGATGAGATGACAGAGGGTCAGTGGTACTGAGAGGAGGCACTGATCCCTGATGAGATGACAGAGGGTCAGTGGTACTGAGAGGAGGCACTGATCTCTGATGAGGTGACAGAGGGTCACAGGTACTGAGAGGAGGCACTGATCTCTGATGAGATGACAGAGGGTCAGTGGTACTGAGAGGAGGCACTGATCCCTGATGAGATGACAGAGGGTCACAGGTACTGAGAGGAGGCACTGATCCCTGATGAGATGACAGAGGGTCAGTGGTACTGAGAGGAAGCACTGATCCCTGATGAGATGACAGAGGGTCAGTGGTACTGAGAGGAGGCACTGATCCCTGATGAGACGACAGAGGGGCACAGGTACTGAGAGGAGGCACTGATCCCTGATGAGATGACGGAGGGTCAGTGGTACTGAGAGGAGGCACTGATCCCTGATGAGATGACAGAGGGTCAGTGGTACTGAGAGGAGGCACTGATCCCTGATGAGATGACAGAGGGTCAGTGGTACTGAGAGGAGGCACTGATCTCTGATGAGATGACAGAGGGTCACAGGTACTGAGAGGAGGCACTGATCCCTGATGAGATGACAGAGGGTCACAGGTACTGAGAGGAGGCACTGATCCCTGATGAGATGACAGAGGGTCACAGGTACTGAGAGGAGGCACTGATCCCTGATGAGATGACAGAGGGTCACAGGTACTGAGAGGAGGCACTGATCCCTGAGGAGATGACAGAGGGTCACAGGTACTGAGAGGAGGCACTGATCCCTGATGAGATGACAGAGGGTCACAGGTACTGAGAGGAGGCACTGATCCCTGATGAGATGACAGAGGGTCAGTGGTACTGAGAGGAGGCACTGATCCCTGATGAGATGACAGAGGGTCACAGGTACTGAGAGGAGGCACTGATCTCTGATGAGATGACAGAGGGTCAGAGGTACTGAGAGGAGGCACTGATCCCTGATGAGATGACAGAGGGTCACAGGTACTGGGAGGAGGCACTGAGACCTGATGAGATGACAGAGGGTCACAGGTACTGAGAGGAGGCACTGATCCCTGATGAGATGACAGAGGGTCACAGGTACTGAGAGGAGGCACTGATCCCTGATGAGATGACAGAGGGTTACAAGTACTGAGAGGAGGCACTGATCTCTGATGAGATGACAGAGGGTCAGTGGTACTGAGAGGAGGCACTGATCCCTGATGAGATGACAGAGGGTTACAAGTACTGAGAGGAGGCACTGCTCCCTGATGAGATGAGAGAGGGTCAGTGGTACTGAGAGGAGGCACTGATCCCTGATGAGATGACAGAGGGTCAGTGGTACTGAGAGGAGGCACTGATCTCTGATGAGATGACAGAGGGTCACAGGTACTGAGAGGAGGCACTGATCGCTGATGAGATGACAGAGGGTCACAGGTACTGATAGGAGGCACTGATCCCTGATGAGATGACAGAGGGTCAGTGGTACTGAGAGGAGGCACTGATCCCTGATGAGATGACAGAGGGTCAGTGGTACTGAGAGGAGGCACTGACCCCTGATGAGAGGGCAGAGGGTCCATGGTACTGAGAGGAGGCACTGATCTCTGATGAGATGACAGAGGGTCAGTGGTACTGAGAGGAGGCACTGATCCCTGATGAGACGACAGAGGGGCACAGGTACTGAGAGGAGGCACTGATCCCTGATGAGATGACGGAGGGTCAGTGGTACTGAGAGGAGGCACTGATCCCTGATGAGATGACAGAGGGTCAGTGGTACTGAGAGGAGGCACTGATCCCTGATGAGATGACAGAGGGTCAGTGGTACTGAGAGGAGGCACTGATCTCTGATGAGATGACAGAGGGTCACAGGTACTGAGAGGAGGCACTGATCCCTGATGAGATGACAGAGGGTCAGTGGTACTGAGAGGAGGCACTGATCTCTGATGAGATGACAGAGGGTCACAGGTACTGAGAGGAGGCACTGATCTCTGATGAGATGACAGAGGGTCAGTGGTACTGAGAGGAGGCACTGATCCCTGATGAGATGACAGAGGGTCACAGGTACTGAGAGGAGGCACTGATCCCTGATGAGATGACAGAGGGTCAGTGGTACTGAGAGGAAGCACTGATCCCTGATGAGATGACAGAGGGTCAGTGGTACTGAGAGGAGGCACTGATCCCTGATGAGACGACAGAGGGGCACAGGTACTGAGAGGAGGCACTGATCCCTGATGAGATGACGGAGGGTCAGTGGTACTGAGAGGAGGCACTGATCCCTGATGAGATGACAGAGGGTCAGTGGTACTGAGAGGAGGCACTGATCCCTGATGAGATGACAGAGGGTCAGTGGTACTGAGAGGAGGCACTGATCTCTGATGAGATGACAGAGGGTCACAGGTACTGAGAGGAGGCACTGATCTCTGATGAGATGACAGAGGGTCAGTGGTACTGAGAGGAGGCACTGATCCCTGATGAGATGACAGCGGGTCACAGGTACTGAGAGGAGGCACTGATCCCTGATGAGAGGGCAGAGGGTCACAGGTACTGAGAGGAGGAACTGATCCCTGATGAGAGGGCAGAGGGTCACAGGTACTGAGAGGAGGCACTGATCCCTGATGAGATGACAGAGGGTCACAGGTACTGAGAGGAGGCACTGATCCCTGATGAGATGACAGAGGGTTACAAGTACTGAGAGGAGGCACTGATCTCTGATGAGATGACAGAGGGTCAGTGGTACTGAGAGGAGGCACTGATCCCTGATGAGATGACAGAGGGTTACAAGTACTGAGAGGAGGCACTGCTCCCTGATGAGATGAGAGAGGGTCAGTGGTACTGAGAGGAGGCACTGATCCCTGATGAGATGACAGAGGGTCAGTGGTACTGAGAGGAGGCACTGATCTCTGATGAGATGACAGAGGGTCACAGGTACTGAGAGGAGGCACTGATCCCTGATGAGATGACAGAGGGTCACAGGTACTGAGAGGAGGCACTGATCCCTGATGAGATGACAGAGGGTCAGAGGTACTGAGAGGAGGCACTGATCCCTGATGAGATGACAGAGGGTCACAGGTACTGAGAGGAGGCACTGATCCCTGATGAGATGACAGAGGGTCACAGGTACTGAGAGGAGGCACTGCTCCCTGATGAGATGACAGAGGGTCACAGGTACTGAGAGGAGGCACTGCTCCCTGATGAGATGACAGAGGGTCAGAGGTACTGAGAGGAGGCACTGATCCCTGATGAGATGACAGAGGGTCACAGGAACTGAGAGGAGGCACTGATCTCTGATGAGATGACAGAGGGTTACAAGTACTGAGAGGAGGCACTGATCTCTGATGAGATGACAGAGGGTCACAGGTACTGAGAGGAGGCACTGATCCCTGATGAGATGACAGAGGGTCACAGGTACTGAGAGGAGGCACTGCTCCCTGATGAGATGACAGAGGGTCAGAGGTACTGAGAGGAGGCACTGATCCCTGATGAGATGACAGAGGGTCAAAGGTACTGAGAGGAGGCACTGATCCCTGATGAGATGACAGAGGGTCACAGGTACTGAGAGGAGGCACTGATCCCTGATGAGATGACAGAGGGTCACAGGTACTGAGAGGAGGCACTGATCCCTGATGAGATGACAGAGGGTCAGTGGTACTGAGAGGAGGCACTGATCCCTGATGAGATGACAGAGGGTCACAGGTACTGAGAGGAGGCACTGATCCCTGATGAGATGACAGAGGGTCACAGGTACTGAGAGGAGGCACTGATCCCTGATGAGATGACAGAGGGTCACAGGTACTGAGAGGAGGCACTGATCCCTGATGAGATGACAGAGGGTCACAGGTACTGAGAGGAGGCACTGATCCCTGATGAGATGACAGAGGGTCAGTGGTACTGAGAGGAGGCACTGATCCCTGATGAGATGACAGAGGGTCACAGGTACTGAGAGGAGGCACTGATCCCTGATGAGACGACAGAGGGGCACAGGTACTGAGAGGAGGCACTGATCCCTGATGAGATGACAGAGGGTGACAGGTACTGAGAGGAGGCACTGATCCCTGATGAGATGACAGAGGGTCAGTGGTACTGAGAGGAGGCACTGATCCCTGATGAGATGACAGAGGGTCACAGGTACTGAGAGGAGGCACTGATCCCTGATGAGATGACAGAGGGTCAGTGGTACTGAGAGAAGGCACTGATCCCTGATTAGATGACAGAGGGTCAGAGGTACTGAGAGGAGGCACTGATCCCTGATGAGATGACAGAGGGTCAGAGGTACTGAGAGGAGGCACTGATCTCTGATGAGATGACAGAGGGTCACAGGTACTGAGAGGAGGCACTGATCCCTGATGAGATGACAGAGGGTCACAGGTACTGAGAGGAGGCACTGATCCCTGATGAGATGACAGAGGGTCAGTGGTACTGAGAGGAGGCACTGATCCCTGATGAGATGACAGAGGGTCACAGGTACTGATAGGAGGCGCTGATCCCTGATGAGATGACAGAGGGCCAGTGGTACTGAGAGGAGGCACTGATCCCTGATGAGATGACAGAGGGTCACAGGTACTGAGAGGAGGCACTGATCCCTGATGAGATGACAGAGGGTCACAGGTACTGAGAGGAGGCACTGATCCCTGATGAGATGACAGAGGGTCACAGGTACTCAGAGGAGGCACTGATCTCTGATGAGATGACAGAGGGTCACAGGTACTGAGAGGAGGCACTGATCCCTGATGAGATGACAGAGGGTCACAGGTACTGAGAGGAGGCACTGATCCCTGATGAGATGACAGAGGGTCACAGGTACTGAGAGGAGGCACTGATCCCTGATGAGATGACAGGGGGTCAGCGGTACTGAGAGGAGGCACTGATCCCTGATGAGATGACAGAGGGTCACAGGTACTGAGAGGAGGCACTGATCTCTGATGAGATGACAGAGGGTCACAGGTACTGAGAGGAGGCACTGATCCCTGATGAGATGAGAGAGGGTCAGTGGTACTGAGAGGAGGCACTGATCTCTGATGAGATGACAGAGGGTCACAGGTACTGAGAGGACGCACTGATCTCTGATGAGATGACAGAGGGTCAGTGGTACTGAGAGGAGGCACTGATCCCTGATGAGATGACAGAGGGTCACAGGTACTGAGAGGAGGCACTGATCCCTGATGAGATGACAGAGGGTCACAGGTACTGAGAGGAGGCACTGATCCCTGATGAGACGACAGAGGGTCACAGGTACTGAGAGGAGGCACTGATCCCTGATGAGATGACAGAGGGTCACAGGTACTGAGAGGAGGCACTGATCCCTGATGAGCCAACAGAGGGTCACAGGTACTGAGAGGAGGCACTGATCCCTGATGAGATGACAGAGGGTCACAGGTACTGAGAGGAGGCACTGATCCCTGATGAGACGACAGAGGGTCACAGGTATTGAGAGGAGGCACTGATCCCTGATGAGATGACAGAGGGTGACAGGTACTGAGTGGAGGCACTGATCTCTGATGAGATGACATAGGGTCACAGGTACTGAGAGGAGGCACTGATCCCTGATGAGGTGACAGAGGGTCAGTGGTACTGAGAGGAGGCACTGATCCCTGATGAGGTGACAGAGGGTCAGTGGTACTGAGAGGAGGCACTGATCCCTGATGAGATGACAGAGGGTCACAGGTACTGAGAGGAGGCACTGATCCCTGATGAGATGAGAGAGGGTCAGTGGTACTGAGAGGAGGCACTGATCCCTGATGAGATGAGAGTGGGTCAGTGGTACTGAGAGGAGGCACTGATCCCTGATGAGATGACAGAGGGTCACAGGTACTTAGAGGAGGCACTGATCCCTGATGAGACGACAGAGGGGCACAGGTACTGAGAGGAGGCACTGATCCCTGATGAGATGACAGAGGGTCAGTGGTACTGAGAGGAGGCACTGATCTCTGATGAGATGACAGAGGGTCAGTGGTACTGAAAAGAGGCACTGATCCCTGATGAGATGAGAGAGGGTCACAGGTACTGAGAGGAGGCACTGATCCCTGATGAGATGACAGAGGGTCAGTGGTACTGAGAGGAGGCACTGATCTCTGATGAGATGACAGAGGGTCAGTGGTACTGAGAGGAGGCACTGATCTCTGATGAGATGACAGAGGGTCACAGGTACTGAGAGGAGGCACTGATCCCTGATGAGATGACAGAGGGTCAGTGGTACTGAGAGGAGGCACTGATCTCTGATGAGATGACAGAGGGTCAGCGGTACTGAGAGGAGGCTCTGATCCCTGATGAGATGACAGAGGGTCACAGGTACTGAGAGGAGGCACTGATCTCTGATGAGATGACAGAGGGTCACAGGTACTGAGAGGAGGCACTGATCTCTGATGAGATGACAGAGGGTCACAGGTACTGAGAGGAGGCACTGATCCCTGATGAGATGACAGAGGGCCAGTGGTACTGAGAGGAGGCTCTGATCCCTGATGAGATGAGAGAGGGTCACAGGTACTAAGAGGAGGCACTGATCCCTGATGAGATGACAGAGGGTCGGTGGTACTGAGAGGAGGCACTGATCCCTGATGAGATGACAGAGAGTCGGTGGTACTGAGAAGAGGCACTGATCTCTGATAAGATGACAGAGGGTCACAGGTACTGAGAAGAGGCACTGATCCCTGATGAGATGACAGAGGGTCGGTGGTACTGAGAGGAGGCACTGGTCTCTGATGAGATGACAGAGGGTCACAGGTACTGAGAGGAGGCACTGATCCCTGATGAGATGACAGAGGGTCACAGGTACTGAGAGAAGGCACTGATCCCTGATGAGATAACAGAGGGTCAGTGGTACTGAGAGGAGGCACTGATCCCTGATGAGATGACAGAGGGTCACAGGTACTGATAGGAGGCACTGATCCCTGATGAGATGACAGAGGGTCAGTGGTACTGAGAGGAGGCACTGATCCCTGATGAGATGACAGAGGGTCACAGGTACTGAGAGGAGGCACTGATCCCTGATGAGATGACAGAGGGTCAGTGGTACTGAGAGGAGGCACTGATCACTGATGAGATGACAGAGGGTCACAGGTACTGAGAGGAGTCACTGATCCCTGATGAGATGACAGAGGGTCACAGGTACTGAGAGGAGGCACTGATCCCTGATGAGATGACAGAGGGTCAGTGGTACTGAGAGGAGGCACTGATCCCTGATGAGATGACAGAGTGTCAGTGGTACTGAGAGGAGGCACTGATCCCTGATGAGATGACAGAGGGTCACAGGTACTGAGAGGAGGCACTGATCCCTGATGAGATGACAGAGGGTCAGTGGTACTGAGAGGAGGCACTGATCCCTGATGAGATGACAGAGGCTCACAGGGACTGATAGGAGGCACTGATCCCTGATGAGATGACAGAGGGTCAGTGGTACTGAGAGGAGGCACTGATCCCTGATGAGATGACAGAGGGTCAGTGGTACTGAGAGGAGGCACTGATCCCTGACGAGATGACAGAGTGTCACAGGTACTGAGAGGAGGCACTGATCCCTGATGAGATGACAGAGGGTCACAGGTACTGAGAGGAGGCACTGATCCCTGATGAGACGACAGAGGGTCACAGGTACTGAGAGGAGGCACTGATCACTGATGAGATGACAGATGGTCACAGGTACTGAGAGGAGGCACTGATCCCTGATGAGATGACAGAGGGTCAGTGGTACTGAGAGGAGGCACTGATCCCTGATGAGATGACAGAGGGTCAGTGGTACTGAGAGGAGGCACTGATCCCTGATGAGAGGGCAGAGGGTCACAGGTACTGAGAGGAGGCTCTGATCCCTGATGAGATGACAGAGGGTCAGTGGTACTGAGAGGAGGCACTGATCCCTGATGAGATGACAGAGGGTCACAGGTACTGAGAGGAGGCACTGATCCCTGATGAGATGACAGAGGGTCACAGGTACTGAGAGGAGGCTCTGATGCCTGATGAGATGACAGAGGGTCACAGGTACTGAGAGGAGGCACTGATCTCTGATGAGATGACAGAGGGTCACAGGTACTGAGAGGAGGCACTGATCCCTGATGAGACGACAGAGGGTCACAGGTACTGAGAGGAGGCACTGATCCCTGATGAGACGACAGAGGGTCACAGATACTGAGAGGAGGCACTGATCGCTGATGAGATGACAGAGGGTCACAGGTACTGAGAGGAGGCACTGATCCCTGATGAGATGACAGAGGGCCAGTGGTACTGAGAGGAAGCACTGATCCCTGATGAGGTGAAGGAGGGTCAGTGGTACTGAGAGGAGGCACTGATCCCTGATGAGGTGACAGAGGGTCAGTGGTACTGAGAGGAGGCACTGATCTCTGATGAGATGACAGAGGGTCACAGGTACTGAGAGGAGGCACTGATCCCTGATGAGATGACAGAGGGTCACAGGTACTGAGAGGAGGCACTGATCCCTGATGAGGTGAAAGAGGGTCAGTGGAACTGAGAGGAGGCACTGATCTCTGATGAGATGACAGAGGGTCACAGGTACTGAGAGGAGGCACTGATCCCTGATGAGATGACAGAGGGTCAGTGGTACTGAGAGGAGTCACTGATCCCTGATGAGATGACAGAGGGTCACAGGTACTGAGAGGAGGCACTGATCCCTGATGAGATGAGAGAGGGTCAGTTGTACTGAGAGGAGGCACTGATCCCTGATGAGATGACAGAGGGTCACAGGTACTGAGAGGAGGCACTGATCCCTGATGAGACGACAGAGGGGCACAGGTACTGAGAGGAGGCACTGATCCCTGATGAGATGACAGAGGGTCAGTGGTACTGAGAGGAGGCACTGATCCCTGATGAGATGACGGAGGGTCAGAGGTACTGAGAGGAGGCACTGATCCCTGATGAGATGACAGAGGGTCAGTGGTACTGAGAGGAGGCACTGATCTCTGATGAGATGTCAGAGGGTGACAGGTACTGAGAGGAGGCACTGAGACCTGATGAGATGACAGAGGGTCACAGGTACTGAGAGGAGGCACTGATCCCTGATGAGATGACAGAGGGTCACAGGTACTGAGAGGAGGCACTGATCCCTGATGAGATGACAGAGGGTCACAGGTACTGAGAGGAGGCACTGATCTATGATGAGATGACAGAGGGTCACAGGTACTGAGAGGAGGCACTGATCCCTGATGAGAGGGCAGAGGGTCACAGGTACTGAGAGGAGGCACTGATCTATGATGAGATGACAGAGGGTCACAGGTACTGAGAGGAGGCACTGATCCCTGATGAGACGACAGAGGGTCACAGGTACTGAGAGGAGGCACTGATCTATGATGAGATGACAGAGGGTCACAGGTACTGGGAGGAGGCACTGATCCCTGATGAGATGACAGAAGGTCACAGGTACTGAGAGGAGGCACTGATCCCTGATGAGAGGGCAGAGGGTCACAGGTACTGAGAGGAGGCACTGATCCCTGATGAGACGACAGAGGGTCACAGGTACTGAGAGGAGGCACTGATCCCTGATGAGAGGGCAGAGGGTCACAGGTACTGAGAGGAGGCACTGATCTATGATGAGATGACAGAGGGTCACAGGTACTGAGAGGAGGCACTGATCCCTGATGAGACGACAGAGGGTCACAGGTACTGAGAGGAGGCACTGATCTATGATGAGATGACAGAGGGTCACAGGTACTGGGAGGAGGCACTGATCCCTGATGAGATGACAGAGGGTCAGTGGTACTGAGAGGAGGCACTGATCCCTGATGAGAGGGCAGAGGGTCACAGGTACTGAGAGGAGGCACTGATCCCTGATGAGACGACAGAGGGTCACAGGTACTGAGAGGAGGCACTGATCCCTGATGAGAGGGCAGAGGGTCACAGGTACTGAGAGGAGGCACTGATCTATGATGAGATGACAGAGGGTCACAGGTACTGAGAGGAGGCACTGATCCCTGATGAGACGACAGAGGGTCACAGGTACTGAGAGGAGGCACTGATCTATGATGAGATGACAGAGGGTCACAGGTACTGGGAGGAGGCACTGATCCCTGATGAGATGATAGAGGGTCACAGGTTCTGAGAGGAGGGACTGATCCCTGATGAGAGGGCAGAGGGTCACAGGTACTGAGAGGAGGAACTGATCCCTGATGAGAGGGCAGAGGGTCACAGGTACTGAGAGGAGGCACTGATCCCTGATGAGATGACAGAGGGTCACAGGTACTGGGAGGAGGCACTGTTTCCCTGATGAGATGACAGAGGGTCAGTGGTACTGAGAGGAGGCACTGATCCCTGATGAGATGACAGAGGGTCACAGGTACTGAGAGGAGGCACTGATCTCTGATGAGATGACAGAGGGTCAGAGGTACTGAGAGGAGGCACTGATCCCTGATGAGATGACAGAGGGTCACAGGTACTGGGAGGAGGCACTGAGACCTGATGAGATGACAGAGGGTTACAAGTACTGAGAGGAGGCACTGATCTCTGATGAGATGACAGAGGGTCAGTGGTACTGAGAGGAGGCACTGATCCCTGATGAGATGACAGAGGGTCACAGGTACTGAGAGGAGGCACTGATCCCTGATGAGACGACAGAGGGGCACAGGTACTGAGAGGAGGCACTGATCCCTGATGAGATGACAGAGGGTCAGTGGTACTGAGAGGAGGCACTGATCCCTGATGAGATGACGGAGGGTCAGAGGTACTGAGAGGAGGCACTGATCCCTGATGAGATGACAGAGGGTCAGTGGTACTGAGAGGAGGCACTGATCTCTGATGAGATGTCAGAGGGTGACAGGTACTGAGAGGAGGCACTGAGACCTGATGAGATGACAGAGGGTCACAGGTACTGAGAGGAGGCACTGATCCCTGATGAGATGACAGAGGGTCACAGGTACTGAGAGGAGGCACTGATCCCTGATGAGACGACAGAGGGGCACAGGTACTGAGAGGAGGCACTGATCCCTGATGAGATGACAGAGGGTCAGTGGTACTGAGAGGAGGCACTGATCCCTGATGAGATGACGGAGGGTCAGAGGTACTGAGAGGAGGCACTGATCCCTGATGAGATGACAGAGGGTCAGTGGTACTGAGAGGAGGCACTGATCTCTGATGAGATGTCAGAGGGTGACAGGTACTGAGAGGAGGCACTGAGACCTGATGAGATGACAGAGGGTCACAGGTACTGAGAGGAGGCACTGATCCCTGATGAGATGACAGAGGGTCACAGGTACTGAGAGGAGGCACTGATCCCTGATGAGATGACAGAGGGTCACAGGTACTGAGAGGAGGCACTGATCTATGATGAGATGACAGAGGGTCACAGGTACTGAGAGGAGGCACTGATCCCTGATGAGAGGGCAGAGGGTCACAGGTACTGAGAGGAGGCACTGATCTATGATGAGATGACAGAGGGTCACAGGTACTGAGAGGAGGCACTGATCCCTGATGAGACGACAGAGGGTCACAGGTACTGAGAGGAGGCACTGATCTATGATGAGATGACAGAGGGTCACAGGTACTGGGAGGAGGCACTGATCCCTGATGAGATGACAGAGGGTCACAGGTACTGAGAGGAGGCACTGATCCCTGATGAGAGGGCAGAGGGTCACAGGTACTGAGAGGAGGCACTGATCCCTGATGAGACGACAGAGGGTCACAGGTACTGAGAGGAGGCACTGATCCCTGATGAGAGGGCAGAGGGTCACAGGTACTGAGAGGAGGCACTGATCTATGATGAGATGACAGAGGGTCACAGGTACTGAGAGGAGGCACTGATCCCTGATGAGACGACAGAGGGTCACAGGTACTGAGAGGAGGCACTGATCTATGATGAGATGACAGAGGGTCACAGGTACTGGGAGGAGGCACTGATCCCTGATGAGATGACAGAGGGTCAGTGGTACTGAGAGGAGGCACTGATCCCTGATGAGATGATAGAGGGTCACAGGTTCTGAGAGGAGGGACTGATCCCTGATGAGAGGGCAGAGGGTCACAGGTACTGAGAGGAGGAACTGATCCCTGATGAGAGGGCAGAGGGTCACAGGTACTGAGAGGAGGCACTGATCCCTGATGAGATGACAGAGGGTCACAGGTACTGGGAGGAGGCACTGTTTCCCTGATGAGATGACAGAGGGTCAGTGGTACTGAGAGGAGGCACTGATCCCTGATGAGAGGGCAGAGGGTCACAGGTACTGAGAGGAGGAACTGATCCCTGATGAGATGACAGAGGGTCAGTGGTACTGAGAGGAGGCACTGATCTCTGATGAGATGACAGAGGGTCACAGGTACTGAGAGGAGGCACTGATCCCTGATGAGATGACAGAGGGTCAGTGGTACTGAGAGGAGGCACTGATCTCTGATGAGATGACAGAGGGTCAGTGGTACTGAGAGGAGGCACTGATCCCTGATGAGATGAGAGAGGGTCACAGGTACTGAGAGGAGGCACTGATCCCTGATGAGATGACAGAGGGTCAGTGGTACTGAGAGGAGGCACTGATCCCTGATGAGATGACAGAGGGTCAGTGGTACTGAGAGGAGGCACTGATCCCTGATGAGACGACAGAGGGTCAGTGGTACTGAGAGGAGGCACTGATCCCTGATGAGACGACAGAGGGTCACAGGTACTGAGAGGAGGCACTGATCTCTGATGAGATGACAGAGGGTCAGTGGTACTGAGAGGAGGCACTGATCCCTGATGAGATGATAGAGGGTCAGTGGTACTGAGAGGAGGCACTGATCCCTGATGAGATGATAGAGGGCCAGTGGTACTGAGAGGAGGCACTGATCCCTGATGAGATGATAGAGGGTCAGTGGTACTGAGAGGAGGCACTGATCTCTGATGAGATGACAGAGGGTGACAGGCACTGAGAGGAGGCACTGATCCCTGATGAGATGACAGAGGGTCACAGGTACTGAGAGGAGGCACTGATCCCTGATGAGATGAGAGAGGGTCAGTGGTACTGAGAGGAGGCACTGATCCCTGATGAGATGAGAGAGGGTCAGTGGTACTGAGAGGAGGCTCTGATCCCTGAAGAGATGACAGAGGGTCAGTGGTACTGAGAGGAGGCACTGATCCCTGATGAGATGAGAGAGGGTCACAGGTACTGAGAGGAGGCACTGATCCCTGATGAGATGAGAGAGGGTCACAGGTACTGAGAGGAGGCACTGATCCCTGATGAGATGACAGAGGGTCAGTGGTACTGAGAGGAGGCACTGATCCCTGATGAGATGACAGAGGGTCACAGGTACCGAGAGGAGGCACTGATCCCTGATGAGATGACAGAGGGTCACAGGTACTGAGAGGAGGCACTGATCCCTGATGAGATGACAGAGGGTTACAGGTACTGAGAGGAGGCACTGATCTCTGATGAGATGACAGAGGGTCACAGGTACTGAGAGGAGGCACTGATCCCTGATGAGATGACAGAGGGTCAGTGGTACTGAGAGGAGGCACTGATCCCTGATGAGATGACAGAGGGTCACAGGTA
Source organism: Lissotriton vulgaris (assembly GCF_964263255.1). Classification (NCBI taxonomy): domain Eukaryota; kingdom Metazoa; phylum Chordata; class Amphibia; order Caudata; family Salamandridae; genus Lissotriton; species Lissotriton vulgaris. The sequence goes on along the minus strand of NC_141695.1, from coordinate 1,773,594,110 downwards.
CCGAGAGGAGGCACTGATCCCTGATGAGATGACAGAGGGTCACAGGTACTGAGAGGAGGCACTGATCCCTGATGAGATGACAGAGGGTCACAGGTACTGAGAGGAGGCACTGATCCCTGATGAGATGACAGAGGGTCAGTGGTACTGAGAGGAGGCACTGATCCCTGATGAGATGACAGAGGGTCACAGGTACCGAGAGGAGGCACTGATCCCTGATGAGATGACAGAGGGTCACAGGTACTGAGAGGAGGCACTGATCCCTGATGAGATGACAGAGGGTTACAGGTACTGAGAGGAGGCACTGATCTCTGATGAGATGACAGAGGGTCACAGGTACTGAGAGGAGGCACTGATCCCTGATGAGATGACAGAGGGTCACAGGTACTGAGAGGAGGCACTGATCCCTGATGAGATGACAGAGGGTCACAGGTACTGAGAGGAGGCACTGATCCCTGATGAGATGAGAGAGGGTCAGTGGTACTGAGAGGAGGCACTGATCCCTGATGAGATGACAGAGGGTCACAGGTACTGAGAGGAGGCACTGATCCCTGATGAGATGACAGGGGGTCAGCGGTACTGAGAGGAGGCACTGATCCCTGATGAGATGACAGAGGGTCACAGGTACTGAGAGGAGGCACTGATCCCTGATGAGATGACAGAGGGTCACAGGTACTGAGAGGAGGCACTGATCCCTGATGAGATGAGAGAGGGTCAGTGGTACTGAGAGGAGGCACTGATCTCTGATGAGATGACAGAGGGTCACAGGTACTGAGAGGAGGCACTGATCTCTGATGAGATGACAGAGGGTCAGTGGTACTGAGAGGAGGCACTGATCCCTGATGAGATGACAGAGGGTCAGTGGTACTGAGAGGAGGCACTGATCCCTGATGAGATGAGAGAGGGTCAAAGGTACTGAGAGGAGGCACTGATCCCTGATGAGACGACAGAGGGTCACAGGTATTGAGAGGAGGCACTGATCCCTGATGAGATGACAGAGGGTGACAGGTACTGAGTGGAGGCACTGATCCCTGATGAGGTGACAGAGGGTCAGTGGTACTGAGAGGAGGCACTGATCCCTGATGAGATGACAGAGGGTCAGTGGTACTGAGAGGAGGCACTGATCCCTGATGAGACGACAGAGGGTCACAGGTACTGAGAGGAGGCACTGATCCCTGTTGAGAAGACAGAGGGTCACAGGTACTGAGAGGAGGCACTGATCCCTGATGAGACGACAGAGGGTCAGTGGTACTGATAGGAGGCACTGATCCCTGATGAGATGACAGAGGGTCAGTGGTACTGAGAGGAGGCACTGATCCCTGATGAGACGACAGAGGGTCACAGGTATTGAGAGGAGGCACTGATCCCTGATGAGATGACAGAGGGTGACAGGTACTGAGTGGAGGCACTGATCCCTGATGAGGTGACAGAGGGTCAGTGGTACTGAGAGGAGGCACTGATCCCTGATGAGATGACAGAGGGTCAGTGGTACTGAGAGGAGGCACTGATCCCTGATGAGATGACAGAGGGTCACAGGTACTGAGAGGAGGCACTGATCCCTGATGAGATGAGAGAGGGTCAGTGGTACTGAGAGGAGGCACTGATCCCTGATGAGATGACAGAGGGTCACAGGTACTGAGAGGAGACACTGATCCCTGATGAGACGACAGAGGGGCACAGGTACTGAGAGGAGGCACTGATCCCTGATGAGATGACAGAGGGTCAGTGGTACTGAGAGGAGGCACTGATCTCTGATGAGATGACAGAGGGTCAGTGGTACTGAGAGGAGGCCCTGATCCCTGATGAGATGAGAGAGGGTCACAGGTACTGAGAGGAGGCACTGATCCCTGATGAGATGACAGAGGGTCACCGGTACTGAGAGTAGGCACTGATCCCTGATGAGATGACAGAGGGTCACAGGTACTGAGAGGAGGCACTGATCCCTGATGAGATGACAGAGGGTCACAGGTACTGAGAGGAGGCACTGGTCCCTGATGAGATGACAGAGGGCCAGTGGTACTGAGAGGAGGCTCTGATCCCTGATGAGATGAGAGAGGGTCGGTGGTACTGAGAAGAGGCACTGATCTCTGATAAGATGACAGAGGGTCACAGGTACTGAGAAGAGGCACTGATCCCTGATGAGATGACAGAGGGTCAGTGGTACTGAGAGGAGGCACTGATCACTGATGAGATGACAGAGGGTCACAGGTACTGAGAGGAGGCACTGATCCCTGATGAGATGACAGAGGGTCACAGGTACTGAGAGGAGGCACTGATCCCTGATGAGATGACAGAGGGTCAGTGGTACTGAGAGGAGGCACTGATCCCTGATGAGATGAGAGAGGGTCAGTGGTACTGAGAGGAGGCACTGATCCCTGATGAGATGACAGAGGGTCACAGGTACTGATAGGAGGCACTTATCCCTGATGAGATGACAGAGGGTCAGTGGTACTGAGAGGAGGCACTGATCCCTGATGAGATGACAGAGGGTCACAGGTACTGAGAGGAGGCACTGATCCCTGATGAGATGACAGAGGGTCAGTGGTACTGAGAGGAGGCACTGATCCCTGATGAGATGACAGAGGGTCACAGGTACTGAGAGGAGGCACTGATCCCTGATGAGATGACAGAGGGTCACAGGTACTGAGAGGAGGCACTGATCCCTGATGAGATGATCGAGGGTCACAGGTACTGAGAGGAGGCACTGATTACTGATGAGATGACAGAGGGTCACAGGTACTGAGAGGAGGCACTGATCCCTGATGAGATGACAGAGGGTCACAGGTACTGAGAGGAGGCACTGATTACTGATGAGATGACAGAGGGTCACAGGTACTGAGAGGAGGCACTGATCCCTGATGAGATGACAGAGGGTCACAGGTACTGAGAGGAGGCACTGATCCCTGATGAGACGACAGAGGGTCACAGGTACTGAGAGGAGGCACTGATCCCTGATGAGATGATAGAGGGACAGTGGTACTGAGAGGAGGCACTGATCCCTGATGAGATGACAGAGGGTCACAGGTACTGAGAGGAGGCACTGATCCCTGATGAGACGACAGAGGGTCACAGGTACTGAGAGGAGGCACTGATCCCTGATGAGACGACAGAGGGTCACAGGTACTGAGAGGAGGCACTGATCCCTGATGAGATGACAGAGGGTCAGTGGTACTGAGAGGAGGCACTGATCCCTGATGAGATGATAGAGGGACAGTGGTACTGAGAGGAAGCACTGATCCCTGATGAGGTGAAAGAGGGTCAGTGGTACTGAGAGGAGGCACTGATCCCTGATGAGGTGACAGAGGGTCAGTGGTACTGAGAGGAAGCACTGATCCCTGATGAGGTGAAAGAGGGTCAGTGGAACTGAGAGGAGGCACTGATCCCTGATGAGACGACAGAGGGTCAGTGGTACTGAGAGGAGGCACTGATCTCTGATGAGATGACAGAGGGTGACAGGTACTGGGAGGAGGCACTGAGACCTGATGAGATGACAGAGGGTCACAGGTACTGAGAGGAGGCACTGATCCCTGATGAGATGACAGAGGGTCACAGGTACTGGGAGGAGGCACTGATCCCCGATGAGAGGGCAGAGGGTCACAGGTACTGAGAGGAGGCACTGATCTATGATGAGATGACAGAGGGTCACAGGTACTGAGAGGAGGCACTGATCCCTGATGAGACGACAGAGGGTCACAGGTACTGAGAGGAGGCACTGATCTATGATGAGATGACAGAGGGTCACAGGTACTGGGAGGAGGCACTGATCCCTGATGAGATGACAGAGGGTCAGTGGTACTGAGAGGAGGCACTGATCCCTGATGAGATGATAGAGGGTCACAGGTTCTGAGAGGAGGAACTGATCCCTGATGAGAGGGCAGAGAGTCACAGGTACTGAGAGGAGGAACTGATCCCTGATGAGAGGGCAGAGGGTCACAGGTACTGAGAGGAGGCACTGATCCCTGATGAGATGACAGAGGGTCACAGGTACTGGGAGGAGGCACTGTTTCCCTGATGAGATGACAGAGGGTCAGTGGTACTGAGAGGAGGCACTGATCCCTGATGAGAGGGCAGAGGGTCACAGGTACTGAGAGGAGGAACTGATCCCTGATGAGATGACAGAGGGTCAGTGGTACTGAGAGGAGGCACTGATCTCTGATGAGATGACAGAGGGTCACAGGTACTGAGAGGAGGCACTGATCCCTGATGAGACGACAGAGAGTCACAGGTACTGAGAGGAGGCACTGATCCCCGATGAGATGCCAGAGGGTCAGTGGTACTGAGAGGAGGCACTGATCTCTGATGAGATGACAGAGGGTCAGTGGTACTGAGAGGAGGCCCTGATCCCTCATGAGATGACAGAGGGTCACAGGTACTGAGAGGAGGCACTGATCTCTGATGAGATGACAGAGGGTCAGTGGTACTGAGAGGAGGCACTGATCCCTGATGAGATGATAGAGGGCCAGTGGTACTGAGAGGAGGCACTGATCCCTGATGAGATGATAGAGGGCCAGTGGTACTGAGAGGAGGCACTGATCCCTGATGAGATGACAGAGGGTCACAGGTACTGAGAGGAGGCACTGATCTCTGATGAGATGACAGAGGGTGACAGGTACTGAAAGGAGGCACTGATCCCTGATGAGATGACAGAGGGTCACAGGTACTGAGAGGAGGCACTGATCCCTGATGAGATGAGAGAGGGTCAGTTGTACTGAGAGGAGGCACTGATCCCTGATGAGATGACAGAGGGTCACAGGTACTGAGAGGAGGCACTGATCCCTGATGAGACGACAGAGGGGCACAGGTACTGAGAGGAGGCACTGATCCCTGATGAGATGACAGAGGGTCAGTGGTACTGAGAGGAGGCACTGATCTCTGATGAGATGACAGAGGGTCAGTGGTACTGAGAGGAGGCACTGATCCCTGATGAGATGAGAGAGGGTCACAGGTACTGAGAGGAGGCACTGATCCCTGATGAGATGACAGAGGGTCAGCGGTACTGAGAGGAAGCACTGATCCCTGATGAGATGACAGAGGGTCAGTGGTACTGAGAGGAGGCACTGATCCCTGATGAGATGACAGAGGGTCCGTGGTACTGAGAGGAGGCACTGATCCCTGAAGAGATGACAGAGGGTCAGTGGTACTGAGAGGAGGCACTGATCTCTGATGAGATGACAGAGGGTGATAGGTACTGAGAGGAGGCACTGATCTCTGATGAGATGACGGAGGGTCAGTGGTACTGAGAGGAGGCACTGATCCCTGATGAGATGACAGAGGGTCACAGGTACTGAGAGGAGGCACTGATCCCTGATGAGATGACAGAGGGACAGTGGTACTGAGAGGAGGCACTGATCTCTGATGAGATGACATAGGGTCACAGGTACTAAGAGGAGGCACTGATCTCTGATGAGATGACATAGGGTCACAGGTACTGAGAGGAGGCACTGATCCCTGATGAGACGACAGAGGGTCAGTGGTACTGAGAGGAGGAAATGATCCCTGATGAGATGACAGAGGGTCAGTGGTACTGAGAGGAGGCACTGATCTCTGATGAGATGACAGAGGGTCACAGGAACTGAGAGGAGGCACTGATCTCTGATGAGATGACAGAGGGTCACAGGTACTGAGAGGAGGCACTGATCCCTGATGAGATGACGGAGGGTCACAGGTACTGAGAGGAGGCACTGATCCCTGATGAGATGACGGAGGGTCAGTGGTACTGAGAGGAGGCACTGATCCCTGATGAGATGATAGAGGGTCAGTGGTACTGAGAGGAGGCACTGATCCCTGATGGGATGACAGAGGGTCAGTGGTACTGAGAGGAGGCACTGATCCCTGATGAGATGACAGAGGGTCACAGGTACTGAGAGGAGGCACTGATCCCTGATGAGATGACAGAGGGCCAGTGGTACTGAGAGGAGGCTCTGATCCCTGATGAGATGAGAGAGGGTCACAGGTACTAAGAGGAGGCACTGATCCCTGATGAGATGACAGAGGGTCGGTGGTACTGAGAGGAGGCACTGATCCCTGATGAGATGACAGAGAGTCGGTGGTACTGAGAAGAGGCACTGATCTCTGATAAGATGACAGAGGGTCACAGGTACTGAGAAGAGGCACTGATCCCTGATGAGATGACAGAGGGTCGGTGGTACTGAGAGGAGGCACTGGTCTCTGATGAGATGACAGAGGGTCACAGGTACTGAGAGGAGGCACTGATCCCTGATGAGATGACAGAGGGTCACAGGTACTGAGAGAAGGCACTGATCTCTGATGAGATGACAGAGGGTCACAGGTACTGAGAGGAGGCACTGATCCCTGATGAGATGACAGAGGCTCACAGGGACTGATAGGAGGCACTGATCCCTGATGAGATGACAGAGGGTCAGTGGTACTGAGAGGAGGCACTGATCCCTGATGAGATGACAGAGGGTCAGTGGTACTGAGAGGAGGCACTGATCCCTGATGAGATGACAGAGTGTCACAGGTACTGAGAGGAGGCACTGATCCCTGATGAGATGACAGAGGGTCACAGGTACTGAGAGGAGGCACTGATCACTGATGAGATGACAGATGGTCACAGGTACTGAGAGGAGGCACTGATCCCTGATGAGATGACAGATGGTCACAGGTACTGAGAGGAGGCACTGATCCCTGATGAGATGACAGAGGGTCAGTGGTACTGAGAGGAGGCACTGATCCCTGATGAGATGACAGAGGGTCAGTGGTACTGAGAGGAGGCACTGATCCCTGATGAGATGACAGAGGGTCACAGGTACTGAGAGGAGGCACTGATCCCTGATGAGACGACAGAGGGTCACAGGTACTGAGAGGAGGCACTGATCCCTGATGAGACGACAGAGGGTCACAGATACTGAGAGGAGGCACTGATCGCTGATGAGATGACAGAGGGTCACAGGTACTGAGAGGAGGCACTGATCCCTGATGAGGTGAAAGAGGGTCAGTGGTACTGAGAGGAGGCACTGATCCCTGATGAGGTGACAGAGGGTCAGTGGTACTGAGAGGAAGCACTGATCCCTGATGAGGTGACAGAGGGTCAGTGGTACTGAGAGGAGGCACTGACCCCTGATGAGATGACAGAGGGTCAGTGGAACTGAGAGGAGGCACTGATCCCTGATGAGACGACAGAGGGTCAGTGGTACTGAGAGGAGGCACTGATCTCTGATGAGATGTCAGAGGGTGACAGGTACTGAGAGGAGGCACTGAGACCTGATGAGATGACAGAGGGTCACAGGTACTGGGAGGAGGCACTGATCCCTGATGAGAGGGCAGAGGGTCACAGGTACTGAGAGGAGGCACTGATCTATGATGAGATGACAGAGGGTCACAGGTACTGAGAGGAGGCACTGATCCCTGATGAGATGACAGAGGGTCACAGGTACTGAGAGGAGGCACTGATCTATGATGAGATGACAGAGGGTCACAGGTACTGGGAGGAGGCACTGATCCCTGATGAGATGACAGAGGGTCAGTGGTACTGAGAGGAGGCACTGATCCCTGATGAGATGACAGAGGGTCAGTGGTACTGAGAGGAGGCACTGATCCCTGATGAGATGATAGAGGGTCACAGGTTCTGAGAGGAGGGACTGATCCCTGATGAGAGGGCAGAGGGTCACAGGTACTGAGAGGAGGAACTGATCCCTGATGAGAGGGCAGAGGGTCACAGGTACTGAGAGGAGGCACTGATCCCTGATGAGATGACAGAGGGTCACAGGTACTGGGAGGAGGCACTGTTTCCCTGATGAGATAACAGAGGGTCACAGGTACTGAGAGGAGGAACTGATCCCTGATGAGATGACAGAGGGTCAGTGGTACTGAGAGGAGGAACTGATCCCTGATGAGATGACAGAGGGTCAGTGGTACTGAGAGGAGGCACTGATCCCTGATGAGATGACAGAGGGTCACAGGTACTGAGAGGAGGCACTGATCCCTGATGAGATGACAGAGGGTCACAGGTACTGAGAGGAGGCACTGATCCCTGATGAGATGACAGAGGGTCACAGGTACTGAGAGGAGGCACTGATCCCTGATGAGAGGGCAGAGGGTCAGTGGTACTGAGAGGAGGCACTGATCCCTGATGAGGTGACAGAGGGTCAGTGGTACTGAGAGGAAGCACTGATCCCTGATGAGATGACAGAGGGTCACAGGTACTGGGAGGAGGCACTGATCCCTGATGAGGTGAAAGAGGGTCAGTGGTACTGAGAGGAGGCACTGATCCCTGATGAGATGACAGAGGGTCACAGGTACTGAGAGGAGGCACTGATCTCTGATGAGATGAGAGAGGGCTCAGTGGTACTGAGAGGAGGCACTGATCCCTGATGAGATGACAGAGGGTGACAGGTACTGGGAGGAGGCACTGATCTCTGATGAGATGTCAGAGGGTGACAGGTACTGAGAGGAGGCACTGAGACCTGATGAGATGACAGAGGGTCAGTGGTACTGAGAGGAGGCACTGATCTCTGATGAGATGTCAGAGGGTGACAGGTACTGAGAGGAGGCACTGAGACCTGATGAGATGACAGAGGGTCACAGGTACTGAGAGGAGGCACTGATCCCTGATGAGATGACAGAGGGTCACAGGTACTGGGAGGAGGCACTGATCTCTGATGAGATGTCAGAGGGTGACAGGTACTGAGAGGAGGCTCTGATCCCTGATGAGATGACAGAGGGTCAGTGGTACTGAGAGGAGGCACTGATCTCTGATGAGATGTCAGAGGGTGAGAGGTACTGAGAGGAGGCACTGAGACCTGATGAGATGACAGAGGGTCACAGGTACTAAGAGGAGGCACTGATCCCTGATGAGATGACAGAGGGTCACAGGTACTGGGAGGAGGCACTGATCCCTGATGAGAGGGCAGAGGGTCACAGGTACTGAGAGGAGGCACTGATCTATGATGAGATGACAGAGGGTCAGTGGTACTGAGAGGAGGCACTGATCCCTGATGAGATGACAGAGGGTCACAGGTACTGAGAGGAGGCACTGATCTATGATGAGATGACAGAGGGTCACAGGTACTGGGAGGAGGCACTGATCCCTGATGAGATGACAGAGGGTCAGTGGTACTGAGAGGAGGCACTGATCCCTGATGAGATGATAGAGGGTCACAGGTTCTGAGAGGAGGGACTGATCCCTGATGAGAGGGCAGAGGGTCACAGGTACTGAGAGGAGGAACTGATCCCTGATGAGAGGGCAGAGGGTCACAGGTACTGAGAGGAGGCACTGATCCCTGATGAGATGACAGAGGGTCACAGGTACTGGGAGGAGGCACTGTTTCCCTGATGAGATGACAGAGGGTCAGTGGTACTGAGAGGAGGCACTGATCCCTGATGAGAGGGCAGAGGGTCACAGGTACTGAGAGGAGGAACTGATCCCTGATGAGATGACAGAGGGTCACAGGTACTGAGAGGAGGCACTGATCCCTGATGAGATGACAGAGGGTCACAGGTACTGAGAGGAGGCACTGATCCCTGATGAGACGACAGAGGGTCACAGGTACTGAGAGGAGGCACTGATCCCTGATGAGATGACAGAGGGTCACAGGTACTGAGAGGAGGCACTGATCACTGATGAGACGACAGAGGGTCAGTGGTACTGAGAGGAGGCACCGATCCCTGATGAGACGATAGAGGGTCAGTGGTACTGAGAGGAGGCACTGATCCCTGATGAGACGACAGAGGGTCAGTGGTACTGAGAGGAGGCACCGATCCCTGATGAGATGACAGAGGGTCACAGGTACTGAGAGGAGGCACTGATCCCTGATGAGATGACAGAGGGTCAGTGGTACTGAGAGGAGGCACTGATCCCTGATGAGATGATAGAGGGTCAGTGGTACTGAGAGGAGGCACTGATCTCTGAAGAGATGACAGAGGGTGACAGGCACTGAGAGGAGGCACTGATCCCTGATGAGATGACAGAGGGTCACAGGTACTGAGAGGAGGCACTGATCCCTGATGAGATGAGAGAGGGTCAGTGGTACTGAGAGGAGGCACTGATCCCTGATGAGATGAGAGAGGGTCAGTGGTACTGAGAGGAGGCACTGATCCCTGATGAGATGACAGAGGGTCACAGGTACTGAGAGGAGGCACTGATCACTGATGAGACGACAGAGGGTCAGTGGTACTGAGAGGAGGCACCGATCCCTGATGAGACGATAGAGGGTCAGTGGTACTGAGAGGAGGCACTGATCCCTGATGAGACGACAGAGGGTCAGTGGTACTGAGAGGAGGCACCGATCCCTGATGAGATGACAGAGGGTCACAGGTACTGAGAGGAGGCACTGATCTCTGATGAGATGAGAGAGGGCTCAGTGGTACTGAGAGGAGGCACTGATCCCTGATGAGATGACAGAGGGTCACAGGTACTGAGAGGAAGCACTGATCTCTGATGAGATGACAGAGGGTCAGTGGTACTGAGAGGAGGCAATGATCCCTGATGAGATGACAGAGGGTCACAGGTACTGAGAGGAGGCACTGATCCCTGATGAGATGACAGAAGGTCAGTGGTACTGAGAGGAGGCACTGATCTCTGATGAGATGACAGAGGGTCACAGGTACTGAGAGGAGGCACTGATCCCTGATGAGATGACAGAGGGTCACAGGTACTGAGAGGAGGCACTGATCCCTGATGAGATGACAGAGGGTCACAGGTACTGAGAGGAGGCACTGATCCCTGATGAGATGACAGGGGGTCAGCGGTACTGAGAGGAGGCACTGATCCCTGATGAGATGACAGAGGGTCACAGGTACTGAGAGGAGGCACTGATCCCTGATGAGATGACAGAGGGTCACAGGTACTGAGAGGAGGCACTGATCCCTGATGAGATGAGAGAGGGTCAGTGGTACTGAGAGGAGGCACTGATCTCTGATGAGATGACAGAGGGTCACAGGTACTGAGAGGAGGCACTGATCTCTGATGAGATGACAGAGGGTCAGTGGTACTGAGAGGAGGCACTGATCCCTGATGAGATGACAGAGGGTCGAAGGTACTGAGAGGAGGCACTGATCTCTGATGAGATGACAGAGGGTCAGTGGTACTGAGAGGAGGCACTGATCTATGATGAGATGACAGAGGGTCACAGGTACTGGGAGGAGGCACTGATCCCTGATGAGACGACAGAGGGTCACAGGTATTGAGAGGAGGCACTGATCCCTGATGAGATGACAGAGGGTGACAGGTACTGAGTGGAGGCACTGATCCCTGATGAGGTGACAGAGGGTCAGTGGTACTGAGAGGAGGCACTGATCCCTGATGAGATGACAGAGGGTCACAGGTACTGAGAGGAGGCACTGATCCCTGATGAGATGACAGAGGGTCAGTGGTACTGAGAGGAGGCACTGATCCCTGATGAGACGACAGAGGGTCACAGGTACTGAGAGGAGGCACTGATCCCTGTTGAGAAGACAGAGGGTCACAGGTACTGAGAGGAGGCACTGATCCCTGAGGAGACGACAGAGGGTGACAGGTACTGAGTGGAGGCACTGATCCCTGATGAGGTGACAGAGGGTCAGTGGTACTGAGAGGAGGCACTGATCCCTGATGAGAGGGTAGAGGGTCAGTGGTACTGAGAGGAGGCACTGATCCCTGATGAGAGGGCAGAGGGTCACAGGTACTGAGAGGAGGAACTGATCCCTGATGAGATGACAGAGGGTCAGTGGTACTGAGAGGAGGCACTGATCCCTGATGAGATGACAGAGGGTCACAGGTACTGAGAGGAGGCACTGATCTCTGATGAGATGACAGAGGGTCACAGGTACTGAGAGGAGGCACTGATCCCTGATGAGATGACAGAGGGTCACAGGTACTGAGAGGAGGCACTGATCCCTGATGAGATGAGAGAGGGTCAGTGGTACTGAGAGGAGGCACTGATCTCTGATGAGATGACAGAGGGCACAGGTACTGAGAGGAGGCACTGATCCCTGATGAGATGACAGAGGGTCAGTGGTACTGAGAGGAGGCACTGATCTCTGATGAGATGACAGAGGGTCAGTGGTACTGAGAGGAGGCCCTGATCCCTGATGAGATGAGAGAGGGTCACAGGTACTGAGAGGAGGCACTGATCCCTGATGAGATGACAGAGGGTCAGCGGTACTGAGAGGAGGCACTGATCCCTGATGAGATGACAGAGGGTCACAGGTACTGAGAGGAGGCACTGATCCCTGATGAGATGACAGAGGGTCAGTGTTACTGAGAGGAGGCACTGATCTCTGATGAGATGACAGAGGGTCACAGGTACTGAGAGGAGGCACTGGTCCCTGATGAGATGACAGAGGGCCAGTGGTACTGAGAGGAGGCTCTGATCCCTGATGAGATGAGAGAGGGTCGGTGGTACTGAGAAGAGGCACTGATCTCTGATAAGATGACAGAGGGTCACAGGTACTGAGAAGAGGCACTGATCCCTGATGAGATGACAGAGGGTCAGTGGTACTGAGAGGAGGCACTGATCACTGATGAGATGACAGAGGGTCACAGGTACTGAGAGGAGGCACTGATCCCTGATGAGATGACAGAGGGTCACAGGTACTGAGAGGAGGCACTGATCCCTGATGAGATGACAGAGGGTCAGTGGTACTGAGAGGAGGCACTGATCCCTGATGAGATGAGAGAGGGTCAGTGGTACTGATAGGAGGCACTGATCCCTGATGAGATGACAGAGGGTCAGTGGTACTGAGAGGAGGCACTGATCCCTGATGAGATGACAGAGGGTCACAGGTACTGAGAGGAGGCACTGATCCCTGATGAGACGACAGAGGGTCACAGGTACTGAGAGGAGGCACTGATTACTGATGAGATGACAGAGGGTCACAGGTACTGAGAGGAGGCACTGATCCCTGATGAGATGACAGAGGGTCAGTGGTACTGAGAGGAGGCACTGATCCCTGATGAGATGACAGAGGGTCAGTGGTACTGAGAGGAGTCACTGATCCCTGATGAGATGACAGAGGGTCAGTGGTACTGAGAGGAGGCACTGATCCTGATGAGAGGGCAGAGGGTCACAGGTACTGAGAGGAGGCACTGATCCCTGATGAGATGATAGAGGGACAGTGGTACTGAGAGGAAGCACTGATCCCTGATGAGGTGAAAGAGGGTCACAGGTACTGAGAGGAGGCACTGATCTCTGATGAGATGACAGAGGGTCACAGGTACTGAGAGGAGGCACTGATCCCTGATGAGATGACAGAGGGTCACAGGTACTGAGAGGAGGCACTGATCTCTGATGAGATGACAGAGGGTCAGTGGTACTGAGAGGAAGCACTGATCTCTGATGAGATGACAGAGGGTCAGTGGTACTGAGAGGAGGCACTGATCCCTGATGAGATGACAGAGGGTCACAGGTACTGAGAGGAGGCACTGATCCCTGATGAGATGACAGAGGGTCACAGGTACTGAGAAGAGGCACTGATCCCTGATGAGACGACAGAGGGTCACAGGTATTGAGAGGAGGCACTGATTACTGATGAGATGACAGAGGGTCACAGGTACTGAGAGGAGGCACTGATCCCTGATGAGATGATAGAGGGACAGTGGTACTGAGAGGAGGCACTGATCCCTGATGAGATGATAGAGGGTCAGTGGTACTGAGAGGAGGCACTGATCCCTGATGAGGTGACAGAGGGTCAGTGGTACTGAGAGGAAGCACTGATCCCTGATGAGGTGAAAGAGGGTCAGTGGAACTGAGAGGAGGCACTGATCCCTGATGAGACGACAGAGGGTCAGTGGTACTGAGAGGAGGCACTGATCTCTGATGAGATGACAGAGGGTGACAGGTACTGGGAGGAGGCACTGAGACCTGATGAGATGACAGAGGGTCAGTGGTACTGAGAGGAGGCACTGATCCCTGATGAGACGACAGAGGGTCAGTGGTACTGAGAGGAGGCACTGATCCCTGATGAGACGACAGAGGGTCACAGGTACTGAGAGGAGGCACTGATCTATGATGAGATGACAGAGGGTCACAGGTACTGAGAGGAGGCACTGATCCCTGATGAGACGACAGAGGGTCACAGGTACTGAGAGGAGGCACTGATCTATGATGAGATGACAGAGGGTCACAGGTACTGGGAGGAGGCACTGATCCCTGATGAGATGACAGAGGGTCAGTGGTACTGAGAGGAGGCACTGATCCCTGATGAGATGATAGAGGGTCACAGGTTCTGAGAGGAGGGACTGATCCCTGATGAGAGGGCAGAGAGTCACAGGTACTGAGAGGAGGAACTGATCCCTGATGAGAGGGCAGAGCGTCACAGGTACTGAGAGGAGGCACTGATCCCTGATGAGATGACAGAGGTTCACAGGTACTGGGAGGAGGCACTGTTTCCCTGATGAGATGACAGAGGGTCAGTGGTACTGAAAGGAGGCACTGATCCCTGATGAGAGGGCAGAGGGTCACAGGTACTGAGAGGAGGAACTGATCCCTGATGAGATGACAGAGGGTCAGTGGTACTGAGAGGAGGCACTGATCTCTGATGAGATGACAGAGGGTCACAGGTACTGAGAGGAGGCACTGATCCCTGATGAGACGACAGAGGGTCACAGGTACTGAGAGGAGGCACTGATCCCTGATGAGATGCCAGAGGGTCAGTGGTACTGAGAGGAGGCACTGATCTCTGATGAGATGACAGAGGGTCAGTGGTACTGAGAGGAGGCACTGATCCCTGATGAGATGACAGAGGGTCACAGGTACTGAGAGGAGGCACTGATCCCTGATGAGACGACAGAGGGTCACAGGTACTGAGAGGAGGCACTGATCTCTGATGAGATGACAGAGGGTCAGTGGTACTGAGAGGAGGCACTGATCCCTGATGAGATGATAGAGGGCCAGTGGTACTGAGAGGAGGCACTGATCCCTGATGAGATGATAGAGGGTCAGTGGTACTGAGAGGAGGCACTGATCTCTGATGAGATGACAGAGGGTCACAGGTACTGAGAGGAGGCACTGATCCCTGATGAGATGACAGAGGGTCAGTGGTACTGAGAGGAGTCACTGATCCCTGATGAGATGACAGAGGGTCACAGGTACTGAGAGGAGGCACTGATCCCTGATGAGATGAGAGAGGGTCAGTTGTACTGAGAGGAGGCACTGATCCCTGATGAGATGACAGAGGGTCACAGGTACTGAGAGGAGGCACTGATCCCTGATGAGACGACAGAGGGGCACAGGTACTGAGAGGAGGCACTGATCCCTGATGAGATGACAGAGGGTCAGTGGTACTGAGAGGAGGCACTGATCTCTGATGAGATGACAGAGGGTCAGTGGTACTGAGAGGAGGCACTGATCCCTGATGAGATGAGAGAGGGTCACAGGTACTGAGAGGAGGCACTGATCCCTGATGAGATGACAGAGGGTCAGCGGTACTGAGAGGAAGCACTGATCCCTGATGAGATGACAGAGGGTCAGTGGTACTGAGAGGAGGCACTGATCTCTGATGAGATGACAGAGGGTCACAGGTACTGAGAGGAGGCACTGATCCCTGATGAGATGACAGAGGGTCCGTGGTACTGAGAGGAGGCTCTGATCCCTGATGAGATGACAGAGGGTCACAGGTACTGAGAGGAGGCACTGATCTCTGATGAGATGACAGAGGGTCAGTGGTACTGAGAGGAGGCACTGATCTCTGATGAGAGGGCAGAGGGTCACAGGTACTGAGAGGAGTCACTGGTCTCTGATGAGATGACAGAGGGTCACAGGTACTGAGAGGAGTCACTGATCCCTGATGAGATGACAGAGGGTCAGTGGTACTGAGAGGAGGCACTGATCTATGATGAGATGACAGAGGGTCACAGGTACTGAGAGGAGGCACTGATCCCTGATGTGATGACAGAGGGTCACAGGTACTGAGAGGAGGCACTGATCCCTGATGAGATGAGAGAGGGTCAGTTGTACTGAGAGGAGGCACTGATCCCTGATGAGATGACAGAGGGTCACAGGTACTGAGAGGAGGCACTGATCCCTGATGAGACGACAGAGGGGCACAGGTACTGAGAGGAGGCACTGATCCCTGATGAGATGACAGAGGGTCAGTGGTACTGAGAGGAGGCACTGATCTCTGATGAGATGACAGAGGGTCAGTGGTACTGAGAGGAGGCACTGATCCCTGATGAGATGAGAGAGGGTCACAGGTACTGAGAGGAGGCACTGATCCCTGATGAGATGACAGAGGGTCAGCGGTACTGAGAGGAAGCACTGATCCCTGATGAGATGACAGAGGGTCAGTGGTACTGAGAGGAGGCACTGATCCCTGATGAGATGACAGAGGGTCACAGGTACTGAGAGGAGGCACTGATCCCTGATGAGATGACAGAGGGTCCGTGGTACTGAGAGGAGGCTCTGATCCCTGATGAGATGACAGAGGGTCACAGGTACTGAGAGGAGGCACTGATCCCTGATGAGATGACAGAGGGTCCGTGGTACTGAGAGGAGGCACTGATCCCTGATGAGATGACAGAGGGTCACAGGTACTGAGAGGAGGCACTGATCCCTGATGAGATGACAGAGGGTCCGTGGTACTGAGAGGAGGCTCTGATCCCTGATGAGATGACAGAGGGTCACAGGTACTGAGAGGAGGCACTGATCCCTGATGAGATGACAGAGGGTCCGTGGTACTGAGAGGAGGCACTGATCCCTGATGAGATGACAGAGGGTCACAGGTACTGAGAGGAGGCACTGATCCCTGATGAGATGACAGAGGGTCCGTGGTACTGATAGGAGGCTCTGATCCCTGATGAGATGACAGAGGGTCACAGGTACTGAGAGGAGGCACTGATCTCTGATGAGATGACAGAGGGTCAGTGGTACTGAGAGGAGGCACTGATCTCTGATGAGAGGGCAGAGGGTCACAGGTACTGAGAGGAGGCACTGATCCCTGAAGAGATGACAGAGGGTCAGTGGTACTGAGAGGAGGCACTGATCTCTGATGAGATGACAGAGGGTGATAGGTACTGAGAGGAGGCACTGATCCCTGATGAGATGACGGAGGGTCAGTGGTACTGAGAGGAGGCACTGATCCCTGATGAGATGACAGAGGGTCACAGGTACTGAGAGGAGGCACTGATCCCTGATGAGATGACAGAGGGACAGTGGTACTGAGAGGAGGCACTGATCTCTGATGAGATGACATAGGGTCACAGGTACTAAGAGGAGGCACTGATCTCTGATGAGATGACATAGGGTCACAGGTACTGAGAGGAGGCACTGATCCCTGATGAGACGACAGAGGGTCAGTGGTACTGAGAGGAGGAAATGATCCCTGATGAGATGACGGAGGGTCAGTGGTACTGAGAGGAGGCACTGATCCCTGATGAGATGACGGAGGGTCAGTGGTACTGAGAGGAGGCACTGATCCCTGATGGGATGACAGAGGGTCAGTGGTACTGAGAGGAGGCACTGATCCCTGATGAGATGACAGAGGGTCACAGGTACTGAGAGGAGGCACTGACCCCTGATGAGATGACAGAGGGTCACAGGTACTGAGAGGAGGCACTGACCCCTGATGAGATGACAGAGGGTCACAGGTACTGAGAGGAGGCACTAATCTCTGATGAGATGAGAGAGGGTTCAGTGGTACTGAGAGGAGGCACTGATCCCTGATGAGATGACAGAGGGTCAGTGGTACTGAGAGGAGGCACTGATCTCTGATGAGATGACAGAGGGTCACAGGAACTGAGAGGAGGCACTGATCCCTGATGAGATGACAGAGGGTGACAGGTACTGAGAGGAGGCGCTGATCTCTGATGAGATGACAGAGGGTCACAGGTACTGAGAGGAAGCACTGATCTCTGATGAGATGACAGAGGGTCAGTGGTACTGAGAGGAGGCACTGACCCCTGATGAGATGACAGAGGGTCACAGGTACTGAGAGGAGGCACTGATCTCTGATGAGATGAGAGAGGGTTCAGTGGTACTGAGAGGAGGCACTGATCCCTGATGAGATGACAGAGGGTCACAGGTACTGAGAGGAGGCACTGATCTCTGATGAGATGACAGAGGGTCACAGGTACTGAGAGGAGGCACTGATCCCTGATGAGATGACAGAGGGTCAGTGGTACTGAGAGGAGGCACTGATCCCTGATGAGATGACAGAGGGTCAGTGGTACGAGAGGAGGCACTGATCCCTGATGAGATGGCAGAGGGTCACAGGTACTGAGAGGAGGCACTGATCTCTGATGAGATGACAGAGGGTCACAGGTACTGAGAGGAGGCACTGATCTCTGATGAGATGAGAGAGGGTTCAGTGGTACTGAGAGGAGGCACTGATCCCTGATGAGATGACAGAGGGTCAGTGGTACTGAGAGGAGGCACTGATCCTGATGAGATGACAGAGGGTCCGTGGTACTGAGAGGAGGCACTGATCCCTGTTGTGATGACAGAGGGTCAGTGGTACTGAGTCGATGCACTGACCCCTGATGAGATGACAGAGGGTCACAGGTACGGAGAGGAGGCACTGACCCCTGATGAGATGACAGAGGGTCACAGGTACTGAGAGGAGGCACTGATCTCTGATGAGATGAGAGAGGGCTCAGTGGTACTGAGAGGAGGCACTGATCCCTGATGAGATGACAGAGGGTCACAGGTACTGAGAGGAGGCACTGATCTCTGATGAGATGACAGAGGGTCACAGGTACTGAGAGGAAGCACTGATCCCTGATGAGATGACAGAGGGTCAGTGGTACTGAGAGGAGGCACTGACCCCTGATGAGATGACAGAGGGTCACAGGTACTGAGAGGAGGCACTGATCCCTGATGAGATGACAGAGGGTCCGTGGTACTGAGAGGAGGCACTGATCCCTGATGAGATGACAGAGGGTCACAGGTACTGAGAGGAGGCACTGATCCCTGATGAGATGACAGAGGGTCACAGGTACTGAGAGGAGGCACTGATCCCTGATGAGATGACAGAGGGTCCGTGGTACTGAGAGGAGGCTCTGATCCCTGATGAGATGACAGAGGGTCACAGGTACTGAGAGGAGGCACTGATCCCTGATGAGATGACAGAGGGTCCGTGGTACTGAGAGGAGGCACTGATCCCTGATGAGATGACAGAGGGTCACAGGTACTGAGAGGAGGCACTGATCCCTGATGAGATGACAGAGGGTCCGTGGTACTGAGAGGAGGCTCTGATCCCTGATGAGATGACAGAGGGTCACAGGTACTGAGAGGAGGCACTGATCCCTGATGAGATGACAGAGGGTCCGTGGTACTGAGAGGAGGCACTGATCCCTGATGAGATGACAGAGGGTCACAGGTACTGAGAGGAGGCACTGATCCCTGATGAGATGACAGAGGGTCCGTGGTACTGATAGGAGGCTCTGATCCCTGATGAGATGACAGAGGGTCACAGGTACTGAGAGGAGGCACTGATCTCTGATGAGATGACAGAGGGTCAGTGGTACTGAGAGGAGGCACTGATCTCTGATGAGAGGGCAGAGGGTCACAGGTACTGAGAGGAGGCACTGATCCCTGAAGAGATGACAGAGGGTCAGTGGTACTGAGAGGAGGCACTGATCTCTGATGAGATGACAGAGGGTGATAGGTACTGAGAGGAGGCACTGATCCCTGATGAGATGACGGAGGGTCAGTGGTACTGAGAGGAGGCACTGATCCCTGATGAGATGACAGAGGGTCACAGGTACTGAGAGGAGGCACTGATCCCTGATGAGATGACAGAGGGACAGTGGTACTGAGAGGAGGCACTGATCTCTGATGAGATGACATAGGGTCACAGGTACTAAGAGGAGGCACTGATCTCTGATGAGATGACATAGGGTCACAGGTACTGAGAGGAGGCACTGATCCCTGATGAGACGACAGAGGGTCAGTGGTACTGAGAGGAGGAAATGATCCCTGATGAGATGACGGAGGGTCAGTGGTACTGAGAGGAGGCACTGATCCCTGATGAGATGACGGAGGGTCAGTGGTACTGAGAGGAGGCACTGATCCCTGATGGGATGACAGAGGGTCAGTGGTACTGAGAGGAGGCACTGATCCCTGATGAGATGACAGAGGGTCACAGGTACTGAGAGGAGGCACTGACCCCTGATGAGATGACAGAGGGTCACAGGTACTGAGAGGAGGCACTGACCCCTGATGAGATGACAGAGGGTCACAGGTACTGAGAGGAGGCACTAATCTCTGATGAGATGAGAGAGGGTTCAGTGGTACTGAGAGGAGGCACTGATCCCTGATGAGATGACAGAGGGTCAGTGGTACTGAGAGGAGGCACTGATCTCTGATGAGATGACAGAGGGTCACAGGAACTGAGAGGAGGCACTGATCCCTGATGAGATGACAGAGGGTGACAGGTACTGAGAGGAGGCGCTGATCTCTGATGAGATGACAGAGGGTCACAGGTACTGAGAGGAAGCACTGATCTCTGATGAGATGACAGAGGGTCAGTGGTACTGAGAGGAGGCACTGACCCCTGATGAGATGACAGAGGGTCACAGGTACTGAGAGGAGGCACTGATCTCTGATGAGATGAGAGAGGGTTCAGTGGTACTGAGAGGAGGCACTGATCCCTGATGAGATGACAGAGGGTCACAGGTACTGAGAGGAGGCACTGATCTCTGATGAGATGACAGAGGGTCACAGGTACTGAGAGGAGGCACTGATCCCTGATGAGATGACAGAGGGTCAGTGGTACTGAGAGGAGGCACTGATCCCTGATGAGATGACAGAGGGTCAGTGGTACGAGAGGAGGCACTGATCCCTGATGAGATGGCAGAGGGTCACAGGTACTGAGAGGAGGCACTGATCTCTGATGAGATGACAGAGGGTCACAGGTACTGAGAGGAGGCACTGATCTCTGATGAGATGAGAGAGGGTTCAGTGGTACTGAGAGGAGGCACTGATCCCTGATGAGATGACAGAGGGTCAGTGGTACTGAGAGGAGGCACTGATCCTGATGAGATGACAGAGGGTCCGTGGTACTGAGAGGAGGCACTGATCCCTGTTGTGATGACAGAGGGTCAGTGGTACTGAGTCGATGCACTGACCCCTGATGAGATGACAGAGGGTCACAGGTACGGAGAGGAGGCACTGACCCCTGATGAGATGACAGAGGGTCACAGGTACTGAGAGGAGGCACTGATCTCTGATGAGATGAGAGAGGGCTCAGTGGTACTGAGAGGAGGCACTGATCCCTGATGAGATGACAGAGGGTCACAGGTACTGAGAGGAGGCACTGATCTCTGATGAGATGACAGAGGGTCACAGGTACTGAGAGGAAGCACTGATCCCTGATGAGATGACAGAGGGTCAGTGGTACTGAGAGGAGGCACTGACCCCTGATGAGATGACAGAGGGTCACAGATACTGAGAGGAGGCACTGATCTCTGATGAGATGAGAGAGGGTTCAGTGGTACTGAGAGGAGGCACTGATCCCTGATGAGATGACAGAGGGTCACAGGTACTGAGAGGAGGCACTGATCTCTGATGAGATGATAGAGGGTCACAGGTACTGAGAGGAGGCACTGATCCCTGATGAGACGACAGAGGGTCACAGGTAATGAGAGGAGGCACTGATCCCACCCTGATGAGATGACAGAGGGTGACAGGTACTGAGTGGAGGCACTGATCCCTGATGAGGTGACAGAGGGTTAGTGGTACTGAGAGGAGGCACTGATCCCTGATGAGATGACGGAGGGTCAGTGGTACTGAGAGGAGGCACTGATCTCTGATGAGATGACAGAGGGTCACAGGTACTGAGAGGAGGCACTGATCCCTGATGAGATGACAGAGGGACAGTGGTACTGAGAGGAGGCACTGATCTCTGATGAGATGACAGAGGGTCACAGGAACTTAGAGGAGGCACTGATCTCTGATGAGATGACAGAGGGTCACAGGTACTGAGAGGAGGCACTGATCCCTGATGAGATGACAGAGGGTCACAGGTACTGAGAGGAGGCACTGATCCCTGATGAGATGACAGAGGGTCACAGGTACTGAGAGGAGGCACTGATCCCTGATGAGATGACAGGGGGTCAGCGGTACTGAGAGGAGGCACTGATCCCTGATGAGATGACAGAGGGTCACAGGTACTGAGAGGAGGCACTGATCCCTGATGAGATGACAGAGGGTCACAGGTACTGAGAGGAGGCACTGATCCCTGATGAGATGAGAGAGGGTCAGTGGTACTGAGAGGAGGCACTGATCTCTGATGAGATGACAGAGGGTCACAGGTACTGAGAGGAGGCACTGATCTCTGATGAGATGACAGAGGGTCAGTGGTACTGAGAGGAGGCACTGATCCCTGATGAGATGACAGAGGGTCAGTGGTACTGAGAGGAGGCACTGATCCCTGATGAGATGACAGAGGGTCAAAGGTACTGAGAGGAGGCACTGATCCCTGATGAGATGACAGAGGGTCAGTGGTACTGAGAGGAGGCACTGATCCCTGATGAGATGACAGAGGGTCAGTGGTACTGAGAGGAGGCACTGATCCCTGATGAGATGACAGAGGGTCAGTGGTACTGAGAGGAGGCACTGATCCCTGATGAGATGACAGAGGGTCAGTGGTACTGAGAGGAGGCACTGATCCCTGATGAGATGACAGAGGGTCACAGGTACTGAGTGGAGGCACTGATCCCTGATGAGGTGACAGAGGGTCAGTGGTACTGAGAGGAGGCACTGATCCCTGATGAGATGACAGAGGGTCAAAGGTACTGAGAGGAGGCACTGATCCCTGATGAGACGACAGAGGGTCACAGGTATTGAGAGGAGGCACTGATTACTGATGAGATGACAGAGGGTCACAGGTACTGAGAGGAGGCACTGATTACTGATGAGATGACAGAGGGTCACAGGTACTGAGAGGAGGCACTGATCTCTGATGAGATGACAGAGGGTCAGTGGTACTGAGAGGAGGCACTGATCCCTGATGAGATGACAGAGGGTCACAGGTACTGAGAGGAGGCACTGATCCCTGTTGAGAAGACAGAGGGTCACAGGTACTGAGAGGAGGCACTGATCCCTGATGAGACGACAGAGGGTCACAGGTATTGAGAGGAGGCACTGATCCCTGATGAGATGACAGAGGGTGACAGGTACTGAGTGGAGGCACTGATCCCTGATGAGGTGACAGAGGGTCACAGGTACTGAGAGGAGGCACTGATCCCTGATGAGACGACAGAGGGTCACAGGTACTGAGAGGAGGCACTGATTACTGATGAGATGACAGAGGGTCACAGGTACTGAGAGGAGGCACTGATCTCTGATGAGATGACAGAGGGTCAGTGGTACTGAGAGGAGGCACTGATCCCTGATGAGATGACAGAGGGTCACAGGTACTGAGAGGAGGCACTGATCCCTGTTGAGAAGACAGAGGGTCACAGGTATTGAGAGGAGGCACTGATCCCTGATGAGATGACAGAGGGTGACAGGTACTGAGTGGAGGCACTGATCCCTGATGAGGTGACAGAAGGTCAGTGGTACTGAGAGGAGGCACTGATCCCTGATGAGATGACAGAGGGTCACAGGTACTGAGAGGAGGCACTGATCCCTGATGAGATGAGAGAGGGTCAGTGGTACTGAGAGGAGGCACTGATCCCTGATGAGATGACAGAGGGTCAGTGGTACTGAGAGGAGGCACTGATCCCTGATGAGATGACAGAGTGTCACAGGTACTGAGAGGAGGCACTGATCCCTGATGAGACGACAGAGGGTCACAGGTACTGAGAGGAGGCACTGATCCCTGATGAGATGAGAGAGGGTCGGTGGTACTGAGAGGAGGCACTGATCCCTGATGAGATGACAGAGGGTCACAGGTACTGAGAGGAGGCACTGATCCCTGTTGAGAAGACAGAGGGTCACAGGTACTGAGAGGAGGCACTGATCCCTGATGAGACGACAGAGGGCCACAGGTATTGAGAGGAGGCACTGATCCCTGATGAGATGACAGAGGGTCAGTGGTACTGAGAGGAGGCACTGATCCCTGATGAGATGACAGAGGGTCACAGGTACTGAGAGGAGGCACTGATCCCTGATGAGATGAGAGAGGGTCAGTGGTACTGAGAGGAGGCACTGATCCCTGATGAGATGACAGAGGGTCACAGGTACTGAGAGGAGGCACTGATCCCTGATGAGACGACAGAGGGGCACAGGTACTGAGAGGAGGCACTGATCCCTGATGAGACGACAGAGGGGCACAGGTACTGAGAGGAGGCACTGATCCCTGATGAGATGACAGAGGGTCACAGGTACTGAGAGGAGGCACTGATCCCTGATGAGATGAGAGAGGGTCAGTGGTACTGAGAGGAGGCACTGATCCCTGATGAGATGACAGAGGGTCACAGGTACTGAGAGGAGGCACTGATCCCTGATGAGACGACAGAGGGGCACAGGTACTGAGAGGAGGCACTGATCCCTGATGAGACGACAGAGGGTCACAGGTACTGAGTGGAGGCACTGATCCCTGATGAGGTGACAGAAGGTCAGTGGTACTGAGAGGAGGCACTGATCCCTGATGAGATGACAGAGGGTCACAGGTACTGAGAGGAGGCACTGATCCCTGATGAGATGAGAGAGGGTCAGTGGTACTGAGAGGAGGCACTGATCCCTGATGAGATGACAGAGGGTCACAGGTACTGAGAGGAGGCACTGATCCCTGATGAGACGACAGAGGGGCACAGGTACTGAGAGGAGGCACTGATCCCTGATGAGATGACAGAGGGTCAGTGGTACTGAGAGGAGGCACTGATCTCTGATGAGATGACAGAGGGTCAGTGGTACTGAGAGGAGGCCCTGATCCCTGATGAGATGAGAGAGGGTCACAGGTACTGAGAGGAGGCACTGATCCCTGATGAGATGACAGAGGGTCAGCGGTACTGAGAGGAGGCACTGATCCCTGATGAGATGACAGAGGGTCACAGGTACTGAGAGGAGGCACTGATCCCTGATGAGATGACAGAGGGTCAGTGGTACTGAGAGGAGGCACTGATCTCTGATGAGATGACAGAGGGTCACAGGTACTGAGAGGAGGCACTGGTCCCTGATGAGATGACAGAGGGCCAGTGGTACTGAGAGGAGGCTCTGATCCCTGATGAGATGAGAGAGGGTCGGTGGTACTGAGAAGAGGCACTGATCTCTGATAAGATGACAGAGGGTCACAGGTACTGAGAAGAGGCACTGATCCCTGATGAGATGACAGAGGGTCAGTGGTACTGAGGGGAGGCACTGATCACTGATGAGATGACAGAGGGTCACAGGTACTGAGAGGAGGCACTGATCCCTGATGAGATGACAGAGGGTCACAGGTACTGAGAGGAGGCACTGATCCCTGATGAGACGACAGAGGGTCACAGGTACTGAGAGGAGGCACTGATCCCTGATGAGATGACAGAGGGTCAGTGGTACTGAGAGGAGGCACTGATCCCTGATGAGATGAGAGAGGGTCAGTGGTACTGAGAGGAGGCACTGATCCCTGATGAGATGACAGAGGGTCACAGGTACTGATAGGAGGCACTGATCCCTGATGAGATGACAGAGGGTCAGTGGTACTGAGAGGAGGCACTGATCCCTGATGAGAGGGCAGAGGGTCACAGGTACTGAGAGGAGGCACTGATCCCTGATGAGATGACAGAGGGTCACAGGTACTGAGAGGAGGCACTGATCCCTGATGAGATGACAGAGGGTCAGTGGTACTGAGAGGAGGCACTGATCCCTGATGAGATGAGAGAGGGTCAGTGGTACTGAGAGGAGGCACTGATCCCTGATGAGATGACAGAGGGTCACAGGTACTGATAGGAGGCACTGATCCCTGATGAGATGACAGAGGGTCAGTGGTACTGAGAGGAGGCACTGATCCCTGATGAGAGGGCAGAGGGTCACAGGTACTGAGAGGAGGCACTGATCCCTGATGAGATGACAGAGGGTCACAGGTACTGAGAGGAGGCACTGATCCCTGATGAGACGACAGAGGGTCACAGGTACTGAGAGGAGGCACTGATTACTGATGAGATGACAGAGGGTCACAGGTACTGAGAGGAGGCACTGATCCCTGATGAGATGACAGAGGGTCAGTGGTACTGAGAGGAGGCACTGATCCCTGATGAGATGACAGAGGGTCAGTGGTACTGAGAGGAGGTACTGATCCCTGATGAGATGACAGAGGGTCACAGGTACTGAGAGGAGGCACTGATCCCTGATGAGACGACAGAGGGTCACAGGTACTGAGAGGAGGCACTGATCCCTGATGAGATGACAGAGGGTCAGTGGTACTGAGAGGAGGCACTGATCCCTGATGAGATGACAGAGGGTGACAGGTACTGAGTGGAGGCACTGATCCCTGATGAGACGACAGAGGGTCACAGGTACTGAGAGGAGGCACTGATCCCTGATGAGACGACAGAGGGTCACAGGTACTGAGAGGAGGCACTGATCCCTGATGAGACGACAGAGGGTCAGTGGTACTGAGAGGAGGCACTGATCCCTGATGAGATGATAGAGGGACAGTGGTACTGAGAGGAAGCACTGATCCCTGATGAGGTGAAAGAGGGTCAGTGGTACTGAGAGGAGGCACTGATCCCTGATGAGGTGACAGAGGGTCAGTGGTACTGAGAGGAGGCACTGATCCCTGATGAGACGACAGAGGGTCAGTGGTACTGAGAGGAGGCACTGATCTCTGATGAGATGACAGAGGGTGACAGGTACTGGGAGGAGGCACTGATACCTGATGAGATGACAGAGGGTCACAGGTACTGAGAGGAGGCACTGATCCCTGATGAGATGACAGAGGGTCACAGGTACTGGGAGGAGGCACTGATCCCCGATGAGAGGGCAGAGGGTCACAGGTACTGAGAGGAGGCACTGATCCCTGATGAGTTGAAAGAGGGTCAGTGGAACTGAGAGGAGGCACTGATCCCTGATGAGACGACAGAGGGTCAGTGGTACTGAGAGGAGGCACTGATCTCTGATGAGATGACAGAGGGTGACAGGTACTGGGAGGAGGCACTGAGACCTGATGAGATGACAGAGGGTCACAGGTACTGAGAGGAGGCACTGATCCCTGATGAGATGACAGAGGGTCACAGGTACTGGGAGGAGGCACTGATCCCCGATGAGAGGGCAGAGGGTCACAGGTACTGAGAGGAGGCACTGATCTATGATGAGATGACAGAGGGTCACAGGTACTGAGAGGAGGCACTGATCCCTGATGAGACGACAGAGGGTCACAGGTACTGAGAGGAGGCACTGATCTATGATGAGATGACAGAGGGTCACAGGTACTGGGAGGAGGCACTGATCCCTGATGAGATGACAGAGGGTCAGTGGTACTGAGAGGAGGCACTGATCCCTGATGAGATGATAGAGGGTCACAGGTTCTGAGAGGAGGGACTGATCCCTGATGAGAGGGCAGAGGGTCACAGGTACTGAGAGGAGGAACTGATCCCTGATGAGAGGGCAGAGGGTCACAGGTACTGAGAGGAGGCACTGATCCCTGATGAGATGACAGAGGGTCACAGGTACTGGGAGGAGGCACTGTTTCCCTGATGAGATGACAGAGGGTCAGTGGTACTGAGAGGAAGCACTGATCCCTGATGAGAGGGCAGAGGGTCACAGGTACTGAGAGGAGGAACTGATCTCTGATGAGATGACAGAGGGTCAGTGGTACTGAGAGGAGGCACTGATCTCTGATGAGATGACAGAGGGTCACAGGTACTGAGAGGAGGCACTGATCCCTGATGAGATGACAGAGGGTCACAGGTACTGAGAGGAGGCACTGATCCCTGATGAGATGCCAGAGGGTCAGTGGTACTGAGAGGAGGCACTGATCCCTGATGAGACGACAGAGGGTCACAGGTACTGAGAGGAGGCACTGATCCCTGATGAGACGACAGAGGGTCACAGGTACTGAGAGGAGGCACTGATCCCTGATGAGATGCCAGAGGGTCAGTGGTACTGAGAGGAGGCACTGATCTCTGATGAGATGACAGAGGGTCAGTGGTACTGAGAGGAGGCACTGATCCCTGATGAGACGACAGAGGGTCACAGGTACTGAGAGGAGGCACTGATCTCTGATGAGATGACAGAGGGTCAGTGGTACTGAGAGGAGGCACTGATCCCTGATGAGACGACAGAGGGTCACAGGTACTGAGAGGAGGCACTGATCCCTGATGAGATGACAGAGGGTGACAGGTACTGAGAGGAGGCACTGATCCCTGATGAGATGATAGAGGGCCAGTGGTACTGAGAGGAGGCACTGATTCCTGATGAGATGATAGAGGGTCAGTGGTACTGAGAGGAGGCACTGATCTCTGATGAGATGACAGAGGGTGACAGGTACTGAAAGGAGGCACTGATCCCTGATGAGATGACAGAGGGTCAGTGGTACTGAGAGGAGGCACTGATCCCTGATGAGATGACAGAGGGTCAGTGGTACTGAGAGGAGGCGCTGATCCCCAATGAGATGACAGAGGGGCACAGGTACTGAGAGGAGGCACTGATCCCTGATGAGACGACAGAGGGGCACAGGTACTGAGAGGAGGCACTGATCCCTGATGAGATGACAGAGGGTCAGTGGTACTGAGAGGAGGCACTGATCTCTGATGAGATGACAGAGGGTCAGTGGTACTGAGAGGAGGCACTGATCCCTGATGAGATGAGAGAGGGTCACAGGTACTGAGAGGAGGCACTGATCCCTGATGAGATGACAGAGGGTCAGCGGTACTGAGAGGAAGCACTGATCCCTGATGAGATGACAGAGGGTCAGTGGTACTGAGAGGAGGCACTGATCTCTGATGAGATGACAGAGGGTCACAGGTACTGAGAGGAGGCACTGATCCCTGATGAGATGACAGAGGGTCCGTGGTACTGAGAGGAGGCTCTGATCCCTGATGAGATGACAGAGGGTCACAGGTACTGAGAGGAGGCACTGATCTCTGATGAGATGACAGAGGGTCAGTGGTACTGAGAGGAGGCACTGATCTCTGATGAGATGACAGAGGGTCACAGGTACTGAGAGGAGGCACTGATCCCTGAAGAGATGACAGAGGGTCAGTGGTACTGAGAGGAGGCACTGATCTCTGATGAGATGACAGAGGGTGATAGGTACTGAGAGGAGGCACTGATCCCTGATGAGATGACGGAGGGTCAGTGGTACTGAGAGGAGGCACTGATCCCTGATGAGATGACAGAGGGTCACAGGTACTGAGAGGAGGCACTGATCCCTGAAGAGATGACAGAGGGTCAGTGGTACTGAGAGGAGGCACTGATCTCTGATGAGATGACAGAGGGTGATAGGTACTGAGAGGAGGCACTGATCCCTGATGAGATGACGGAGGGTCAGTGGTACTGAGAGGAGGCACTGATCCCTGATGAGATGACAGAGGGTCACAAGGACTGAGAGGAGGCACTGATCCCTGAAGAGATGACAGAGGGTCAGTGGTACTGAGAGGAGGCACTGATCTCTGATGAGATGACAGAGGGTGATAGGTACTGAGAGGAGGCACTGATCCCTGATGAGATGACGGAGGGTCAGTGGTACTGAGAGGAGGCACTGATCCCTGATGAGGTGACAGAGGGTCAGTGGAACTGAGAGGAGGCACTGATCCCTGATGAGATGACAGAGGGTCACAGGTACTGAGAGGAGGCACTGAACCCTGATGAGACGACAGAGGGTCACAGGTACTGAGAGGAGGCACTGATCCCTGATGAGATGACAGAGGGACAGTGGTACTGAGAGGAGGCACTGATCTCTGATGAGATGACATAGGGTCACAGGTACTAAGAGGAGGCACTGATCTCTGATGAGATGACATAGGGTCACAGGTACTGAGAGGAGGCACTGATCCCTGATGAGACGACAGAGGGTCAGTGGTACTGAGAGGAGGAAATGATCCCTGATGAGATGACAGAGGGTCAGTGGTACTGAGAGGAGGCACTGATCTCTGATGAGATGACAGAGGGTCACAGGAACTGAGAGGAGGCACTGATCTCTGATGAGATGACAGAGGGTCACAGGTACTGAGAGGAGGCACTGATCCCTGATGAGATGACGGAGGGTCACAGGTACTGAGAGGGGACACTGATCTCTGATGAGATGACAGAGGGTCACAGGTACTGAGAGGAGGCACTGATCTCTGATGAGATGAGAGAGGGTTCAGTGGTACTGAGAGGAGGCACTGATCCCTGATGAGATGACAGAGGGACAGTGGTACTGAGAGGAGGCACTGATCTCTGATGAGATGACAGAGGGTCACAGGAACTGAGAGGAGGCGCTGATCTCTGATGAGATGACAGAGGGTCACAGGTACTGAGAGGAGGCACTAATCTCTGATGAGATGAGAGAGGGTTCAGTGGTACTGAGAGGAGGCACTGATCCCTGATGAGATGACAGAGGGTGACAGGTACTGAGAGGAGGCACTGATCTCTGATGAGATGACAGAGGGTCACAGGTACTGAGAGGAAGCACTGATCTCTGATGAGATGACAGAGGGTCAGTGGTACTGAGAGGAGGCACTGACCCCTGATGAGATGACAGAGGGTCACAGGTACTGAGAGGAGGCACTGATCTCTGATGAGATGAGAGAGGGTTCAGTGGTACTGAGAGGAGGCACTGATCCCTGATGAGATGACAGAGGGTCAGTGGTACGAGAGGAGGCACTGATCCCTGATGAGATGACAGAGGGTCACAGGTACTGAGAGGAGGCACTGATCTCTGATGAGATGACAGAGGGTCACAGGTACTGAGAGGAGGCACTGATCCCTGATGAGATGACAGAGGGTCAGTGGTACTGAGAGGAGGCACTGATCCCTGATGAGATGACAGAGGGTCAGTGGTACTGAGAGGAGGCACTGATCCCTGATGAGATGACAGAGGGCCACAGGTACGGAGAGGAGGCACTGACCCCTGATGAGATGACAGAGGGTCACAGGTACTGAGAGGAGGCACTGATCTCTGATGAGATGAGAGAGGGCTCAGTGGTACTGAGAGGAGGCACTGATCCCTGATGAGATGACAGAGGGTCACAGGTACTGAGAGGAGGCACTGATCTCTGATGAGATGACAGAGGGTCACAGGTACGGAGAGGAGGCACTGATCCCTGATGAGATGACAGAGGGTCACAGGTACTGAGAGGAGGCACTGATCTCTGATGAGATGAGAGAGGGCTCAGTGGTACTGAGAGGAGGCACTGATCCCTGATGAGATGACAGAGGGTCACAGGTACTGAGAGGAGGCACTGATCTCTGATGAGATGACAGAGGGTCACAGGTACTGAGAGGAAGCACTGATCTCTGATGAGATGAGAGAGGGCTCAGTGGTACTGAGAGGAGGCACTGATCCCTGATGAGATGACAGAGGGTCACAGGTACTGAGAGGAGGCA
Source organism: Lissotriton vulgaris (assembly GCF_964263255.1). Lineage (NCBI taxonomy): Eukaryota > Metazoa > Chordata > Amphibia > Caudata > Salamandridae > Lissotriton > Lissotriton vulgaris. The sequence goes on along the minus strand of NC_141695.1, from coordinate 1,773,562,782 downwards.
CTGATCTCTGATGAGATGAGAGAGGGCTCAGTGGTACTGAGAGGAGGCACTGATCCCTGATGAGATGACAGAGGGTCACAGGTACTGAGAGGAGGCACTGATCTCTGATGAGATGAGAGAGGGCTCAGTGGTACTGAGAGGAGGCACTGATCCCTGATGAGATGACAGAGGGTCACAGGTACTGAGAGGAGGCACTGACCCCTGATGAGATGACAGAGGGTCACAGGTACGGAGAGGAGGCACTGATCCCTGATGAGATGACAGAGGGTCATAGGTACTGAGAGGAGGCACTGATCTCTGATGAGATGAGAGAGGGCTCAGTGGTACTGAGAGGAGGCACTGATCCCTGATGAGATGACAGAGGGTCACAGGTACTGAGAGGAGGCACTGATCTCTGATGAGATGACAGAGGGTCACAGGTACTGAGAGGAAGCACTGATCCCTGATGAGATGACAGAGGGTCAGTGGTACTGAGAGGAGGCACTGACCCCTGATGAGATGACAGAGGGTCACAGATACTGAGAGGAGGCACTGATCTCTGATGAGATGAGAGAGGGTCACAGGTACTGAGAGGAGGCACTGATCCCTGATGAGATGACAGAGGGTCACAGGTACTGAGAGGAGGCACTGATCTCTGATGAGATGACAGAGGGTCACAGGTATTGAGAGGAGGCACTGATCCCTGATGAGATGACAGAGGGTGACAGGTACTGAGTGGAGGCACTGATCCCTGATGAGGTGACAGAGGGTTAGTGGTACTGAGAGGAGGCACTGATCCCTGATGAGATGACAGAGGGTCAGTGGTACTGAGAGGAGGCACTGATCCCTGATGAGATGACAGAGGGTCAGTGGTACTGAGAGGAGGCACTGATCTCTGATGAGATGACAGAGGGTCACAGGAACTGAGAGGAGGCACTGATCCCTGATGAGATGACAGAGGGTCAGTGGTACTGAGAGGAGGCACTGATCTCTGATGAGATGACAGAGGGTCACAGGAACTGAGAGGAGGCACTGATCCCTGATGAGATGACAGAGGGTCAGTGGTACTGAGAGGAGGCACTGATCCCTGATGAGATGACAGAGGGTCAGTGGTACTGAGAGGAGGCACTGATCCCTGATGAGGTGACAGAGGGTCAGTGGTACTGAGAGGAGGCACTGATCCCTGATGGGATGACAGAGGGTCAGTGGTACTGAGAGGAGGCACTGATCCCTGATGAGATGACAGAGGGTCACAGGTACTGAGAGGGGACACTGATCTCTGATGAGATGACAGAGGGTCAGTGGTACTGAGAGGAGGCACTAATCTCTGATGAGATGACAGAGGGTGACAGGTACTGAGAGGAGGCACTGATCTCTGATGAGATGACAGAGGGTCACAGGTACTGAGAGGAAGCACTGATCTCTGATGAGATGACAGAGGGTCAGTGGTACTGAGAGGAGGCACTGACCCCTGATGAGATGACAGAGGGTCACAGGTACTGAGAGGAGGCACTGATCTCTGATGAGATGAGAGAGGGTTCAGTGGTACGAGAGGAGGCACTGATCCCTGATGAGATGACAGAGGGTCACAGGTACTGAGAGGAGGCACTGATCTCTGATGAGATGACAGAGGGTCACAGGTACTGAGAGGAGGCACTGATCCCTGATGAGATGACAGAGGGTCAGTGGTACTGAGAGGAGGCACTGATCCCTGATGAGATGACAGAGGGTCAGTGGTACGAGAGGAGGCACTGATCCCTGATGAGATGACAGAGGGTCACAGGTACTGAGAGGAGGCACTGATCTCTGATGAGATGACAGAGGGTCACAGGTACTGAGAGGAGGCACTGATCCCTGATGAGATGACAGAGGGTCAGTGGTACTGAGAGGAGGCACTGATCCCTGATGAGATGACAGAGGGTCAGTGGTACGAGAGGAGGCACTGATCCCTGATGAGATGACAGAGGGTCACAGGTACTGAGAGGAGGCACTGATCTCTGATGAGATGACAGAGGGTCACAGGTACTGAGAGGAGGCACTGATCTCTGATGAGATGAGAGAGGGTTCAGTGGTACTGAGAGGAGGCACTGATCCCTGATGAGATGACAGAGGGTCAGTGGTACTGAGAGGAGGCACTGATCCTGATGAGATGACAGAGGGTCCGTGGTACTGAGAGGAGGCACTGATCCCTGTTGTGATGACAGAGGGTCAGTGGTACTGAGTGGAGGCACTGACCCCTGATGAGATGACAGAGGGTCACAGGTACGGAGAGGAGGCACTGACCCCTGATGAGATGACAGAGGGTCACAGGTACTGAGAGGAGGCACTGATCTCTGATGAGATGAGAGAGGGCTCAGTGGTACTGAGAGGAGGCACTGATCCCTGATGAGATGACAGAGGGTCACAGGTACTGAGAGGAGGCACTGATCTCTGATGAGATGACAGAGGGTCACAGGTACTGAGAGGAAGCACTGATCCCTGATGAGATGACAGAGGGTCAGTGGTACTGAGAGGAGGCACTGACCCCTGATGAGATGACAGAGGGTCACAGATACTGAGAGGAGGCACTGATCTCTGATGAGATGAGAGAGGGTTCAGTGGTACTGAGAGGAGGCACTGATCCCTGATGAGATGACAGAGGGTCACAGGTACTGAGAGGAGGCACTGATCTCTGATGAGATGACAGAGGGTCACAGGTACTGAGAGGAGGCACTGCTCCCTGATGAGACGACAGAGGGTCACAGGTATTGAGAGGAGGCACTGATCCCTGATGAGATGACAGAGGGTGACAGGTACTGAGTGGAGGCACTGATCCCTGATGAGGTGACAGAGGGTTAGTAGTACTGAGAGGAGGCACTGACCCCTGATGAGATGACGGAGGGTCAGTGGTACTGAGAGGAGGCACTGATCCCTGATGAGATGACAGAGGGTCAGTGGTACTGAGAGGAGGCACTGATCCCTGATGAGATGACAGAGGGTCACAGGTACTGAGAGGAGGCACTGATCCCTGATGAGATGACGGAGGGTCAGTGGTACTGAGAGGAGGCACTGATCCCTGATGAGATGACAGAGGGTCAGTGGTACGAGAGGAGGCACTGATCCCTGATGAGATGACAGAGGGTCACAGGTACTGAGAGGAGGCACTGATCCCTGATGAGATGACAGAGGGTCACAGGTACTGAGAGGAGGCACTGATCCCTGATGAGATGAGAGAGGGTCACAGGTACTGAGAGGAGGCACTGATCCCTGATGAGACGACAGAGGGTCACAGGTACTGAGAGGAGGCACTGATCTCTGATGAGATGACAGAGGGGCACAGGTACTGGGAGGAGGCACTGATCCCTGATGAGATGACAGAGGGTCAGTGGTACTGAGAGGAGGCACTGATCCCTGATGAGATGACAGAGGGTCAGTGGTACTGAGAGGAGGCACTGATCCCTGATGAGATGACAGAGGGTCAGTGGTACGAGAGGAGGCACTGATCCCTGATGAGGTGACAGAGGGTCAGTGGTACTGAGAGGAGGCACTGATCTCTGATGAGATGACAGAGGGTCAGTGGTACTGAGAGGAGGCACTGATCCCCGATGAGATGACAGAGGGTCACAGGTACTGAGAGGAGGCACTGATCCCTGATGAGATGACAGAGGGTCACAGGTACTGAGAGGAGGCACTGATCCCTGATGAGATGACGGGGGGTCAGTGGTACTGAGAGGAGGCACTGATCCCTGATGAGATGACAGAGGGTCACAGGTACTGAGAGGAGGCACTGATCCCTGATGAGATGACAGAGGGCCAGAGGTACTGAGAGGAGGCACTGATCCCTGATGAGATGACAGAGGGTCAGAGGTACTGAGAGGAGGCACTGATCCCTGATGAGATGACAGAGGGTCACAGGTACTGAGAGGAGGCACTGATCCCTGATGAGATGACAGAGGGCCAGAGGTACTGAGAGGAGGCACTGATCCCTGATGAGATGAGAGAGGGTCACAGGTACTGAGAAGAGGCACTGATCCCTGATGAGATGACAGAGGGTCACAGGTACTGAGAGGAGACACTGATCTCTGATGAGATGACAGAGGGTCAGTGGTACTGAGAGGAGGCACTAATCTCTGATGAGATGACAGAGGGTGACAGGTACTGAGAGGAGGCACTGATCTCTGATGAGATGACAGAGGGTCACAGGTACTGAGAGGAAGCACTGATCTCTGATGAGATGACAGAGGGTCAGTGGTACTGAGAGGAGGCACTGACCCCTGATGAGATGACAGAGGGTCACAGGTACTGAGAGGAGGCACTGATCTCTGATGAGATGAGAGAGGGTTCAGTGGTACGAGAGGAGGCACTGATCCCTGATGAGATGACAGAGGGTCACAGGTACTGAGAGGAGGCACTGATCTCTGATGAGATGACAGAGGGTCACAGGTACTGAGAGGAGGCACTGATCCCTGATGAGATGACAGAGGGTCAGTGGTACTGAGAGGAGGCACTGATCCCTGATGAGATGACAGAGGGTCAGTGGTACGAGAGGAGGCACTGATCCCTGATGAGATGACAGAGGGTCACAGGTACTGAGAGGAGGCACTGATCTCTGATGAGATGACAGAGGGTCACAGGTACTGAGAGGAGGCACTGATCCCTGATGAGATGACAGAGGGTCAGTGGTACTGAGAGGAGGCACTGATCCCTGATGAGATGACAGAGGGTCAGTGGTACGAGAGGAGGCACTGATCCCTGATGAGATGACAGAGGGTCACAGGTACTGAGAGGAGGCACTGATCTCTGATGAGATGACAGAGGGTCACAGGTACTGAGAGGAGGCACTGATCTCTGATGAGATGAGAGAGGGTTCAGTGGTACTGAGAGGAGGCACTGATCCCTGATGAGATGACAGAGGGTCAGTGGTACTGAGAGGAGGCACTGATCCTGATGAGATGACAGAGGGTCCGTGGTACTGAGAGGAGGCACTGATCCCTGTTGTGATGACAGAGGGTCAGTGGTACTGAGTGGAGGCACTGACCCCTGATGAGATGACAGAGGGTCACAGGTACGGAGAGGAGGCACTGACCCCTGATGAGATGACAGAGGGTCACAGGTACTGAGAGGAGGCACTGATCTCTGATGAGATGAGAGAGGGCTCAGTGGTACTGAGAGGAGGCACTGATCCCTGATGAGATGACAGAGGGTCACAGGTACTGAGAGGAGGCACTGATCTCTGATGAGATGACAGAGGGTCACAGGTACTGAGAGGAAGCACTGATCCCTGATGAGATGACAGAGGGTCAGTGGTACTGAGAGGAGGCACTGACCCCTGATGAGATGACAGAGGGTCACAGATACTGAGAGGAGGCACTGATCTCTGATGAGATGAGAGAGGGTTCAGTGGTACTGAGAGGAGGCACTGATCCCTGATGAGATGACAGAGGGTCACAGGTACTGAGAGGAGGCACTGATCTCTGATGAGATGACAGAGGGTCACAGGTACTGAGAGGAGGCACTGCTCCCTGATGAGACGACAGAGGGTCACAGGTATTGAGAGGAGGCACTGATCCCTGATGAGATGACAGAGGGTGACAGGTACTGAGTGGAGGCACTGATCCCTGATGAGGTGACAGAGGGTTAGTGGTACTGAGAGGAGGCACTGACCCCTGATGAGATGACGGAGGGTCAGTGGTACTGAGAGGAGGCACTGATCCCTGATGAGATGACAGAGGGTCAGTGGTACTGAGAGGAGGCACTGATCCCTGATGAGATGACAGAGGGTCACAGGTACTGAGAGGAGGCACTGATCCCTGATGAGATGACGGAGGGTCAGTGGTACTGAGAGGAGGCACTGATCCCTGATGAGATGACAGAGGGTCAGTGGTACGAGAGGAGGCACTGATCCCTGATGAGATGACAGAGGGTCACAGGTACTGAGAGGAGGCACTGATCCCTGATGAGATGACAGAGGGTCACAGGTACTGAGAGGAGGCACTGATCCCTGATGAGATGACAGAGGGTCACAGGTACTGAGAGGAGGCACTGATCCCTGATGAGATGAGAGAGGGTCACAGGTACTGAGAGGAGGCACTGATCCCTGATGAGACGACAGAGGGTCACAGGTACTGAGAGGAGGCACTGATCTCTGATGAGATGACAGAGGGGCACAGGTACTGGGAGGAGGCACTGATCCCTGATGAGATGACAGAGGGTCAGTGGTACTGAGAGGAGGCACTGATCCCTGATGAGATGACAGAGGGTCAGTGGTACGAGAGGAGGCACTGATCCCTGATGAGGTGACAGAGGGTCAGTGGTACTGAGAGGAGGCACTGATCTCTGATGAGATGACAGAGGGTCAGTGGTACTGAGAGGAGGCACTGATCCCCGATGAGATGACAGAGGGTCACAGGTACTGAGAGGAGGCACTGATCCCTGATGAGATGACAGAGGGTCACAGGTACTGAGAGGAGGCACTGATCCCTGATGAGATGACGGGGGGTCAGTGGTACTGAGAGGAGGCACTGATCCCTGATGAGATGACAGAGGGTCACAGGTACTGAGAGGAGGCACTGATCCCTGATGAGATGACAGAGGGCCAGAGGTACTGAGAGGAGGCACTGATCCCTGATGAGATGACAGAGGGTCAGAGGTACTGAGAGGAGGCACTGATCCCTGATGAGATGACAGAGGGTCACAGGTACTGAGAGGAGGCACTGATCCCTGATGAGATGACAGAGGGCCAGAGGTACTGAGAGGAGGCACTGATCCCTGATGAGATGAGAGAGGGTCACAGGTACTGAGAAGAGGCACTGATCCCTGATGAGATGACAGAGGGTCACAGGTACTGAGAGGAGGCACTGATCCCTGATGAGATGACAGAGGGTCAGTGGTACTGAGAGGAGGCACTGATCCCTGATGAGATGACAGAGGGTCAGTGGTACTGAGAGGAGGCTCTGATCCCTGATGAGATGACAGAGGGTCACAGGTACTGAGAGGAGGCACTGATCCCTGATGAGATGACAGAGGGTCAGTGGTACTGAGAGGAGGCACCGATCCCTGATGAGACGACAGAGGGTCACAGCTACTGAGAGGAGGCACTGATCCCTGATGAGATGACAGAGGGTCACAGGTACTGAGAGGAGGCACTGATCCCTGATGAGATGACAGAGGGTCAGTGGTACTGAGAGGAGGCACTGATCCCTGATGAGATGACAGAGGGTCACAGGTACTGAGAGGAGGCACTGATCCCTGATGAGATGACAGAGGGTCAGTGGTACTGAGAGGAGGCACTGATCCCTGAAGAGATGACAGAGGGTCACAGGTACTGAGAGGAGGCACTGATCTCTGATGAGATGAGAGAGGGCTCAGTGGTACTGAGAGGAGACACTGATCCCTGATGAGATGACAGAGGGTCACAGGTACTGAGAGGAGGCACTGATCCCTGATGAGATGACAGAGGGTCACAGGTACTGAGAGGAGGCACTGATCCCTGATGAGATGAGAGAGGGTCACAGGTACTGAGAGGAGGCTCTGATCCCTGATGAGATGACAGAGGGTCACAGGTACTGAGAGGAGGCACTGATCCCTGATGAGATGACAGAGGGTCAGTGGTACTGAGAGGAGGCACTGATCCCTGATGAGATGACAGAGGGTCACAGGTACTGAGAGGAGGCACTGATCTCTGATGAGATGAGAGAGGGCTCAGTGGTACTGAGAGGAGGCACTGATCCCTGATGAGATGACAGAGGGTCACAGGTACTGAGAGGAGGCACTGATCTCTGATGAGATGAGAGAGGGCTCAGTGGTACTGAGAGGAGGCACTGATCCCTGATGAGATGACAGACGGTCAGTGGTACTGAGAGGAGGCACTGATCCCTGATGAGATGACAGAGGGTCACATGTACTGAGAGGAGGCACTGATCCCTGATGAGATGACAGAGGGTCACAGGTACTGAGAGGAGGCACTGATCCCTGATGAGACGACAGAGGGTCACAGGTACTGATAGGAGGCACTGATCCCTGATGAGATGACAGAGGGTCACAGGTACTGAGAGGAGGCACTGATCCCTGATGAGAGGGTAGAGTGCTCCTTAATGTAGTTACTAGTAATGGCTGCAGATTTTCGGTATTTTTAAAACTGGGACATTGGACGTGAGCAATGACTGCAACTTCCTGTCTTTGTGCCAATCTGTAATGGGTGTTTGTACTCAATTTAGAGTTCACTTTGCTGGAAATGGCCTTTTGTTGTTAAGAGTGCATGACTGTGCCATCTGATGCTCATCAGAATCTAGTTAGAGAGTACATACATTCATTTCCATCTGCTCAAAAAAGCGAATTTTGCAGTTTTGTGTCCTTGCTTTGCTGGTGGTAGAGGCATTGGTTGTGAGAGTGATGGAGCAAGGTGGAGAAACAACATTTTGTGCACCCCTTGGAAATTATACTCTAAATAACCATAACTTGTATTAATGAAATGTCGTGCATGATTAACCAACGTAGAGTAAGAAATGCACCTACACAAATACAGGTGGGAAATGAATCTTGCTTGTGTTGCAATCATAAAAAACTAATTATGTGATTTTGTCATGTCCTAAACTAATAAGCAGCTTTAAATTAATGAAATGCAGCATATTTGTGCTTTTGTCTATGTGTTTTTGTGTAAAAATGCGAAGATAAAGTAAGTATAATGCACTTAAATGTAGCTATTTGCTAGGTAAATACTAATTGGGAAAACCTTAGTAAAGGGGGAGGTAAACTGAAGGGTTAATCGACTTAAATTGAGGTTCGTTTGTGTTTGTTTCTTTGATAGTTCCCATTTCTGAGTCGTGAGGCCTAAGAAAAATGGAGTCGCTCGATTATTGTGGCCACAAATGAACTGAGCATGCGCGAGTCAAAGACTAGCTGCGTGTGCCTGGGATGAGAAAGGTTCAAGGACGGACTGGCCTGGAAGTGCAGATGGCTGCCAAGTGATGAGCACAGTGGTACAGAACGTGAGAAAGTTTGGTAAAGTTAACAACCGAGAACCTTGCCTTATTAGTATGGCTGGGGGGTCCGCGGCGGACGGAAAGACCGTCCGCCGCTTTTCCGCCCCGTTCGCTTTGCGACCGTGGCGGAAAAGGGTTTATATGGTGGCGGTGTCTATCAGACACCGCCAGCCATATTCGCATGGGCGTCTGTCAATGCCGCCACGGAAAGGCATGCGGAGACTTCCTGTAGGGGCCCGTTGCGGGCCCCCAGGTACTCCGGGGGTTGCACATGGGGTGTACCTATGGTACCCCTCAGCAGTTCCATGCACAGCATGGCAGGCACCGCGCGGTGCCTGCCATGCTGTGCATGGAAGTGCACTGCATGTCTTCCTGCAATTGTGGTGGGCGGTGCTGAGTGCACCGCCCGCCACAATGGTAGCAATTCAGGATGCGCCCGCCACTGTGGTGGGCGCATCCTAATGCTGCCCATGGGACCCCCGCCCTTATGGCGGGCGGTCCCTTTCACCGACAGGATGGCGGGCGGTCAAAGTCCGCCCGCCATCCTAATGGGCCCCAAAGTTTGAGGCTTGAGACTCCTTGGAGGGTGAGCACCATGCTGGAGTCGGCTACTCCCCCTTTTGTCGGGATACGGAGTCTTTCTCCCATGCTGGGACTCTGTTTTGTGGTGCAGGAGTTTTTTGTTGATTTGTTTGTAATACAGGCCTAGCCTGTGTAGATTGGGTGTCTCAACAGGATCACACTTCTGTTGATTGTTCACCGAGCAGTCCCAGACTTCATGGAGCAGGGGCTAGCTGATGTGTGGCTGCATGCACAGGACAAATCTTAGGTGAGCAGAGGCAGTAAAAGTCAGAGAGACAGTTGGGGGGTCATGATTCTCACTTCCTTGTGAATCTTGAAGCTTGGCAATCTTCCTCAAGTTCAGGCGTTAGACCCACCACCTGTGAGTATGTGGCTCCTGGGATTGTGTGTTCTGTTAATGCATTAAACTGTGGCTTTTTGGAACTCAGATCCAGTTTTGTATAGCGCCTCACAGCTTTGCAGCACTCAGATCTCACAGGAGAACTCTGACAGACTTGTGCTGCCTGACACTCTCCTTCCATGGAGTATTGGGTCTGAACAGACCGTGGCTGCAGCGCAGGAATGTCAGGGCTTCATCCTCACAGAGCCGAGCCAATCCTGGTGCACAGCGGGCATCTCTCCACATTGGCATCTACATGGCTCCGCTGCTTCTAGGCACACCCGCAGCTGGACGACATCAGACTGCAGAGTAAGAAGTGTACAAAAGAAACAAGACAGCAGGCCTTTTCCATCTGTGCCCCCCTGGATCTGGCACGGTGTCCCGTATCCATCAGGACCATTGATAGAATATTGATGTTACAATCTTCGATGTTCTAAATATCGAGAAAAAAAATATCGACTGCAAAAATATCAACTCCAAAACCTTAACAGGTATGTTCAAAAATATTAATTAAAAATATCGCCGTAAAAAATATAGATGTTAAAAATACCAATGTAAAATATTTATCAAATAAAATAACGCATAGAAAATATATTAAATATGAACATTATTTTTAACAAAAATAAATTACATTTAATATACATTTTAACTGAATAAAACAAATAAACTTAATTTAAAAAATATAAGCATACAAACATACACAATTATACATATACATATATTTACTTAAAAATAATTTATTAACATTTATCTTTATTTAATGTTTCAACTTTAAAAATATATAAAAAGAAAAAAGAAATATATATATATATATATATATAATTTAAAAAGTAAAAAAAAACATTCTATAATAAAATAAAACATAAACTATTAGAAAAACGTAAACTTACATTTCCCAACACAAGTGCAACAGTAGGGAAAGTGTTGGATAACGGAGGGGTAGAAATTACTATACCTGCTCCAGAGAGTGCAACAGTAGGGAAAGTGTTGGATAGCGTAGAGTTAAAATTACTATTCCCACTCCAAAGAGTGCAAAAGTAGGGAAAGTGTTGTATAGTGTAGGGGAAAAATTACTATTCCCACTCCAAAGAGTGCAAAGGTAGAGAAAGTGTTAGAAAGCGAAAGAGTAAAAATTACTATTCCCACTCCAGAGAGTGCAACAGTAGGGACAGTGTTGGATAGAGTAGAGGTAAAATTACTATTCCCACTCCATCCAGAGAGTGCAACAGTAGGGGAAATGTTGGATAGCGTAGGGGTACAAATTACTATTCCCACTCCAAAGAGTGCAAAAGTAGGAAAAGTGTTGGATAGCGGAAGAGTAAAAATTACTATTCCCACTTCAGAGAGTGCAAAAGAAGGTTACGCTTTGAATAGCGGAGGGGTAACACTTACTATTCCCACTCCAGTGAGTGCAACAGTAGGGTAAGTGTTGGATAGCGTAGGGGTAAAAATGACTATTCCCACTCCAAAGATTGCAAAAGTAAGGAAAGTGTTGGATAGCGGAAGGGTAAAAATTACTATTCACACTCCAGAGAGTGCAACAGTAGGGAAAGTGTTGGATAGTGAAGGGGTAAAAATTACTATTCCCACTCCAGAGAGTGCAACGGTAGGGAAAGTGTTGGATAGCGGAGGGGTGAAAATTTCTATTCCCACTCCACAGAGTGCAAAAGAAGGTTACGCTTTGGATAGCGGAGGGGTAACACTTACTATTCCCACTCCAGTGAGTGCAAAAGAAGGGCACGTTTTGGATAGCGGATGGGTAAAATGTACTACTCCAACTCCTGTGAGTGTAACAGTAGAGAAAATGTTGAATAGCGGATGGGTAAAAATTACTATTCCCACTACAGTGAGTGCAACAGTAGGGAAACTGCTGAGTAGCGGAGAGGTAAAAATTACTATTTCCACTCCATTGAATGCAGCAATAGGGAGAGTGCTGAATAGCAGAGAGTTAAAAATGACTATTCCCACTCAAGAGAGTGTAACAGTAGGGAAAGTGTTGGACACCAGAGCAACAAAAATTACTAATAACACCAAAAAAATTGAAAAAAAACAAAACAATTTTTTTTTATAAATCATAAAGATAAATAAAAAATTTTTAAAAAAATATCTACTTAAATATATTACATTTTTAAAAAGAACACATTATAATATTAATTACATATAACAAACATCTTCAAATAATATATAAAATACATTAAAAAATAAGTTTATTAACAATAATTATTTAAAAGTAGCAAATATTAACAAACAAAAAACTATTAGAACATTCATGTATTTATTTTATTTCCTACAATATAACACCACACCAATACCAACAACCTTCAACATTTTAATTAAATGTATTTCCATAATTGACATAATTAATATTCAATTATCAAAATCTTATTAATAAAAAATAAAATAAAAAGCATTCCTTGAGGACACATGCTTTAACACTATAATATCCACAACACACACCCATATTAAACTATGAAATAATAAAACACAATTAAATATTATTTTAAAAGAATAACTATTACTATTACCAACTAATCATTAAAATATTTAAAAATGTATTTAATACCAACCTTTTAGCCCTTTAACCCCTTCGCTGCGGCGGCTATTCCGCCGCAGCGCTAAAGGGGTGGGGCGGCCGCGCGGCCGCCGCATGCTGGTGACAGAACCGCTCCGTCACCAGCTACAGTTGAGCTGCGCTGGTGACGGAGCGGTTCCGTCATGACCCGCCCCGCTCTTTAGAACGCCCGCGCAGGTGGGAAATCAGCGCCGCGCAGGCGCGGCGGCCGGGCCATGACGGAACCGCTCCGTCATCAGCACAGCTCAACTGTAGCTGATGACGGAGCGGTTCCGTCATCAGCATGGAAGGGGTTAAAAGTAAAAACAACACACAAAAAATAAACAATTACAAACTAAATATCAAATAATTAACATTAAATAACATCTATGTAATAATTAATTAAACACAAAATACTTACCACTCTTTACTCCTATAAACACCACAACAATGAATTACACATTACCATAATTAATTATTAATGAATTAAAATTAATTAGGAACTAATTATTAATTAATTAATTTAAAAATTTTCCCACCCTTTACACCTATAAACACCACAACTCACACGTAAAATTAATTACAGAATTATCCTACTTAACTACCAATCGATTAATTAAAATTAATTAACAACCAATTAATAATTATTTAATAATAAATTACTTTGCCCATTTAATACTATAACATCCCAATTAAACAAATAATAATAAATAAATAAAAATCACTAAATATAATATAATTAAATTACTTCCCACCCTATTCCCCTATAAACCCACAACCTGCTACAGAACTAAAAACACAAAAATCTAATAAAAAAATAATAACTACTAAAAATGTAACACATATATTAAAAATACAAACAAAAAAATACATTACATACATATAAAATATATACTAAAATACATAGCATTAAAAACAAATCGATATTTTCAACAACTATATTTCTGAAAACGATATTTTACACTTTTTGACATCGATATTACTTACCTAAATTTGATATTCTTGACTACGAGACTTTGTCAGTCGATATTTCTGACCCACAATATTTTTCACTCGATATTTGTGTAAATCGATATTTTTGATTCGATATTCTGTTTCTGCACCCCACCCGAGCGCTGCTGCTCTTTAGGAAAGTTTTGAAGACCTACCTCTTCGGAGAACACTACATCACAATGAACTAACCATCCACAACCCGGCTTCCTCTCCGATCACTCGTTGACGTCATGCTTGTGATTGAACCTGTAATGCGATTCTCTACCTTTTGGCTTTGCTCAAGCATTAAATATACCATATGCATGTTTAATACATACAAACATAGATAGTTACAAACATATAAGGATTGTGCAAAATGAATGTGATAACGTGAAACCTGTCTAAATTATGTGAAGCCATGTGTACCTATGCGAATGCAAATCTATCATTTTGTGTAATATTTTAGGGCAACATGCATCCTCGCTCTACATTTTCAGATGGGGACGCATTGTACCACGTACAGTGCATGGTTATGTACATGTCATGTAATTTCAGACATTTTGCTTAACAAGCGTAACACAAAAATTCCCAAAGTTATTGTTGGACCTGGTCTCGTGGCGTGGTTCCCCCGTTCCTCAGTGTCCCGTTAGCCCAGCCCTGCACCCCAAAACCCCTGGTCCTCCTGTTACCTGTCCGTCCCGCTCCCTACACGACCCTACCAACGGACGACCATCCCCGCATGCTCCTCCTGGCACCGGGCGCCCTGAACCTGCATCACCCCACAGGGCCAGGGGCCGCCATTACCCTTCCCGAGGTCCCTGACTCCATAGCCTGCCCGACCCCGGTCCCAGCGAAACTTAGGCTGCAGACGCGCCATGCCCGGCTGGGGGGTAGAGGGCTTCCTGAGTGAGATAGGACCAAAGAGTTTCAATTGCATCTCTGGCCTCCCCTGGGGGACTGGTTTCTCTCACACCTCAGGCCTTCCCTGTGGGCTGTTTTCGATCGCACCTCTGGCCTCCCCGAGAGCTGACTCCAGACCCTGCTGGGCGTCTGGGAATCCCCGGACGCATCTTCCAAAGGATCAAAGGGCCAGCTGACGGAACTCTCCGACGACCAGCCCGAGGTATGAGATCTCCGCCTGCGAGGGTCCGGACATCAAAGGCCCACTGCGCTATATCAAGGGCCGCCCAAGAACTAGCGGGCAGTTGTATCCTGGACAAGAGAGCCCTGCTGATCTGTTCGCGGCTCAACCCTTGGGGAGAAGACTGAACTTTGGAACTTATCGAGCCCTGCTGATGCTATCGCGGCCCATTCTCGTGAAGAAGGAACTGGAAACTCGGAGCCCTGCTGACCTCGTCGCGGCTCATCCTTGAAACTCTAAGGACATTCCTTGAACCCCCTGAGCCCTGCTGATGCCGTCGCGGCTCCTCGAGAACTGACAGACACTCTGTTCACTCCGAATCGAGCCCTGCTGACCTCGTCGCGGCTCTAGGAGAACCCTGGTGCGGCTGGACCATCGACGCTACCAACACGACCTGGAGCGAGAGGAGTGAGTATAGCAGCTAGTACGACTACAATCGCCCGTATCCCCCGGCTCGAGGATTGAGAGCTGTGCGCAGGGTACGCTTCGTACTGGCCTAGTACTGAGACTATCCAGCTTCCCTACTCCTCACAATCGAGACTTTACGATCCCTCGATCGCTTGTAAATAAGTGTTCATTTTGCCTAAAACTCTACTGTGTGATAAAGAACTTGCTTACTGAAATCTACGGTGTGGTGTCCATTCATAAGTGTGGTGTGAGCTCAGTGTGTACGATCTTAGACCCTGAGTCCTTCCCGGCAAGGACTTCACGTTAGGACTCTGCAGTATTTCTGGGAGAGGTGGGTCACGGGTGGTCGGGAGAGTATATCCTGGCCCCTGGGATCGCCCCTTCTAACAGTTATGCAGACTATGGATGTATACTTTCAATTTCACCCATTCCTAATGCATCCATAAGGAAAGATCCCAGATCAGTGAACATCTCACCCTCAAGAACTGAGGGTGTCTCTTCGCACTGGGGCGCAGACCCCAGAATCTTACAGGGACCTGCTCTCCCATTGGCTTGAAGTTTCTGCCCAGCTCTACACTAACTTTGCTGACAGTAGTTGTGCATTCCTGCAGGCAGTTCTGAAACTGCTTCTATGCTTTGGCTTACTCCTGTAAGACTGCTCCATCCAAGGCCTTTGACAAAGCCCGGGAGACGGGCGGAGAGATGGATCTGGGCAGGACCAGAGCAAAGGAGGGTCTCCCCATCAGCCTGTGGGGGTCGCCCTTACCGAGAATGAAGGATCTGGAAAGTGCACCTGTGGTGGCTACAGACTGTCTCTGGAGTGCGCCTGTGGGTGTCTCTTCACTGCACCTGTGGGTGTTTCTTCACTGCACCTGTGGGTGTCTCTGGAGTGCGCCTGTAGGTGTCTCTGGAGTGCGCCTGTAGGTGTCTCTGGAGTGCGCCTGTGGGTGTCTCTGGAGTGCGCCTGTGGGTGTCTCTGGAGTGCGCCTGCGGTTGTCTCTGGAGTGCGCCTGCGGTTGTCTCTGGAGTGCGCCTGTGGTGTCTCTTGTGTGCACCTGTGGGTGACTCTGGAGTGCGCCTGCAGGTGTCTCTGGAGTGCGTCTGTGGTGTCTCTTGTGTGCACCTGTGGGTGTCTCTGGAGTGCGTCTGTGGTGTCTCTTGTGTGCACCTGTGGGTGACTCTGGAGTGCACCTGTGGGTGACTCTGGAGTGCACCTGTGGGTGTCTCTGGAGTGCGCCTGCGGGTGTCTCTGGAGTGCGCCTGTGGTGTCTCTGGAGGGCACCTGTGGGTGTTCTGGAGTGCACTTGTGGATGTCTCTGGAGTGCACCTGTGGGTGTCTCTGGAGTGTGCCTGCGGGTGTCTCTGGAGTGCACCTGTGGGTGTCTCTGCAGTGCGCCTGTAGGTGTCTTTGGAGTGCGCCTGCAGGTGTCTCTGGAGTGTGCCTGCATGTGTCTCTGGAGTGCATCTGTGGGTGTCTCTGGGGTATGCCTCCGGGTGTCTTTGGAGTGCACCTGTGGGTGTCTCTGGAGTGCGCCTGCTGTTGTCTCTGGAGTGCTCCTGTGGTGTCTCTTGTGTGCACCTGTGAGTGACTCTGGAGTGCACCTGTGGGTGTCTCTGGAGTGCGCCTGTGGTGTCTCTTGTGTGCACCTGTGGGTGACTCTGGAGTGCACCTGTGGGTGACTCTGGAGTGCACCTGTGGGTGTCTCTGGAGTGCGCCTGCGGGTGTCTCTGGAGTGCGCCTGTGGTGTCTCTGGAGGGCACCTGTGGGTGTTCTGGAGTGCTCTTGTGGGTGTCTCTGGAGTGCACCTGTGGGTGTCTCTGGAGTGTGCCTGTGGGTGTCTCTGGAGTGCACCTGTGGGTGTCTCTGGAGTGCGCCTGTAGGTGTCTTTGGAGTGCGCCTGCAGGTGTCTCTGGAGTGTGCCTGCGTGTGTCTCTGGAGTGCACCTGTGGGTGTCTCTGGAGTGCACCTGCGGTTGTCTCTGGAGTGCGCCTGTGGTGTCTCTTGTGTGCACCTGTGGGTGACTCTGGAGTGTGCCTGTGGGTGTCTCTTGTGTGCACGTGCGGGTGTCTCTGGAGTGCGTGTGCGGGTGTCTCTGGAGTGCACCTGTGGGTGACTCTGGAGTGTGCCTGTCGGTGTCTCTTCACTGCGACTGTGGGTGTCTCTGGAGTGCGCCTGTGGGTGTCCCAGGAGCGCGCCTGCGGGTGTCTCTGGAGTGCACCTGTGGCTGTCTCTCGAGTGCGCCTGTGGGTGTCTCTGGAGTGCGCCTGTGGGTGTCTCGGGAGTGCGCCTGTGGGTGTCTCTTCACTGCGTCTGTGGGTGTCTCTGGAGTGCGCCTGTACGTGTCTCTGGAGTGCGCCTGTGGGTGTCTCTTCACTGCGCCTGTGGGTGTCTCTTCACTACGCCTGTGCGTGTCTCTGGAGTGTGCCTGTGGGTGTCTCTTCCCTGCGCCTGTGGCGCCTGTAGGAAGGGTGCTCATGCTGCTTTCAGGTCACCTCTCTGTATGCCCATCCTGACCGGCCCTGCTGGCAGCCTTCCTCCTCCTCCTCCTTCTCCTCCTCCTCTGGAGTGCGCCTGTGGGTGTCTCTGGAGTGCGCCTGTGCGTGTCTCTGGAGTGTGCCTGTGGGTGTCTCTGGAGTGTGCCTGTGGGTGTCTCTTCACTGCGCCTGTGGCGCCTGTAGGACGGGTGCTCATGCTGCTTTCAGGTCACCTCTCTGTATGCCTATCCTGACCGGCCCTGCTGGCAGCCTTCCTCCTCCTTCTCCTCCTCCTCCTCCTCCTGGGGGGGGGTCGCTTATTAGCAGAAGCTTTTACTCAGCCATATTGACAAAGTGATGAATCATAAGTGGTGAGAGCCGGAGACCTCCGCAGTCACGTGACCAAGGAGAGCGCTGTCTGTCCCCAAGCTGGTGGCTGCAGTGACACCCCCCCCCCCCTCAGTCACGCATGCGCAGTCACGTATCTGCTGTCCCAGGCCTAGCACCTTAATCTGCAGTGACACTACTGCAGTCACACAGCCACAATGACAGCCACTTGTCATCAGAGACCTGCAGTCTAACACTTGCAGTCACACACCTGCAGTCACACAGCTGCAGTCTGACAAGTGCAGTCTGACATGTGCAGTGGCACACCTGCAGTCACACACCGGCAGTCACACACCTGCAGTCTGACACGTTCACTCACACACCTGCAGTCACACACCTGCAGTCACACAGTTGCAGTCTGACACGTGCAGACTGACATGTGCAGTGACACACCTGCAGTCACACACCGGCAGTCTGACAAGTGCACTCACACACCTGCAGTCACACACCTGCAGTCTGAAATGTGCAGTCACACACCTGCATCTGACACGCACAGTCACACACCTGCAGTTCCACACCTGCAGTCTGACATGTGCACTCACACACCTGTAGTCACACACCTGCAGTCTGTCATGTGCACTCACACGCCTGCAGTCTGACATGTGCAGACACACACCTGCAGTCACACACATGTAGTCACACACCTGCAGTCACACACCAACAGTCTGACAAGTGCACTCACACAACATCAGTCTAACATGTGCAGTCACACACCTGCAGTCACACACCTGCAGTCTTTCACGCACAGTCACACACATGCAGTCTGACACGCGCACTCACACACATGCAGTCTGACACGTGCACTCACACACCTGCAGTCACACACCTGCAGTCTGACACCTGCAGTCTGACACGTGCACTCACACACCTGCAGTCTGACATGTGCAGTCACACACCTGCAGTCACACACCTGCAGTCTGACATGTGCAGTCACACACCTGCAGTCACACACATGCAGTGACACACCTGCAGTCACACACCGACAGTCTTTCACGTGCAGTCACAATCTTGCAGTCTGATACATACAGTCACACACATCCAGTCTGACAAGTGCACTCACACAACATCAGTCTAACATGTGCAGTCACACTCCTGCAGTCACACACCTGCAGTCTTTCACGCGCAGTCACACACATGCAGTCTGACACGCGCACTCACACACATGCAGTCAGACACGTGCACTCACACACCTGCAGTCACACACCTGCAGTCTGACACCTGCAGTCTGACACGTGCACTCACGCACCTGCAGTCTGACATGTGCAGTCACACACCTGCACTCACACACCTGCAGTCTGACATGTGCAGTCACACACATGCAGTCTTTCACGCGCACTCACACACATGCAGTCTGGCACGTGCACTCACACACCTGCAGTCTGACATGTGCAGTCACACACCTGCAGTCTTTCACGCGCACTCACACACATACAGTCTGACATGTGCACTCACACACCTGCAGTCTGACACGTGCACTCACATACCTGCAGTCTGACACGTGAAGTCATACACATGCAGTCTTTCATGCGCACTCACACACATGCAGTCTGACACGTGCACTCACACACCTGCAGTCTGACATGTGCAGTCACACACCTGCAGTCACACACCTGCAGTCTTTCACGTGCACTCACACACATGCAGTGACACACCTGCAGTCACACACCTGCAGTCACACACCTGCAGTCTGACACGTGCAGTCACACACCTGCAGTCACAAACCTGCAGTCTGACACGCGGAGTCACACACATGCAGTCTGACACGTGCACTCACACACCTGCAGCCTGACACGTGCACTCACACACCTGCAGTCTGACATGTGCAGTCACTCACCTGCAGTCACACACCTGCAGTCTGACATGCGCAGTCACACACCTGCAGTCACACACCTGCAGTCACACACGTGCAGTCTGACACCTGCCGTCTGACATGTGCAGTCACACAAATGCAGTCTGACACGCGCATTCACACACCTGCAGTCTGACACGTTCACTCACACACCTACAGTCACACACCTGCAGTCTGACATGTGCACTCACACACCTGCACTCACACAGCTGCAGTCTGACACGTTCACTCACACACCTGCAGTCTGACATGTGCAGTCATACACTTGCAGTCACACTCCAACAGTCTTTCACATGCAGTCTGACACGCGCACTTACACACATGCAGTCTGACACGCGCACTCACACACCTGCAGTCTGACACGTTCACTCACACACCTGCAGTCACACACCTGCAGTCAGACACATGCACTCACACACCTGCAGTCTGACACGTTCACTCACACACCTGCAGTCACACACCTGCAGTCTGACACGTGCATTCACACACATGTAGTCACACACCGACAGTCTTTCACATGCAGTCACACACATGCAGTCTGACCCGCGCACTTACACACATGCAGTCTGAGACGTGCACTCACACACCTACAGTCTGACATGTGCAGTCACAAACCTGCAGTCACACACCTTCAGTCTTTCACGTGCAGTCACATATATGCAGTCTGACACG
Source organism: Lissotriton vulgaris (assembly GCF_964263255.1). Classification (NCBI taxonomy): domain Eukaryota; kingdom Metazoa; phylum Chordata; class Amphibia; order Caudata; family Salamandridae; genus Lissotriton; species Lissotriton vulgaris. The sequence continues at coordinate 1,773,542,427 of NC_141695.1, read as the reverse complement.
TGCACTCACACACATGCAGTCTGACACGCACACTCACACACCTGCAGTCTGACACGTTCACTCACACACCTGCAGTCAATCACCTGCAGTCTGACACGTGCAGTCACCAACATGCAGTCTGACACGCGCACTCACACACATGCAGTCTGGCACGTGCACTCACACACCTGCAGTCTGACATGTGAAGTCACACACATGCAGTCTGACACGCACACTCACACACCTGCAGTCACACACCTGCAGTCTGAAACGCGCAGTCACACACCTGCTGTCTGACACACAAAGTGACACACCTGCAGTCTGACACATGCACTCACACACCTGCAGTCACACACCTGCAGTCTAACACGTGCAGTCAACACCTGCAGTCACACACCTACAGTCTTTCACGCACAGTCACACACTTGCAGTCTGATACGTGCAGTCACACACATACAGTCTTACACGTGCACTCACACACCTGCAATCTGACATGTGCAGTCACACACCTGCAGTCTGACACATGCAGTCACACACACCTGCTGTCACACACCTGTAGTCTTTCAAGCGCAGTCACACACATGCAGTCGAACATGCGCACTCACACACATGCAGTCTGACATGCGCACTCACACACCTGCAGTCTAACATGTGCTGTCACCCACCGGCAGTCTGACATGTGCTGTCACACACCTGCAGTCTGACGTGTGCAGTCACTCACCTGCAGTCACACACCTGCAGTCTAACACGCGCAGTCACACACCTGCAGTATGATACATGCAGTCACACACCTGCCGTCTGACACGTGCACTCACACACCTGCAGTCTGACATGTGCAGTCAGTCACTTGCGGTCTGACACGCGCAGTCACACACCTGCAGTCTGATACATGCAGTCACACACCTGCAGTCTGACATGCGCACTCAGACACGTGCAGTCACACACCTGCAGTTCAACACGCCAGGGAAGCCGGGTGCATAGGTGTCTTTTAGTGTCGGGCTTTGTTGTTCTTTTTAATGGCGATCTGCTGCAAAGTGCTGCTGCCGTCAAAGTGGAAAGTGTCCGGTGTGATCCAAGCCTGGATCAGAGATGAGAAGAACCTGAAAGCAGAGGAGACCGAGTCTGGGTCACTTGCCAATGACCAGGAAGACGATAGGCGGATGCCCACCATTGTCGGGTGCTTGCAGGTGAAGAAGGTGCAGCTTGAATCTTCAGCTACGAGGGGTCAACTACAACCAGGTTCCGGAATCGAGCTGTCCTACAAAGGATGTCCAGTGCTGGGGTGTCGGTTTCAATACACGTAATAAACAGGCAGGCCATAAATGACTACATTCCACTTCCTGCTTCGGATTCACCACAAGTAATTGACTGCATTATGCAGCATCACAGCATCAGACTCACACCTTTACCAGGACACCATCATATTCGCTCCCATGACACTCAGACCATTACTCTGACACAAATGACTTCCCCAGGAGGCTTTGCATACACATTCCTATTCCCAGCTCTAGAATGTGCTCAAACAGCCATCCAGAGTTCTGCCACTGACTTCAAGTATCTCCCCGCAGCCACGCATTATCCATCCTCCTGTGTGTGCATGTCTAGCTTTAGGCATGTATCCGTGACAGTACGTTTGCATACATGTGCATTGTCTATATTTGAATCTACGTGTATCTGCTGTGTGTTCTTGACTACTTAGGTGTTATTAGTATTACTGTTGGTGCTTGTATGTCAATATGTGCTAATATTTGACTCTGTAATGCTAGTGTACATCTGTGCCCGAATGTGTCTTTAGGGTATATTGTGTGTGTGTATGTGCGTGCATGCATGTTGTGCTTTTATGTGCACTATGCAAGGGCCAGGCCTATTAGTTTTGCCAGTGCTTGTTGTAACAATGGTAAACAAGAGGACACGCCTTAATTCAGCCTTTTACTAAATAGCTTCTTTTACAATATGTTTCTGTTTTCCAAATGATATTTGAGAATGGCTTCTTAGTGTATCTTAGAAGTCTACACTTGCCACGTCATGGGAGGTTTGTTTATGTCTTTTATGGTCTGCGGATGATGTTTTGAAGTGAACAGAAGAGATGTCTATGGCGAGCTATGAGCCTGGAAACAATTGTTTTTGTCTTAAGTTTGTCTTACGTTTGTCTTAAGTCAAACTTAAGACAAAATCCTAACTTTACTGCTACTAAATGCCTTCTGTGAATACCAAAAGTAGTAAGTTTAGGATTTTGTGGTAAGTTAGTTCTGTGAATCGGGCCCAATAGCCTTACACACACACTGGGATTTGTCTAAATGAACAGACTGATCGGAAAGTCTTGCAAATGTCTCCATGTCAGGATCCATCCTTGGTCACCAATACATGCGTGTGTCACTGTAGGATACAGAAGGGGACTCGCCTCACAGAGGTGTGTGCATCACCGAGGCAGACTTGAACATGCATGAGACGTGCGTGTGATAGGAGGAATGGGAAGGTGACTCTCTTTGCAGAGGTGTGCATCCCCTGAGGCAGTGCCAGGCTAACGGAGTCCCTCCATCCTTCTTGAGGAGACACAGCCAGCCGTCCCTTTCGTGCTCTCACTGCACAGAACCACAGACAGGCCCCTTGAACCCCCAGGTTGAACAGACTCACAGCCTGAGATGTACGTGTGATAGCAGGAGTTACTGTGGAGTATTTACTTGAGAGCAAGCATTCACTCTCAACGGATTGTTCTCCCCTTTGGAATCCTCCGTCTCGATGGCAACTTGAATTCCAGACACCACACTGCTCTGTGGTTTCCTGCGTGTCCTGCTCTGTGGTTTCCTGTGTATCCTGCTCTGTGGTTTCCTGTGTGTCCTGCTCTGTGGTATCCTGTGAGTGCTCCTGCATGTCCTACTCTGTGGTTTCCTGTGTGTCCTGCTCTGTGGTATCCTGTGAGTGCTCCTGTGTGTCCTGTTCTGTGGTTTCCTATGTGTCCTGCTCTGTAGTTTCCTTCCTGTGTGTCCTGCTCTGTGGTTTCCTGTGTATCCTACTCTGTGGTTTCCTGTGTGTCCTGCTCTGTGGTATCCTGTGAGTGCTCCTGTGTGTCCTGTTCTGTGGTTTCCTATGTGTCCTGCTCTGTAGTTTCCTTCCTGTGTGTCCTGCTCTGTGGTTTCCTGTGTGTCCTGCTCTGTGGTTTCCTGTGTGTCCTGATCTGTGACACCTTGCGTGCGCTCCTGTGGTATGTATCCTGTGAGTGCTCTGTGGTTTCCTGTGTGTACTTCTCAGTGGTTTCCTGTGTGTTCTGCTCTGTGGTTTCCTGTGTGTCCTGCTCTGTGACACCCTGCGTGCGCTCCTGTGTTATGTATCCTGTGAGTGATCCTGTGGTTTCCTGTGAGTGATCCTGTGGTTTCCTGTGTATCCTGCTCTGCGGTTTCCTGTGTGTCCTGCTCTGTGACACCCTGCGTGCGTTCCTGTTGTATGTATCCTGTGAGTGATCCTGTGGTTTCCTGTGAGTGATCCTGTGGTTTCCTGTGTGTCCTGCTCAGTGGTTTCCTGTGTGTCCTGCTCTGTGGTTTCCTGTGTGTTCTGAGTTGTGTTTTTCTGTGTGTCCTGCTCTGTGACACCCTACGTGCGTTCCTGTGGTATGTATCCTGTGAGTGCTCTGTGGTTTCCTGTGTGTTCTGTACTGTGGTTTCCTGTGTGTCCTGCTCTGTGACACCCTGCGTGCGTTCCTGTGGTATGTATCCTGTGAGTGCTCTGTGGTTTCCTGTGTGTCCTGCTCTGTGGTTTCCTGTGTGTTCTGTACTGTGGTTTCCTGTGTGTCCTGCTCTGTGACACCCTGCGTGCGTTCCTGTGGTATGTATCCTGTGAGTGCTCTGTGGTTTCCTGTGTGTTCTGTACTGTGGTTTCCTGTGTGTCATGCTCTGTGACACCCTGCGTGCGTTCCTGTGGTATGTATCCTGTGAGTGCTCTGTGGTTTCCTGTGTGTCCTGCTCTGTGGTTTCCTGTGTGTCCTGCTCTGTGGTTTCCTGTGTGTCCTGCTCTGTGACACCTTGCGTGCACTCCTGTGGTATGTATCCTGTGAGTGCTCCTGTGGTATGTATCCTGTGAGTGCTCCTGTGGTTTCCTGTGGTCCTGCTCTGTGGCTTCCTGTGTGTCCTGCTCTGTGACATCCTGTGCGCGCTCCTGTGTGACACGTGCTCGTCCATCTCCCAAACCTGGCTGCTGTCCTTGCATGCGCTCGTGAGTGCTCCAGTGGGTGTCTAGCGCCCCCCCCCCCCCCCCGCCTCCCTCTATTGGGGCCCTGCCAAGTCTGCATTAGACTAATGAAAGTGGCTGCGCCCTGCGCTTCCGGGGGGGATTCGGGGCCTGTGCCAGGGAGAGAGATGCCTCTACAGGGGGAGGGGAGGGGGGCACTGTGTGCCACCCCCTCTCCTCTATTACCATAATGTAATTATTCCGCCGCTGGATGCTAAATGGCGATCTTGGGGCGCGGACATTGGAGTCACCGCAGCGCGGGGGCACTTACTGCGACAGGGAGGGGTAAAGTACTGCCACCATGCCAGCCCCTATCTGCCCCCCAGTGCCTTCCCCCCTCTCTGCCTCCACTGCCTGCCCTCTGACTGCCCCCCCCCCCTGCCCCCTGACTGCACCCAGTGCCAGCCCTGCCTCCCTCAACACCGCTCTCCATGCCCAGAACATCAGCAGAACAGGAGGAAGGAAGAGGAAATCCAGAGACCCAGGGGCTGTTAGAGAGGGAGAGGGGAGAGCAGCAGGGAGAAACAGAGACAGGCAGGGATAGGGAAGCAGGGAGAAACAGAGACAGGCAGGGATAGGGAAGCAGGGAGAAACAGAGACAGGCAGGGATAGGGAAGCAGGGAGAAACAGAGACAGGCAGGGATAGGGAAGCAGGGAGAAACAGAGACAGGCAGGGATAGGGAAGCAGGGAGAAACAGAGACAGGCAGGGATAGGGAAGCAGGGAGAAACAGAGACAGGCAGGGATAGGGAAGCAGGGAGAAACAGAGACAGGCAGGGATAGGGAAGCAGGGAGAAACAGAGACAGGCAGGGATAAGGAAGCAGGGAGAAACAGAGACAGGCAGGGATAGGGAAGCAGGGAGAAACAGAGACAGGCAGGGATAGGGAAGCAGGGAGAAACAGAGACAGGCAGGGATAGGGAAGCAGGGAGAAACAGAGACAGGCAGGGATAGGGAAGCAGGGAGAAACAGAGACAGACAGGGATGGGGAAGCAGGGAGAAACAGAGACAGGCAGGGATAGGGAAGCAGGGAGAAACAGAGACAGGCAGGGATAGGGAAGCAGGGAGAAACAGAGACAGGCAGGGAACGGGAAGCAGGGAGAAACAGAGACAGGCAGGGATAGGGAAGCAGGGAGAAACAGAGACAGGCAGGGATAGGGAAGCAGGGAGAAACAGAGACAGGCAGGGATAGGGAAGCAGGGAGAAACAGAGACAGGCAGGGAACGGGAAGCAGGGAGAAACAGAGACAGGCAGGGATAGGGAAGCAGGGAGGGAAGAGAGGAGAGGAAGAGAGGGAGCGAAGGGTAGAGAGGAGAGGGAGGGAGAGAGGTGCTGCTCATCAGCAAGGGAGACCCTCGCTGCGGGTGAGACATCTTAGCCTTGGCCCCCTCCTGTGTGTCTTCTCAGGTACCATCTGTAGCTGGAAAAGGGGGCTTCGTTGAAGAGCTTCCTTTTTGAACCCCTGGTCTCTGCCCCTGGACTTGCATACTCCAGCCTGTCCTTTCTTCTTCATCGCTGCCCCCGTGGGTCCTGCTCTTCGAAGCTGATGATGATTCACCGCGATACACCTTCCCACCCCTTCCTTATGTCATCAGAGGGTATCAGGGTGGACTGGCACCCAAGCTAACCACTGCCCTCCTACAGCTAGCCCTGTGGCTACTGGACCAGTGGGGCTTAAGTAACTGCACCAAGACAGCAGGCACCCGAACCAGGCCCCGACACCCCCGGAGCGGGGTCCTCGCCCAGGAACGGGGGCACTTCCGATGTTTTGGGTGGTGGGACAGGGGGCGGGCCAGGAACATTTGACTCCATGTTAACTGCTGAGACTACATCACTGAAAAACAAGCATTGCTACCATTGCGCTCGCTTCGAAGAGTAATCCTGTGCAACATGGTCTGTATATTGCAATATTCATTGTTTTTATAGCACTTGGTGTCTAGGCGCTATAATCCTGTTTGGAATCAGATCTCTGGCCAAGAGGGTTGTAGAGACTTTCGGATGTCAGCATAACTATGTGTTAGAAATGGGGTCTCTTTCTGAGGCTGCTGCCCTGTCCCAGCAGGGAGCCTTCTTCCTAGTCAGTATCAGGAGGATACACTTCTGAAATTACCCCTGCTCACCCCCTTGGTAGCTTGACACGAGCAGTCACGCGTATCTCAGAGGCTGTGTGCAAAGCAGGGTTTGCCTATAAGCAGCAGTAATACAGAAAATACACTACAAAAGCACACCACACCAGTTTTAGAAAAATTATCCAAGTTTTTATCTGTGCAAACAAAGACCAAAAATAATAGAAATCCACCTTCCAGTTCTTAAAATTAACAATAAGCAAAATCTGGCTTAAAATACAGTTCCTTGAAGTCGATAGCCCAGTCAGGGACTATCACGGTGTCGTGAACAACAAATCAAAACAGTTCTGGCTGACCACGGTGTCACTGGCTAGCTACAGTTTCAAGAAGACACAAAAACCAGTGCCTATAGAAATTCAGGGCGTCAGGTACCTCACGGTGAGTTTTGAAGAGCCGGCGTTACCAGACGTCAGTTCTGGAGGTTGGTGCAGGAGTCGTCAGGCCCTTAAAGTCACACGTGTTGCAGATAGAACTCCGTGCAGTTGAAGTCAGGAGCGCTGGTGTTGCTGGGCGTCGGGGCTCTAGTGCGAAGTGCAGCGTTGCGCAGTGCAGTGCCCTCAGGTTGCGGTGCAGGCAGCAGCTCAGTGAAGATGTGCGAAGTGGGGTGATAGTTGTTACATTGCTAGCAGGTCACGGTTCAAGAGCGGCGCCATTGTTGCTGAAGCGCTGTTGTTGGCTGACGAACCAGAGTCGGTGGTGCCGGTGTTGGTAGGCCAAGGCTGCTGTGTGGGATAGGGCAGTACGTTGTGTAACTTATGAGTGGTGCCCTCAAACACAGTGCAAGTAGCGGTGTAGATTTTGGCATGGAGCGGCGTCAGGTGTACCAGGGTGGCGCTGTGAATGAGAGGCAGTGCAAAGTGTGGTGCCCTCAGGTCATGGTGCAAACAGCGGCTTGGTGGCCGCAGAGGGTGGTATCGTGGGTGGGACCAGGGTTGCCCTCCGCGGTGCCTTTAGGAGACGGAGCCAGCAGCGTCGTCGTCGATGGCATTGGGTTGCTTTTTTTTTGTTGCATATACATACAAAAGTTGCTGGCCCCACACTTCACTTTTTATCTCCAAGGTTAAGAGAAAACAAACAAAGCCTAGTCTTATGTTTGTTGGGTATATTTATTTTTACCCCTCTGAATTTTTGGCATAAAGAAAGGAGAAAAAGGATTGCATTGATTGTTACTTTGTTTGAATATCCTAAAGCCTCATTTGACCTTTCTTTTATCAAGACTTTGCTCACATTTTGTGTTTTTTTGTTAAACTCTTACTACTTGACAATTATCGTGCAAAGATTTATTATTTGTGGATAAAAGGTAGTGAGCTACAGAAGAAGATTGTATTAATTGTGTATATTTGTCTTGTAAAATTGTGTTGTATATATATGTAAATTTATATTTAATGTACAGTGGTCTTTCTCATTCATAAAAATGAAAGCAGTATTGTGAAAACATAAATTCAGAGGGGTAAAAATAAATATACCCAACAAACATAAGACTAGGCTTTGTTTGTTTTCTCTTAACCTTGGAGATAAAAAGTGAAGTGTGGGGCCAGCAACTTTTGTATGTATATGAATTATTTGGTCCAGCTGCCCTCACGTCCCAGGACCTCACTCCGTTGTGTTACAACATTTTTTTTTTGTTGCAGCGCAAAACACACACTTCCCAGTGCAGGTAGCAAATGCAATTGAGGTCTTTGCTGTTCCTGAAACTTCTTGAACATGGGGGCAAGCTCTATCTCAAGCCTTTGGAGAAACTCAAACAAAGAAGTTGCAGAAAGTTACGCTCAGTGCTTTCTGTGCCCAAGACAGAAGCAGCCACTGCAGGCCAACACAGCAAAGCGCACAGAAAAGTGGCAGTCCCTCCTCACACTTCTCCAGCTCCTCTTCTTGGCAGGTTCCTTGATCCAAAAGAAGTCCTGGGGTCAGGGTCCCAATATTTATAGCACATTTTCTCTTTGTCCTGTTTGTGGCAAGGGTCTCTGGGCCCAGGTCAAACCAGTTCTACACTCGCTTACCCAACTTCACCACAGGAACTGGAGACAGCATTGTGCAGAGGAGACACGGCCTATTCAGGTGCCAGTGAAACTCCTTCCAGTACTCTAAATGCAGCGCAGGTCTATTCAGCCCAACTATGAGTCACCCAGGAAAGGTAGGACATACCTCAGCTCCCCCCAGGGGCCGTCTGAGAGAATGCACTTCGCCAGCCCCTGTCACTCCAAAACCAGACAGCCAATAGAAAAGCTAGCAGAGGTGCTATGAACTACCTCAAATATCGAGAAGTACTGCACAGCTTGACTGTCAGACTGCCGAACCTACCAACAAACGGGAACATTGGTCCCTCCTAGATACAACTTCTTTTAGACGTCTCCTAGACAGTCTTAAATCCGGCTCTCCTAGAGACCCTCTCTCCGTCGCCGTGCTGCAGAAACTTGAGCTGCCCTCCCTGAAGTTAATTATGGAGCTGTTTAATGCGTCCGTACAGGAAGCAACTGTTCCACCTGACTGGAAGCACGCCGTGGTCCTTCCACTCCTGAAAAAACCAATGCTGGCCCGGCCTATTTCTTTACTTCTGGCTTTTTCCAAAATTTTGGAAAAAACACTTTAATCCACATCTGATTCACTTTGTTGATTCCCAAAGGTTTCTGCATCCCTCACAATCCGGTTTCAGAGCAGGTTTCTCGACAGAAACTACTCTTCTTGGAGTTACAATAATGCTGCGAAACCGTTTGCATGCTGGAGACACTATGGCACTTATATTACTTTATCTGAGTGCCGCTTTCGACGCAGTATCTCCTACTGTGCTGTTGAAAGCTTTACAATCAGTGGGTGTTGTTGGCTCTGCCCTTAATTGGTTTGCTGATTTTTTGGTGAACCGCACGTTTCAGGTTTTCTCTCCTATGGCCAGTTCTAAAACCCATGTTTCACCTTATGGGGGACCGCAGGGCTCCAATCTCAGCCCCTTATTGTTTAATGTTTATGTCAGGCCTTTGGCGACTAATGCAGAAGATGCTGGGTTGTCCATTTTCTCTCACGCTGACGACACCCAGATAATCTTCTCTCTTTCTGCTGAAAGGGAGTATAAATCATCATCTCTTCAGTCTGGATTGAGGAAAATTGCATGCTGGATGCAAGCCAATTTGCTTAAACTCTACGGCGAAAAGACGGAAGTGTTAATTTGGGGGAATAATAAAGATCTCTGGGGTCCTCAACACTGGCCTTCTGAAATGGGTGCTGTACCCCAGCCGAAGCATCAGGGCTGCAACTTAGGCTTTATCATAGATTTCGGAGCTATCAATGCAGCAACGAGCGGTGACGGTGGCCTCGACCTGCTTCACCATTCCTAAATGGCTCAAGAAAATCCTTTGGATGTTGCCCGGCTCCACTCAAAGAACGGTGGTCCAGGCTCTTGTCACTTCGAGACTGGATTAAGGCAACGTCCTGTTTCTAGGAGTCAATAAGGATGTGATACGCAAATTACAGGTGGTGCAGAATGCGGCCGCTAGGCTGCTTCGCCAGGTTTCCAGAAAGGCCTCCCTCTCAGGTTCTCTTGGTGACGTCATTGGCTCGGGGTTGAGAATCGCATTAAATTCGAAGCCCTGAGTTATATGTTCAAGATCAGATCTGGCAAGGCTCCTCAATACCTGAACGCTTTAATCCATCCTTACTTACCATCGCGCCTTCTTCGTTCCTCCACTCAAGCTACATTTTCGGTTCCCAGGACCAGACTGTCACGGATGGGCGGTCGAACCTTCTCTTGTCTAGCTCCCTATATGTGGAATTCCCTCTCCATGCCACTTAGGAACGAAAGCGTTTATGGGAACTTTTGCAAGTGTTTAAAAACTTGGCTGTTTAATCAATAGATTAATTCAATTCCTTCTGTTCCTGTCAGGAGGCGCTGGGAAACCTTCGGGTAGCTGTGCGCCTTATCAGATTAAAGTACCATAACATAACATACCTGTATTCTGAAAGTCGACCCCACTTTGAGTAAACCTTGGACTGCTCGGTCTCGCTATCCTGAGGGAGTCAAGGGCTGGAGAGGGGTACTCGGTTACCCATCTTCGGGTCCCGCGGTGAACAGCTCCAATTGATGCAAGAGAGGCCAGGACCTCCTGACTGTCCTGGTGCCCAGGAACCTGGTCGCCGCAAAGATGTCAGCATTACCTTATGGGACGCTGCGCTTAGCAAAAGAACCACATGCAAAAGATAATGGAAGGCGTAGATGTTTGTATATAAGATACATGATTGGGCGTGTTGAAAGAGAGAATGCTTGTGCAGCGAGGCGAGGGAACTCAACATATATGCACATCTACATATGTGTCCTGGCGTGTAACGATTCTGTAGATCCACTTATTGTTTTCCAAACACCAGGTTGTAGCTTTCCCACAGTACACTGCTGATTCCTGTGATGCCAGGCTGAGGTGTAAGTGATTCAATCCGTTCATGTGATCCGTTGATATCGATACATGCATGTCATTGTCTTCATGCCCCAAGGGGCCCCTGTCAGACAGGAGTCATACATGACGTATCCCATTCCTAAGTCCACACCAGGGAGTGGCTGTGACCTCTGCTTTCCATTCATCAATGCTGGTCAATACATTAGTCCTGTCCAGCCTATTGACACACGCCTGTCAATGCCATGATGTGCTGGGGAGGTCAGGGAATGCCATCATGTGTGCGGGAACCCCAGCCAGACAACCAAGTACAAACACTCACACACATGCATACATCTGCACACACACGCACATGTGCACACACACACGGACACATGCATACACCTGCCAACACACGAACACGCATGAACACGCACACACATATACAAGCATGCACACATACACACACAGAGAAGCACACATGCAAAGACGACACACACACACACATCCCCACACCCACACATCCCTGTCCAGCACACTCATCTCCCGCCTGCACACATGCAAAGACGACACACACACACATCCCCACACCCACACATCCCTGTCCAGCACACTCATCCCCGCCTGCACACATACAAAGACGACACACACACACATCCCCACACCCACACATCCCTGTCCAGCACACTCATTCCCCCGCATGCACACATGCAAAGATGACACACACACACATCCCCACACCAACACATCCCTGTCCAGCACACTCATCCCCCGCCTGCACACATGCAAAGACGACACACACACACATCCCCACACCCACACATCCCTGTCCAGCACACTCATTCCCCCGCATGCACACATGCAAAGACGACACACACACACATCCCCACACCCACACATCCCTGTCCAGCACACTCATCCCCCGCCTGCACACATGCAAAGACGACACACACACACATCCCCACACCCACACATCCCTGTCCAGCACACTCATCCCCCGCCTGCACACATGCAAAGACGACACACACACACATCCCCACACCCACACATCCCTGTCCAGCACACTCATCCCCCGCCTGCACACATGCAAAGACGACACACACACACATCCCCACACCCACACATCCCTGTCCAGCACACTCATCCCCCGCCTGCACACATGCAAAGACGACACACACACACATCCCCACACCCACACATCCCTGTCCAGCACACTCATCCCCCGCCTGCACACATGCAAAGACCACACACACACATCCCCACACCCACACATCCCTGTCCAGCACACTCATCCCCCGCCTGCACACCTGCAAAGACGACACACACACACATCCCCACACCCACACATCCCTGTCCAGCACACTCATTCCCCCGCATGCACACATGCAAAGACGACACACACACACATCCCCACACCCACACATCCCTGTCCAGCACACTCATCCCCCGCCTGCACACATGCAAAGACGACACACACACACACATCCCCACACCCACACATCCCTGTCCAGCACACTCATTCACCCGCATGCACACATGCAAAGACGACACACACACATACATCCCCACACCCACACATCCCTGTCCAGCACACTCATCCCCCGCCTGCACACATGCAAAGACGACACACACACACATCCCCACACCCACACATCCCTGTCCAGCACACTCATCCCCCGCCTGCACACATGCAAAGACGACACACACACACATCCCCACACCCACACATCCCTGTCCAGCACACTCATTCCCCCGCATGCACACATGCAAAGACGACACACACACACATCCCCACACCCACACATCCCTGTCCAGCACACTCATTCCCCCGCATGCACACATGCAAAGACGACACACACACACATCCCCACACCCACACATCCCTGTCCAGCACACTCATTCCCCCGCATGCACACATGCAAATGCACTTCGGGAGAGGATTATGTGTCAACAGCTTCTCAGCAGCCATGGGAAGACAACAGTGGTGGAAGTGGGCGGGATCAGTAGGTCACGGAGTGCCCCAACTTTGTTAATTTTATAGAATCCATTCCCCTACTTCTTTTTTGTAAAAATGCATCGCAGTACAGAAGAAATAAGCAAGGCCTACGGGAAGAGGCTCGGCCATTCGGGGACGGACGGGTGGGCAGGGATGGAAAAGGATGGCAGGCCCAATTCACAAAGGTAATCTGAGACAAAATCCTAACTTTATGACTTTTGGTATTCACAAAATGCATTTAGGAGGACTAAAGTTAGGAGACCTGGTTGATGCGTGGAGCGGAAAAAGTTTAATGTGATCCTTATCAGTAGTTTTCCTTATTTTAGTTTATAAAATGCGTACAGTGTCTCTGTGTCCACAAATGCCTTTTTAAACCACACTGCTGACGTTTTGTTAGGCTTTAAGCAATGGACATTGAAAGGGGTCCCTTCTGGGCCACGTCGTCATGTCATTAACGTTTCAGACTAAAATACTCATTGATTTCTGAATAATGAGTGTAAAAGCATTAAGGCAGTGGTGTAGCAAGGAGGGGGTTATGGGATGGCGGACTCCAGCCGCCCGCTCTTACCTGCAGCCGTCACAGGGTGCACAAGAATCGCCAGCACACATCCACCCTCCCCGCTCCCTTACCTGCGGCAGGTCGCACAGGAAATGCCACACCCCAGCTCTTACCGCCGGCCGGGTGGAAAAGGCGGTTACCACCACGGGTGGCCAAGGGTGTAGCTACGCCCCTGCGTTATGGTAAACATGTGGTTCCTGCTTACATTTCACATGCTATATTTCATCTTGCATTCCCTCTGAGTGTTTACTTTTTCCAGCATGTTGTTACTTTTTAGGTTTTGCCTGCACAGCACATTTGCTGTGCTTGTGAAATCTCAAGGGGGCTCAAGTTCCCATGCCCGAATTACTGTGTTCATTCGCTTTTGTGTGGACCTTTTTTAACTTCCCCTGGCTGCATGCAGTTAGGCATATGCAACACTTCTACTAAAGCTGTTCACACTGTTTGAGCCCCATAACCCTGTCCAGATGGGACCTCTTCCTCTTCTTTGCACTTTGTTGGCATTATCGGATCGATTTCTTTTAACGTAATCTATTTAGGCATTATGATCAAATTCTAAATGTTGTAATAAACACTGCGTGTTAAGAATAAAGTTAACATACATGAGCTATGCTACATTTTACACATGAACAGGCAGCCGCAAGTGCAGCTACCTTGCAGGCACTAGGGTCATGATTTCAATGGTGCAGCAGGTGCAGTGACACCAGGGCCCAAAAACCTAGGAACTCCTCTGAACACCAACCATTACAATATTTTACTACTAAGCAGGCAGTTACAAATGCAGTTACCTTTCAGGAAATAGGGACATGATTTAAATGGTGCAGCAGGTGCAGAGGCACCGGGGCCAAAAGTTGTCCCAACTCCTCTAACCACCAAATATTGCTTTATTTGACTACTAAACAGGCAGTCATTAATGCAGTTATCTTGCGGGCACTAGGGGCATGATTTGGATGGTGCAACAGGTGCTGTGGCACCGGGCCCAAAAGTTGTCAGAACACATAATGTTGCAATTATATCAACTAATTCTATTATTTCCGTCTTTCATTTTTCAACATTTTGCTATTACTTACCCACACTATACCACTAGTAACAGCACAATATAGTGCATGTTTGTACATAGACAATTCATTACACTTAAACAGACTCTCTGTAACTTATATTTTATAACTACTGAGCAAGCGACAACTTGCAACAAAAAAGCTTATTATTATTCACATCGGAAAAGCCGAATGCATTTGCCAATGCTTGTGTTTTTCCAAGCAGCATGTTACTCTTACCTAGTGCATAATTTAAATTGAGCCGCATCCAGGCATTTATAGCGGGCACAATTGGGTTGAAGTTGAAGGCAGTGTGTTTATCTCAGTGAAGCAGTATGGGGTTCAGTGTGGGAGAGGATGTGGCACTATGGCCGGAGCTGTCGAATTTGGAACTGGGGAACACGGTTCAACCTTCATGACCAGACCAGACCTTAGAAGCCCTGGTGTCTTAGCACCAGCAGGTGGACCCTAGCGGAGAAAAGTGTGGGTTAACATTGAAGGCCGGTCCACCACAATCCACACTGAAGTTCGACCCCACTCTTGAGGGCAGGCCTATGAAGCAGCACACCCTAGAGTGACAGTGAGTCTGTCCCTGAGGTCCCAGGACCCTTGAGGCCAGTCCGCCTCACTCATTGATACCGCCACTGGCCTTTTCAGCAGTAGTAGCTGCAACTCACCAGGGACAGGTAAGCAGGATTTGAATGCACACCAAACTAAGGGGCATATTTATACGCTCCTATCGTCACTGAGGCATCACATTTGTTTATGCTCCGGTGGCATAGCACATACCCCATATTAAGAAGGTAAGTTCCCCTTCCTGCTGAAGTCGTCTGCGGTAAGGTGCGTGCAATGGGTGTTGCATAGAAGTTCCACACAACATGCATTGCTTTCTGATGCTGTACCCGACTTACAAGGCTGGGAAGACACTAAATACCAAGGCCAGGGAATACCTCATCTTAGAAAGGTGATAAGAGGAGAAATTATTCATGTCTCCTTGTTTTTTGCTCTTTCTATGAATGCTTCGTTCTGCAGCACACATGGAAAGAGCAAATTACTGTTATTGATTGTTTATGTGCAGGAAGGTGTCACTTCCTGCACATAAACAATCGCCCCTGCAGCACACGCACCCTTGCAACATGGCGGCAGGGCGCCTGCGCTGGCGCTAGGCAGCTTTTTGAGCACCAGGGGTGCACCAAATTCCTAACCAGAAGACTGCAGGCCTGTCTCAGGCATCACACACATGAAGACTGCAGGCCTGTCTCTATGCATCACACACATGAAGACTGCAGGCCTGTCTCTATGCATCACACACATGAAGACTGCAGGCCTGTCTCAGGCATCACACACATGAAGACTGCAGGCCTGTCTCTATGCATCACACACATGAAGACTGCAGGCCTGTCTCAGGCATCACACACATGAAGACTGCAGGCCTGTCCCTGGCATCACACACACGAAGACTGCAGGCCTGTCTCTATGCATCACACACATGAAGACTGCAGGCCTGTCTCAGGCATCACACACATGAAGACTGCAGGCCTGTCTCAGGCATCACACACATGAAGACTGCAGGCCTGTCCCTGGCATCACACTCATGAAGACTGCAGGCCTGTCTCTATGCATCACACTCATGAAGACTGCAGGCCTGTCTCAGGCAACAAACTGTGCACTCCACACTTAACATGAAGACTGCAGGCCTGTCTCTATGCATCACACACATGAAGACTGCAGGCCTGCCCCTGGCATCACACTCATGAAGACTGCAGGCCTGTCTCTATGCATCACACTCATGAAGACTGCAGGCCTGTCTCAGGCAACAAACTGTGCACTCCACACTTAACATGAAGACTGCAGGCCTGTCCCTGGCATCACACTCATGAAGACTGCAGGCCTGTCTCTATGCATCACACTCATGAAGACTGCAGGCCTGTCTCAGGCAACAAACTGTGCACTCCACACTTAACATGAAGACTGCAGGCCTGTCCCTGGCATCACACTCATGACGACTGCAGGCCTGTCTCAGACTCCACACTTAACATGAAGACTGCAGGCCTGTCTCTATGCATCACACACATGAAGACTGCAGGCCTGTCTCTATGCATCACACACATGAAGACTGCAGGCCTGTCTCTGGCATCGCACTGTGCACTCCACACTTAACATGAAGACTGCAGACCTGTCTCCAGGGACCACACTGTGCACTCGACGCCTTCCTCACCCTGGCTTGTTGTCTGTGGGGTGTGGCCTGTGCTTGTTGTGGCTGATGGTGGTTGTGGTTGCCTGTGCTTGTTGTGGCTGATGCTGGTTGTGCACCTGGTGCCGACTTTAAACTTGAACACACTCCTCTTTGTTCCTCGTCTCTTTGACGCCTCCTTGATGATGTTGACAGACGAGTGATCCCTTTGGGAGCCCTGTAGGTGTTAGGAACATAGTTTGGGTGACTCACCCAGGCTGCGGTTCCTGTGCTATCTCCACCACTCCCAGCTGCAGCTTTGCGTTTCTCATGCCATTAATTGAGCCGCTTGTGTCTGTGCCACACAGACAGAACCGCCCGTGTGCAGTCTCACTGTTTTCAAGGTCAGAGCAGACTCGACGTGCATGAGAAGAGAACCTGGGGGCTGTGGGGGCCCCATCGCAGCTTTAGAACAGCTGTCAGTGCCAGCCCCCCCTCCCTGAGTGCTCCTGCGCCCCTCAGCCAGCACACAGGCTTGCCAGTCCAGGAAGGACGAGGAGAGCTTCCGGGTCAAGTGATAACGAGACAGTGTCCACGACATCACTGCTGTGCACCCCAGGGGGCAGCGTGAGCTCTGTGGGTGTCTCTGCTCTCAGGCCAGGCCTCACTCCCCCTCCTGTCTATGCTCCTCTGCAGGGTTGATTGCTGCCTTCGGTTCCCCTCTGGTGGGTGTCTCTGCCCTCAGGCCAGGCCTCACTCCCCCCTCCTCCCTATGCTCCTCTGCAGGGTTGGTTGTTGCCTTCGGTTCCCCTCTGGTGGGTGTCTCTGCCCTCAGGCCAGGCCTCACTCCCCCCTCCTCCCTATGCTCCTCTGCAGGGTTGGTTGCTGCCTTCGGTTCCCCTCTGGTGGGTGTCTCTGCCCTCAGGCCAGGCCTCACTCCCCCCTCCTCCCTATGCTCCTCTGCAGGGTTGGTTGCTGCGTTGATTGCTGCCTTCGGTTCCCCTCTGGTGGGTGTCTCTGCCCTCAGGCCAGGCCTCACTCCCCCCTCCTCCCTATGCTCCTCTGCAGGGTTTGTTGTTGCCTTCGGTTCCCCTCTGGTGGGTGTCTCTGCCCTCAGGCCAGGCCTCACTCCCCCCTCCTCCCTATGCTCCTCTGCAGGGTTGGTTGCTGCCTTCGGTTCCCCTCTGGTGGGTGTCTCTGCCCTCAGGCCAGGCCTCACTCCCCCCTCCTCCCTATGCTCCTCTGCAGGGTTGGTTGCTGCCTTCGTTCCCCTCTGGTGGGTGTCTCTGCTCTCAGGCCAGGCCTCACTCCCCCTCCTCCCTATGCTCCTCTGCAGGGTTGGTTGCTGCCTTCGGTTCCCCTCTGGTGGGTGTCTCTGCCCTCAGGCCAGGCCTCACCCCCCCCCTCCTCCCTATGCTCCTCTGCAGGGTTGGTTGCTGCCTTCGTTCCCCTCTGGTGGGTGTCTCTGCCCTCAGGCCAGGCCTGACTCCCCCTCCTCCCTATGCTCCTCTGCAGGGTTGGTTGCTGCCTTCGTTCCCCTCTGGTGGGTGTCTCTGCTCTCAGGCCAGGCCTCACTCCCCCTCCTGTCTATGCTCCTCCGCAGGGTTGGTTGCTGCCTTCGGTTCCCCTCTGGTGGGTGTCTCTGCCCTCAGGCCAGGCCTCACTCCCCCCTCCTCCCTATGCTCCTCTGCAGGGTTGGTTGCTGCCTTCGGTTCCCCTCTGGTGGGTGTCTCTGCCCTCAGGCCAGGCCTCACTCCCCCCTCCTCCCTCTACTCCTCTGCAGGGTTGGTTGCTGCCTTCGTTCCCCTCTGGTGGGTGTCTCTGCTCTCAGGCCAGGCCTCACTCCCCCTCCTGTCTATGCTCCTCCGCAGGGTTGGTTGCTGCCTTCGGTTCCCCTCTGGTGGGTGTCTCTGCCCTCAGGCCAGGCCTCACTCCCCCTCCTGTCTATGCTCCTCCGCAGGGTTGGTTGCTGCCTTCGGTTCCCCTCTGGTGGGTGTCTCTGCCCTCAGGCCAGGCCTCACTCCCCCTCCTGTCTATGCTCCTCCGCAGGGTTGGTTGCTGCCTTCGGTTCCCCTCTGGTGGGTGTCTCTGCCCTCAGGCCAGGCCTCACTCCCCCCTCCTCCCTATGCTCCTCCGCAGGGTTGGTTGCTGCCTTCGGTTCCCCTCTGGTGGGTGTCTCTGCCCTCAGGCCAGGCCTCACTCCCCCCTCCTCCCTATGCTCCTCTGCAGGGTTGGTTGCTGCCTTCGGTTCCCCTCTGGTGGGTGTCTCTGCCCTCAGGCCAGGCCTCACTCCCCCCTCCTCCCTATGCTCCTCTGCAGGGTTGGTTGCTGCCTTCGGTTCCCCTCTGGTGGGTGTCTCTGCCCTCAGGCCAGGCCTCACTCCCCCTCCTGTCTATGCTCCTCCGCAGGGTTGGTTGCTGCCTTCGGTTCCCCTCTGGTGGGTGTCTCTGCCCTCAGGCCAGGCCTCACTCCCCCCTCCTCCCTATGCTCCTCTGCAGGGTTGGTTGCTGCCTTCGTTCCCCTCTGGTGGGTGTCTCTGCCCTCAGGCCAGGCCTCACTCCCCCCTCCTCCCTATGCTCCTCTGCAGGGTTGGTTGCTGCCTTCGTTCCCCTCTGGTGGGTGTCTCTGCTCTCAGGCCAGGCCTCACTCCCCCTCCTGTCTATGCTCCTCCACAGGGTTGGTTGCTGCCTTCGGTTCCCCTCTGGTGGGTGTCTCTGCCCTCAGGCCAGGCCTCACTCCCCCCTCCTCCCTATGCTCCTCTGCAGGGTTGGTTGCTGCCTTCGGTTCCCCTCTGGTGGGTGTCTCTGCCCTCAGGCCAGGCCACACTCCCCCCTCCTCCCTATGCTCCTCTGCAGGGTTGGTTGCTGCCTTCGGTTCCCCTCTGGTGGGTGTCTCTGCCCTCAGGCCAGGCCTCACTCCCCCCTCCTGTCTCTGCTCCTCTGCAGGGTTGGTTGCTGCCTTCGTTCCCCTCTGGTGGGTGTCTCTGCTCTCAGGCCAGGCCTCACTCCCCCTCCTCCCTATGCTCTTCTGCAGGGTTGGTTGCTGCCTTCGGTGGGTGTCTCTGCTCTCAGGCCAGGCCTCACCCCCCCCTCCTGTCTATGCTCCTCTGCAGGGTTGGTTGCTGCCTTCGGTTCCCTCTGACTGGTGTCTCTGCTCTCAGGCCAGGCCTCACTCCCCCTCCTGTCTATGCTCCTCCGCAGGGTTGGTTGCTGCCTTCGGTTCCCCTCTGGTGGGTGTCTCTGCCCTCAGGCCAGGCCTCACTCCCCCTCCTCCCTATGCTCCTCTGCAGGGTTGGTTGCTGCCTTCGTTCCCCTCTAGTGGGTGTCTCTGCCCTCAGGCCAGGCCTCACTCCCCCCTCCTGTCTCTGCTCCTCTGCAGGGTTGGTTGCTGCCTTCGTTCCCCTCTGGTGGGTGTCTCTGCTCTCAGGCCAGGCCTCACTCCCCCTCCTGTCTATGCTCCTCCGCAGGGTTGGTTGCTGCCTTCGGTTCCCCTCTGGTGGGTGTCTCTGCCCTCAGGCCAGGCCTCACTCCCCCCTCCTCCCTATGCTCCTCTGCAGGGTTGGTTGCTGCCTTCGGTTCCCCTCTGGTGGGTGTCTCTGCCCTCAGGCCAGGCCTCACTCCCCCCTCCTGTCTCTGCTCCTCTGCAGGGTTGGTTGCTGCCTTCATTCCCCTCTGGTGGGTGTCTCTGCTCTCAGGCCAGGCCTCACTCCCCCTCCTCCCTATGCTCCTCTGCAGGGTTGGTTGCTGCCTTCGGTTCCCCTCTGGTGGGTGTCTCTGCCCTCAGGCCAGGCCTCACTCCCCCTCCTCCCTATGCTCCTCTGCAGGGTTGGTTGCTGCCTTCGTTCCCCTCTGGTGGGTGTCTCTGCTCTCAGGCCAGGCCTCACTCCCCCTCCTGTCTATGCTCCTCCGCAGGGTTGGTTGCTGCCTTCGGTTCCCCTCTGGTGGGTGTCTCTGCCCTCAGGCCAGGCCTCACTCCCCCTCCTCCCTATGCTCCTCTGCAGGGTTGGTTGCTGCCTTCGTTCCCCTCTGGTGGGTGTCTCTGCCCTCAGGCCAGGCCTCACTCCCCCTCCTCCCTATGCTCCTCTGCAGGGTTGGTTGCTGCCTTCGTTCCCCTCTGGTGGGTGTCTCTGCTCTCAGGCCAGGCCTCACTCCCCCTCCTGTCTATGCTCCTCCGCAGGGTTGGTTGCTGCCCTTCCCACTACTGATATTTTCTACTTTCCATGACCATGGAAGTGCCTTCCCAGTGTTTTCCTGTGGTGGGAGTGTCTGCCTTTTTGCAGTATTCTCCATGTACTGGTGTTCGGTGCCCTTTTGTAACCTGCACACACCACTTTGCCCTTGTAACACACGGTTGCTACCTCTCACATGTTTTTACCTTTGATACTTGCACAAGTGCCACCTTGCCTACGTAACGCCTGTTCTTGTGCCTAGCACTTATTGCAGTATTATACCTCAAATTATACTCTGTTTTCTCTTATAACTACACACTTGGCACTTTTCCTCTTGTGCACTTTTGACTACCGCATGTATTTTTGGTTGCTCACAATTTTTACTACCTCAAGTATTTTGTTTGCTCACAATTGTCACTTTTACCTTTACTACCTCATGTATTTTTGGTTGGTCACAATTTTTACTACCTCATGTATTTTGTTTGCTCACAATTGTCACTATTACCTTATGTAAGTAACGTATGCTTTTGAAATCTGCTCTTTTGTAATGTTTCTCATTATGTTTCATTTCTGTTCCTAATGTGAAGCGCTCTGACGCCTTCGGGTAAAGTCTGCGCTATATAAAAATGCATAAATAAATAAATAAATAAATCCAGTTCCCTATGTGGGTGTCTCTGCTCTCCGACCAGGCCTCACTCCACCCACCCCCATAAGCTCCTCTGCAGGGTTGGTTGTTCCCCTCTGGTGGGTGTCTCTGCTCTCAGGCCAGGCCTCACTCCCCCCTCCTCCCTATGCTCCTCTGCAGGGTTGGTTGCTGCCT
This sequence comes from Lissotriton vulgaris, assembly GCF_964263255.1. Classification (NCBI taxonomy): domain Eukaryota; kingdom Metazoa; phylum Chordata; class Amphibia; order Caudata; family Salamandridae; genus Lissotriton; species Lissotriton vulgaris. Next base: position 1,773,520,995 of record NC_141695.1, on the reverse strand, counting down.
TCGGTTCCCCTCTGGTGGGTGTCTCTGCCCTCAGGCCAGGCCTCACTCCCCCCTCCTCCCTATGCTCCTCTGCAGGGTTGGTTGCTGCCTTCGGTTCCCCTCTGGTGGGTGTCTCTGCCCTCAGGCCAGGCCTCACTCCCCCCTCCTCCCTATGCTCCTCTGCAGGGTTGGTTGCTGCCTTCGGTTCCCCTCTGGTGGGTGTCTCTGCCCTCAGGCCAGGCCTCACTCCCCCCTCCTCCCTATGCTCCTCTGCAGGGTTGGTTGCTGCCTTCGGTTCCCCTCTGGTGGGTGTCTCTGCTCTCAGGCCAGGCCTCACTCCCCCTCCTCCCTATGCTCCTCCGCAGGGTTGGTTGCTGCCTTCGGTTCCCCTCTGGTGGGTGTCTCTGCTCTCAGGCCAGGGCTGACTCCCCCTCCTCCCTATGCTCCTCTGCAGGGTTGGTTGCTGCCTTCGGTTCCCCTCTGGTGGGTGTCTCTGCCCTCAGGCCAGGCCTCACTCCCCCTCCTCCCTATGCTCCTCCGCAGGGTTGGTTGCTGCCTTCGGTTCCCCTCTGGTCGGTGTCTCTGCCCTCAGGCCAGGCCTCACTCCCCCCTCCTGTCTATGCTCCTCTGCAGGGTTGGTTGCTGCCTTCGGTTCCCTCTGGTGGGTGTCTCTGCTCTCAGGTCAGGCCTCACTCCCCCCTCCTGTCTATGCTCCTCTGCAGGGTTGGTTGCTGCCTTCGGTTCCCTCTGGTGGGTGTCTCTGCTCTCAGGGCAGGCCTCACTCCCCCCTCCTGTCTATGCTCCTCTGCAGGGTTGGTTGCTGCCTTCGTTCCCCTCTGGTGGGTGTCTCTGCTCTCAGGTCAGGCCTCACCCCCCCTCCTGTCTATGCTCCTCTGCAGGGTTGGTTGTTCCCCTCTGGTGGGTGTCTCTGCTCTCAGGCCAGGCCTCACCCCCCCCCCCCCCTCCTGTCTATGCTCCTCTGCAGGGTTGGTTGCTTCCCTCTGGTGGGTGTCTCTGCTGTCAGACCAGGCCTCACTCCCCCCTCTTCCCTATGCTGCTCCTCTGCAGGGTTGGTCGCTGCCTTCAGTTCCCTCTGTTGTTTTCTGCCGCTCCCCTCCTCCTGTCTTCTGAGTCTGCTGCTGGAGTGCTCACTCATCTCTTGCACTCAGCCTATGTTTGGTATGTTGTGTGATCCGCGCCGTGAGACCCTCTCAGGTGAGCAGCGCGCTTACAATCCCCCTGATTGATTGATTGATTTGTAACATGGTTACCCCCCCCCACACACTGTTTGCCTGCTGTCTGATGTGATTTTGAACTCTAAGTGCACTGAGCTCCTGCTCTCCAGGCTCCCAGTTCCAGATCTCCTTCCCTAAAACCATACTATGATTGGCACACCTTCTGTAGCCTCTGTAAACCCCAGTAAATGGTACCCCCAGTACCCAGGGCATAAGGATGGAGGAAGGTCCCCTAGGGATCCCTCACCCAGACCAGGCGATGCTTCTACCGCAGGCTGTGCATCCAGGTGCAGGACAAACAGGAGAGTCGGCACGACACACAGCCATGTGTGCTATGGCAACCCTCCTCAGCGTAAGATAGAGGTAAGTCACAACTGCTGCAGGCCTTTAGCCCTAAGGCAGGGTGCACTATACCCTATGTGAGGGCGTATCAGCATGAGCAGATGGGTGCCTACGATGTCCAGTCCATTCTCTGACGTTGTAAGTGAACAGGGCAGACATAAAGAGGATATGGGCTGGATACTTGTCAACACGAGCTTCCTAGCTCCACGATGGCTTCACTGGTTCCTAAGATGTTTGGTACCAGGCTGTTGGACCCGGCCTCGTGGCGTGGCCCTCGCTGACCCCCATAACCCAGAACGACGGACAGAACTAATTCCCGTCCACCCAGAACTATACACGAGACTCCTACATCGGACCGGAAACGACCTCCAGACCGCGTGCCTGCACCCATGCACGTGACCGGCAGACTCCATGTTTGGCCGCCTTCTTCCCTTTTGGCAGCCTCTGGCCGCTCCCGGCTGCAGATAGGTGTGCGCGTCCGGCGCGCCCGACTCGCCCAGGGGGGTGAACGACTCACCAAGTACCCGAAACCAAGGCTTCCATCACACCTTCGGCCCCCTCCAGAGGAGCTGGATGTCCTCACACCTCCAAACCATCCCTGGGGGCTGGTTTTGATCGCACCTTTTGGCTTCCTAGTGAGCTGGCTCCAGGCCTTGATGGGCGTCTGGGATTTCCTGGACGCATGGTCCAAAAGCATCAAAGACACCGCCGCCCAGACAATCAGGCGCCTGGCCCTCGGACCTCCGGCCTCCTCCCTCTGAGGGTCCGGACATCAAAGAGCTCTTGAACTATAAGACAGCTTGCCTTCCATCTAGTTGGCAGTTGTATCTTGGACAAGAAAGCCCTGCTGATCTGATCGCGGCTGACCTGGAGGAGAATAGACTCTGAAACTAAGGACCTGAACCACCGGAGTCCTGCTGACGCTGTCGCGGCTCCCTCTCGAAGAGTAAGACCTGAACCATCGGAGCCCTACTGACCTCGTCGTGGCCCACTCTTGAGAACGAGAGACACTCGCTACCATCCCAAGCCCTGCGGACGCTGTCGCCGCACTACCTGCCTACGAGTACGACGAAGTACTCCGGACCAAGCCCTGCTGACCTCGTCGCGGCTTGAAGAGCTATCTGGTCCGGCTGGACCATCAACGCAACCCTCACGACCATCTGAAACCGAAGGGAGTAGGACAGCAAGTCCCATCGCCAGCCCCCGTATCCCCCAGTTCGAGGATTGAGAACTGTGCGCAGGGTGCGTGGCATGCCAGCTGGCCCTCTAAGACTGTCCCGCTTCCCCGTTCCCTTGTTACGAGACTTTCACGATCCCTCGATCGCCTTGTATTGCTCCCTACTTTTATCTTGATAAAGTTCATACTTGATAAAGATTCACTGTGTGGTGTCCGTTCGTAAGTGTGGTGTGTCGACAGTGTGTACGAACAGTCCTCCCCGGCGGGGACTCCCCCTCGATAAGACTCGGCAGTAATTGTGGGAGAGGAGGTCCAGGGTGGTTAGGAGAGTCATCTTGACCTGAGTCTCCCTGCAGAAGAAATTGTCTCCAAACCTTGGCACTGCCAAGGATCTCGACAATTGCAACCTGCTGCCTTCCTGGAAAACTGTGAGGCCTCCAAGAAACCCCAGAGACCTCCAACCTTCTACAAATCTCCAAGAACCTCCCTTTGGACTAGTCCCTTGCATGCGCAGGTAAAGACCGACAAGTGGTGAGGTATGGCATGGTGTGTGTTGATGCAATTCACCACCAACTCTTCAGTCGCAGCAGCAAAGGTTTGTGGCCTTCACATTGGAGACCAACTTCCTCAATGCATTCGCCAGGGAGAAGGCTACTCACAGCATAGTGACCGACGCTGAAAACAGCCCCACTCAGTGAGCCTGCATTCTATTCCGGGTGGCATTGACTGTGTGACCGCTGCAACTTGGGCACAAGCGCGACTGACTGCCCTGCATCACACCTGTGGTGCGCCTGCTGCAGGTGAAGAGCGGAACCAGCCCCCGCCGACTCAAGGTACCTCCAAACTAGGTTGGCTTCAATTGCCTGCTATACCAGAGACCTTCATCCTTCCGGAGAAAGATCAACCTTTGAAGCCCAAGTGACGTGGTCACCTGAAGCTCCGCGGTGGAGTCCTGCTTCCTTCGACTGCATTGGTAACTGTGTCAGCGGTCCTCCTCTATCTCCCGCTGCGCTCTCTGCCCAGCGACCGCGACTGTCCCTGGGTTGGCAGAGCCCCTATTCTATAGAACTACAGTGACCTGCTGCCGGCAACCACAGTGGTAACTGTGTTTGCAGACTACTGAACTCCATTTCAGCTCTACGCCTCCCTGGCTTCCTCTGCTGACCGCAATGGTAAATATTTGACCATATCGACCGCCGTGTGCCTAGATACTGAGGGGCAGATTTATGTTAACTGGCGCATCCTGAGGGATGCGCCAGTTAAGGTGCGCCACAGCTACGGCAGCCATGGTGCAAAAACGGCACAGATGCGTGACGCATCTGTGCCGGAAATGTGGCGCATTGCTGGAGTTGCGTCGCAAGCGCGGCGCAGCTCCAGCAAGGCTCGGGGGTACACCATGTGCACAATGCTGCGTCAAGACCTACGCCTGCTTCAAGCAGGCGCAGGGTTTTGACGCAGCATTGCCCTGAAAGTGACTGAGTGAAATCTCATAGATTTCACTCAGCCACTTTCAGGAGGCGTTCCTGCGGAGGAACGCCCCCCTGCGCAGGAACGCCTCCTAATGGCGCAGGGCATTACAACGTGACGCATCTCCTAGATGCGTCACGTTGTAAATAGGGCACATTGTTTGCGCCGCAGTTGCATCAAATAAAGTGACGCAATTGTGGCGCAAAGAGGCGCAACGGCCTCATAAATCTTCCTCTGAAAGTACGGCATACATTGACCGGCACTGCCTTTATCTCGAACATAGAGTATTCATCTGAGTATTTTGAATTGTACAAAGAATATTTCCGATTTGAAGTCTTGCTTCTTAAAACTTACGTAAAGATTGTCTTATTTTTATACAAATTGGTCTTGGATGTATTCTTGAGTGTGTGCCGGGTTTATTGCCTTTATGAGTACAAGTGCTTAACACTACCCGCTGATGAGCTGAACTGCTCGCCCACACTACCATGAAAAGAGAGTTAGTATTATCTACTTACTGCCTCGAGCTCCGTCTGAGGATTTCTCACACTCTCTATATAGTGCACTGTACAGACAGGTGGGCTCTTACAAGCACACTGTCACCCTCAAGGGTGTCCTGGCGGGGAGCAGGTGTCTGGCTCGGTGGGTTGGTTAAATGACGAGGCAGGCCTTCAGCTTATTTCAAAATTCAAGAAGAGAGGACGAGGCCCTGATTTGGACAGTGAGACCCTTCCCTGCTTTAGGAGTGACGTGAGGGAACGCCCGTCCTCCTGATCTGGTTCTATGTATGCATGGGATGATTGCAAGTAAGAGTCCTGCGGAGCAGTGTTGACTGGGTGGTTGGTGGAAGGAGATGCGAATGTTCAGGTAAGTGTGGCCTGAGTTGTGTAGTGCCTCGCATGCTTGTGTGAGGAGCTTGAATTGAGGGGGTTTGTATATCAGGAGCCGTTGGAGTTTCCGGAGGTGTGGTGTGATGTGAGCTCTGCGTGGGAGGTTGAGAATGAGTCTGGCTGCTAAGTTATGGTAGTCTTCTAGTGATTTGCTTGGTGAGCCTGGCAAAGCAGGTGTTCCAAATGCTGGTGACTTGGGCATAAGTGAATTTTTTTTAGTGTTGCTTGGGAGCCATTTGAAGATCTTCCTTCCTCTGCATCTTCGGGTGTGGAAGAAGGATGCCATTAAGAAGTTGACTTGTGCGGTCATGCCCAATGTATTGTCGATGATTGCAGGTGCAGGGGTTTCGAATTGTCTTTTGAGACCATAGAATTGGCATTTAGACCTTGCCAATTGAAACTCAGCTTCCCCTTTTCCCTTTGATGGTGTGGTTTGACTGTAGTATGTGTGTGAGAGTGTCAGTATTTTGAGTTGTGTGTCTGATATCAGGTGGTGTTTTCTTAAATTATTTGCGTTTCATAATATTGTACATATTTACAACTAATTTTGTGATAATGATTTGTATGTGTTAAAAAAAAGAAAAAATATCCACTTTAAAAATGTATTCATGATGAATTGTCTTTTTTACAAATTTAAATGAGAAATCATATGAAATAAAAATAAAAGAAATGATGAAATAAAAATTGCCTAGAATAACTTTGTCGCCAAATTCAAATGAATAGGATGTATACCGATACGTGAAGTTCATGGCCATTGAAGGAACAATCTTCTTACAGTGATGTTTTTCTTCTCCCCTCTGTTCCTTGGTCAAATTTAACCTTTTTGAGGGGTTCCCATCTCTCATGCTGTTGTCGATGATTATTCCAAGGTTCCTGGCGTGGGTTTGTGGTGTGGATCGAGTTCGCCCAGTCAACAGTTGGATTCCCATGGTGAGGTGTGCCTCCCGAATATCACTACTTCTGTCTTGTTGGTTTTGAGCTTGAGACAGTTGACTTTCATCCAGTTAGTGACTTCGATCATGCACGCCTGCAATTGGTGAGTACTACCAGTTAACTTGGTACGTACCAATAACGTTTTTTTACCATAAACGTTGCTTTTCTATTTGATGTTGACACATATACTATAATGTGTTTCACCATAGGTGGTGGACAAACACTGAACAAGGGTAGCATTCCTAAGACATCTGTGAGACGTGAGAAGCTGGGTGTCTGTGGCAAAAAAAAAACACACTTTTTGCCTGGTTTTTGATACAACCTTGGCTCCGGTGCAGTGGGTCCCTGCTAACCATGCTCCTAGTACCAGTGTTGTTTACCTAAAAATGTACCCCAATTTGAACCACTTCAGCTACCTCTGTAAACCCCTAGTAAATGGCACTACTGTTACTAAGGGCATGGGTACTTGAAAGGGTCCTCTGGGGCTGCAGCACTGGTTGTACCACCCCAGGGCCCCCTCACTAAGGCTATGCCCTCTGCCATTGCAGGCTGGGTGTCTTGGTGCAGAGAAGTCTGAAGATCGTATCCTTCAAGTTTTACTCCCAACGCGAGAAGAAGGATACGATTTTTTACCGCCGTAATTTAGAGCGGAACCTGGGGAGAAATTGATAAAATCCCTGTAAAGATAAAGAAAAAGATGGGGTGCTTCTATTTCACCAATTTTAAAACACCCACAGTGGAAGAAATAACACCATACGTCGAAGGGTTACACGACATATGAATAACTAATAACAAAAGGAATTCGCAAGCAGGAGAGGAAGATTGAAGTATTATCTTAACGAAAAAATCATAGTTTTCTACACAAGGTTGCCAAAATTGAGAATTGGGGAATCTGACGGCAGTCTTTCTAGATGATCCATTGGAGACTGTATTAAAATGTTTTAAAAGATTATTGTGTTTTTAACTGTCCTAAGGAAGGTGGTATGAAACAAGCCTCCACCGAAACGTGTTGACATTAAACCTCTGTGGTTTTCAACTTTTTTATATATATGGTTGTGATTATATGTGAACTTTTGCAATTGTGTACTGTAATGTGTAATTCTGTATTAAATGTATGACTCCAGCAAAGAGATTTAAAGATTTGTGACCTCTTGAGAAAAGTGCAAAAACAACAATTGATGGACAGAATGCAGAACAATGTCATACATTCACCCCAGTACAGAGATCTGGGCCTAAATCCGTCGTTTTTTTGCACTCCACACCACCCCAGTTCAGACATGGCAATATGCAAATCAGCCTTGACCCTGTGCCTTATGGGAACAGTCCAGCCCGAACTGCCAAGCCATGTCTTTCCTGGACCGGAATCAAGCATCCTAGGACCGGTTTCTGGCTATCAGCCGTCTTCAGCCAGGATAGCTTGACTCCAGTGGTGCGGAGAGCATGAGACTCACGTCTGAGCATGCCTGTCCACTCGGGGTGACAAATGCAAAAATAACAAGGGAAGGCATGGCTTGGCAGTTTGGGCTGGACTGTTCCCACGAGGGAGAGGGTCAGACTGATTTGCATATGGCCATGTCTGAACTGGGGTGGAAGAGTGGGCTAAAGAACGGTGATGGATTAAACCCAGATCTGTTGAGTGGGTGTGAGTGTTTTATTGGTTCAGATGCTCTGTCCATCACCACCCCCTTTTGTACCTATTGCGAAAAGTGACACTTACATTTTGTCAACACTGAAGAGAGATGTTTTTAATTTAAATTTTATTTTAATAAAGTGAAATACAATGTACAATTGAAATAGTGAGACTATATATTCTTATTGAGTTCAGCGCCTTTTTGTGGTTCTACACCAAGGGAGTACAATCAGTCCTAGTATGTTGGATATGAGTTTTGGGCCTAACATAATATTTTTACAATAGACACATTAGGAGTCATCAAGGGTCACTTCTGTTTAACGACTGTGACTTCCCTTCTGGTTAACGGGTTACTCTCTACTGTTTTAACTCTACAATGTCCAGTCCATTCTGTGAGGTTGAAAGTGACCAGCGAGGCCATGGAGAGCACAAGGGCTGGATACTTGTCAACACGAGTTTCCTAGTTCCATGATGGCTCCAGTGATATCTAAATCCTCACTGATGACAGTGTTGAATGTATTAATAAATGCACACAGGGGTCACCTTAGAGGGTCCCCTGAAAACCTACTAAACCCTGGTGTGGTTTTGACCTGTTTTTGCCATCCTGTCACCACCAGACATGTTTCTGACCTCATGGGGTGAGGGCCAGCGGTCTCAGAGGACAGAGACAAAGCCTGGTATGCGTGTGGTGCTTCACACCTCCTCCAGGACAGGATGGCCTTCCCGAGTAGGAAGCTTCAGAGGGGATGCCACCTTTGAAATCCAACCCAGGAACCTCCAGATAGTGTGGGAGCCAAGCCCCCTTTCCTGCTCCTCTTTTGGCGAGAGGAAAGGTGGAAAAATGTATTTGGTTAGGAGGAGAGTCCCCACTTAGCCTACACCAGCCCTAGGGCGTGGCAGGCGATGTGAACCCCTGTCCTTGATTTTCACCATCTTGGGATGGTAGCAAAACAACCTTTCAGGGCTAGGGTAGTGTCTCTCCCTACAGGAAGTGGTCACTAGAGGGTGTTGACTATAAATATACTTCACTGAACATCAGATTTAATGGACAGGAGAAGACCAGGAAAAAGAAGACCCGCTGCTCGAGAACTGAAGCCCGGCTACAGAAGAAAAAGGTGGCAAACCCGAGCAGCGGCTCTAAGGACTTAACAATCACTCCTGCTGTGTCATCCTGAAACCTGCAAGGACTCCAAAACCCCGGAGTGACTCCAGCCTTCAAGAAATCACCACGAAGATCCCTTAAAGGAAAGTATCACTCCCCCTGCACGCTGCAGGCACCAACGCTGTGATGGCTGGTTTAATGACTTGATGCCCCTCGATGACCTCGAAGCAGAACAAAGCTGGATTATTGCAACTTTCTGTATCTGGGCGCTAACAGATCTGGGGCCTCATTTATGAAAAGAGACGCATTGCTGCGTGAAAACAGTGATGCGTCACTTTTCACTGCGCCCTCCTTGCGTCATGATTGAAGCGTTATATTTATAATATGACGCATCATGTCGCAAGGAGTTACAGATACGTCAGTATTTCTGATGTATCTGTAGGCGCAAAAGTGACGCATTGCTGGAGCGGGTCACAAAAGTGACGCAACTCCAGCAATGTGTACTTTCACATGGGCAAGTCCCATGTTGCTAGTGCCTGTGTCAACCTTACGCCTGCAATGAAGCAGGCGTAAGATTTTGACGCATTAGCGGTCAAGAAATGGCGCAGTAAAATCTTATAGATTTCACTGCGTCACTTCCATGACCCTTTCTTGCGTCAATACGCCCCCCTTGCATACATTACACCTGGCGCAGGTATAATGTGGCGCAGGGGTTTACAAAGTGACGCATCTACCTAGATGTGTCACTTTGTAAATATGGTGCAACAAGGCGTATTTTTTGCGCCACTTGTGCGTCACAAAAAGTGATGCACGGGCGGCGTAAAAGTGACGCACAGCCTCATAAATGAGGCCCCTGGAATCCAACTTTTACAGAGGGTTCAAAGTGCCGCAGTAAGAACTCTTTTTACACTCTCTAAATTCTGCTCAGTTTCTAAACTCATTCTCAAACTACACTGGCTCCCAGTGGCCAAGAGAATCCAGTACAAGACTTCAGTGCTACAGTAGGGAAAGTGTTGGATAGCGAAGGGGTAACAATTCATTTTCCCACTGCAGTCTGTTCAAAATTAAAAACAAACAAAATACTAACAATAACAACAACAACAAAAAAAAAGAGACATAAAAAAATATAAATATGTTAGAAATTAAAATACAAATATATTTAATATTGAAAAAAAACATATGGTAACGTTAAATACATATGATAAATCCCTACAAATATATTAAATAAAACAAAAAATACTTTTCAAACAAATAAATATTTTTAATTAGAAACAATTTAGAAACAAAAACATTAATTATTACATAAATGTAGCCTTTTTATTTCTGACCCTGTAACACCACAAAGTTAACAACCCACATCTAACTTTAAAAAAAGTATATTTCCATAATTAATTTAATTAATTACCAATTAAAGAAATATTATTATTTAACAAACAATTTGAAACTCATAAAAATGTATTAACTTCCAACACTTTACCCCTATAATCCCCACAACCCACTCCTAAAATTAAACTGTAAAAAAAATTACAAAATGAAAATATATTTTCAGTTAACTAATACTATTTAACAGCTAATTATAAAGTAAGTACAATTAATGTACTCCCCACCCTTTACCCCTATAAAATTAAAACCCACACACAAAAAACAATCACCCTAATTAAATATCAATTGATCACATAATATTAATGATCAACTATTTATTAATTAATTAAACATAAATTACTTCTTACCCTTTACCCCTATCAAACCCACAACCAACACCTAAAATTAATTACACAATTTCCATATTTAATCTGCAATTAATTAATTAATTAAAATAATACTAATTACCAACAAAATATTAATTAATCAAATATAAATTACTCCCCATCCATTACCCCTATAAACCCCACAACCCACACCTAAAATTAATGAATCAATTTCCATAATGGGTTTCCAATCAATTAATTAATATCAATTAATAACTAATTATTACTTAAAAATAAATTACTTCATATCCTTTATCCCCATAAACCCCACAACCCACACCTAAAACAATTACCACAATGAATTAGTAATTAATTGATATTAATTAACAACCAATTCATGAATAATTAATAACAAATTACTTCCCACAATTAACACTATAAAACTCAATTAAATAAATAAAAAATATTTAATAATTTCTTATCATTAAATTAATTCCCGCCCTATTCCCCTATAAGCCCACAACCCACTAAGGAACTAAAAAATGCAAAATGTAAATAAAATAAAATTGATAACTTCTAAAAATTTAACAAATATCTTAAAAAACAATAAACAATTCTTAGACAAAAAATACATCACATACATTTAAAATACATACTAAAATATATAACACTAATTTAAAAATCGACATTTAAACAACTATATTTTTGCAAACTACATTAATAACTTCTATATTTTTAAAAACAATATTTCTTACCTTAAAATCGACATTCCTGGCCACGATATTCTTGCTGTCGATATTTCTGAGTCACGATATTTAGGACTCAATATTTATGTAGTTTGACATTTCCAACTCGATATTCTGTCTGCACACCAAATAGTGGCAGTAAGAAGTTGTGGTCAGACTCACGGGGAGTCATGGGTTTGTCATCGGCATCCGTACCAAAGAATCCTGATAGTTCGCACGGCCATACATAGGTCCAAACCTCGATCCCATTGCCTCTCTCGTAACAGCGAGCATGAATTTGCAAAAAGAAACTGAAATGGCAAAAGATAAGCAAAATATACTCCTAGCTAGACGCAACAGTCGTGTAGGCGAACCACAGCTTTGCCAGCACCCACACAGCTTTCAGCTTCCGTCCTGTCGGTGTTAAGCTTGACAAAGCGGGCTTACATCCAGGTAGCGATTCTGCTCGTGCAGGAAGTGAAGAGGTTTCTTGTGTTTTGTGCGGGTCTTGTCCTAGAGGGAGATTATGAGTTGTGTGTTGTTGGCGTAGATGAGGATGTTGATGTTGTGTGAGTGGATGGCGTTGGCCAATAGGATCATGTCTGCTTTGAACAGGGTGGGCCGGCTGAGCAATGAACGATGAAGCCCTCCACAGGTGAGTTTGTGGATTTCCAAGGAGTGAGGTGCCAGGTTGACAGCTGGTGCACGATCTGTTAACAAGGAGTGAGTGCAGCGGAGAGAAGGTCCCTGGATGCCGATGTTGTGCAGGCGCCTGATGAGGATGGGGCGTGACACTGTGTCAAATGCAGCAGAGAGGTCCGGGAGAATGGGGCCGCCACGTCTCCTCTGTCAAGAATCATGGCGAAGCCATCTGTGGGGCGATGAGAGCTGTTTCAGAACTGTGGTTGGGTCTTAATCCGGGCAGAGTCCCCCAGAGGAGCTGGTGCTTTCTGAGGTGGTCGGTGAGGCATCGGCTGATTGGTTTCCCCAAAAAATGAATAAATACAAAAAATCTTAGTAAAAATTTCCCAAATCTCAGTGCAAAATGTGAGAAATCACAAAATTGATTTCTCAATAACCTGAGCCAAACTGGGGTGGCATGGTGAGCAAAAAACGATGGATTTAGGCCCAGATCTCTGTACTCGGGTGAATGTATGATATTGTTCTGCATTCTGTCCATCAACTGCTCTTTTTACAATGCCGGCATAATGACTTGCAATGCAATGTAGCTGTAAACAAGTTGCATTGTGTGTACGGATATTTATAAAGCAAACAGATTAGAGAAATGGATATCCAACCTGAAATATCACAGAAACATTTTGTTTTTCCATACTTTCAGGGAGAGTTGTAATGGGAGCTCCGACTTAAAAAATTACAAATACTGTCTAAATTAGAGGTATTTTATATAGGTAATTTTAAATTTACTTTAGAAGCAATGTGCCTTGGTAAACTATATACGTTTAAGCACAATTTTACCTCAGGAAGTTCAGCAACAGGTAAGGCATTGAAAAAGGCTTTAAGAGTCAAGTAGAGTTTCATGTTTATTATACTCAGGAGAAAGGAGATTATATCTTTTAGCAACTCTAACAAACAAAAACATCCCCTTGACATTTATCTTGAAGGTACAAAATACAAGCATATATCCAGTGCTTCCAAAATGCAGTGTTAAAAATAGAATTGCACCAAAGAGAAATTTTTTTGAACACTTTCCACCAGACTGTATAAATGTATCAAATTCTAAGGGGGCTAATTTCATTGTTTTTATAATTGGGGACAACAGCTTCATTTCCTTATTTGATATGTTAAGAGAGTTGGCAGTGGTTACATTTTAATTCTTTCTTTCGATAACTTTATTTCGGCCACAATGGACCATAAAAGTTCAGAGTAAAATACATAGAAACAATATATACAGAGAATAAATAACATGAAACAAACCAAGACAATCACAATCATATATATACACCTACATTACAATTTTAAGACCATCTATTAAAATCAAATTAAACCATGAAAAAAGTTATCGGAGGTATACGTTAAATTTCCTACAAATTCATCAATCAACAATTTATTTCATTAAAAAATTCCTGCGTTTGTGCCACAACCCGTTTAAAAAGCGGGAGACGGTGAAAATGATAGGAGGGTGCGTATCATATTTTAATACTCTCAAGGCCTTGTAACATTCTCTAAAGCCTAGGTTCCTACAGATTGGTTTCATCCAGCGATTGCGTACAATCTGGTATTTAGGACAAAAAAAAAGGACATGGATCTTGTTTTCCAGATGGTATTTCCCCGCTGGGCACTCAGTGTTTTTATTTGGGTCCCATTTACTAGTAAAAGACGTGAGTGGCAAGCTACCCATCCTGAATTGCATGTACAGTTTCCTTGCCGAAGCCGGATAAATCAAGTCAAGGGAGTCCTCCTTTTTGTAATCCTCTTTTAATTGGAGGAACTATGAAGTCAGTCTACCGACAGTAGAGCTCGCATGGAGGGACAAAAGATTATAGTGCCTATAGTGATATACCAGCTCAGTCCTGGATATTACCTGGGACACTACTTCTGGTCTCCCCCAAAGCTCAGGTAAGCCAATCCTGCTACAAAGTTCCTTAATGTGGGTTAACCACAGGATTTTCTTGGTTCTAATATCAGCCCACACATCCATGAACGCATTTCTAAAAGGAGCTAATTCAGGAACTGACCATAGTCTTCTCCAGTAAGTAAGTGGTCTTAAGGCCACTTCTTCCTCGATTGCGAGGAGTTCTAGGTCCAGCCGAAGAGGTACTAGCGGGGTGCTAACTGGCAATCCCATCAGGTTCATTATGAAAGGATAGGTGGCCAATAGTGCCCCCAGAGCTCCGCCCGTACATAGATGCCGCTCTAGCTTGTACTTTATAGATTTCTATAACTGGAGCAGCAGGCTTGTACACAGATACTCTATGCATTTTAGATAACCCACTCACCGTTCGGGTCAACTTTAGGACCACCTTTGCTACTTGGGCATCCCATTCCAAATGTTCCTCAAGAATGATGCCCAAATACTCAAAACTTTTTACTCGTTCCAAAGGTTTGCCATTCATTACTGGATTTGGGTGGGTCTGCCTGGGTGGATTAAAAATCATAAATTTCGTTTTCGATAGATTTATCTCCAGGCCTCTTACTGCACAAAAATCGGCGAAGCCGTCCAAAGTACGTTGGATGCCCATTGATGTCTTGGACAACAACAAGGTGTCGTCCGCGAATATCAATGCGGGTACCCGGCCTGAGGCTAATCTTGGGGCATCAATATCCTTTATGTCCAGTAAATCATCTATAAGCCCCTTTATGTATAGCTGACAATTCTCCATGCTTCCAGCATCTAACTTGGGCATAGGTTTCTGTGTGGAGTCTTATTAGCACGTCCAGGAGGTATATTGGGATGCCAAGATCTAAAAGAACGCTCCACAGTTTTCCCCTAGGGACCAGATCAAAAGCAGACCTCAGGTCCACCAAAATGAGGTAGAGGCTGCCACCTTCCACACTCACTGTTTTCCAATACAGGACCTGAAGTCTGAATATGTGGTCGATAGTGGACGTGCTCGTCCTGAAGCCGGCCTGGAGAGTACTCAAGATCTTATTTTCCTCGACCCAGGCCTGGACTCTTCCCAGGATTATTCTTCCCATCAACTTCTGGGTATTATCTATCAGGCTGATGTGCCTGTAGTTGGACGGTAGTAGAGGGCAACCTTTTTTGTGAATTGGGACTATCTCTGCGCCTCGCCAGGTGTCTGGCGGGTCCATTCCCATTAAAATGGAATTAAACAAGACACAGAGATAAGGGGCCCATATTTTTGGTTCCGACCGAAATAGGTCCCCTGGGAGATTATCAAGACTGGGCGCTTTGTTAGGTAATAACTTGGCGATAGCAGATTCAACTTCAACGATAGTGATCTCCTGTACCCCCCCCCCCAATCAATGCCAATGGAGGGGGCCTAAAGTTGAAGGTGCTAGATCGTCATTGCCCGAATATGCATACAGGGTTCCAAAGTGGGCTTCCCATACTGCTGGAGCTATATTTGGTACTATCGCTGATCCACCTTCCCTCCCACCATCACTAAATATTGCCCAGAAGAATTTCCAGTTCTTATGCTGAAGATCAGTTCTCAAATCCCCCCATTTATTTTCTTCCCAGGCCTTCTTCTCTGATTGTATAACCCGCTTTTACTGCAGCCGAAGTACCTTTATCCTCGGCTTGTCCTTAGCCTTTATAGCTTCTAATAAATCTATTTTTTTTTTACGACAGGAGGCATTATACCAGGGATGAGATAGGATCGGCTTTTCTTTAATACTTACTTCGGGGTAGAACACCCCAAGCATCTCGGAGATCAATTGATTGTGTATTTCTACCGGCCAGTATCGTACTGCCCTTCTTGAGTGCCCAGTGGCCCAACCCCAGCCATTTCACTAAAATACGGCACGACCTGCCGATATATGTAATGTATGTATACTTGTAAAGCACACTGTTACCTCGTCACGTGGCGTCTGGCGCTGTATACCGCTGGGGAACCCGTCCTGGCTTTCCCTGTGAGAGGGCACCCCCAAGGTGAAGCCAGGAATCCCCAGCACTGCTAGGGCCGTTGTGGAGATTAAGCAAGCTATTGCCCAGAGTTGCAGAGTGGGACCCATGGTTAGCGTAGGCACCTAGGCGAGAATTATTGAGTTCGCGGACATTGACCCAAGACCCTGCCACGTCGGGAATTGAACCCTGGTCCCGGGCTGACCTCTGCTTCAGGGTCTGCCGCTTCTAACCAGTGAGCCACACTTCTCCACATATATGTGTACTTGTTTCTGGAACCTAGTATGTGGGGCCATTTTAATCTCCGCCTGTTGATATGTAGCAGGAGAGGTTGTTGAACTAATGTGGGCACTTCTGAGCAGTTGGACAGACCCCAACTCCCTGGCTTGAGTATCATTACCAGAGCGTTGTGATCACTGTCTTTCCGCTGATAAATCTGGAAATCCAAGACCCTATCCCAAGATCTAGATTCGACCATAATATAATCTATGGTCGAAGTTTGCCCTCCTCTATTAAATGTAGCTATGCCCGGTCTGTCCGATTATAGGCTCCCATTGCAAGCCCTCAGAGAAAGAGAGAGGATAAGTGAATTTATTTGGAGAACTAACGGTGTCCATGCTCTAACGGGTGAGATTAGGGGTTCCGGAATGTTCCAGTACTGGTTCTCACTATCTAAATTATCTAGGTTCACAATAGTAAGGGCTCAAACTGACAATTAAAATCACCCCCTATTATTAGAATAATCTCTGGGTCAAGAGTCAAAATAAAGTGTCTCAACTCTCCAATGACTTTAGACTCTTGCCCACTCTGCGTTGGCCTTGAATAGATATTGATAAGGGAAATTTGTTTATTAGCTGGGAGGGATAGGAGGACACATTGTAGATCGTGGGAACTAGTTGGCAGCTGCTTTGCTTTAGCGCCCAGGTGCGTACCCACCCAGATGCTTAGCCCCCCAGAGGGTCTGCCCCTGCCCCTCGTTGAAGCTGGTATATTAAAAGTGGCAAAACCTCTCCATTGATTATTATCCAGGGCCCACGTCTCCTGCATTAAGCAGATATTGGGTTTTTCTACAAACAGACCCAATCTGGACAAGATCATTTGTTCTTGATCCCCGCAAGATTCCATGAGAGAATTTTAATGTTACTAATTCCCTCCTGTACTTTAGCATGCTTATGTGTCCTGCTACAACTAGGTACCCCAGGTGGTAAGTCATCCAATTGCAATCCCCCCAACCCCTGGTCGGGCCCCATCTCCCTCGGTGCTCTGTCTCGAGCCCCTCCCAGAACTGTTCTGTTACCCGTACTCCTTACCCCCTCCTTGATTACTGAGGACGGGGTTACTGAAGACGGGCTACAAGCATGTTTGCCAGTATTACCCCCCCTATCGTTCCCTCTATATACCACCAAGGTACTCCCCCCCCCCCAAAGGAGCATGTTCATAAATGCTACGTTCCATTTCAGGACCATCTCCAGCTGCCAAAGAACTCATTTTATCAACTTTGGCGAGTGGGGACGAACTGTACCTCGACCGTCAGTCTGTTACATTTTAATTAGAGTGCAGTCATTCAAAATCTATTTTAGGGAGGAAACAGAGTCAGGTGAGTGAAATCATAAACATTGTCGCCTGGTTTAACAAGCATCGTGATAGTTAAGGAAATCTGATAAACTAAAATGACTAGTTGCTTTACTATTTTTCCATTTAATATATTTTTTATTAGCACCAAATTAGTCTAAATTAATTTAGAAATTATTTTATCTGCCATTTCTAAAGATAATGCTTGAAAATGGAGGGAGGGCATCAAAAACAAATATAATACTTAGGAATGAAAAATCATTTTATTGCCTTTATTTACCCTGGCAATTTAAAAATAAAAATAGTTATTTGCCAAATTTATCTTTGATTTTCCAAGTTAAACAATTTAAAAATCATTATCTTTTTGATCGAATTAGAAAATGAAGGCTCTAAATAATGAAAATGTCTGAGCATCAAGTGATGCCAGAACCTTGCAACTTACCAAGGGGGCAATTCACATTTAAAGGGAAAAACCTGTCTTATTAACAATTCAAGCACAGCTTGAAATGTTAGAATACAATTCAGTATTCCAAGGGTAAAGAGACTGATCATAGAAGGATTATGAAAAATAATGATATATGACATGCGTAAGCTGAAGCGAGGATTCTGACATTGAGTTTACGTGTAACTCCTCCTGAATTACGAATGGAACAATAAAGTAAGAGGGTCATTAGGATGTCGGGCAGATTGCCTCCACCAGACTGGCGGTGGCCACTACCAGCCTGGCGGAGGCAATCCGCCCGACATCCTTCCCTGAATTCCCCCCGCCATATTACAATGGCGGGGGGGACCGCAGCGGAGCAAGACACCGCCCCCCACTTTTCCACCCCGGTCGCCTTGCGGCCGGGGCGGAAAATGAATAATATGGTGGCGGTGTATATCAGACGCCGCCAGCCATATTATGAAAGGCATTTTGGCAAGCCTTTCCGTGGCGGTAATGCCGCCACGGAAAGGCAGGCAGTGTTCACTCTGGGGGCCCCCTGCAGGCCCCCAGAGTGAAGGTGGGTAGGGACATGCCTGCCGCTTTGTTTATGTAAATGCTGCAAAGCAATTTTTGTATTGTGGCGGGCGGAGCAGAGAGCTCCGCCGCCACAATACTAAAAATACAGGATGCGCCCGCCACTGTGGCGGGCACATCCTAATGCCCCCCATGGGACCGCCGCCCTTATGGCGGGCGGTCCCGTTTACCGATGAGATAGCGGCAAAGCCCGCCCGCCATCCTAATGAGACCCTAAGTGTTAGACCTGGCACCTTGGCGTGAGTCTCCCTTCCACTTTTTGCTGATGTGCCTTAGATGTTTTGCTGGTGTTAGCTGCTCAGGGCACTGTGCCACTGCCAATCAGTGCCACAGTGCAAGTGCTCCCTATGAAAAGTGTATATGTAATTGACTTCCATGATTGGCTTGTTTGGTTTACTGTCAGACCCCAGTAAAGTGCACCAGGAGTGCCAGGGCTTGTAAATACAAATGCTACTAGTGGGCCTGCAGCACTGGTTGTGCCACCCACAGAAGCTGCCTATTAAAATGTGTCTAAGGTCTGCCATTGCAGAACCTGCGTGCAATCTTGTACTGTCAGGCTGGCTGGGCAAGTGCACCTACTTGCCAGCCCCTAAACCTTCCGTTTTTGTTTCATATTAGTCACCCCTCTGGTAGGCCCAAGGGCAGGATGCATTGAAAGCATAAGGTAGGACAAGCCCTGATGTGTGTGGCACGTCCTAATAGTGAATTACTGCCATTTTCGTTTTTCACTATAGTAAGGCTACCTGTTCTCATAGGCCAGAATGGGCTGCTGGAATTATTACACCCTATAATCCCAACAGACTCAGGGAACATGGTAGAAAGTCAAGTTTAGTATGCCTGAACTCAGAATAATAAAATACTTCTTTTAGTAAAGTTTATTTTAATATCCTGTGTTTGCAAATGCTACTTTTAGAAAGTTAGCCTTCGCTTGCCTGACCATTTCAGCCAGCCTCTGCTAGGCTGTGTATCTGCTGTCTGGTTTCTGTGAGTTACAGGGCAGGGGGATTACAGGCGACAGTCTTGGCTGCCAGGTGGTGAATAGAGAGATTACCCCCAGGATAGGTGGGAGGCGTGCCCCTTGACTCTGAATAGGGCTGTGCTCTGCCACCAAAATGCTGGCTCCACCTCCTGTGGAGCATCTGGTGTCTCTGCCCTGTTCACTGAAAGAAGGAGCCAGAGTCTCCAAAACAAAGTGCTCCAAAACTGGGCTGAACCAGGCTCAGGCCCCCTGGCCTGCAAGAACAAAAGAAACTGTGTATAAAAAGAGGAGCCCTACTCCAAAGAAACTAGATCCTGTTTTGACCACGAAGAACCTCTGCCCGACTAGAAGGACCTGGAAAAGCTGAAGGAAGAAGACTGTCCCTGATCTGGGGGACTAGCCTAAGTGGGGACCTTGATGAGGAAAGGAGAGGAAAAGACTAGAAAGGACTTTGCAGAATTTGTGCCTGAAACAATCTCCAAGGGCTTGGGAACGAGCTTGCCCCCTGAACAGAGTCCCAGGATCATTGGACTCTACATTGCCTTTCCTGACGAGTTGCTGAGACCTCCTGTTCTCTTTGTGCCGCTGGGGCCCCACCTGAAGTTTGCCTGGCTCTGTCCTTTGCAGCCCGTGCCTGGCCTTCCCTGCCTCGAGCCGCACCGCTCTCTCCTGAGCCGTGCCCGCACCGCTGAGCCGCCCGCACCCTGCCCCCCCCTTTTCCCACTGAGCCGCACTGCTCTTGGCCGCCCCCGCCGCTGGAATAGCCCGGAGCCCCTTTGCGAGGAGAAGCAACGCCCGTACGCTTGAAGCGTACCGGCAGCCTCCCGCCCCGCTCCGGCCTTGTGAGAGATCACCCGCTCTGTTCATCAAGCAACCCTGATGGAAGGTACGGTTCGTACCTAAAAGGTGTCCGCACCGCACCACGAGAGCCGCCGGTACAGTCTGTACCCGCAGCTAGGTGCCGCCGCAGTACGCCCCAACTTCGCAGCCCCAACTTCGCCCGGACCAGCCTGTTGCCTGTTGCCTGTACGGTGCATACCTGGAAAGCGCACCGCCCGCACCAGCATCCGCGGTACGATTCTCCCCACCATGCGTACTGAAGAAATTAGCACACACACAGAAGCCTCGCCCCCCTCCCGGACACCTATGCTCCGGATTGTCTGCCCCCCCTCTCCGCAGTCTCGCTCATTCACCTCGCACCTCGAGGCCGCCTCCAAACCGGACTGCCTGAGAGAACTGCAGACCACGTCCCAGGCCCGCCTTCACTTGGGGCCGCATCTGTATGCCACAGACTCCCGCAGGGTCTGCAACGTTGAGATAACTTTGCAAAAAGGTAAGAACTGAGAAAGAAAGGGTCACCCAATTTGTGCGAAGCGCCCAGGACCCCCAATCAAGTGTTTTTATAGATCTTCCAGAACTCTTTTTGATCCAAAGTACTGTGGCCTCATTTTACTATCGTTATTGTGGTCTTGTCAAGTAAACCTGCATAGAAACGTATTTTTACATAAAGCATACGTATTTTTATAACTACAGACTGGTGTCCATTTGTGGTGGGTCATTTTTATTACTGTATGTGGTCATAAATGCCTAACTAAACTAACGCCCTGAAGATTAGCCTTGTCTGCTCACGCCACACAACCTAGAGGGTGAGCAGGGGTTATTCTGAGGAGTAAGTCTCTTACCCTGACTAGAGGAGAGGGTCCCTGCTTCTCACAAGTGCATACCTGTGCCAACCAGACACCCCCAATTCTAACAGTGAGGGTTCAATGGCCAATAGGAGGAGAAGAGACAAAGGCTCTGAAATGATTACATTCATTAGAAGGAACTCTACGGCATGTACTTGGGCAGTTGGCTTACCATACAAGGCTTTAAGCATCTTTGTAAGTTTAAAGCAAATTTAAAATTATTGCATATTTAAAAATAAGCAATAAATTCAAATTTCTAATTTTAAATATTTGAAAATACAAACTGCTTTTAGTCGCGATGTGACCTTGGAATGCTTCCACTGTGAGCATGGCCACCAGAGTCCGTGGCTTGACTACGGAAGGCGGCCGCTGGGAGGATGGGCAGATCGGAGTTGTATACTCCCCTCATGCAAGAAACTCACAACTGTCAAGAAGATTTTCATCAAACGCCCCTCGGAGGCTAGAGAGAGGGTGGCCCTGGGAAGGTCGACATTGAGACATTACTTAGTTATTAAAAACAGCGACCGGCCTGATCCTTATCTCTCATTTGTGAGGAATCTTTGAGAAAGGTTTCAACTAACTACATTTCGAATAGGCTGCATTAGAACTCACCTTTGATTCCCGGCTGGCCAGTTTGATCAAAGCTCCTCTATACGGTCCTGCCCTTGTGATGCTATTTCTGTTCCAATCCTAGAGCACTTTACCCTTATTTGAACCATTTCAACGCAGATATTTGTTGCCATACTCAGAACCCGATGGCTTCCGCCAATACAGTCGGGCCATTTGGCATCTTCAATCGCTCTCTGAGCTGGCTGTTTGCTATACTGTAGGCACCTTTTTAAAAAGCACAGGGGATTGGCGGAGTACTTGACATTTTTAATATATCTTGATAAATAAAAAAAGTGTATCTTGAACCTAAAGATTTTCAACGTCTTTGATGATTCTGCTCTTTGTTATCATGCAGCTGTGCATTCTTTTAATATTAATGTTCATTGTAATGTGTTTGTTTTATACTTTTATAGTTATTTTTAAAGAATTGAATAAAAATGTACAACAACAATACAAAGGGGTCTATTACGATGGAGGGCGGACAATGTTCCCCCGCCACCGTAGCGGTCAACGGCACCGACCGCAAGAGGTGCTGCGGTCCCACTGTGCCTATCAGGATGGGACCGCCACGATGGCAGTCGCATCCTGTATATTTAACATTGTGGCAAGAGGTGCTGTATTCAGCACCGGCCACAATGTTAAACTGGCATATTGTGCATTTGCATGCACAATGTGACAGGCACCGCGCAGTGCCTGCCATGTTGTGCATGCAAAGGCAGGGGGTACCATAGGTACCCTCCATGTCTCCCCAACCCCCCAACATCCTGGGGACCTGCTACGGGCCCCCAACTGCGATGCCAGCATACCTTTCCGTGGCGGTAAAGGCTGTTTCCCGCCTGCATTATAATATGGATGGCAGTGTCTTGCAAACACCCCCACCATATGATGATGATACTTGTAAAGCGCACTGTTACCCCATCTCGGGGTGTCCTGGCGCTGAAGACTGCTGGGGAACCCGTCCTGGCTTTCCGTGTGAGATGGTCCCTTCTGGGTATCTCCAAGGTGAAACCAGGCATCCCCGGCGTCTGTGGGGGGCCGTTGTAGAGATGAGGCAAGCTTAATGCCCAGAGTTGCCGAGTGTGATCCCTGGTTAGAGTAGGCACCGAGGCGAGAATTATCGAGTCTGTTGACCCTGGTCCACAACCCTGCCGCGTCGGGAATTGAACCCTGGTCCCAGGCCGTTCTCTGCTTCCGGGTCTGCCGCCTCTAACCATTGAGCCACACCACACCAATATCAGGCCCCTTTTCCGCCCGGTCACCTGTGTTACCAACGGAAAACTTGCACACAGTCTTTCCATCCTCCCGGGTCCCCCGGCCATCCTAATATGGTGGGGGAAATGGGTGGCGGGCGGGTAATAATGGCGGGTGGATCGCCACCGCAATACGGACGGTGGCGATCCGCCTGACATAATAATAGACCCCAAAGTGCCTATTTGCCTTGTTCATTGCTTTCCCGGCATCTAATGCTAAAAAATAAGACATAAAAAACATGTTTTATGTTATGTACAGATAATCTACCCTTCAAAACTCACTTTGATCAGTGTTACTAATACCATCTCTTACTTTCAGAAGTCTATGTGCTAAGAGTGTTGTCTAAATGTAACAAAAGTCATTAATGAATTATTAGGCCTACAATTAGAGACAGAAATAGGACCTTACCTGCATTAGGCAAAATTCTTAGGCAAAAAGACAATCAATGCTTGAGAATTTAAAAAAAAGATGGGGTAAAGTCACATTTACGAGGGTAATTCACTTCTGCCATAAAGACGCAGTAATAAGTTCAGCACCACACATGGACAACCACTATTACTGCACAATCCTCGCATAAAAAATAATGGGGACAGGACTTTAAAAATAAAAAAGAACGCTATAGGAAATAAGGTTAACTTACATGTATTGTTTTAGACTTTTTAAATATATATGCAAAAATAATATGTTAAAAACGTTTAACGTAATTAAAAAGAATATTGTATTTATGATGCAATATTTGAATAACCTTTTCCGCTAATTAAAACTAAATGTAAGTTCAATTTGAAATGACAAATCATTTAAATTTAGATCTATATATAACTTGCAATTGTAAAACATAATGAATACATATATACATTTCACTATAGATAGTGTATTTGATTTTTTTTAAATAAATCTTTAAAACATTATGTTAATTTAATGCTAAACTCCCACTGGTGGAGAGATCCCTAGGGTAAAGTACAGGTTAAATGTAAAAGGGTTATTAAACTTTAAAAAAAAAAAGTAAAATCCCAGAGGACTATGACAGCTGTGAGTGAGGTCTGTGCTTTTCTATGCTGGCTTATCTAGTGTATGAGTACAGCACCCTTAGGAGCATGCATGAGTGTATTCTCATCAGGAAAGGCATGGCTTAGTGATGCTGCACTAGTGCGTACGCTTCAAACAGGCATGGCATAGTGATGCTGCACTAGTGCGTACTCTTCGAAACAGGCATGGCATAGAGACGCTGCACTAATGCGTACGCTTCGAAACAGGCATGGCATAGTGATGCTGACTAATGCGTACGCTTCAAAACAGGCATGGCATAGTGATGCTGCACTAATGCGTACGCTTCGAAACAGGCATGGCATAGTGATGCTGCACTAGTGCGTACTCTTCGAAACAGGCATGGCATAGTGATGCTGCACTAATGCATACGCTTCGAAACAGGCATGGCATAGTGATGCTGCACTAGTGCGTACTCTTCGAAACAGGCATGGCATAGTGATGCTGCACTAATGCGTACGCTTCGAAACAGGCATGGCTTAGTGATGCTGCACTAGTGCGTACTCTTCAAAACAGGCATGGCAAAGTGATACTGCACTAATGCGTACTCTTCGAAACAGGCATGGCATAGTGATGCTGCACTAATGCGTACGCTTCGAAACAGGCATGGCATAGTGAAGCTGCCCTAGTGCGTACTCTTCGAAACAGGCATGGCATAGTGATGCTGCACTAGTGCGTACTCTTCGAAACAGGCATGACAAAGTGATACTGCACTAATGCGTACGCTTCGAAACAGGCATGGCATAGTGATGCTGCACTAATGCGTACGCTTCAAAAGAGGCATGGCATAGTGATGCTGCACTAGTGCGTACTCTTCGAAACAGGCATGGCATAGTGATGCTGCACTAGTGCGTACTCTTCGAAACAGGCATGGCATAGTGATGCTGCACTAGTGCGTACTCTTCGAAACAGGCATGGCATAGTGATGCTGCACTAGTGCGTACTCTTCGAAACAGGCATGGCATAGTGATGCTGCACTAATGCGTACGCTTCGAAACAGGCATGGCATAGTGATGCTGCACTAGTGCGTACGCTTTGAAACAGGCATGGCATAGTGATGTTGCACTAGTCAAGTCAAGTCAAATAACTTTATTCGGTTACTCGTAGTAAGAACCATAAAAGCATATTTCATTAAACATACATTAACACATACAGTCAAAAAGATTTTTTTTAAAAAGCAACATAGAACAAGAAAGACACAAGCAGAATGTACTATAAAAATATAAATAATTATTATTAGCTACAAATATATCTATCAGTAGCACTGTTACCCCTCCATGCTTTTCCTAAATGTAAGTGCTAGTTTCAAAAAGCTGCATACAAATAAAGTGCAATCACAACTTAACTGCTGAAGGTAATAAAGTACGGGTCTGATTTGTGCAAAATTCAATTTTTTGAGGCAAGGTTTTAAGTATAGCCTCCGTGGTGCAGTGTAGTAGGGGCAGATAAAAAGAAAGTGTGCCTGGTCTTGCGGAGACTTTTCGTCGCAGCCGCAAGCCGGCAACACTTGACCATGGTGGGTCCCCTTAGGTACAGCCAATAATAGGTGGAATAAGTCCAGGCGAAACCTCGTCTGCAGGAAACGGTTGTAACCTGACATGGGCCATGACAGGTATGGTTCAATGAGCAAAGAGGTTTTTAGTCGCACATGTTTCCGTCACTGCCTTTCTTTAGTTCGCCATCCTCCCGAGCTAAATACCTGGATGTGATAAAGATCTTCTTCACATTAATAACATCCGATTTCGTAATGGATTCTGGGGTTGAAAAGAGTTCGGGGCGCCCTAGTTCAGTAAAACAGTTACTTAAGTACTTAATCCAGGGAACTTTGAGCCTATTTTCCCATGTTAATGCTTCCCTCAAAATTCTGCACTAATGCTTACGCTTCTAAACAGGCATGGTATAGTGATCCTGCGATAGTATGTGTCGTGAGAACAGGCATGGTATAGTGATCCTGCGATAGTATGTTCTCGTGAGAACAGGCATGGTATAGTGATCCTGCGATAGTATGTGCTCGTGAGAACAGGCATGGTATAGTGATCCAGCAATCGTATGTGCTCGTGAGAATAGGCATGGTATAGTGATCCTGCGATAGTATGTGCTCGTGAGAATAGGCATGGTATAGTGATCCTGCGATAGTATGTGCTCGTGAGAATAGGCATGGTATAGTGATCCTGCGATAGTATGTGCTTGTGACAACAGGCATGGTATAGTGATCCTGCGATAGTATGTTCTCGTGAGAACAGGCATGGTATAGTGATCCTGCGATAGTATGTGCTCGTCAGAACAGGCATGGTATAGTGATCCTGCGATAGTATGTGCTTGTGAGAATAGGCATGGTATAGTGATCCTGCGATAGTATGTGCTCGTGAGAATAGGCATGGTATAGTGATCCTGCGATAGTATGTGCTTGTGACAACAGGCATGGTATAGGGATCCTGCGATAGTATGTGCTTGTGAGAATAGGCATGGTATAGTGATCCTGCGATAGTATGTGCTCGTGAGAATAGGCATGGTATAGTGATCCTGCGATAGTATGTGCTTGTGACAACAGGCATGGTATAGTGATCCTGCGATAGTATGTGCTCGTGAGAATAGGCATGGTATAGTGATCCTGCGATAGTATGTGCTCGTGAGAATAGGCATGGTATAGTGATCCTGCGATAGTATGTGCTTGTGACAACAGGCATGGTATAGTGATCCTGCGATAGTATGTGCTCGTGAGAATAGGCATGGTATAGTGATCCTGCGATAGTATGTGCTCGTGAGAATAGGCATGGTATAGTGATCCTGCGATAGTATGTGCTCGTGAGAATAGGCATGGTATAGTGATCCTGCGATAGTATGTGCTCATGAGAACAGGCATGGTATAGTGATCCTGCGATAGTATGTGCTCGTGAGAATAGGCATGGTATAGTGATCCTGCGATAGTATGTGCTTGTGACAACAGGCATGGTATAGTGATCCTGCGATAGTATGTGCTCGTGAGAATAGGCATGGTATAGTGATCCTGCGATAGTATGTGCTCGTGAGAATAGGCATGGTATAGTGATCCTGCGATAGTATGTGCTCGTGAGAATAGGCATGGTATAGTGATCCTGCGATAGTATGTGCTCGTGAGAATAGGCATGGTATAGTGATCCTGCGATAGTATGTGCTTGTGAGAATAGGCATGGTATAGTGATCCTGCGATAGTATGTGCTCGTGAGAATAGGCATGGTATAGTGATCCTGCGATAGTATGTGCTTGTGACAACAGGCATGGTATAGTGATCCTGCGATAGTATGTGCTCGTGAGAATAGGCATGGTATAGTGATCCTGCGATAGTATGTGCTCGTGAGAATAGGCATGGTATAGTGATCCTGCGATAGTATGTGCTTGTGACAACAGGCATGGTATAGTGATCCTGCGATAGTATGTGCTCGTGAGAATAGGCATGGTATAGTGATCCTGCGATAGTATGTGCTCGTGAGAATAGGCATGGTATAGTGATCCTGCGATAGTATGTGCTCGTGAGAATAGGCATGGTATAGTGATCCTGCGATAGTATGTGCTCATGAGAACAGGCATGGTATAGTGATCCTGCGATAGTATGTGCTCGTGAGAATAGGCATGGTATAGTGATCCTGCGATAGTATGTGCTTGTGACAACAGGCATGGTATAGTGATCCTGCGATAGTATGTGCTCGTGAGAATAGGCATGGTATAGTGATCCTGCGATAGTATGTGCTCGTGAGAATAGGCATGGTATAGTGATCCTGCGATAGTATGTGCTCGTGAGAATAGGCATGGTATAGTGATCCTGCGATAGTATGTGCTCATGAGAACAGGCATGGTATAGTGATCCTGCGATAGTATGTGCTCGTGAGAATAGGCATGGTATAGTGATCCTGCGATAGTATGTGCTCGTGAGAACAGGCATGGTATAGTGATCCTGCGATAGTATGTGCTCGTGAGAACAGGCATGGTATAGTGATCCTGCGATAGTATGTGCTTGTGAGAATAGGCATGGTATAGTGATCCTGCGACAGTATGTGCTTGTGAGAATAGGCATGGTATAGTGATCCTGCGATAGTATGTGCTCGTGAGAACAGGCATGGTATAGTGATCCTGCGATAGTATGTGCTCGTCAGAACAGGCATGGTATAGTGATCCTGCGATAGTATGTGCTTGTGAGAATAGGCATGGTATAGTGATCCTGCGATAGTATGTGCTTGTGAGAACAGGCATGGTATAGTGATCCAGCGATAGTATGTGCTTGTGAGAACAGGCATGGTACAGTGACCTTGCACTAGTGGTGAACCAACGTGTTGTTACTCATCAAACTGGCTGTAAGTCCTGCGTGTGAAGTCCAGTTTTCTGTACGTGCAGCTTTGGTTTGTGGTGGGCCCCTCTGACCTGTGTCTACAGGACCCCAGTGGGGTCCATAGATGATCCTCTTCACCTGTCAGTGGAGGGGGGGGGGGGTCAGCTGGCTGTGTGAGCACCTGAATCCTTTCTATGGCTGACGAGCAACATATCGGCGGCCCCCCTACATCTTCCACACCCCAGGCTGCTCCGTCTCTCACACACCTCTGCCCCTTGGTACACACGCTGGCCCCACTCCCCCCCCCCTCTCTCCCTCCGTCCCTCTTTCTTTCTCAGTCTCACACATCTCTCCCCCCTGCACCCTGCACCCCGCTCCCATCGCCCCCTTGACGCGCCCTCCTCATGGGTGCCCCCCCCCCCCCCTCCGTTTCTTTGGCTCTCTACCCTCGCCTTGGCAGCCGGCCCTCGCGCTACCGGAGGTTTTAGGTCGAGCGTAGCGATGGACCTCTGGTATACTTTAGTATACTTAATATGTGGACACGAGTCGGAAGCGCGCATTTCCCGTCTCGGATTTGGCCTCGTGAGCGCGCTTTTGCTGCTGGCTGTTTGCTGTGAATGTGTGCGAGCGAGCGCGAAACTGCCATGCGCCTTGGAAACCGAAACCTAAGAGCCGCGTGCGTGAGCTGTCTACGGTAAAGCTCACGCACGCGGCTCTTAGGTTTCGTTTTGACTTGTTTCCCTGCAGTCTCGATCTGCCGCTGAAGTTTCACCCGGCTGCTCTCGTTTGTCCTTGTCCGCATTAGGCACTTTCTAATATGGATTGCTTTTCTCCTCGGCAGACTCTGCATAACCACCTTTGGCATTCGCCATGGGCCGTTGCACATCCACTACTCGTTTGCATTTATTAATGCTGCGATTGCGTTCCCCCCGTACTTGCCCTTTTCCACACCTGGCTTTTTTTCCCTAATTTACGGCTTTTCTCCCTGGCAGGCTCCTCGTTACTAACTCCGGCTTTTGCCACGGGCCCCTATATCATCACCATTACTCATCTGCATTTTTATTAGGTCTCGCTGTTTTTTTTTTTTTAGCACCCCATCAGCCTGCTTTCTTGTCCTCTCTCCCCCTGCTGCTTCTCCGAGGAGGCGGGAGTGTGCGGGGCCAGTGGTGTTGTGTTGGGGTCGGGATTAGCATCTGTGTGAACTACCCAGGGTTTGGGTGGCAGGCCAGGTGTCTGGGCGTCACGTGCGGCAGTGGAGTGGCCGGTCCCATTGTTTTGGTATTTGCAGCAGGGGTGGTTGTGTGCATGTATCAGGAGTGGCGGGAAATGTGCACTTTCAGTGTGTGGGTGTCACGCTCAGGAGGGGCCACTGATTGGGTGCCAATATTGGCTGCAGGATAACAGGCCAAGAGATTATTTCATTATTTTGACTTTTTTCACTTGTTTAACTGTATGAGTATTGGTTACTCTTCGTTAGTACCAGTTTAACAACCAAACATAGCAATACGCAGCATAAAGGTGACCAGTCAGGGCGTACGACTAAAAAAAAGGCACCTGCTGCAGAGGTCCCTGTGCATCGAGCTTCCAGGCAGCAATATAAATGTCGAGATAACTCTTGTGATAAATGTTCCTGCCAGAGAGAGGGAGATCGGAGTTTTGCCTAGTGGCAATTTTGATTTGCCATAGTAGCGCAGACGGTTAACATACCTGCTGCGAAGAACAGATCTATATTTCATGTGGATAGCTCAGTGGATTAGTAATGCCACCCGTTAGCGGCGCTTTTTAAAATGTATGTTAGACGGGGGCTATGGATGAGGGCACTTTTGACGAGTGATAGTGAGGGAATCCGAGAAGGTCTGGGTTTATATAGATTGTCACGCCAGGAGCCACCACCAGCATTAAAGTTGGCCCCGTTGACCAGTGACGTGAGTGTGACATCTTAAGGTTGCGGGAACACGGGGGTACAGGTGTCTGTGAATATGAGACATCACTTGTTTGGGTGTCTGGTCGGCAGGTGAGTGGTAGATCCTTTGCTGCTTTGAATGCGGGAGAACACCACGCCCAGGCGTTGTTTGTCAGCGGCAGACAGCCCTTCCATGTCCCCTTAATTATACCTTTATTTTTTCTCACGCTGTTTTGTTTATTTCTGTTTTCATATATTTTCTCTTCTCCAGTTATGCCCCCCTCCCCCCAACAGACCATCTTCTCCCTCCTCATTTGCTTCTCCATCCTCTATCACATATTCTTCCTCCGTCGATCAGGTTATATTCCTTTCTGTCCCCATCTTCTTCTTCTCTCCCTGTTTCTTTCTTCCCCTCAGTTTCCATTGCCAGTGTTCCCTCTTTCTTTCCGTCCCCTCCGCTTAATTCCCCAGTGTTTCCTTTCACTCCCTCTCTCGGTTGTCTTAGTTCTGCCTTCCCTTTCCCTCAGTTTTCACCAGCAGTCTATGAATTCCTTCCTTCGCCCCTCTTCCCTCAGCCCCTCACTATCGCTCTTTCGTTCCTTCTCGCGTCGTCTCTGCCCCCACAGCCTCTTTCCTTCATCTCTGTTGTTCTCCGCCCTCCACCCTCTCCTATCTGTCCACGCCCCTCTTCTGCATCACATGCCGTGCGGCCACCCTCGTGTTACACACATACATTACACACACACACGACATCACCTCGCTAAGCAAACATTCTCTTTCCAAATAAACTGCGGCAGCATGGGGCGGGGATTCCAGGATATATAATGTATTTTTGTTGTTTCTTAGCGCTGTAAATATCTGATGTATCCATTACAGCTCTCTTCACCAGTCGCCCATTCGTTCATTAATTCACTGATACTCGAACGCGTTTTCCCAGATGACTCTGTCATTGTGGACGCAACGGGCCACCCTGTTGAGGTTTTAAATTAGCAACCAGGTGCATTCTCAGAATTAGAGCCCGGCTCGCTATGATAGCTTCAAGTGAAAAAAAACACCCGAAAGCATTAATTTGTGAAAGAAAAAGCACAAGGACTGGATATTACGTCCTTGGTGACACAAGAGTTGTGTGTAACTGTCCTTATCAATGTACTGACGTCAGCCGGATGGGAGATTGAGTCTGCCTAGTTAACGAGAAACTAAGTTGCGTTAGTTTATTCTTTGCCATCTCGAGATCATACTTACAAACATTCTGTGATCAAAAATAGTGAGGATTTTCCCATTTTTAAAACTACTAATTGGCATATTTATGACATCACTGAAAATTATTCATGCACGTTATGTAGATTAGGAAAAATGTATTCTAAGCATGCAATTAATGTAGTAAAACTGATAATACCCCCTACCTAGCCTTATGTGTATTTTTAATTTAACCACAACTGTATAGTAAGTACCCTTATAGTGTTGTAGTTTGTAGACTACCTAGACATTGTACAAATGTCACATACAAGGTGCAATAAGCGGACAAATCGGCGAATGTGCGCTGTGTCCCAAGGTGGGAAAAGGTAGACATCTTGAGGGTTCAGTGCTCTCCCACTTCCGCCTTTGTACTGATTTTTTGTATCCAGAGGCAGCCTGGATTGTGCACCAGCTTCACGCAGGATACATTAATTACTAAGAGGACTTTTGTCCCCCTAATGACCAACCCAAAGGGTCGAAGTACACATCAATTGCCCATGGAGACACTGCTCAGTTTCAAGCCCAGCCGAGTGAGGCACAGTTTGTGTGTCACAGAAACTCTGACACATCCTGGCTACGTCATCCAAATCACAACCTTGTGGCTCTACTTTTAATCAGGTTTTCCGGTTATCTCATTGTCCTGAAGAGAGTGCAACATTTCTAAAGAATTTGAAACGCCATTGACACCAAAGCACACTATCACTGCCGTAAAAGAATTTGCCTTTTTAATTGATGAGCTTATGCATGTATTTATAAACACATATTGAAAGCTGTAGCCTGTACTTAAAAATTGTCACCTGTTCAATTCTGTATGTTTTGTCTCCTTCGGACACAGTGCACAATCGTTGATTTGTCTGCTTATAGCACCTTGTATGTGACATTTGTACAATTTCTATGTGGTCCACAAATTATTACACAATACGTGTAGTTTACTCTTCTTTTCTGTTTTGATTAAATGCACCCTTAAGGCTAGAGTTTATTAGTGGTTTTACCACACTAATTGCATGCATGAACCTATTTCTTTGCTTCACTGCAAAGTTGGTATAAATGAATTCAAGGCGAACCGTTGTTTTCAGTATATACTGAATGTCCAGTTTCAATTGGCTTAGAAGGTTGCACCTGTCTTAAATGTGTCTTTTTCAGACTTCGCACTTTAGTAAAACCGGCCCTCCTCTACCGCTCTGAATTGGTAATTTTGAATGAGCATAAAGCCGTCAACCTTGCCCTCACTCTATCCATCTATCGCCCTCACTCCTATCTATCTATCTATCTATCTATCTATCCATCTATCCATCTATCTATCGCCCTCACTCTATCTATCTATCGCCCTCACTCTATCTATCTATCGCCCTCACTCTATCTATCTATCGCCCTCACTCTATCTATCTATCGCCCTCACTATCTATCTATCTATCGCCCTCACTCTATCTATCTATCTATCGCCCTCACTCTATCTATCTATCTATCTATCGCCCTCACTCTATCTATCTATCGCCCTCACTATCTATCTATCTATCGCCCTCACTCTATCTATCTATCTATCGCCCTCACTCTATCTATCTATCTATCTATCTATCTATCTATCCATCTATCCATCTATCTATCGCCCTCACTCTATCTATCTATCGCCCTCACTCTATCTATCTATCGCCCTCACTCTATCTATCTATCGCCCTCACTCTATCTATCTATCGCCCTCACTATCTATCTATCTATCGCCCTCACTCTATCTATCTATCTATCGCCCTCACTCTATCTATCTATCTATCTATCGCCCTCACTCTATCTATCTATCTATCTATCGCCCTCACTCTATCTATCTATCTATCGCCCTCACTCTATCTATCTATCGCCCTCACTCTATCTATCTATCGCCCTCACTCTATCTATCTATCGCCCTCACTCTATCTATCGCCCTCACTATCTATCTATCTATCGCCCTCACTCTATCTATCTATCTATCGCCCTCACTCTATCTATCTATCTATCGCCCTCACTCTATCTATCTATCTATCGCCCTCACTCTATCTATCTATCGCCCTCACTCTATCTATCTATCGCCCTCACTCTATCTATCTATCGCCCTCACTCTATCTATCTATCGCCCTCACTCTATCTATCTATCGCCCTCACTCTATCTATCTATCGCCCTCACTCTATCTATCTATCGCCCTCACTCTATCTATCTATCGCCCTCACTCTATCTATCTATCGCCCTCACTCTATCTATCTATCGCCCTCACTCTATCTATCTATCGCCCTCACTCTATCTATCTATCGCCCTCACTCTATCTATCTATCGCCCTCACTCTATCTATCTATCGCCCTCACTCTATCTATCTATCGCCCTCACTCTATCTATCTATCGCCCTCACTCTATCTATCTATCGCCCTCACTCTATCTATCTATCGCCCTCACTATCTATCTATCTATCGCCCTCACTCTATCTATCTATCTATCGCCCTCACTCTATCTATCTATCTATCGCCCTCACTCTATCTATCTATCTATCGCCCTCACTCTATCTATCTATCGCCCTCACTCTATCTATCTATCGCCCTCACTATCTATCTATCTATCGCCCTCACTCTATCTATCTATCTATCGCCCTCACTCTATCTATCTATCTATCTATCTATCTATCCATCTATCCATCTATCTATCGCCCTCACTCTATCTATCTATCGCCCTCACTCTATCTATCTATCGCCCTCACTCTATCTATCTATCGCCCTCACTCTATCTATCTATCGCCCTCACTCTATCTATCTATCTATCGCCCTCACTCTATCTATCTATCTATCTATCGCCCTCACTCTATCTATCTATCTATCTATCGCCCTCACTCTATCTATCTATCTATCGCCCTCACTCTATCTATCTATCTATCGCCCTCACTCTATCTATCTATCGCCCTCACTCTATCTATCTATCGCCCTCACTCTATCTATCTATCGCCCTCACTATCTATCTATCTATCGCCCTCACTCTATCTATCTATCTATCGCCCTCACTCTATCTATCTATCGCCCTCACTCTATCTATCTATCGCCCTCACTCTATCTATCTATCGCCCTCACTCTATCTATCTATCGCCCTCACTCTATCTATCTATCGCCCTCACTCTATCTATCTATCGCCCTCACTCTATCTATCTATCGCCCTCACTCTATCTATCTATCGCCCTCACTCTATCTATCTATCGCCCTCACTCTATCTATCTATCGCCCTCACTCTATCTATCTATCGCCCTCACTCTATCTATCTATCGCCCTCACTCTATCTATCTATCGCCCTCACTCTATCTATCTATCGCCCTCACTCTATCTATCTATCGCCCTCACTCTATCTATCTATCGCCCTCACTCTATCTATCTATCGCCCTCACTCTATCTATCTATCGCCCTCACTCTATCTATCTATCGCCCTCACTCTATCTATCTATCGCCCTCACTCTATCTATCTATCGCCCTCACTCTATCTATCTATCGCCCTCACTCTATCTATCTATCGCCCTCACTCTATCTATCTATCGCCCTCACTCTATCTATCTATCGCCCTCACTCTATCTATCTATCGCCCTCACTCTATCTATCGCCCTCACTCTATCTATCGCCCTCACTCTATCTATCGCCCTCACTCTATCTATCGCCCTCACTCTATCTATCGCCCTCACTCTATCTATCGCCCTCACTCTATCTATCGCCCTCACTCTATCTATCGCCCTCACTCTATCTATCGCCCTCACTCTATCTATCGCCCTCACTCTATCTATCGCCCTCACTCTATCTATCGCCCTCACTCTATCTATCGCCCTCACTCTATCTATCGCCCTCACTCTATCTATCGCCCTCACTCTATCTATCGCCCTCACTCTATCTATCTATCGCCCTCACTCTATCTATCTATCGCCCTCACTCTATCTATCTATCGCCCTCACTCTATCTATCTATCGCCCTCACTCTATCTATCTATCGCCCTCACTCTATCTATCTATCGCCCTCACTCTATCTATCTATTGCCCTCACTCCTATCTATTGCCCTCACTCCTATCTATTGCCCTCACTCCTATCTATCGCCCT
Source organism: Lissotriton vulgaris (assembly GCF_964263255.1). Lineage (NCBI taxonomy): Eukaryota > Metazoa > Chordata > Amphibia > Caudata > Salamandridae > Lissotriton > Lissotriton vulgaris. The sequence continues at coordinate 1,773,485,598 of NC_141695.1, read as the reverse complement.
CACTCCTATCTATCGCCCTCACTCCTATCTATCGCCCTCACTCCTATCTATCGCCCTCACTCCTATCTATCGCCCTCACTCCTATCTATCGCCCTCACTCCTATCTATCGCCCTCACTCCTATCTATCGCCCTCACTCCTATCTATCGCCCTCACTCCTATCTATCGCCCTCACTCCTATCTATCGCCCTCACTCCTATCTATCGCCCTCACTCCTATCTATCGCCCTCACTCCTATCTATCGCCCTCACTCCTATCTATCGCCCTCACTCCTATCTATCGCCCTCCCTCTATCTATCTATCGCATCACTACAGCATCACTCAGGGGCACCACAACATCACTATGCGCTACCACAGCTCACTGAATGCTACAGCAACACTTGTCGCCATCACAACGTCGATCAGTGCCACCACAGCATCAATCTGTGCAACCATTCAACAACAACTGGTTCAAATATGTTCTCTCAATGTTTCAAGATTTATTACAAATGTCACAAAAAGATGTTAATATTTCACTTCTGTTCTTGGATTTTCGTCACAGTAAAATACACTGAACATAATCTTCACAAAAGTTAAAGCTATTGCCATTATAAATTACAATAACTTTTATTTAAGTATTTATTATTAAAAAACATTAAAAGCCATTGTTATTTATAATATCAATACATATAAGTCACGTAAATATAACACATATTGCATTACAAATGCTATAGGTGTCACATTTGCGAAAGTTAAAACTATTGTCATTGTAAATGACAAAGCTATTAATTTTGCTATTTTCAAAACCAACACATAAATAAAAAATGTGTAATTTACAATACCAATGGCTCAAACTTTCCTAATGCGAGACCTATTGCATTGCAAATGCTTGTTAATCTTCTCTCTCATCCCTCTCCTTGGAGAGAAATGTGCACTTAAGAGTGTGTGGGTGGGGGGGCGGCGCCTCCTTTAACCCCCCACCCCCCAGCTCCTTTCAAAGGCAGATCTGAAAGAAGGGAACACGGATTGCCAAAAATGCAATTAGGTTTGGAAAGCCTGATTGGAAGTGACCACAACTGGGGATTAAAGAGAGAGACAGAGAGAGAGAGAGAGAGAGAGAGAGAGAGAGAGAGAGAGAGAGAGAGAGAGAGAGCGATTAAAACACACAGGCCTCATTTAAAGAGAGGCCGTCCTCGAGCTCCTGTGTGCCCCCAAGACACACAGAACTACACCACACACACACAAGAACACCATATGTGCACACACAAACACACACACAAGAACACCATATATGCACACACAAACACGCACGCACACACAAGAACACCATATATCCACACACAAACACGCACACAAGAACACCATATATGCACACACAAACACGCACACACACACAAGAACACCATATATCCACACACAAACACGCACAAACACACGCACACACACACAAGAACACCATATGTGCACACACAAGAACACCATATATGCACACACAAACACGCACACACACACAAGAACACCATATATGCACGCACAAACACACACACACACACAAGATCACCATATGTGCACACAAATAGACAATGGCACACACACACCAAAACACACCGCATTCACACACAAACACGCACAAATACAAACACACCACATCCGCACACAGACTCTCAGTGTTAAAGTGCCTGTGCTCTCTCCTTAAAACGTGGTAGAATTTACTTTAACACAATTTGTATATTTAATGTATGTATGTGTAAGGCCCTAGTAAAGGGGCACCACCAGTGCCCAGGGCCTGTACATTAAATGCTACTAGTGAACCTGCTGTACTAATCCTGCCACCCACTTAAGGAACACTTGAAACATGTCCCAGGCCTGCCATTGCAGCCTGTGTCTGAAGTTTTAAACTGACATTTTGACCTTGCAAATTAAACCTTTTAGACAGGCCCAAACCTTCCTTTTTAATTCATATAAGGCACCCCTAGGTAGGCACTGGATAGCCCAGAGGGCAGGGTGCAATGTGTTTATAAACTAGGACATGTACTTGTAAATTTCACATGTTTTGGTACCGAAACATTCTTAATCTCTTTTTTCACTACTGCAAGGCCTACCTCCCCCATAGGATAACATTGGGGTTACCTTAGTACATATAAAAAGCCATAACAACCACATGGGAACGGGAACCAGTTCATGTTTGGTGACTTTGGGTATTAATATGAATAATCCTAATTTACGGTGAAGTCAGATTTCAAATTACAATTTTGAAAATGCCACTTTTAGAAAGGTGGTACAAAGGGGGGTGGTGATGGACGGAGCATCTGAACCAATCAAACACTCACACCCAGTCAACAGATCTGGGTTTAATCCATCACCGTTCTTTAGCCCACTCTGTCACCCCAGTTCAGACATGGCCATATGCAAATCAGTCTGACCCTCTGCCTCATGGAAACAGTCCAGCCCGAACTGCCAAGCCATGCCTTCCCTGGACCGGAAACAAGTTTCCGAGGACCGGTTTCTGGCATTTTAGCCGTCTTCAGCCCGGCTTGCTTGAATCCAGTGGCAAAGTGAGCAAGGGACTCACGTCTGAGCATACCCTGCCAATTTATGGCGAACAAAGCGGTACAAAAGGGGGTGGTGATGGACGGAGCATCTGATCCAATCAAACACTCACACCCAGTCAACAGATCTGGGTTTAATCCATCACCGTTCTTTAGCCCACTCTGCCACCCCAGTTCAGACATGGCCATATGCAAATCAGTCTGACCCTGTGCCTCATGGGAACAGTCCAGCCCGAACTGCCAAGCCATGCCTTCCCTGACCGGAAACAATCTTCCGAGGACCGGTTTCTGGCATTTCAGCTGTCTTCAGCCCGGCTTGCTTGAATCCAGTGGCAAAGTGAGCAAGGGACTCACGTCTGAGCATACCCTGCCAACTTATGGCGAACAAAGCGGTACAAAAGGGGGTGGTGATGGACGGAGCATCTGAACCAATCAAACACTCACACCCAGTCAACAGATCTGGGTTTAATCCATCACCGTTCTTTAGCCCACTCTGCCACCCCAGTTCAGACATGGCCATATGCAAATCAGTCTGACCCTGTGCCTCATGGAAACAGTCCAGCCCGAACTCCCAAGCCATGCCTTTCCTGGACCGGAACTAAGCTTCAGAGGACTGGTTTCTGGCATTTCAGTCATCTTCAGCCCGGCTTGCTTGAATCCAATGGCAAAGTGAGCAAGGGACTCACGTCTGAGCATACCCTGCCACACTTATGGCGAACAAAGCGGTACAAAAGGGGGTGGTAATGGACAGAGCTGTCAGGTCCCAGATTCTTCGCAGAAGCAGAACTGATGCTTACTCCCAATGCCCCACTCTCCGGTGATGCCGCTTTGACCAAGCAACTGCACCAGAGACAGGGAAAGGGGAATTGGACCGAAAAGAGAGACACTCCTTCAACAGCTGGCACCCACTTGTCCTTCTAGATACGAATGGTATCGGGACTGCACTCGGGTTCCTAATGCACAAAAGAAAGGGGGGGGAAGACAACTCAACAACCTCCTTGCTACAATTCCTGAATGACAATTCTAAATACAAATCTATCCTACCAGCTGTCTTCAGAGTCTTACTTCTCTCTGTATGTGGTTGTGAGTAGCTACCATGAAGAGATAGATATTTCTGGAAGAGAGAATGCCACATTAAGTAAACTCTAATTGTGGGTTATTCACTATACTACTCTCTGAGTGGCTTACTCTACCTTCTTCATTGGTCGGTTCTCTTGTAGATGAGTAAACAGTTATAAATGTCACTGTGATACTGTCTTAAGTACTCTTGATGTAGCGCGCAAAAAGGAACAAGGAAGGGAAAAGAGGGAGGCAAGTAAAAGGGTAGCGCAAGGGGAATTTCTGGTGGGTGGAGTACTCTGAAGTTCAGCGCAATAAAGGGCTAGGAAAGTCTTACTTCTTCTTCTGACGCTTCAATGTCCGTTGTTGAAGTTTCCAACCACCTCACCTCGACCCTTTGGACTGAAGGGAGATAAGTAGTTGAGACTTCTCTTTCACAGGATTCGTTTTCACGTCTTCTTCGTAAGAAACAACTCTCCAGAGTTTCACTTCAGGTTACGAAGCTCTGCGACTGAAAAACACTGCTGGGTCTATCCTAACACGGAGGATATTCAGGAAACGTCCTACTCATAATTTGCAAGTGTTGGTATTCACAAACTTGTAAATGCCAAGGACAATGGAGCTCTTACACTCGCTCACTTGTCCTATCTAAGAGTCAAACAGAAACGGTGTCACAAGCTACACCCACGAATTCTCGAACTAGAATTTTCTCTATAAATGTGAGCGCACTAGAATAACGGCCACTCACAACAAAATCCTTTTTGAAGTGCGCAGTGTACTGCGCGCCCGCTCCTCAACTCAACAAAAGACTAGAACATACCTACACCCCAGCCGCGGCAATAGCGGCGGCCATCTTGGAATTCCATTCTAATAAAGATCGAACCAAAGATTAACCATCCCTGGCTTTACTATCACTCTGGGTCTCTTCAAGACCTGGAAGGGCAGTGTTCCCTGCAACACGGTGACAGTGTGATTCCTGACAAGAGCATCTGAACCAGTCAAACACTCACACCCTGGTAGCATGGTGCAGAGCGGGCAGGCCAAACTCCTGAGGACATGTGTGAAGCATCAACGCAGTACCCACAGACGACACACAAGGCACACCACAAAAAGAGACACAACACCAGTTTTGATGGAAAAGAATAACTCTTGTATTATCTCAAATAGGCAAAAGAAAGCAGAGTAATCACAATGTTGTGCCAACTGGCGCCAGGGCAATATATATACACGGGGATTATTTACACAGGTAAGGGAAAAAGAACAAAAAGGTAAGTCCATTAGTTTCCAGGCTGTAGGGAAAAAAACATAAAGCAACCTCGGTTAGCATGAACTCATTAGGCCGGTAACACTGTGCGCATAACCATGGCCTAAACACCATGGGCATAACCTCAGGCAGGTAAGTACACCATAGGCCTAGAACATCAGTAATATAAACTTGAAGGGCAGAAACACTAGACATCAGCCTTTGGGCAGGTCAGAATAAAATCAAACTTTAGATACACAAACACAGCATGACTTGCATTAGCATCAGGCATTGACCGGAATCATGGGGGCAGGAAACACAGTGCATATAGGTCTCCTCAGCAGACACCTCAGGTAATACTTCTTCAGATAGACATATGCAATGATATTCCTTTAGCAAACCATCAACATTTCATTCTGTGGGCATACATCGGCATTGGCCGAAGCAGGGTCCATAAAAACCGTATGTCATAGGACACTTCACCACCTGTACCCCTACTTATATGGTACCTCGAGGACAGGGACCCAGCTGGCAGAAAGCATTCCCCTAAATAGGGGTCACTGTGAGCCCCACCCAATCAGCATTTACCGTTAAGGCCTAGTTCAGGGGCCTTAGTTCCTTTTAGGCCTTCCTCAGTTTAACAGGGGCCAACGCGGCCCGACAACAGTGTCCTGCAACGGCAGGGAGGCCTCAGTAACCCAGCGAGGCTTCCCCCGCAGCCCTGCCGCCTCTGCGGTCCCTTGCCCTTCTCTCAGGGGCTGTTACCTCCGGTCCCAGTCCTCCGGTCTTCACCCAGGCCTTGGCAGCGTGGTGCAGGAGCTCACGCTGGCCAGGCGGGCTCCCCGGGTCATGCTCCCGGCTTGTGGACGATCGGGTGGCTCGCGCTCCCTCACATAGCCCCCTCGCCGATGCTCCAGCTGATCCTGTACCCTGCCGGACGGCTGCTGGTTCTGTGGGGCTCTCCCTTCCTCACCTCCTGGGGGGTCCAGTCCAAGGTGCTCCTTCCTTTCCAGGAGCTTTTAGATATAGTGCTCATGTGGCGCAAGGTCCCCGCAGCCTCAGGGACCTAGGCTGGCACTCCCTCCTCAGGGGCCAGGGACCGGAGCAGCAGGCACTACTGGGCCAGGTCAGCAGTTCATGGGAACTCATCAAAACAGGGCAGTAGTCTTCCACCATCCTCCACAGTAGCGTGGCCCTCCTCCTATAAAGCAGCCTGAACTCTTGCAGTGGGGCTTCCACTAGCCCTGGGGACAGCAGAGGGGTTCTAGTAAGGTGCAGGGTCCAGCACATAGGCCCAAGTGGTGGTATCCCCTGACAGCAGGTCCCCTCAGGTTCCTGTCCCTGCACAGCCCCCTTATTTATGCGCCCCTCACCTCACCTACCAGGCAGTGCCAGAGCCTTCTAGAATTCTCTGGGGAACTAGTTCAAACTGGCTCAGGGGGAGGAGTAGAGCACCCTGGATGCCAGGCTTTCCCTCCAAATGCTGGGGTGGCTGGGTACTGAACAACTAGACCGCTAACCCATTGCAGTCAGGTGGCACAACACATAGCCATGGCAGCTATTTTAAATACAGCATGTTACCAGGGTACATTTACACAATGGGGGGAAATAAGTGCACACACCATTGCGTTACATTTCCACATTAAACAGGGCATCTCATACCACACATGGCCTATACAGTTTTCAACCATGGGGGAGACATCCTAAACAGGGGGGGTGAAAAGCGAAAACATTTGGGGGAAAATGGGCCAAGTCCAACAGTTCCCCTGTGAAACGGATTCAAAAACAGAAAAAACACTTTTGTCGTTTTTTTTCCTGACATTTTTATTTTCCACAGTGCATCCTCAGGAATAAAAGGTTCAAACTATGAAAAATAAATAAAAAACAAAATAAAGCAAGACAGAGTGTTTGCAAATTGGCCAGATTGATTTTATTCACACCCAAAAAACATTAGCGCCACTTTAATAATCCACATTTGTATAGCGTGAGCAATCACCCGTAAGGGTCTCCAGGCGCTGGGGGCTGGCAGGGAGATTAAGCAAACTATTGCTCAGAGTCACATGGTGCTGGGCTAATCTGCTGCCGTCGATCGAACCGTGATCCCCAGATTCCAGCGTCAGTCGCCCTGGCCGCGGCACCACACCTCTCCCATAGTTTGCCAGTGAAGCACTACTTTTGTTTTCTTGGTTGTCTTTGAAAAGCATTGTTTTCCCTGGGTGGGGAAGTGCACCAATCCTGGGGTGACTGCAATGCCTGATTGACGGTTGGATTGGTCACCATGTTGTTCCTGCTTTCATTTCACATGCTTTACTGTGCTTTCTCCAGGATGTTATTACTGTTTTTAGGCAGCATACTGCTCTTGTCTGGGCGTAATTTAAACTGAGTCGCATCCAGGTGCTTATAGCGGGCACGATTGGGTTATGATTGAAGGCAGTGCGAGTTTCTCTCAATGGGGCCGTATGGTGTTCTTGGAGGAGAGGATGTGGCACTGTGGTCAGAGCTGCCGAATTTGGAACTGGGGAACCAGGTTCATGACCAGTCCCTCAGACCACGCTCCTGAGGGAGCACATTCCCATGCTCGACCTTAGAAGCCCTGGTGTCTTAGCACCAGCAGGGGGACCCTCACAGAGGCAAGTGTAGGGTAACCTTCATGGCTTGTCCACCACAGTCCATACTGACGTTTACCACCAGTCTTGTGGGCAGGCCTATGAAGCAGCACACCCAAGAGCGGCAGTGACTCTGTCACTGAGGACACAGGATCCTTGAGAAGGGCGGCGCAACCGGTGTGACTGCACCGGACACTGACTTTGAGTGGGGGCGTCCAGTTTACAAGTATATTATTGTTCTACAAGCACTTGCTGCCTCCTTCCTGGCCTGCAGCCATTTTCAGAGACAATAACAAATATCATGATAAGGCTGCTGATCAATGTTCTTCAGAGAGAGAGAGGGAGAGAGAGAGGGAGAGAGAGAGAGAGAGAGAGAGAGAGAGAGAGAGAGAGAGAGAGAAGAGAGAGAGAGAGAGAGAAGAGAGAGAGAGAGAGAGGGAGAGAAAGAGAAAAAGGGAGAGAAAGAGAGGGAGAGAGAGAGAGAGAGAGAGAGATCAGAGTTTTGTCTTGTGGAAGTTTTGACTCATGGAAAGGTAGCTGAGAGGGTTAATGTACCGGCTGCAAAGAACATGTGCCATGCAGATCACAAAGTGCACATAAAGTTAATAGGTCAGTGGGTCACTGCTTTTGTCAGAGAGACCCTTTTGCTACTACAATTTATAAGTTAAAATCCTAACTTAGAACAGTGAGCTATTAACTGTCATCTAAGAGCTGCATGCAAACTGCAAGGTATAAATTAAAGCGTTATATTTTTCCCCCATTCTTTGATTGTCCTAATGTTGCAAAAGGTGTTCACTCAGATGGAAATTAATTCTGATTATTAAAGAGATGCCCCAACCATGGTAATACATTTTAAATTCTCAATTTGTGTTTATCCAGACCAATCACTATTACACTATACAGCCTACTAGTATGGTTGTCATGTGACTCCTACACCTTGTAGTCCTTTGTCTTATGTAACGTTTCCTATATAGTTATGTACACAAGTATAATTGATTGTCTCTGTGTAATGTGTGTGATGTAAAGTGCTCGGCACCCTACAATGGTATGAGTGGCGCTGTAAATCAAATTAAATGCATCTGAGAGAGAGTGGTTATGGAGACTTGAGGGGCACCGTTAAAGGTTGGTAGTGAGGGAAACCATGGAAGAGGTGGTCATTGGGGGCACCAACAAACATTAATGCACAGGACACCACCAGTGCTAACGCCAGCCCTGCCCTTGAGGCGAGTACACCTCACTCACAGGTAACTCCATTGGCCTCGTTTCAGCAGTAGTAGCTGCAACACACCAGGGATTGGCAATGCAGGATTTGCACGCGCACCAAACTAAGTTTGCAAACTTCACAGTCTCTCTGCTTTATGCACAAACACGTTTAACATGTGCTGCCTGCTTTGGTGTCACTGGAATTATGCAGCAAAGGAGGACAAAATTATGCCGCAGAATTGACTAAATTATGCAGCAAATAAAGGCTGCAGCGTAATGCAGTACATTTTCAGATATTTTATTATTTTGACGTGTGTGCACATGCTAACAGCCTCTGGAAAGATTGTGCCTTATTTTTACCAGTGTAACATACACGCGTAGCAGTGAGAAAGGAGACCAGTCAACCTTTGCAAAGGGCCCTCCACTTCGCAGCAAAACAAGTCACATTTGTTTGTAACTTTTGATCCGTTTCAGCTACAAACGGTTTATAAATTAAAATTGTCAGATTATGTATCAGATGTTGTGTTATGTGTCAACTATGGCAGAGCCATAATTATATAGAAAACATTTGCAAACGAGGACATTTTGCTTTTCATGTTGGAATTGCTCTGGTGGAAAAAGGGATGAGAAGTGAGTATGAGAAACTGCATGGCTGGGAGACAAATGGCGGTGCTTCCACTTTTAAGCGTATTTGGAACATTCTGTGATGGGAAACATGTCCCACTTTGCGAATGCATTTTAAAGTTAATAACTCATATTAAACCTCAAATAATCATGTCTATCAATTGGTTGAATTAATTAACATTAGAAGCTGTATCTGGTTAGTGAAATGCCAAACAAATACTAAAAATTAGGATGTTTGTGCATTCTGGCCACACCTCTGACTCCGCCCACAGTTCCCCTACGCGTTTTCTCCACCTCGACCACTGCCTGCTACAGACCCCACTAGCAGGGCACTCCCTGGCTCGCACGTCTTGGTATCTGATGCTTGTTGCACCTTCAGATCTCGGCTCTTCCCAAGGCTCTGTAGTGTCCTGCGAGACACGTTCTAGTGTCTCGACAGGCACTGGTCTAGGAGCCACTCCCCCTATGGGAGTGGACACACTGCACCCCACACCCATCCACCACCGGCGTAACGAGTGACGTGAGCCGGCTAATAAAGAGGCCCGGGTGCACGTGCTCGAGGCCAGTTAATGCACCATAATACCGAGTGTTCGTATCTGTCTCTCATCACCATGTGGGCCTGAGGCCCAACATCACACTGGCAACCGCACAGTGGGAGTCCGAGAGTAAGCCGCACAGCCTGCGTGAACTGAGTCTCAAGTCATACGTTCCTCAGCGTGTTCATCACTCCTCCATCATCAAAGTCCCAACAGCCCAAGAAGTCCATGTACACGAATGCAAGTACCTCACCAGAGAACACGGAGGTACCTGGCCAACCCCTGCCTCAGGCGATCAACTCCAGACTAGACGCCTACGCCAATCAAGGCAAGTCATCACCCGCCATCGTCCTGATTCACCACACGGCTGGCAATGCTACCATGCCAGCCCTCATCAAGTGCGTCTGCTGACACCGTCTTGGAGACACATAGAGTGGAGTCTTTTACTAGTGCCAAACCAGCTGACAAGAAAACTCAGAGGCTAACTGCTAACCTGAACTGCGGCAGAGAGAGCATGTCCTGACCAAGACCCATTCACCATTGAGGTTTGTGCGAGAGACTGGCTACTGGCTCATCAGCGGCTTGCAGCTGCCCCCAGCCGGCACATACGCAGCCCCAACCACAGCCTACCAGCAGTCCCGTGGCAAGCCCGAAGAAGGGCCTCCCCAGACGGGAGAGCTGGAAGAGACATTGCCCCACCGGCAGGTCGCCGGACACAGCAAAACAGCCCAAGAGAGACTTCAAGCGATCCAGAAACAATCCAGTGAACTTTCACCATTGGACTCCAACCATGATCTTGACGCACCCAGTTTATGAACTGTTATTAATCACACCGTACCATCCTCAAGGTCAGCTAAAGGAAGCCACCTGGGACCAAAAAGGCATGCTTCCACCAGCATGTTACTAGAGCGCAGCGGACATCTCCAGGCAAGCGGTCGTGTCCTGAACCGGTCAGGTTAAACTACGAGCGCCAACCGAGAAGGCCCTGCTGCAGGCACAGTCATCAACCTACGTCCGGCGTCTTCCTGCCACCTGTCTCAGAGGACTGATGGACCCTGTGGTGTTTTAGTTAATTGTTTTGTCCCCACAGGTTGGAATAGCATTTTGTTTGTTCTTTAATAATGGTGGAAAGGAATGTAGTGTCCTGCGAGACACGTTCTAGTGTCTCGCCAGGCACTGGTCTAGGAGCCACTCCCCCTATGGGAGTGGACACACTGCACCCCACACCCATCCACCACCGGCGTCACGAGTGACGTGAGCCGGCTAATAAAGAGGCCTGGGTGCACGTGCTCGAGGTTAGTTAATGCACCATAATACCGAGTGTTCGTATCTGTATCTCATCACCATGTGGGCCTGAGGCCCAACATCACAGGCTCCATGTCTGAGTCACGGCACTTGTGCTGCCTGCGGAATCTGCACCGTTTCCCAGTCCTTGGTGGCGGCTCCCCCATACCCCCATGTGTGAGTCACGGCACTTGTGCTGCCTGCGGAATCTGCACCGTTTCCCAGTCCTTGGTGGCGGCTCCCCCATACCCCCATGTGTGAGTCACGGCACGTGTGCTGTCCGCAGAGCCTCACTCACAGCTTCACAGTCCTTCCTGTCAGGGTCTGATCTGCTGCTGAGTCACTGCTGTGATTCACTGGCCTCAGACCCCCTTCCTGGCAGAGCCTCTGAGGCTGCGCTGCTAATGGGGTGAAATAATATCAGAATGAATCTTCACTGACAGAAGAGGCTGTGAGGAAGAGGAGGAGAGAGGGGGAGGGGGAGAGGGGTGAGGAGAGGTGCTGCAGGGAGAGGGGTGAGGAGAGGTGCTGCAGGGAGAGGAGGGAGAGGGGTGAGGGGAGGTGCTGCAGGGAGAGGAGGGATAGGGTGGAGTGAGGAGAGGTGCTGCAGGGTTAGGAGGGAGAGGGGTGAGGAGAGGTGCTGCAGGGAGAGGGGTGAGGAGAGGTGCTGCAGGGAGAGGAGGAATAGGGTGGGGTGAGGAGAGGTGCTGCAGGGTTAGGAGGGAGAGGGGTGAGGAGAGGTGCTGCAGGGTTGGGAGGGAGAGGGGTGAGGAGAGGTGCTGCAGGGAGAGGGGTGAGGAGAGGTGCTGCAGGGAGAGGGTGGGGTGAGGAGAGGTGCTGCAGGGTTAGGGGGAGAGGGGTGAGGAGAGGTGCTGCAGGGAGAGGAGGGATAGGGTGAGGAGAGGTGCTGCAGGGAGAGGGGTTAAGAGAGGTGCTGCAGGGTTGGGAGGGAGAGGGGTGAGGAGAGGTGCTACAGGGCCGGGTAAGTTAAGGGTCTTGAAAACCCTTTCTCCATCCTCAGAAATGTTTCGTTCCTCCCAGGTGAGGGAGGGGCAACATCCCACCACGCTTCGTATGTCTCATGAAAGAACTGAAAGCCCTATACGCCTATAGAAAGTTGAAGACAGGGAGAGGAGCCGACACTCAAGGCCTCCTAGAGGTGTTACCACCAGATGACCTCAGGTAAACCAGCGGGTCAGATGAACAGGACAGAGTGGGCGGGAAATGAGGATAGACCAGGAGGGGACTCCCTGACCTTGAATCTAACCCTGACCAGGTGGAGCCCGATGAGTCCCACCCGGACAACTCCGATCTCCAGGAGGAGAGCGCAGGTGGCCAAGAGGAGCCCCCCTTTGATCCTCCCGGGAAGGTGCAGAGGGAACCAAGGAGGTCGTGATCCTCCTCTGCAGAATCCAACGCCTCAGGACAGTCCGTAGGGACCGCCATTTCTAGAAAGAGGGAACAAGACCCTCAAGGGTATGACCATGGGCCTCCTAGAGCAGCTTAGTCAAAAATGGGGCATCCTTCTACCCTGCCTTCTCTTTGCTTATAGAAAGCTTCCTCTGAAGGGGGTTGGCTACAGCCCTCTCGAACTTCTGTTTGGACATCCAGTTAGGGGTGCATTGTGTCTAGTTAAGGAGGGAAGGGAGTTACCTCTCAAACCTCCCAAACAGGACATGGTGGACTATGGTACTTGGTCTGTGCTCCTGCTTGGCTGAGCACATGAATAAGCAAAAGACACAAAATGGATGGGCGGAATGCAGAACAAATCAAAACACTCACCCCCAGTCAAGAGATTTGGGTTAAATCCATCATTCTTTTCTCACTCTGCCACCCCAGTTTGGACCTGGCCATAAGCAAATCAGTCTTTACCCTGTGCCTCATGGGAACAGACCAGCCGGAACTGCCAAGCCAGGTCCTCCCTGGACCAGAAACAAGCATCCTAGGGCTGGTTTTGGGGTTTCACCCCTCATCAGCCAGGTTAGTTTGATTCCAGTGGCACAGTGAGCCCAGGACCCACATCTGGGCATATCTTCTTAGGGCAAGAAAGAAAAGACACAAAATTGATGGACAGAATGCAGAACAAATCAAAACATTCAACCTCACTAAAAAGATCTGGGTTAAATCCATCATTCTTTTGCTCACCATGTCACCCCAGTTTAGCTCCGGCTGGACTGTTCCCATTGGGCGCAGAGTCAAGACTGATTTGCATATGGCTGTGTCCAAACGGGAAAGGCATGGTGACAAAAAAAATGATTGTTTTAGGCCCAGATCTCTGTACTGGGGTGAATGTATGACATTGTTCTGCATTCTGTCCATAAATTGTTCTTTTTGCATGAGTACATGAATAAGGCATCCAAAAACCTGAGGCTAGCCAGGAATTGCAAAAAGCTTGGCAAGACCAAAAGGCTGTCCTGGCGTTTTGCCAGCCAGGCCAGAAAAGTGTGGGTGTTGTTGCCTGTGGTCTCAGCAGCTCTCCAAGACAAGTGGAGTGGACTCCACAATCTTGTGAACAGAAGGGAGAGGTTACCTACCTGTTGGACTTTGCCATTCCCAGACGTCCTCATAGGGTACTGCATGTGAACAGGCTAAAACCTGTTGTTGACAGGGCGGAGATGGGCTTGCTCATGGCAACTGATGAGGGACAGGAGGAAGAGAGTGACCCTCTCCCTAATCTCCCTCTCTCAGAACCCAGATGATGGATCAGTAGATGGTGTAGCCTTGGCAGGTGGCCTCACTAACCAACATGTTCTCTCTAACTCAAATTCAAATCACCTGGTGTACCCTTGAAGGGGACACAGGTGAGAGTCTTCCTGTAAAGAATAAAATCTACAGTCAGCCTGACCACGTCAGAGATTGCATCAGGACAGAGGTCCAAAAGATGCTAGAGTTGGGAGTAATTGAGCCCCCAGATAGGCCTTGGGCTAGCCCAGTGGTCCTTGTACCTAAAACACACATGAAGAGTGGAAAAAGAGAGATGAGGTTTTGTGTAGACTACAGAGGTCTTAATGCAGCAACCAGGACTGATGTTTATCTAATTCCTAGGGCAGATGAACTTATCAATACTTTGGCCTCTGTCAAGTTCTTGAGTATATTTGACCTAACTTCTGCTGGTTACTGTAAATAAAATGTATTGTTTTTGATTAATTAAAACCATTACAAAAATACATTCTGACAAAACATTTTGGTTAATTAAACTTTTCGGTCAGTACTCTAAGAAAATTCTTATATATTAAAACATACAGGAATGATTCGAAAGTGCAGAGTGTCCATGATTGCATTCTGCTCAGAGCCTCCGGAGTCTATACACAGGTTACAGTTTGTGGCGATTTAAGGTTTTTGTTCTATTTGTGCTCCCACAGGGTGCCACTTGCCCTTGCTTAGATGCTATTAGAAGCAGGAACTTAAGAAGCTTCGCATTTAATTGTGGGTCCCTTGGGTTAAATCATGCAAGTACTGCTTGTCTCCGAGTAAGTATGCCGCATTCATTAAAATGATTTCTCAGGAGGCTGCCCTTTCTTCCTTTAGCTGAATGCAGGAGCAGAGTATATGGTCAATGTCCTCACTTCTCGTAGCCTGCATAAATTCCCGCAATACTTTCTCAGCCAAGGTGGGAGATGAGGTATGGCTGGCAGGGTCCCTTCTTTTGACTTCCTGGAGTACCCCAGTTCAAAGTACGCCTGTGACCCAAATGATTTGTAGCTGCACAGAGTCATCCATGCGTGGCTCCTGTGTGCGGCTTTATCTTCTGAGATAGAATGTTTCTTAATAACCTTATTTACGATGTATAAGCGTATTGTAAGGATTTCCCATAGGTCGTCTAGTCCGGTGATGGCCAGTGATTCTTCCAGGTATGCTTTGGCCGGTGAGGCGGAGGTGCTGCACAGTTCCTGCCAGAGCTGGTGATTCAGTGTATTCCTGGCAGAGGTCTTGATTTTATGTCATCACTTGATGTACGAGCCCCACCTTGTGAGGAGTTGCTTCGTTAGACCAAGCTCAAGCCAAATCTGTGCTGGCGAGGTGTGTGGCGGGAGGTTTAGCATTACTCTATATGCTTTTCTTAAGGTGGTATCCAGCAGTATAGCGTCCCTGCCTCTCAGTGCTTCGCTGCCATAAGTGATTAACGGTGGAATTTTTGCCTGGGCAACACGGAGCAATGGTGAAAATGTTGGTCCAGTCAGTTTTGTTTTAAGTTGCCTTAGCGCAGCAGTCGCCATCCTGATCCTCTTGATGGCCTCAAGCTGGTTCGAGAATTGGCCATCCTTATCAATCATGACACCTAAGTATTTATACTCCGAGCAGTTCGCAATTGCAGTTTTTCTTAGAGACCAAAAAGGAGACTGTTTTTTCCCATTAACTGTCAGAGTTTTAGTTTTGTCAATGTTAACTTCCAGATAGTTCTCAGCTGCGTACCCATGCAGTGTGTTGAGTAGCCGTTGCAGACCTACTTGGGTGTGGCTAGTTAAAACAACAGCGTCCGTATATGACATGCTGGAAATGGTTTTCCTTCTATTCAAGGGGCATGCGCATTTCAAGCAGTGAGGGCTGGTGTTAAGTCTGCTGTGTAAAGGTTAAAAAGGGTTGGTGCTAGCACGCACCCCTGCTTTAGTTGTCGGTATGCACCTCGAAAGGTGGGAGCCGTTACCAACCTTAACCTGTATCCACGTGTTGGAGTGTAATCCTATCAGGAGATTCAAAGAGACGGATGAACCCCCCAGAGAGCCAATCTCCTCCAGAGCTTAGCTCGGTTGACATTGTCGCATGCTGCCTTAAAAGCCACAAAAATTGAGAGTTTGTTTGGTTAGTTTTGCTTTGTCGATGAGTAATGACATTGCTAAAAGGTTGCTTCTTGTTCCAGTCTTTCTACAGAACCCTGGGGCATATTACCAACAACTAGCGATATTTATCACTAAATAAGCTTAGCGTCATTTTTTTAATCGCCGTGCATCGCCGGATTTTATCGCAGAGATGACGTGCTATTGGCAACGTTTATCTCTAAAGCGATAACATTTCCGGTGATAGCGGCGAAACGCGTGACTATCGCTGTAAATCCAGCGCTCTTAAGGCATTATCGCTAATAGGGACTTAGCCTGAATATCCACCTCCCATTGGATATACAGGCTAAGAACTGGTCTGAGCAGACGTTAGGTTTCGGAGATATTTGCGCTTAGCACAAATATTTCCATCGCTACGCCTGCGTTGATAATAGGCGATAGCTGTGTTAGCGACTGCTTTCAGTTGCTAACAGGTTGGGTACGCCCACTTTGCATGTCATTAGCGATAAATATCGCTGACATGCAAAGCGGGCCCCAAACCGCTCGCTATCGCCTACAAGCTGTCGCTAACTGCTGTTAGTGACACCTTGCTAATAGGCCGATAAAATTATCGCTGCTTAGGGGCTGAAAACGTCCGTTAAAGCAGCGATAATCTCATATCGCCTGCCTTGGTAATATGCCCCCATGTTTGGCTAGGGGGAATTATATTTTGCTCTGTTGCCCATTCATGTAACTCAGTCAATAAATTCCCCGAAAAGTATTTTGCCTCTACGTCCAGCAATGCGATCAAACTGTCGTTTTTTGGTAGGGTTTTGCCCCCCCGTTTTATGTATTGGTGAGATAACAGAGCCCTTCCATGATGCGGGCAAACACCCAGTCTGTCTAACAGAGCTGAAGAGCGGAGCTAGGGTTTCTGACCGGTATTCTGGATCTTGTTTAAAAAGAGCTGGTGGAATACCGTTTGGCTCCGTTGCTCCTTCTTTCCTCCCTTTGGAGATTTGTTCCCTGATCGTGATAGCATCGATTTCAATTGCCTCGACCTCATCAGTCATCACAGTTTGAGATGGAGGTGCAGGCTGGTCATCCTTGTGAGTTTTTAATTCAGACTGTTGATTGAAATGAAGTTCTAGAAAAGATGTCCAAGTGTTTTCTGTTATATGTTATATTAAACCACCATGTGCCGGTTGTAAGAATTTATTTATCATTGCCCAAAATCGGGCAGTGTTACTTCCTTTAGAATCATGATGGAGTTTGGCCCAGAATTCGTTATCATTGGATCTTTTAATGTCCCACTTAAGTTTCCTAAGTTCAGCCTTACTCTTGCGGAGCTGTTGGTATAGGTCCTTGTCCCCAGGGGAAATATTCTCGATGACCTTAGTAATTTCTTCATTGCTTTTGAAGGCATTTCAAGGTAGACCTCTGTGCACTCGTGGCCGTCCCTGCAACCGTTAGGTCATTGGGCAGAGAGTGTCAAACTACAGATGAGTAAGAGTTTGAAAACAAGGCCGTGAAGGTTTCCCATATATATGTGAGATTTCCCTTGGGTCGTTGAGCTCATTTAGTTGTTGATGTAACTGCTGGTTACTAGCAAATCAGACTAGTTGAGGATGCCAAACCAAATTAACATCTGGATGATCTGATGAACCCCAACGTTTTCTTTTTACTCGTTTATCTTTTAAGTGGAACTCATTGGAGTTCCGAATCATAAATAAAAGAATTGAATCGCATTGCAACTGAGGATGCAAACCGAAAACAGCATTTTCAGCCCTATTGGACATTATCGATTCATTGTAATGCCCTTTGGTTTGAAGAATGCACCGGCCACATTCCAGAGGTTGGTGAACAAAGTTCTAACAAGTCTGGAAGCCTTTAGTGCAGCATCGCTGGATGATATAGCTGTCTTTAGCTCCACCTGGGAGGATCACCTGGTCCACCTCAATAATGTTTTGGAGGCCCTGCAGAACCAGGCCTAGCTATCGAGGCTGCCACGTGCCAGAGAGGGCAGAGTCGGGTTGTGTACCTGGGCCACCTAGTAGGTGGAGGCCAGGTTCAACCATTGTAGAGCAAGATCCAGACTTTCATTGACTGGGGTCCTCCAACTACCCAGACTCAGGTCAGAGCTTTCTCGGGCCTGACTGGGTACTATAGGAGATTTGTCAAGGGGTATGGGTCCATAGGGACTCCCTTGGATGATCTTACATCTACGAAAATGCCCAAGAAAGTTCAGTGGACAGTCAGCTGTCAAACGGCTTTGATGACCTGAAGCAGGCCATGTGCACTGCTCCCATTCTGCAGAGTCCTGATGTCTCAAACACTTGCATTGTCCATCTGAGTTGGGGGTGGGGGCTGTGCAGTCACAACTTAAAGCAGAGGGTCAGGATCAACCAGGAGCTTTCATCAGCAGAAGGCTGACCCCAATAGAGAACCCTTGGTCAGCTATTGAGAGGGAGGCCTTTGCTGTGGTTTGGGCCCTGAAGAAGTTGAGGCCATACTGTTAGACGGACCAGGAGGGTCGGCCGAGGACAATGGGAGAGGTCTCCAGGGAGAACCCCTCCAGCGATCGTACAGACAAGTAACTTCCCCCCCCACAGACGTACACCACACAGAGAGAAGGTTTAACGTTCTTTATAAGTGATCTTTAAGTACGGTAGAATGGTACAAGGAGGTCTGGACTCAGGGGTCCCCTCGATTCTAGTCTCTTGGATGGGAAGGGGGTAGCGGGACAGTCTTATTACCACTCTGGTAGATGCGATGATATGATGAATAGCTCACAATCCTCGAGCTCGGCGTTCTAGATGGACGGGCCGCGGCAGCGCCGGTGGGTCCCGGGATGATCGTAGGTAGCGACGGTCCGCGGCGGCGCCAGCAGGTCCCGATGAAGGTGGTAGTTACAACGGTCCGCGGCCGTGCCAGCAGGTCCCGACGAAGATGAAGGATGCAGAGGGTTGCGGCAGCACCAGCAGGTAGGACGATAGTGCGCAAGGCAGGACTACGGCAGCGCCAGTAGTCTGTCAAGGATGAGTTCTTCACGGTGTCTCTTGACTCCAGGATACAACTGCCTTCCTGCTCTGGGGCTGCCCCAGTTATAGGTCTGGCGCCCTTTGATGTCCGGACCCTCGCACTTGGAGGTCGGGAGGTCCGGGATGAGGGAGTCCAGACACCCAGCAGGGGGGTGGAGCCAGTGCCCGGGGGAGCTGGGGGGCGATCGGCACCTGGCGGGGGAGAGCCTTCGACACTTCTTTCTCCCATTGACCTGCCAAGTGGTCCGTTCACCTCCTGGGTGGAGGGTGGTGCCGGGATGTCGGGCCTGGCCAGGCCCAGGGTTAGGGTCGACCTGAGGCCACGCGGCCTCGTGGTGCACTGTCCAAGATGGCGGCCGGGCCGGGCGAGGGCCGGTAGTGGTTCGGCCCCATGATACAGAGATGTCCGGGGGCAGGAGTCCTGTATGAGACGGGGTGCAGGGTACTTCTGTGGGTAACACCTGGAGGGCCGGGGCTCGGGCCCTGTCATGCGGGGAGGGAGCAAGCCCTTCCTGTGGCCTGTCCAACATGCGTCCCCCCCAGCTGAAGGCGGGGAGAGTCACCCATCCTCTTGGGGACTCTCCTCGTCGAGGCGGAAAAAGCGTGACAGGCCATCTGCGTTGGCGTGGTCTTGGCCAGGTCGATGTTCCACAGTGAAGTCCATCCCCTGCAGGGAGATGGACCAACGCAATAGTTTGGGGTTTTCCCCCCGCATCTGCATTAGCCACTGCTGGGGCCGATGATCTGTCTGCACCCGGAAGTGGGTACCGAAGAGATAGGGCCGGAGCTTTTTGAGGGCCCACACCACTGCGAAGGCCTCCCTCTCGATGGTGCTCCAGCGCTGTTCTCGGGCCAGGAGACGTCTACTGATGAAGGCCACTGGTTGGTCAAGTCCTTCGGGGTTCAACTGGGAGAGGACCGCCCCAATGCCATGGTCGGAGGCATCCGTTTGTACGATGAATTCCCGACTGTAGTCGGGGCCTGGAGCACAGGGGCAGTGCACATGGCGGCCTTCAGCTTCTCGAAGGCTGCTTGACAGTCTGGGGTCCAGTTGACCTCCTTCGGGTGGTTCTTGGATGTGAGTTCCGTGAGTGGCCCCACAATGCTGCCATAATCCTTCACGAACCGCCAGTAGTAGCCGGTGAGCCCCAAGAAGGCTCGGACCTCGGTCTGTGTGACGGGAGGCTGCCAGGACTGGATGGCAGCGATCTTTAGTTGAAGAGGGGCCACCAGACCGCTTCCCACCTGGTGTCCGAGATAGGTTACGGACCCCTGACCAATTTGGCACTTGCTGGCCTTGATTGTGAGGCCGGCCCGTTGGAGGGCCTGCAGGACCTCTCGGAGGTGGTGGAGGTGGTCGGACCAGTGGCGGCTGTACACAGCGATATCGTCCAGGTAGGCGGCGCTGAACTCCTCGAGCCCCGCCAAGACCTGGTTCACCAGTCGCTGAAAAGTAGCTGGAGCATTCTTCATGCCGAACGGCATGACCTTGAAGTGGTAGTGGCCATCGGGAGTGGAAAAGGCGGATCGTTCTTGAGCCCGGGGTGTGAGACCGATCTGCCAGTAGCCCGCCGTCAGGTCGAAGATGCTGAGGTAGCGGGCAGCCCCCATGCGGTCGATCAGTTCATCTGCTCGGGGGATGGGATGAGCGTCGGTTCTGGTGACAGCGTTCAAGCCCCGGTAGTCGACGCAGAACCGGAGCTCAGGGGTGGTGCCGGGGGCAGCAGCTTTGGGGACCAGCACGACCGGGCTGGCCCAGGGGCTGTCCGAAGGCTCGATGACCCCGATCGTGAGCATCTTTGACACCTCCTCTTGGATGCAGGCCCGTACCCGATCTGGTATGCGGTACGGCCGATGTCTGACAGGGGGACTGTCCCCAGTGTCCACGTCATGCAAGCACCAGGGAGTGACCCCTGGGGTGAGGGAAAACAGGGTCGCGAATTGCAGCAGGAGGTCTCGGCAGCCTTGGCGCTGTTCTGGGGTAAGGGCATCTGAGAGTCGGACCCCGTCCACGGAACCATCTTTTTCCCCGGTCCTTAGGAGATCAGGGAGAGGCTCGGAGTCTTCTTCCGCTCCGCTGTCTGTAGCCATCAGGAGACTGAGCTCCGAGCGCACAAAGTGGGGTTTGAGTCTATTGGCGTGGAGGACCCGGAGGGGGTTCCGTGGAGATTCCATATCGATGAGATAGGTGACGGGGCTCTTGCGCTCGACCACTTTGAAGGGCCCCGTCCACTTGTCCTGCAAGGCACATGGTTCGGTGGGGGGCATCACCCACACTTGTTGGCCAGGTTCGAATTCGATGGAGGAGGCATTTTGATCGTACCATTTTTTCATGTCCTCCCGACTGGCCTCCAGGTTCGCTTTCGCCATTTCTCTGAATCGCCTGGTTTGATTGCGTAGGGTCAGGAGGTACTTGAAGACATCTGGGGGGGTCTTTAGGGGGGCCATCTCCCAACCTTCTTTGACTAGGCTGAGGGGCCCTCGCACCGGGTGTCCATAAAAGAGTTCGAACGGGCTGAAGCCGAGGGACTTCTGGGGGACTTCTCGATATGCGAAGAGGAGGCACGGCAGTAGCACATCCCACTGGCGACGGAGGGGCTCTTCCAACCCCCCAATCATTCCTTTGAGTGTGCGGTTGAACCGCTCGACGAGTCCGTTTCCTTGCGGGTGATAGGGGGTCGTGAATCGGTAGGTGACCCCGCACTGTTGCCAGAGGGACTTCATATATTTTGAAATAAAGTTTGTGCCTCTGTCGCTGACGACTTCTCGGGGAAAGCCCACCCGGGAGAATGAACCAAGAAACTGTGATTGCGCTATGCTGGTTTTACCAAGTATGTAGTTTTAAAAATATATATTTTATTCTGATTTTGTACTGCAATGGTTTTAATTAACTATGATAAATAAAATGTACTTTACTTTACTTTATGTGACCCGTGACTGGACTGCGGAACAAGCTGAGAGAGCGTGGCTCGGTGAAGGACAAGATGCGTGACACGCGGCCAACTCCAGCGCCTTCATGAGAGCGGTCTGTCGTTGTTGAATGTATCAATGTTTGTTCCTCGATTGTTACATGTGTGCTCATGAGAGAGAAGGAGGGCAAACTGAATATGTGGGAACGCAGGTCTAACAATGGGGGGGTCAGAGAATCATGATCTAATGGTCGGGTAACGTCCGCTCCGAGATTTGAGCCAATCCCGTCGCTGGGACCGGTGATTTTAGTAACTTCAGTGGGATGGACCTGTGAAGCTAAGGTATAAAGAGGGGTGCATCAGGGGTGGGGGCTGCTGGCGCGAGTGTCGGGTGGAGAGAGGCAGGGTGCGCCGCTGATGGTCGGGTTGCTGAGAGGCCAGCTGACCCTGTCCTGATACTTGAGCCTTTGATCCCTGACTCTCTGGGGGGGGGGGGGTGCTCGACTACTACCGAGGCCTGGGTGGTGGTTTTCTACATTCATATTACTTGGGTCGGTATTTCTGATAACTCGAATTGTCTCTTCATCTACCCCTCCAAAGTGATAGATTTTGATGAACGTGTATGTCTGATGTCTCTTTATCGATCCGCTCGATGCAGGGTATGCTTGTGAGATACTTCATAGATTGTACTCTCTCTCATGAGGTTTGTCCAAGATCGGCGCATTTGAGTGAAATAAAATCTAATAATTTGCAAACGAAGTCTCTGTGGTTATTTGTGTCAGTTCATGGTTAGAGCTTCCTATAGAGCTGCCTTCGCCTTCAATTCTTCATCTAATTGGTCCATCGACCAAGCAGATGAGAAATTGAATAACATGTTTCTTGTGTGAACTGTGGACTGTGTACATATGGATCAACAGAGTCAAGGTTTAAAAGGAATTTGCAAACTCGACTCCAGCGCAGCACGGACTTGGGTGTTTGTGTGAGGGCCATAGACAACTCAGGGCGGCACGACCCCCCACCCCACACTTAGCATGCATCCCCCAAATAGCACACTAGAAACCAGTGTTACAATGGGAAGAACCTGCTGCAGGTTTATTTTATTACATACAGCGTTATGTAATCATAGTGGGTTATTTTACGGGCAATCCAAGGGCAGGCCGCATTCTCGCCACCTGCCCGCCTGATGAGCCAGGCAGCACTGTGGCGAACCACCATGTGCTGCCCCTTATGGTAAAGATTATACTCACGCCCCTTGCGGAGCGTACTAGGCAAACCCCCGGTTGCACAGGCCCACAACCGCCCGAAGGACAAATGGGGCGCCGACACGTGTTCCCGGACCCTCCCATGAGGCTCCAGGTCTTAGGCTCTGGCACCCCTATGTGCCCGCTGAGGTCCAGGCTGAACTTCTCTGCTTCCGGATTGCCCTGTAACTCCGCCACAGCCCGTCCGGCGGCCACCGACGCCGCCCGGGCCCCAAAGTCCGTGATGAAAACAACAAAGCCCCTGCACTGGAAAGAAGCAGTAATTTCTAGGTGATTTACAGTTTCAAATGAGAGAAGTAAACTGAGCACATCAAGACTTTGGAAAGTCGACTGATATGTACAATAATAAAGTTCAAAAAATGTAGAGTTCTTGGTGTATAGCAACGGTTTAATGTTCCTCTGTACTGGCCAACACGTGTTTCATCGCAGGGAACAGACTGCGAATCTTCAGGGCCTCAAAAGCTATGAAGCGAAAACGGGGGTGATTTGGCCAATCGGATGCGCAGAGCAAAAAGCGTTATTCGCATATTTGGCAGTCTCTCATTAGAGTTCAAATGGAGGCCACAACCGGGAGGAGAAGTTTTAGCGCAGTAGCGCTCGAAAACAGTGACAGGCGGGTACACCTGACTAAACGCAATCCCCCTCCTGTAGTTCCCGGCGCCGTGTTTCAAAAGACGGTGACACCGTCTTTTGAAACACGGCGCCGGGAACTGTTTAGTCAGGTGTACCCGCCTGTCACTGTTTTCGAGCGCTACTGCGCTAAAACTTCTCCTCCCGGTTGTGGCCTCCATTTGAACTCTAATGAGAGACTGCCAAATATGCGAATAACGCTTTTTGCTCTGCGCATCCGATTGGCCAAATCACCCCCGTTTTCGCTTCATAGCTTTTGAGGCCCTGAAGATTCGCAGTCTGTTCCCTGCGATGAAACACGTGTTGGCCAGTACAGAGGAACATTAAACCGTTGCTATACACCAAGAACTCTACATTTTTTGAACTTTATTATTGTACATATCAGTCGACTTTCCAAAGTCTTGATGTGCTCAGTTTACTTCTCTCATTTGAAACTGTAAATCACCTAGAAATTACTGCTTCTTTCCAGTGCAGGGGCTTTGTTGTTTTCGTGCAATTAGTGTGGATCTGTTGGGTCCCACCTTGAGCGGTTACGAGGGATTACCGCCCGCCCTTTTTGCCTGGAGTGCTGTACTCTGTAGTTACATATACCTTGCGGTTACTCAGGTGTGCGCCTGGTCATATCTGGAATTACCCAAAACCCTCCCAGTTGAATTCTCCCAAAGTCCGTGATGTCATTGAAGGTTCACCCCTGTCCAAACACTGGGTTTGCGCTGCATCAATACCATAGCATCACATATCATAAGATAATATAACACAACACAGCGTTCTTGTAACACTTTCGGACTGCTAACAGTGACTAAGGGTTTCTGGGGGGGGGGGGTGTCCCGGCCACCAGGAGGTGGCAGCAGGGAGGCCTGGGGGCTGGGGGTAAGGGGCTGGGGCCGAGGAGACCTGTGGGTGGGGGCCTGGCTGACTGGAGACTGGTAAGGAAGCCCGTGGGTGGGGGGTTGGTTGAAAAGAGAGTGGTACGGAGGCCTGGGGGTGGGTGGGGGTGCTGACAGGAAGGGGCGGGGGGGGGGGGGGCTGCGTTGGGAGGAGGGAGGGACCCCATTCTTGGCTGGTTCCCCGTCAGGGCTTTGGGGGACAGGTGCATCTGTCACTAAGGAGGGGCCCCTTACATCTGGACGCAGCTGCACTTCCAGCGGCGGAAGAGAGGTCCTTGAAGGGAGGGGGAGGGGGGGCACGGGGACAGGGAGGCACTTCTCTGGAGGGGGCGTGTCTTGCTGTAGAAGTGTCGTCCTGCGGGGGCTCAATGAAGTGGGGGGGGGGGTGTTATAGAGAAGGAGACAGGGGGAGAAGGGCTCGGCAGGGAAAATGACTCAGCAGCGAGGCCCAGAGGGCGGATGGGCGGGCGAGGCCCCCATGGGTTAATATAGAACTGGTGAGTGATGAGGGGGGGGGGGGGTGATGCCATACATTGGGGCGGGGGCTGGCATCAACATTTCCAATCCCATCTAGATTTGGACGATGTAGCCCGCTCTGGGGCAATGATAACCTGTTCGTAACCCGGAGTCTTCTCTTTGAACTCATCGCCCCCCCCCCGCTCCCCTCCATGCCCCAGGGGGGGCTGTGCTGCAGAGATGTGTACCTCCCCCCACCCTGGCTCCGATTTCACCCGCACCTGCTGGACTCTGTCCAGAGGGCCTCGCTGTGTGCTCTGCTGCACACCGAGACGTCACGCGCGCCTGCCGCGTGGGCACAGGGGCATCTGTGCAAACTCAGAAGGCAGACGGGGCACGAGCCTGTCAGCACGCAAATCAACAAGCACAGGCTGCTGTAAGACTCCTGCCGGCGCCTGCTGAGCCAGCAGCTGCAGACTGGCCCAGGGGTCAAGGGGCACGGCGGCATCGTGGAACAGCAGCGACACCTAGTGGCTGCCCGCAGCAACACCTGGCACCTACCAGAGTGGCCCCCGGCATGTTGTCCCTTTGCTGTCAGATGTGGGGGTCACGTGCTCTATGTTTCACCTGCAGCTTCGAGGTGTCCTTATGTCTGTTTACCTTCTTTGTTCCTTCTGAGGGAGGGGGTCTTGTGGTGAAGGGTCCCGGGGGCCTCGGGGGCCGCTGCCGCCTGTGATGCTATTTATTTATTTATTTTATTTTATGCCTTTTTCTCTCGCGCGGACTTTACCCGAAGGTGTCAGACGCTTCACAATAGGAAATAAGGAGAACATTACAAGTGAACAAATTACAAAAGCAAACGTTAAGTTACATGAGGTAAAAGTGACAATTGTGAGCAAACAAAATACAAGAGGAGCAAACGGAGCAATACAGGAGGGAAAGTGACAAGTGTGCAGGTTACAAGAGAAAACAAAGTACAAGTAGAGGTAAAATACTGTAATATATGGAGGACACTCAAACACAAGAACAAACGTTACGTTGGAAATGGTGGCACTTGTGCAAGTATCGAAAGCAAACAAAATGTATGAGGTAGCAAACAGTGTGATACCAGAGAAAAGTGACGTCTGCATGTTACAAAAGAGAACCAAACACAGGTACAAGGATAAAACTGCAATAAATGGCAGAACACACTGGGAAGGCACTTCCATAGTCATGGAGAAAAGAATTACCTATAATGGAAGGACTAGGCTATGCTAGGTTATGTTTCGAGTAAGATTCCGCTCTAGTGGCCCCCCCCCCACTAGAGAGGAATCTTACTCGAAACACGAGGACGACCGCAGAGACCCTCAGGTGACGGCGGCTCCACCCTCGGCGTGTGATCCTCTGCAGTTCACCACACGGCTCCGCGTCACTGCTGCACTGACGCCCCCCCCCCCCCCCCCCCCCAAAGATCACTGGGGTGGGGGTGAAGTCTGTCTGTCTGCTGCAGGACACGATGACCCTTCTGCCTTCATGTGTTCACATGTCTCTTACACAGGGCGCAGGGGGGAGGGGGAGATATAGGTACATGTCAGCCCCATCAGGGATGGGGGGGGGGGCAATCACATGTGCCTGTCTTCCTCAGCAGGGAGGGGGGGGGCAGGTCACTTGCAGGTGTTAACCTCTGGGCACACAGGCCCCGGGCCCTTCCTGGACATGTATCCTCGGGGCCCTGGGCACGGCACAGTGGGCGGGGGCGGTCACATGTTGGTGTGTGTGGGGGGGAGGGGGGAGGCGGGCAGCGGCGCCACGGGAGATACTCCCTGGAGGATGAATGTCAGGAATGTGGCTGAGACGGCTGCCCCCTTCTGACTCACAGAGCCCCCCCCCCTGCAGCACCTGGACAGGCTGCCCCCCCCCCCCCAACAACCACCCCCAGGCCAAATTTGGCTCCCACAGGATGGCGAGGACGTGCCCCCCCCAGCACCTGGAGAGGTTCCTTCCCGCCCCACCTTCGGGTCAGCAGCACACTGCACAAAGACATAAGGTGGAGCGGGGCCCCCCTCTGACTCACAGAGCCCCCCACCCCCACAAACAGGACAGGGTTGCACCACCCCTCTCTGCACGTACCTTCAGGCCCGCGCACTGCACGAAAAACGAAGAGACCCCGCCCCCCTCCTTCCAGGACAGCTCTGGCTTCCATTTATTTATTTATTTATTCGTGTATGCATTTTTTTTACAGCGCGAACTTTCCCCAGAGGCGTCAGAGCGCTTTACATTAGAGTGAAATAAATGACGTAAGAGTAGCGCAGAAGTGGGTAACACTGCTTCAAGGCACAACAGTCACTCGTGGTGAGAGTTACAGATTCACTCAAGGTTACATAAGGAAAGGGGGGGCATGAGGGTCGTAGTGTCTCTCAGGGTCGTAGTGTCTCTCAGGGTCGGCCAAAGACATGACATATCAACTACACGGAATCATGCACCAAAAATGCGCCTGATGCCGCCCAATCACACCTGGTGACGTGCATGTGAAAATGAGCATCACACATTCACCTTCGAAGCAACAAATGCAAATGTATTCAAATAAACAAAGAACAGAAAAGAAGACACATGGCCGCCCCCTCGGGACAATCCGTAGGTCACAGCCTGCAAGAAAAAAACAAGCATTTGCAATGCAATAGGTCTCGCATTAGGAAAGTTTGAGCTATTGATCTTGTAAATGACAATTTTTTATTTATGTGTTGGTTTTGAAAATAGCGAAATTAATAGCTTTGTCATTTACATGCCAATACTTTTAACTTTCGCAAATGTGACACCTATAGCATTTGTAATGCAATGTGTGTTGTATTTACTTGACTTAGCTGTATTGATATTACAAATAAGAATTGCTTTTAATTTTTTTAAATAATTAATGCTTAAATAAAAGTTATTGTAATTTATAATGGCAATAGCTTAAACTTTTGTGAATAACTTTTGTGAAGATTATGTTCAGTGTATTTTATTGTGACGAAAATCCAAGAACAGAAGT
Source organism: Lissotriton vulgaris (assembly GCF_964263255.1). Lineage (NCBI taxonomy): Eukaryota > Metazoa > Chordata > Amphibia > Caudata > Salamandridae > Lissotriton > Lissotriton vulgaris. Next base: position 1,773,457,570 of record NC_141695.1, on the reverse strand, counting down.
GAAATATTAACATCTTTTTGTTACATTTGTAATGAAGCTTGAAACATTGAGAGAACATATTTGAACCAGTTGTTGTTGAATGGTTGCACAGATTGATGCTGTGGTGTCGCTGAGTGATGTTGTGGTTGCGACGAGTAATGCTGTGGCGTTCAGTAGTGCTGTGGTAGCACATAGTGATGTTGTGGTGCCCCTGAGTGATGATGTGGTGGTGCTGAGTGATGCTGTGGTGATACAATAGTGTGTAATTATGTGGCATGTAACTATGTGGCACTGAGTGGTATTTGGAGTGTATGTTGCATTGAGTGCAGTGTAATTATGTGGCGTGTAATTATGTGGCACTGAGTGGTATTTGGAGTGTAAATTGCGTTGAGTGCAATGTCAATATGTGGCATATACTTATGTGGCATTGAGTGATATTTGGAGTGTATGTTGCATTGAGTTCAGCGGCATTATGTGGTGGGTAAATATGTGGCACTGACTGGAATTTGGAGTGTATGTTGCGTTGAGCGCAGTGTAATTATGTATCATATAATTATGTGGCATTGAGTGGAATTGTGTGGAGTGTATGTTGCATTGAGTGCAGCGTAATTATGTGGTGTGGAACTTTGTGGCACTGAGTGGTATTTAGAGTGTAAGTTGCATTGAGGGCAGTGTAATTATGTGGCATGTAACTATGTGGCACTGAGTGGTATTTGGAGTGTATGTTACATTGAGTGCAGTGTTATTATGTGGTGTATAATTATGTGGCACTGAGTGGTATTTGGAGTGTATGTTGCATTGAGTGCAATGTAATTATGTGGTGTGTAACTATGTGGCACTGAATGGTATTTGGAGTGAATGTTGCATGGAGTGCAGTGTAATTATGCAGTGTGTAATTATGTGGCACTGAGTGATATTGTTTGGAGTGTATGTTGTATTCAGTAGAGTGTAATTGTGTTGCATGTAATTATGTGGCACTAAGTGGTATTGTTTGTAGTGTATGTTGCATTTAGTGCATTGTAATTATTTAGCATTTAATTATGTGGCACTGAGTGGAATTGTGTGGAGTGTATGTTGCATTGAGTGCAGCGTAATTATGTGGCGTGTAATTATGTGGCATTGAGTGATATTTGGAGTGTATGTTGCATTGAGTTCAGCGGCATTATGTGGTGGGTAAATTTGTGGCACTGACTGGAATTTGGAGTGTATGTTGCGTTGAGCGCAGTGTAATTATGTATCATATAATTATGTGGCACTGAGTGGAATTGTGTGGAGTGTATGTTGCATTGAGTGCAGCGTAATTATGTGGCGTGGAACTTTGTGGCACTGAGTGGTATTTAGAGTGTAAGTTGCATTGAGGGCAGTGTAATTATGTGGCATGTAACTATGTGGCACTGAGTGGTATTTGGAGTGTATGTTACATTGAGTGCAGTGTAATTATGCTGTGTGTAATTATGTGGCACTGAGTGATATTGTTTGGAGTGTATGTTGCATTGTTATCATGTAGCATATAATTATGTGGCACTGAGTGGCATTGAGTGGTATTTGGAGTGTATGTTACATTGAGTGCAGTGTTATTATGTGGTGTATAATTATGTGGCACTGAGTGGTATTTGGAGTGTATGTTGCATTGAGTGCAATGTAATTATGTGGTGTGTAACTATGTGGCACTGAATGGTATTTGGAGTGAATGTTGCATGGAGTGCAGTGTAATTATGCAGTGTGTAATTATGTGGCACTGAGTGATATTGTTTGGAGTGTATGTTGTATTCAGTAGAGTGTAATTGTGTTGCATGTAATTATGTGGCACTAAGTGGTATTGTTTGTAGTGTATGTTGCATTTAGTGCATTGTAATTATTTAGCATTTAATTATGTGGCACTGAGTGGAATTGTGTGGAGTGTATGTTGCATTGAGTGCAGCGTAATTATGTGGCGTGGAACTTTGTGGCACTGAGTGGTATTTAGAGTGTAAGTTGCATTGAGGGCAGTGTAATTATGTGGCATGTAACTATGTGGCACTGAGTGGTATTTGGAGTGTATGTTACATTGAGTGCAGTGTTATTATGTGGTGTATAATTATGTGGCACTGAGTGGTATTTGGAGTGTATGTTGCATTGAGTGCAATGTAATTATGTGGTGTGTAACTATGTGGCACTGAATGGTATTTGGAGTGAATGTTGCATGGAGTGCAGTGTAATTATGCAGTGTGTAATTATGTGGCACTGAGTGATATTGTTTGGAGTGTATGTTGTATTCAGTAGAGTGTAATTGTGTTGCATGTAATTATGTGGCACTGAGTGGTATTGTTTGTAGTGTATGTTGCATTTAGTGCATTGTAATTATTTAGCATTTAATTATGTGGCACTGAGTGGAATTGTGTGGAGTGTATGTTGCATTGAGTGCAGCGTAATTATGTGGCGTGTAACTATGTGGCACTGAGTGGTATTTGAGTGTATGTTGCATTGAGGGCAGTGTAATTATGTGGCATGTAACTATGTGGCACTGAGTGGTATTTGGAGTGAATGTTGCATGGAGTGCAGTGTAATTATGCTGTGTGTAATTATGTGGCACTGAGTGATATTGTTTGGAGTGTATGTTGCATTGTTATCATGTAGCATATAATTATGTGGCACTGAGTGGTATTGTGTGGAGTGTGTGTTGCATTCAGTAGAGTGTAATTAGTGTATGTTGCATTGAGTGCAGTGTTATTATGTGGCGTGTAATTATGTGGCACTGAGTGGTATTTGGAGTGCATGTTGCATTGAGTTTAATGTAATTATGTGGCATGTAACTATGTGGTATTGAGTGGTATTTGGAGTGAATGTTGCATGGAGTGCAGTGTAATTATGCTGTGTGTAATTATGTGGCACTGAGTGGTATTGTTTGGAGTGTACGTTGCATTGTTATCATGTAGCATATAATTATGTGGCACTGAGTGGTATTGTGTGGAGTGTGTGTTGCATTCAGTAGAGTGTAATTAGTGTATGTTGCATTGAGTGCAGTGTTATTATGTGGCGTGTAATTATGTGGCACTGAGTGGTATTTGGAGTGTATGTTGCATTGAGTGCAGTGTAATTATGTGGCGTGTAACTGTGTGGCACTGAGTGGTATTTGGAGTGTATGTTGCATTGAGTGCAGTGTAATTATGTGGCGTGTAACTATGTGGCACTGAGTGGTATTTGGAGTGTATGCTTCATTGAATGCAGTGTAATTATGTGATAGGTAATTTGTATTTGTATTTGTATGGGATATTTATAAAGCGCAAACTATCGCTCCGAAAGGATCATCCTGGCGCTGAAATAGTGTACAAAATTATGTGGCACTGAGTGGAATTTGGAGTGTATGTTGCATTGAGTGCAGTGTAATTATGTGGCGTGTAAATATGTGGCACTGAGTTGTATTTGGAGTGTGTTACTTTGAGTGCAGTGTTATTATGTGGTGTGTAATTATGTGGCACTGAGTGGTATTTGGAGTGCATGTTGCATTGAGTTTAATGTAATTATGTGGCATGTAACTATGTGGTATTGAGTGGTATTTGGAGTGAATGTTGCATGGAGTGCAGTGTAATTATGCTGTGTGTAATTATGTGGCACTGAGTGGTATTGTTTGGAGTGTATGTTGCATTGTTATCATGTAGCATATAAATATGTGGCACTGAGTGGTATTGTGTGGAGTGTGTGTTGCATTCAGTAGAGTGTAATTAGTGTATGTTGCATTGAGTGCAGTGTTATTATGTGGCGTGTAATTATGTGGCACTGAGTGGTATTTGGAGTGTATGTTGCATTGAGTGCAGTGTAATTATGTGGCGTGTAACTATGTGGCACTGAGTGGTATTTGGAGTGTATGTTGCATTGAGTGCAGTGTAATTATGTGGCGTGTAACTATGTGGCACTGAGTGGTATTTGGAGTTTATGTTTCATTGAGTGCAGTGTAATTATGTGATAGGTAATTTGTATTTGTATTTGTATGGGATATTTATAAAGCGCAAACTATCGCTCCAAAAGGATCATCCTGGCGCTGAAATAGTGTACAAAATGATGTGGCACTGAGTGGAATTTGGAGTGTATGTTGCATTGAGTGCAGTGTAATTATGTGGCGTGTAATTATGTGGCACTGAGTGGTATTTGGAGTGTATGTCGCATTGAGTGCAGTGTAATTATGTGGCCTGTATCAATGTGGCACTGAGTGGTATTTGGAGTATAGGTTGCATTGAGTTCAATGTAATTATGTGGCGTGTAACTATGTGGCATTGAGTGGTATTTGGAGTGAATGTTGCATGGAGTGCAGTGTAAATATGCGGTGTGTAATTATGTGGCACTGAGTGGTATTGTTTGGAGTGTATGTTGCATTGTAATCATGTAGCATATAATTATGTGGCACTGAGTGATATTGTGTGGAGTGTGTGTTGCATTCAGTAGAGTGTAATTAGTGTATGTTGCATTGAGTGCAGTGTTATTATGTGTCGTGTAATTATGCGGCACTGAGTGGTATTTGGAGTGTATGTTGCATTGAGTGCAGTGTAATTTTGTGGCGTGTAACTATGTGGCACTGAGTGGTATTTGGAGTGTATGTTGCATTGAGTGCAGAGTAATTATGTGGCGTGTAACTATGTGGCACTGAGTGGTATTTAGAGTGTATGTTGCATTGAGTGCAGTGTAATTATGTGGCGTGTAACTATGTGGCACTGAGTGGTATTTGGAGTGTATGTTGCATTGAGTGCAGTGTAATTTTGTGGCGTGTAACTATGTGGCACTGAGTGGTATTTGGAGTGTATGTTGCATTGAGTGCAGTGTAATTATGTGGCGTGTAACTATGTGGCACTGAGTGGTATTTAGAGTGTATGTTGCATTGAGTGCAGTGTAATTATGTGGCGTGTAACTATGTGGCACTGAGTGGTATTTGGAGTGTATGTTGCATTGAGTGCAGTGTAATTATGTGGCGTGTAACTATGTGGCACTGAGTGGTATTTGGAGTGTATGTTGCATTGAGTGCAGTGTAATTTTGTGGCGTGTAACTATGTGGCACTGAGTGGTATTTGGAGTGTATGTTGCATTGAGTGCAGTGTAATTATGTGGCGTGTAACTATGTGGCACTGAGTGGTATTTAGAGTGTATGTTGCATTGAGTGACTGAGAAGCATGTCAATCACCACCTCTCCACCTTTATTGAGCAGACATGCAGCTTAGACCATTCTCAGTCTGGGTTCAGGCCCAGGCATGGTACTGAGACCGCCCTCCTCTCCGTTACGGATACCATACGCATGTCCCTTGATAGAGGGTTGTCTGTGGTGTTGGTGCTGCTGGACTTGTCCGCAGCATTCGACACCATATCCCATGCCACTCTCCTTACCAGATTAAGGGAGATAGGCATCGATAAATCTGCCCTGGCATGGTTTACCAGCTTTCTTTCAGAGCGGACTCAGACAGTGAATATGGGCTCCTTCAGTTCCTCCTCGGCTAACATCATCAGAGGAGTCCCACAGGGCTCATGTCTTAGCCCTACGTTGTTCAACGTATATGTCTCCTCTCTGGCCGACATGATAAGGTCCTTTGGGTTCATGCCTATCTCCTACGCTGACGACACGCAGCTGCTGTTTACTTTCAAGACCTTTACGCCTGAGATTAGACAAACTTTCTCTAACGGCATGACTGCAATCGCCAGCTGGATGGCCAAAAACTTTCTACAGTGCAATGTGGGAAAGTCTGAGGTCATGTTATTCGGAGAGGCGAGAATCCTGTGGACCCCAGACTGGTGGCCTCCGAGCTTGGGACAGGCCCCGCCCCCCAAACAAGTAGTAAAGAACCTGGGGGTGCGTCTAGACCATGACCTTACCCTTTTTCACCACGCCAGCACCACTGCAGGGTCCTGCTTCCACATTATCGGCCTCCTTCGGAAGGTGTTCCCCCTTCTACCTGACGATACCCGGAAGACCCTGGTCCAGGCCCTCGTTTTGAGCCGCCTGGACTATTGTAATGGTCTTCTCCTAGCAGCCAATGAGGGAGTGCTTAATAAACTACAGGTGGTGCAGAATACCGCAGCACGGCTGGTGACCAATACCCCTCCCAGAACACCGTCCCTCCCCCTCCTTAAAGCCCTTCATTGGCTTCCTATCCGGAAACGGATAGAATTCAAGATCAGCTGTGTAATACATAAAAGCTTACACAATTTGGGACCACACTACTTCACAGACAAGTTTGTCTACCACCGTCCTTCCCGCATCCTTAGGTCCTCCAACCAACAGCTGCTCCAAGTTCCTAGACATTATAAGACCAGACAGGGAGGCCGAGCCCTATCCATCATGGGTCCTCGTCTATGGAACAACCTCCCCCTCTCCCTCAGAGAATGCCAGAGTCACTCAGTTTTCAGGAAACGTCTAAAGACTGTACTATTCTAGGAGGAGCTCTTTGACCTGTCCATCTCACAGCACCGCGCGGAGATACACCTTCGGGTGTGATGCCGGCGCGTAACAAGCCTATAAATAAAATAAATAAATATTTGGAGTGTATGTCGCATTGAGTGCAGTATAATTATGTGGCCTGTATCAATGTGGCACTGAGTGGTATTTGGAGTATAGGTTGCATTGAGTGTAATGTAATTATGTGGCATTTAATTATGTGGCTCCAAGGAGTGGACTAGAGCCAAGGTCCCCTAGGAGTATTCGATATTTGAACTTACCACCTGACTGTGCACCGTTCGTGGCGGTATTGACTAACGTTCAACCTTGTAGTACCCATCCTGCCTCACCCTATGATGAATCTCACGCCTCACTGAAAAACAAGACAGTGGCGTGGCTTAACAAAAACTGTGGTTTTCCTATTTCTTACTTAGATCAGATAATGGCAGTAAGGAGGGTGAACTGGGTAGGCCCGTCCAAAAAACTGGGAAGTGGGGATTATATTGTTGTAAATTTTAAACATCCCCAACATGTGGCAACTGTCCTCTTAAGAGCATTTTCATTAATATATAATGAGAGCAGTATATGTGTGCGCCCATTGGGGTACGTCTACGCCCATCTGTGCAAACCACCCCCCCCAACAAAGGTTAATTAGGCGGGTGTTTGAACCTCAGACCCTGGTCATGGACACACAATTTTTATATAATATTGTTAATCCATGTGGGCCTGGAAACACGGCTGAAACCCACAATAGGATTACTGGTGCTGGTCGCTACCATCATGAGTTCAATGTCAACACACAGAATAGGTATGATGCTCTGTCTGGCCTTGAGATGTGTGATTGACGTGAGGTACCTGTGGCTCAGGGCACTGCGGCTTCAGGTGAACCTGTACCCGCAGAGAACTCACAGGACATAGTACCTGGATGTCTGGTTCTCTCGTGGAATATTGCGGGGTTAGCTGCTAAAATGGCTGACGAAAACTGGGTTAACTATATTAAGCAATTTAAGCTCATCTGTTTACAGGAAACTTGGTCGGTAGAGTGTGATTTCTTCTTGGAAGGGTATAAGGCCTTTTATGTGCCAGCTCCCCCATCAATAAGAGGCAGACCAAAGGGGGGACTTGTGATTTTTGTTTCTATTTTAGTCCCTTGTAAAATTCGTATCATTGAATCACAGCATTCTGGAGTGATGGGCTTAGTCTTAAAGGGAGAAAACTGTCTGGCTGGCTTGGTGAATTTTTATAATGCCATTAATGTTAGTGCAGCAACTAATCAAATATCGGTCTTGAATGCTTTTATTACCACTTCTATGAAGGATTTTAGTCATAATCTCATGATCATGGGTGATTTAATGTGCATCCGTGTGGAGACCCTTTGAAGAAATGTTTAACAGACTTACGGTGTGAGCGCTTGGGTGGTTTACACATGGAACATACAGTGGACGGGGAACTCTGTAATGACCTAATGAACAACTTGGACCTCTCACTGGCTATGACACTCAGGGACCCCTTAAAATGCTTTGATACTCCTACCTTTAAAGGGCATGGAAGGGGCACTTTTATTGATCATATGTTAGTCTCACTGACGATGCAGACTTTTCTGGATTCGTTCAGTATTGAGCAAAGTGAATTCAGTGATCATAACCCTTTACTAATTCGTCTGAAGGGACCTTGGACTAACAAGGAAAAACAGAACTGTAGCTCAGGCAGGCTGTGTACAACAGATGGGAGGCGGCGACTTAAATGGTCAATGGTTACCCCAGATCTACTATATAAAAATATTGTGGCTAAATGTACTGAGGACATCAAGAACTGTACACATGAGGGGGGAGATCCTAGGCAGGTCCTTATTGCATATCAAAACCTGTCGGAGAAGGTGTCAGAACTGATGATGGTTCCCACGAAGAACTTGGTGAAAGGGGGGCCTAGGTGGTTTAAACACGACTGTTCCAAAGCAGCACGTAACCTAAGGTTAGCTCTGTCAGTTAATCCAAGAAATCGGGAGGATGTAAAACTGCGTTGGAAAGAATATAAGTCTGTTATCGCATCTCATAAGGAGTTTTTAAGAAAAGAGGCTTGGGACGAGATACTTGACCCCTCCACCTTAAAATGTAGCTCTAAAGTCTGGTCACTAGTTAAAAGACCGTTTTTGGCTGAAGACCCGGGTGATGGTCTAGATTGCTGTATAACCAAGGAGGAGTGGGAACTTCATTTTAAACAATTGTACCATTCAGGGGACCCTGTAATAGTTGATGTATCACCTTATGACAGGGGAGGCATCATTAAATTTGATATAAGTGAGGTAATGGAGGCCATAGAAGGACTCACAGCTAGGAAGGCACCAGGACCTGACGGAATCCCTCCGGATCTGTATAAATCTGATCCAAGTTTTTGGGCACCCATCTTGGTGGCTGTATTTAATGCAGCAGCTATAGTGGGCTGTCCTTTATCCTGGGGTCTATCAACAATCGTCCCTGTGTTTAAGAAAGGAGACAAGGGCAGGCCCCTATGTTATCGTCCAATCTCATTAATAGATTCCATGGTCAAGATCATGGGGAGAATCCTACTGCAGCGAATGTCAAGTTGGACGTCGGACAACAATATTATGTCCATTTCCCAGTATGGCTTCTATAGAGGCGGTTCCACCATAACCCAGTGCCTTAATCTTTTCCTTGTACTGAGTAAATACACTGTTGTGCAGAAGGGAACTGTCCACCTCGCCTTCATGGATCTGTCATCGGCCTTCGATTGTGTTAACAGGGGAAGGCTGTGGCAGATCATGAGGGAGAAAGGTGTGGACATAGGGATTGTTGATTTTTTGATGGACTTGCACAGTAACACCAGTGCAAATGTAAGGTACTCAGCAAACGGGGACACCACTGGCAATTTTAACATTAAAAAGGGAGTGCGTCAGGGTTGCATTCTGGCCCCATTTCTTTTTAATTTTTACATTAATGATTTAGATGCTGCTTTATAGGAGGTACAATCAGACTGCCCCAGAGTTGGCAGGCGGGGTATTCCAGTTCTTTTATACGCAGATGATGCGGTTTTAATTTCTAGAACGGAAAAGGGTCTCCAGGCGCTTTTGAATGCTTTTAATATATTTATGACTAACAGAGACCTATTGGTCAACAATTCCAAATCATATATCATGCATGTTGGCCGACAACCGAAAAATTATTTTATTTTTAAACTAGATGATGTTTTGATCCCCATTACACAAATGTTTTCTTATCTTGGTGTCGTATTTGACACAAAGCTCAGCTGGGGTCCTCACCTGGCTAGAAAGAAAGGGGAAATGACAAGGGTAAATGCCTCTACCTTTAATTTTGCAACAAAATTGGGGAAGAAGCCAAATACTGCAATGATGAAACTTTATAATGCTAAATCGATAGCTACCGCTGTATATGGCAGCGAATTATGGGGCTACGTAAATGGAGAACAGTTACAGGTCACCGAAAACAACTTTCTAAAACGCCTTCTCTGTGTTCCAGCCAGTACACCTAATCTGGCGGTACACGAAGAACTGGGGACACAGTACTTATGTGATATATTTGCTACAAGACCGCTGATATGTTGGGTAAAATTGTGGTTAAACCAAGATATACCGCTTACCCACCTGATTGTGCAAGACCTTGTGTCTCAGGACAATTCAATGTGGGTGCCCTGGCTAAAATACCTGAAATCTTGCTTTTCAAGGCTTGGATGTTTGAACTTGTTTGAAAACCCTTGCGGGATTGTAAAGGGGGATGTGGCAGCAATCAAGCGGACTTTTCATATGGACAGGAGGGCCCAAAGAGAAGGGGAGGAGCTCAAGAAACCTAACATTAGGAAATATGTTATGTTAAAAACCTGTGACATCATGGAACTATATTTAACATGCACCTGCACCTCTCATGAAAAATTTCTGTTGACGAGGTTTAGGTTTTATATTTTTCATCATCTTTTAATTAGACCAAAGTCGCATATTTTTAATAAAACTGTTGCTCCCTGTGGCTGCGACGGGAAGTCTCCACAGGATATGCTGCATTTTATATTTTTATGTAGGTTTTATGAATACCCGCGCAGACGTTACTTTGTTGCTCTTTTAAAAAAACTAAATTTTAATCAAATAAGACCAGCACTTATGTATTTACAGCTTTTGCCCCGTGACAGTGTTCTTCATGTCATAGAATTTTTAAAATTAACTGTCAAACTGAGAAAGTGCCTGGATCTGTGATTTTATACCTCTGAAGGATGATGAGCTTATTTGTTGAAAGATCTTATATCATGTTGTAAATCCAGTATTATTTTCACTTCACTGCTGATCTTGTCTACTTACTAATTAATGAAATACGTATAATATGTCTTTTTTATGTGATTATGATTTTTAAAGATTGAAATTTTCAATGTGTTTATGTGTACTTTTATGGTGTGAAACAAAACCGAAATAAAGTCTCTATTGAATATGTGGCACTGAGTGGTATTTGGAGTTTATGTTGCATTGAGTGCAGTGTAATTATGTGGCGTGTAATTATGTGGCACTGAGTGGTATTTGGAGTGTATGGTGCATTGAGTGCAGTGTAATTATGTGGCACTGAGTGGTATTTGGAGTGTATGTTGCATTGAGTGCAGTGTTATTATGTGGCGTGTAATTATGTGGCACTGAGTGGTATTTGGAGTGTAGGTCGCATTGAGGGCAGTGTAATTATGTGGTGTGTAATTATGTGGCACTGAGTGGTATTTGGAGTGTAGGTCGCATTGAGGGCAGTGTAATTATGTGGTGTGTAATTTTGTGGCACTAAGTGGTGTTTGGAGTGTATGTTGCGTTGAGCGCAGTGTAAATATGTAGCATATAATTATGTGGAACTGAGTGGTATTGTCTGGAGTATATGTTGTATTCAGTAGAGTGTAATAATTTGTGGTGTGTAATTATGTGGCACTGAGTGGTATTGTTTGGAGTGTATGGTGCATTGAGTGCAGTGTAATTACGTGGCATGTAGAAACAATCGCAATGGACCGCACACCGGTAGCCCCTCCTCCGGATCGCCCCTAGGGACTCTGGTACATGGAGTTCTTGAGTGGTTCCACTGTATAGTTAGCCATTGCGTAATGACGCATGGCCACTGTGTGTATCAAAATGGCTGACTGCACTTACAAAGCCTGGAGAATCGACTCCGGGGTACGTAGTGGTGTCCTGCTCATGCAGGGGCACCCCCTCACCTATAACCCAGCACCCTGCCTTAAGGATTGAAAGGTCTGCCTTAGGGGTGACATATGGGATTTAAGTGCAGTGAGCTCAAATATAAGGAAACTTATATCTGTTGTAAGAGGTGCGCGTACCAACGCCCACAGGCTGCAATGGCATGTCAGTAGTCTGGGTTGAAGTGGACTCCCACGGGTGGCACAATACATGCTGCAGCCCATGGGAGACCCCTGGGGTACGTATGAACTAGGTACCTTAGTACGATATACTAGGCACGTATAAGGGTACACCAGTATCCAGTTATGGAGGTGCAAAAGTAATTACCAAAGCCATTTTGTGAGAGAGAGAGCACAGATGCCGGATCTAAGCAAACTACTATCAAAACACACTGACACCAGGCGAAAGGTGGGAGTCACCATGAAGACAGACCCTACTTATCTACAGATGGTCTTCATTTCAATATACAATGAGTCAGTGTTGGGCCTCAATCCTTGACATCATCTACTTCAACTAGACCGAGAGGGATACTTGCTTTTTTCTTGAAAAACTCATTTGTAATGGAAGTCTTCTCTGCTGCTAAACAACAAAAACAAATGTTATGGTCCGGTCAGAAGATCTTCTTCACACAGGATGTGTCAAGAGCCACGGGCAGCAGATGGAAGGAATTTCTGGATCTTCGCCCGGCTTTGAGATCCATGAACGCGTGCTTTGGTCTACTACATCCGTGCCTTTTTAAGGTTACTGTTAAGGATAAAAAATCAACCTGTGACAACCCAGAGGATCTCAAGAAGTTCATTTTCCCATACCGAGGAGAAGGGATGGAAATGGGATAAACTTGATTCCTAGTGTTCGGTGATTGCAGTGTTCCCGCGTTCTCATATAGTATACTTCATTCCTGTGCCTTCTCATTCTGTTACTAAATATTCTAGCACCTTTTATTTGCAGATATTGTCTGTGTGGTATACAGTCATAATAGCGAGTAAAAAATATAGAATGGGCAAAATATCGAGTTAAAAATATAGAATGGGCAAAATATCGAGTTAAAAATATAGAATGGGCAAAATATTGAGTTAAAAATATAGAATGGGCAAAATATCGAATGGACAGAATATAGACTACAAAAATATCGAATAGAATAGCATAAATATCGAATCCAAAAATATAGCATGGACAAAATATCGAATGGACAGAATATAGACTACAAAAATATCGAATAGAATAGCAGTATTATCGAATCCAAAATATCGAATGGGCAGAATATAGTCAACAAAAATATCTATGGACAGAATATAGACAACAAAAATATCGAATTTTAGGTAAGTAAGTTAATATTAATTTTTTAATAATATGTAAGTGTTTTTTATGTTAGTATATGTGTTAAAAGTGTATTTTTATTTTATAATTTATTTTAATTAATTAATTTTATGGTATTTAATTTTTGCGTAATATAGTTCTGGAGCGGATTGTGAGTTTATAGGGGAATAGGGTGGGAAGTAATTTAAATATAATTAATTAAATATGTTAATTTATTTATTGGTATTTATTTTGAATTCATTGTTAATTAATTTTTAATTGGTAATTAATTGTCATGAATTGATTAATTGATAATTATGTTAATTTTATTTATTTATTTTCTGTAGCGGTATGTGGGTTTATAGGGGAATAGGGTGGGAAAAAAATTAAATATAATTAATTAAATATTTTAATTTATTGGTATTTATTTTGAAGTAAGTGTTAATTAATTAAATATAATTGGTAATTAATTTCTATTAATTGATTAATTTGATAATTATGTTCATTTCATTACTTTATTTTCTGTAGCTGGTTTTGGGTTTATAGGGGAATTGGGTGGGAAGTAATTTAATTGTAATTAATTAAATTTTTTATTGTATTAATTGGTATTTATTTTGAATTAATTGTTAATTATTTTTCAATTGTTAAATAATTAACTGTTATTGGTAATTAATTTGTATTAATAGGTAAATATTTTTTAGTAATTATTTTTTTGTATTACTTTTAATTGATTAATTATTATATTATATTAAATTGGTAATTCATTTGAATTAATTTGTAATTGGTATTAATATTTAATTTATTTGTAATCATATATGAAATATTTACTTTCCCTACTGTTGCTCTCCTTGGAGTGGGAATAGTAATTTTTACCCCTACGCTATCCTACGCTTTCCCTACTGTTGCACTCTCTGTAGTGGGAATGGTAATTTTTACCCCTACGCTATCCAACGCTTTCCCTACCGTTGCACTCTTTGGAGTGGGAATAGTAATTTTTACACTCCCGCTATCCAACGCTTTCCCTACTGTTGCCCTCCCTGGAGAGGGAATATTAATTTTTACCCCTACGCTCTCCAATGTTTTCCCTACTGTTGCACTCACTGGAGTGGGAATAGTAATTTTTACCCCTAAACTATCCAACGCTTTCCCTACTGTTGCACTGCCTGGAGTGGGAATAGTAATTTTTAACTTTCCGCTATCCAACTTTTTCCCTACTGTTGCACTCTCTGGAGTGGGAATAGTAATTTTTACCCTCCCGCTATCCAACGCTTTCCCTACTGTTGCACTCACTGGAGTGGAAATAGTAATTTTTATCTCTACGCTATCCAATGCTTTCCCTAGTGTTGCACTCTTTGAAGTGGGAATAGTAATTTTTACCTTCACGCTATCCAATGCTTTCCCTACTGTTGCCCTCCCTAGAGTGGGAATAGTAATTTATACCCCTACGCTATCCAACGCTTTCCCTAGTGTTGCACTCCCTGGAGTGGGAATAGTAATTTTTACCTTCCCGCTATCCAACGCTTTCCCTACTTTTGCACTCACTGGAGTGGGAATAGTATTTTTATCCCTACGCTATCCAACGCTTTCCCTACTATTGCACTGTCTGGAGTGGGAATAGTAATTTTTATCATCCAGCTATCCAACGCTTTCCCTACAGTTGCACTCACTGGAGTGGGAATAGTAATGTTTATCTCTACGCTATTCAACGCTTTCCCTAGTGTTGCACTCTTTGAAGTGGGAATAGTAATTTTTACCTTCACGCTATCCAACGCTTTCCCTACTGTTGCACTCTCTGGAGTGGGAATAGTAATTTTTACCCTCCCGCTATCCAACGCTTTCCCTACTGTTGCACTCACTGGAGTGGGAATAGTAATGTTTATCTCTACGCTATCCAACGCTTTCCCTAGTGTTGCACTCTTTGAAGTGGGAATAGTAATTTTTACCTTCACGCTATCCAACGCTTTCCCTACTGTTGCACTCTCTGGAGTGGGAATAGTAATTTTTACCCTCCCGCTATCCAACGCTTTCCCTACTGTTGCACTCACTGGAGTGGGAATAGTAATGTTTATCTGTACGCTATCCAACGCTTTCCCTACTGTTGCACTCTCTGGAGTGGGAATAGTAATTTTTACCCTCCCGCTATCCAACGCTTTCCCTACTGTTGCACTCACTGGAGTGGGAATAGTAATGTTTATCTCTACGCTATCCAACGCTTTCCCTAGTGTTGCACTCTCTGGAGTAGGAATAGTAAGTTTTTACCCTCCCGCTATCCAACGCTTTCCCTACAGTTGCACTCACTGGAGTGGGAATAGTAATGTTTATCTCTACGCTATCCAACGCTTTCCCTAGTGTTGCACTCTTTGAAGTGGGAATAGTAATTTTTACCTTCACGCTATCCAACGCTTTCCCTACTGTTGCACTCTCTGGAGTGGGAATAGTAATTTTTACCCTCCCGCTATCCAACGCTTTCCCTACTGTTGCACTCACTGGAGTGGAAATAGTAATTTTTATCTCTACGCTATCCAATGCTTTCCCTAGTGTTGCACTCTTTGAAGTGGGAATAGTAATTTTTACCTTCACGCTATCCAATGCTTTCCCTACTGTTGCCCTCCCTAGAGTGGGAATAGTAATTTATACCCCTACGCTATCCAACGCTTTCCCTAGTGTTGCACTCCCTGGAGTGGGAATAGTAATTTTTACCTTCCCGCTATCCAACGCTTTCCCTACTTTTGCACTCACTGGAGTGGAAATAGTATTTTTATCCCTACGCTATCCAACGCTTTCCCTACTATTGCACTGTCTGGAGTGGGAATAGTAATTTTTATCATCCAGCTATCCAACGCTTTCCCTACAGTTGCACTCACTGGAGTGGGAATAGTAATGTTTATCTCTACGCTATCCAACGCTTTCCCTAGTGTTGCACTCTTTGAAGTGGGAATAGTAATTTTTACCTTCACACTATCCAACGCTTTCCCTACTGTTGCACTCACTGGAATGGGAATAGTAATTTTTACCCCTACACTATCCAACTTTTAACCCACTGTTGCCCTCCCTAGAGTGGGAATAGTAATTTATACCCCTACGCTATCCAACGCTTTCCCTAGTGTTGCACTCCCTGGAGTGGGAATAGTAATTTTTACCTTCCCGCTATCCAACGCTTTCCCTACTTTTGCACTCACTGGAGTGGGAATAGTATTTTTATCCCTACGCTATCCAACGCTTTCCCTACTATTGCACTGTCTGGAGTGGGAATAGTAATTTTTATCATCCAGCTATCCAACGCTTTCCCTACAGTTGCACCCACTGGAGTGGGAATAGTAATGTTTATCTCTACGCTATCCAACGCTTTCCCTACTGTTGCACTCTCTGGAGTGGGAATAGTAATTTTTATCTTCACGCTATCCAACGCTTTCCCTACTGTTGCACTCACTGGAGTGGGAATAGTAATTTTTACCCCTACACTATCCAACGTTTTCTCTACTGTTGCACGCTCTGGAGTGGGAATAGTAATTTTTACCCTCCTGCTGTCCAACGCTTTCCCTACTGTTGCACTCACTGGAGTGTGAATAGTAATTTTTACCCTACGCTATACAGCGCTTTCCCTACTGTTGCACTCTTTGGAGTGGGAATATTAAGTTTTTACAATACCGCTATCCAACGCTTTCCCTACTGTTGTCCTCCCTGGAGTTGGAATAGTAATTTTTACCCCTACGCTATCTAACGCTTTCCCTATTGTTGCACTCCCTGGAGTGGGAATAGTAATTTTTACCTTCCCGCTATCCAATGATTTCCTTACTTTTGCACTTACTGGAGTGGGAATAGTAATTTTTACCCTCCTGCTGTCCAACGTTTACCCTACTGTTGCACTCCCTGGAGTGGGAATAACATTTTTTACCCCTACGCTATCCAACACTTTCCCTACTGTTGCACTCTCTGGAGTGGGAATAGTCATTTTTACCCTCCTGCTGTCCAACGCTTTCCCTACTGTTGCACTCACTGGAGTGTGAATAGTAATTTTTACCCCTACGCTATACAACACTTTCCCTACTGTTGCACTCTTTGGAGTGGGAATATTAACTTTTTACAATACCGCTATCCAACGCTTTCCCTACTGTTGCCCTCCCTGGAGTGGGAATAGTAGTTTTTACCCCTACGCTATCTAACGCTTTCCCTACTGTTGCACTCCCTGGAGTGGGAATAGTAATTTTTACCTTCCCGCTATCCAACGCTTTCCTTACTTTTGCACTTACTGGAGTGGGAATAGTAATTGTTACCCCTACGCTATCCAACGCTTTCCCTACTGTTGCACTGTCTGGAGTGGGAATAGTAATTTTTACCCTCCCGCTATCCAACGATTTCCCTACTGTTGCAGTCACTGGAGTGGGAATAGTAATTTTTATCTCTACTCTATCCAATGCTTTCCCTAGTGTTGCACTCTTTGAAGTGGGAATAGTAATTTTTACCTTCACGCTATCCAACGCTTTCCCTACTGTTGCACTCACTGGAGTGGGAATAGTAATTTTTACCTCTACACTATCCAACGTTTACCCTACTGTTGCACTCCCTGGAATGGGAATAGTAATTTTTACCCCTACGCTATCCAACACTTTCTCTACTGTTGCACTCTCTGGAGAGGGAATAGTAATTTTTACCTTCACGCTATCCAAAGCTTTCCCTACTGTTGTACTCACTGGAGTGGGAATAGTAATTTTTACCCCTACACTATCCAACGTTTACCCTACTGTTGCACTCCCTGGAGTGGGAATAGTAATTTTTACCCCTACGCTATCCAACTCTTTCCCTACTGTTTCACTCTCTGGAGTGGAAATAGTAATCTTTATCCCTACGCTATCTAACGCTTTCCCTACTGTTGCACTCTCTGGTGTGGAAATAGTAATTTTCACCCTCCTGCTGTCCAACGCTTTCCCTACTGTTGCACTCACTGGAGTGTGAATAGTAATTTTTACCCCTATGCTGTTCAACGCTTTCCCAACTGTTGCACTGCCTGGAGTGGGAATAGTAATTTTTACCTTCCCGCTATCCAACGCTTTCCCTACTGTTGCACTCTCTGGAGTGGGAAGAGTAATTTTTACCCCTACGCTATCCAACGCTTTCCCTACTGTTGCACTCCCTGGAGTGGGAATAGTAATTTTTACCTTACTGCTATCCAACGCTCTCCCTACTGTTGCACTTACTGGAGTGGGAATAGTAGTTTTTACCCCTACGCTATCCAACGCTTTCACTACTGTTACACTCAGTGGTGTGGTTATAGTAAATGTTACTGTCCTGCTAACCTACAGTAAAAATATTGTATATTTTGTATTAATATTATGTTTATAAATATGTATGTATTTAAAAACTAAATTGTATGTTTATTTATTTTTGGCTTACATTAATTATTTATTAATTTTAAGGTTATTTAAGTATTTTAAGTATGCTTAAGTTAAATATATTTAATATTTTATCATTTTTCAATTACTTTTAAGACATTTAAAAAATTCGATATTTTGACTATCTATATTTTTTACAACAATATTTTTGATTCGATATTTTTGCACTTACCTGTTTGGAGATAGGAGTTCGATATTTTTGTATTCTATATTTTTAACTCGATATTTTGCTACATTGATATTTATGTTATTGATATTATGTCTGTGATCCGTCTGTGTTTAAGATGCTCCGATTGAAGTTGTTTGTGTTCCTGGTCTACCTCCACAAACGTCACTGTTATGTTATGGTCATGGTAAGTTATTTTTTTTTTCTTTTCTTTCATTGGTCTTATGTATTCTTAAATATGTTAGGCATCAAGTCAAGTCAAATCAACTATATTTTGTCGTATTACAATAGACCAGAACAATACAAATAAAATAGCAAAGAAGTACATAATAAGATAAAACATGGCAAGGTAAAGCAACGCCCACCAAGATAAAATCAAGGTGCACAAACTGAGACGAAAGTCTAACTTTACGACTTTCGGTATTCACAAAGGGCATTTAAGAGTTGTACAGTTAGACTTTTGTATCAGTTAAACTTAAGTTTTGGTCTTAAGTTTAACTGAGACCAAAATTGAAAGTAAATGCCCTTTGTGAATACTGAAGTCGCAAAGTTAGACTTTCGTCTCAGTTTACCTTTGTGAATCGGGCCCATCGAGTTCAATACACTATGTAATGCTAAGGAAAAGAAAACATCCGCCATTAAAGTACTAAAAATACAGAGATTAAAATGCAAACCTGCCATAAAATAAATATTAGATCAGTACGAAAAACAGATTAAAAGGAATCTGAACCTCGGTGCACCAGGGGATTGGCACTATGGGCAGAACTGCCCATGTGGTTTCCTTGTCTTGTGCACCAACCTCAAAAAAGAATAAACCGTAAAGACAATCTCCCCCGATGCCAAGGATTCTAAAAAGAGCAAAGCTTGAGTGCAACGACGCAGGAGCGCTTGAGTGAAAGAGGTTTGAGGCTCATGGGCCTGTGAACATAGAGCTAGTAGTGGCATAGGAATGGTTGCATGCCCCCAGAGGGGTCAAGAGCAAATAAGGAACAACAGAAGGGAGTGCAGGAACCCTGGCTCATCGCTCTTCCTCCCAGAACCTATAGCATGCATGCCTTGGGGTCTTCTTGGGAGCTAAAAGCAAGGATCATCAAGGCTCTTCAAACAAATCCTTCCTACCCGGGGCTACTGTCAGGTCCCCAACGCTCCTCCGCCAAGGAATTTTTTTAGGGACCGCGAGAAGGACAGACAGTTCTTAATTAGTAGTCTTTATAAGGAGAGGGCCGCATGAACCCAAATCCTACGTCACGATTGCAGTGGACGGGTTCTTAGGATACGCTCAAGATGACTAAGCCTTAGCTTCCTATGACTGATGAAAGAGGCGATAGACGCTGGTAAACGTCATCTGTAGTATCGATAGCGCCTGGGAGTCCCTAACCCCTGTCCGTAGGTAGTCGACCCTACACATTGAGAGCGAAGAATAGCCAACAGGTGAGTAAGAGATATTTTGCCTAGATTTCAGATCTACGTCTTTTCCACATTAGTTCTGTTTTGATTGGCCTTGAGTAATCAGTATTGTTTTGGCAGATATATCACAGACAATTCTAGAATGTTTTTTAATATCATGCACTCCGCTCGCGTCTAATGATCCTATTGCAGCGATCGCACTCGATGCAGAAAAGGCCTTTGATGGTGTTCATTGGGGTTAGATGTTTCGAGCTCTGAAATGGCGCGGTTCTGGTCTCCAAATTTGAAAATATATATCACTTTGATTGACACCTCTACTAATCTCTCGGTTTTCGTTACTGGGCTGTAACCTCTACACTCTGAGGTACACAGAGGTACGCGGCAAGGTTGTTCATTATCCCCAAAGTTATCTATTTTAGCTTTAGAACCTTTCCTGAAAAAAGATATGTCAATCTCCTGCCTTTTCAGAATATACAAATAGGGACATTAATATTAAATTGGCTGCTTTTGCAGAATACAATGTATTAATTGTTTCTAACCCAATTCGTACAATCCCAATTCTCTTTAATTTACTGACGGAGCAGTCTGTTATCTATGGTTACAAACTTAAAATTGATAAATCTTAGGTTTTATTCCTTTATAAACACTGTCTTGGACTTGCTTCCAGCTTGTGGCTTGAAATGGAATTTTTGACAAATTAAATGCTTGGCGCCACCACTCTAACTCAATATCGATTGATATTTATATCCTACAATAAAAGCTGCCCAGTTTATCTGGAATCCGGCCCCCGTTGCTTTTATCATAGTGGGGTACGTTGGATACCATCAAAGCAACCATGTTGCCGATTATTAACTTCTATTTATCCTTGCTCCTGTGAAACTTCCTCAGAACTTTCTAAATCTTTAAATTGTAACCTCATTTTTTTTAATGGAATAATAAGAGAAGACATGTATGTTTCCGTAAGCCCCATTCGAGGTACAGCCTTTCTCTCACGCCCACCCAACACATTCTTGTCCCCAGATGTGATGTTATCAAGGATGCGCATCTTAAGGTCTCGCGACCCGCCCACCTCGTCCTACAATCCCTGAACCGCCCTCACCAAGAGACTTCACCTACTCCCACCTTCTGCAGTGGGTCAGACCCTCTCGCCTGCCCGAGCCCCTGGACACTCCTCCTGCTGACTGAGCACAAGCAGAAGGTGAGTTCCAGTGGGAGGCGCTTTTCAAGGCGCCTTTCAACTCACAGATGGACGAAGATTCACCCCACATCCCGCTCAGACCATCTCCTTCTTTTATGACAGACATTTCTAGGCGGTTCCTCTGATATTTGGCACAGCAGGGCCACGGTTGGGAAATGTGTTCATTTTTTGTTGCATTTCAAGTTATTACTTCTAGTTGGGAAGAGACTTGCAGCGTTACCTCCATGAGATGTTGCAGTGCGTTATGCCATACCCATCATTTAAATAGTGCACACATACATTCCACTTAACAAATACTTAAAAGAGACTTCTTTTGTTTGCCATTTCCTCTTCTCTATCTCTACAGCATCTTAATCTCAATTATCCAATCGGGACGTTCAGACCTCCATGAATTTGCAAACTTGTTTCATGAATGTTGAAGGATTCATTTGAAGTTTCTGTATTAATTTTGATTCCCACCTTCAGGAAAGTGTGTCCTATTTCCCTCTCCTCCCTTTCTTCTTTCCTCTTATATCTTTCTTTTAAAATGTATACAAAGGTATTGCTTTTTTCATACAGTAGATTACTTAGAGGCATCTCCATCAAGCATTTAACGGTCGCAAATGGACCGATTTGCAGAATCGGCCCGTTTCCGACCGGTGAAATGCTATTTGCGATGTATGAGGCCCACAGGCATTCGCAAAACATGTACTAGCAAATTTTGTGATGACCTATTTTGTGATGCATTGTGCATTTGAAAATTGCGTTTTTGCACTTTGGAATCACAAATTACCATCAATTTCAAGAGGATGATATTTTGCAATTCCTTTAAAAAATGCACAAAAAAGCATTTTTCAAAGTGCATCGTGGTGCATGCAAATGTCGTGTGCACCACATGTGCATACGTACCTTTGTTGGGGGTGCATCAGGGTGGCATTTTGACCCCCTTGTACCCTTGAAATTGCATGCGCAATTAGCGATTACCTATTTGGTAATCACAAATTGTAAATGCAATTCCCATTTGTTCCTATGGGCCTCCAGGCATGTACCTTCCTTCAACATAAACTACCTACCTGGCACCAGTGTAGAGCTCTTCCATCCAGGCCGGCTCCGCTCTCGCCTGTACCTTCCTTCAACATAAACTACCTACCTGGCACCAGTGCAGAGCTCTTGCATCCAGGCCAGCTCCGCTATCACCTGTACCTTCCTTCGATAGAAACTACCTACCCGGCACCAGTGTAGAGCTCTTCTATTCAGGCCGGCTCCGCTTTCACCTGTACCTTCCTTCGATAGAAACTACCTACCTGGCACCAGTGCAGAGCTCTTCCACCCAGGCCAGCTCCGCTCTCCCCTGTACCTTCCTTCGATAGAAACTACCTACCTGCACCAGTGCAGAGCGCTTCCATCCAGGCCTGCGCCGCTATCACCTGTACCTTCCTTCGATAGAAACTACCTACCTGGCACCAGTGCAGAGCTCTTCCATCCAGGCCAGCTCCGCTATCACCTGTACCTTCCTTCGATAGAAACTACCTGCCTGGCACCAGTGCAGAGCTCTTCCATCCGGGCCAGCTCCGCTCTCACCTGTACCTTCCTTCGATAGAAACTACCTACCTGGCACCAGTGCAGAGCTCTTCCACCCAGGCCAGCTCCGCTCTCCCCTGTACCTTCCTTCGATAGAAACTACCTACCTGGCACCAGTGCAGAGCGCTTCCATCCAGGCCTGCGCCGCTATCACCTGTACCTTCCTTCGATAGAAACTACCTACCTGGCACCAGTGCAGAGCTCTTCCATCCAGGCCAGCTCCGCTATCACCTGTACCTTCCTTCGATAGAAACTACCTACCTGGCACCAGTGCAGAGCGCTTCCATCCAGGCCGGCTCCGCTATCACCTGTACCTTCCTTCGATAGAAACTACCTACCTGGCACCAGTGCAGAGCGCTTCCATCCAGGCCTGCGCCGCTATCACCTGTACCTTCCTTCGATAGAAACTACCTACCTGGCACCAGTGCAGAGCTCTTCCATCCAGGCCAGCTCCGCTATCACCTGTACCTTCCTTCGATAGAAACTACCTACCTGGCACCAGTGCAGAGCGCTTCCATCCAGGCCGGCTCCGCTATCACCTGTACCTTCCTTCGATAGAAACTACCTACCTGGCACCAGTGCAGAGCGCTTCCATCCGGGCCAGCTCCGCTATCACCTGTACCTTCCTTCGATAGAAACTACCTACCTGCACCAGTGCAGAGCGCTTCCATCCAGGCCTGCACCGCTATCACCTGTACCTTCCTTCGATAGAAACTACCTACCTGGCACCAGTGAAGAGCTCTTCCATCCAGGCCAGCTCCGCTATCACCTGTACCTTCCTTCGATAGAAACTACCTACCTGGCACCAGTGCAGAGCGCTTCCATCCAGGCCGGCTCCGCTATCACCTGTACCTTCCTTCGATAGAAACTACCTACCTGGCACCAGTGCAGAGCTCTTCATCCAGGCGGGCTCCGCTCTGTACCTTCCTTCGATATAAACTACCTACCTGGCACCCGTGCACAGCGCTTCCATCCAGGCCAGCTCCGCTATCACCTGTACCTTCCTTCGATAGAACTACCTACCTGGCACCAGTGCAGAGCTCTTCCATCCAGGCCGGCTACGCTCTGTACCTTACTTCGATAGAAACTACCTACCTGCAGCAGTGCAGAGCTCTTCCATCCGGGCCAGCTCCGCTCTCACCTGTACCTTCCTTTGGCAGAAACTACCTACCTGCACCAGTGCAGAGCTCTTCCATCCAGGCCGGCTCTGCTTTCACCTGTACCCTCCTTCGACAGAAACTACCTACCTGGCACCACTGCAGAGCTCTTCCATCCAGGCCGGCTCCGCTCTCACCTGTACCTTCCGAAGATAGGAACTACCTACCTGGCACCAGTGCAGAGCTCTTCCATCCAGGCCGGCTACGCTCTGTACCTTCCTTCGATAGAAACTACCTACCTGCAGCAGTGCAGAGCTCTTCCATCCAGGCCGGCTCCGATTTCACCTGTACCTTCCTTCGATAGAAACTACTTACCTGGCACCAGTGCAGATCGCTTCCATCCGGGCCAGCTCCGCTATCACGTGTACCTTCCTTCAGCAGAAACTACCTACCTGGCACCAGTGCAGAGCTCTTCCATCCGGGCCAGCTCCGCTATCCCCTGTACCTTCCTTCAATAGAAACTACCTACCTGGCACCAGTGTAGAGCTCTTCCACCCAGGCCAGCTCCGCTCTCACCTGTACCTTCTTCGATAGAAACTACCTACCTGGCACCAGTGCAGAGCGCTTCCATCCAGGCCGGCTACGCTCTCACCTGTACCTTCCTTCGATAGAACCTATCTACCTGCACCAGTGCAGAGCACTTCCATCCAGGCCGGCTCCGCTCTCACCTGTACCTTCCATCGATAGAAACTACCTACCTGGCACCAGTGCAGAGCTCTTCCATCCGGGCCAGCTCCTCTCTCACCTGTACCTTCCTTCGATAGAAACTACCTACCTGGCACCAGTACAGAGCTCTTCTATCAAGGCCGGCTCCGCTTTCACCTGTACCTTGTGGAGAAGTGTGGCTCAATGCTTAGAGCGGCAGACCTTGATGCAGAACACTGGCCAGGGACCAGGGTTCGATTCCCGCCGCGGCGGGTTTCGGGCTTAAATTCCTCTGACTGGATATTCTCGCCTCAGTGCCGATTCTAAGCATGGGTCTCACGCTGCAACTCTGGGCAATAGCTTGCTTAGTCTACACAAAGGCCCCCTGATACACAAGGGATGCCTGGTTTCACCATGGGATGCCCAGGAGTGGACACCCCACAAGTAAAAGCCAGGAGGGGTTCCCTTGTGGAAGGAGTACAAGCGCCGGGATGCCTCCGGGTCACTGTTCGCGCTATACAAATACGCCACATTTACATTTACATTTACCTTCCTTCGATAGAACCTACCTACCTGGCACCAGTGCAGAGCTTTTCCATCCAGGCCGGCTCCGCTCTCACCTGTACCTTCCTTCAATAGAAACTACCTACCTGCACCAGTGCAGAGCGCTTCCATCCGGGCCAGCTCCGCTATCACCTGTACCTTCCTTCAATAGAAACTACCTACCTGGCACCAGTGCAGAGCTCTTCCATCCAGGCCAGCACCGCTCTCACCTGTACCTTCCTTCGATAGAAACTACCTACCTGGCACCAGTGCAGAGCGCTTCCATCCAGGCCGGCTACGCTCTCAGCTGTACCTTCCTTCGATAGAAACTACCTACCTGCACCAGTGCAGAGCACTTCCATCCAGGCCGGCTCCGATTTCACCTGTACCTTCCTTCGATAGAAACTACTTACCTGGCACCAGTGCAGAGCTCTTCCATCCAGGCCAGCTCCGCTCTCACCTGTACCTTCCTTCGATAGAAACTACCTACCTGGCACCAGTGTAGAGCTCTTCCATCCAGGCCGGCTCCGCTCTCACCTGTACCTTCCTTCGATAGAAACTACCTACCTGGCACCAGTGTAGAGCTCTTCCATCCACGCCAGCTCCTCTCTCACCTGTACCTTCCTTCGATAGGAACTACCTACCTGGCACCAGTGCAGAGCTCTTCTATCCAGGCCGGCTCCGCTTTCACCTGTACCTTCCTTCGATAGAAACGACCTACCTGGCACCAGTGCAGAGCTCCTCCATCCAGGCCGGCTACGCTCTCATCTGTACATTCCTTCGATAGAAACTACCTACCTGGCACCAGTGCAGAGCTCTTCCATCCGGGCCAGCTCCGCTATCACCTGTACCTTCCTTCGATAGAAACTACCTACCTGGCACCAGTGCAGAGCTCTTCTATCCAGGTCGGCTCCGCTTTCACCTGTACCTTCCTTCGATAGAAACTACCTACCTGGCACCAGTGCAGAGCTCTTCCATCCAGGCCAGCTCCGCTCTGTACCTTCCTTCGATAGAAACTACCTACCTGGCACCAGTGCGGAGCTCTTCCATCCAGGCCGGCTCCGCTCTGTACCTTCCTTCGATAGAAACTACCGACCTGGCACCAGTGCGGAGCTCTTCCATCCAGGCCAGCTCTGCTCCCCCTGTACCTTCCTTCGATAGAAACCACCTACCTGGCACCAGTGCAGGGTTCTTCCATCCAGGCCAGCTCCGCTCTCACCTGTACGTTCCTTCGATAGAAACTACCTACCTGGCACCAGTGCAGAGCTCTTCATCCAGGCCGGCTCCTCTCACCTCTACCTTCCTTCGATAGAATCTACCTACCTGGCACCAGTGAAGAGCTCCTCCATCCAGGCCAGCTCCGCTCTGTACCTTCCTTCGATAGAAACTACCTACCTGCACCAGTGCAGAGCACTTCCATCCAGGCCGGCTGCGCTCTCACCTGTACCTTCCTTCGATAGAAACTACCTACCTGGCACCAGTGCAGAGCGCTTCCATCCAGGCCGGCTCCGCTCTCACCTGTACCTTCCTTCGATAGAAACTACCTACCTGCACCAGTGCAGAGCACTTCCATCCAGGCCGGCTCCGCTATCACCTGTACCTTCCTTCGATAGACACTACCTACCTGGCACCAGTGCAGAGATCTTCCATCCGGGCCAGCTCCGCTATCACCTGTACCTTCCTTCAGCAGAAACTACCTACCTGGCACCAGTGCAGAGCGCTTCCATCCAGGCCGGCTCCGCTCTGTACCTTCCTTCGATAGAAACTACCCACCTTGCACCAGTGCAGAGCGCTTCCATCCAGGACGGCTCCTCTTGCACCTGTACCTTCCTTCGATAGAAACTACCTACCTGCACCAGTGCAGAGCGCTTCCATCCAGACCGGCTCCGCTCTCTACCTTCCTTCGATAGAAACTACCTACCTGGCTCCAGTGAAGAGCGCTTCCATCCAGGCCGATTCCGCTTTCACCCGTACCTTCCTTCAATAGAAACTACCTACCTGCACCAGTGCAGAGCTCTTCCATCCAGGCCGGCTCCGATTTCACATGTACCTTCCTTCGATAGAAACTACTTACCTAGCACCAGTGCAGAGCTCTTCTATCCAGGCCGGCTCCGCTTTCACCTGTACCTTCCTTCGATAGAAACTACCAACCTGGCACCAGTGCAGAGCTCCTCCATCCAGGCCGGCTACGCTCTCATCTGTACCTTCCTTCGATAGAAACTACCTACCTGGCACCAGTGCAGAGCTCTTCCATCCGGGCCAGCTCCGCTCTCACCTGTACCTTCCTTTGATAGAAACTACCTACCTGGCACCAGTGTAGAGCTCTTCTATCCAGGCCGGCTCCGCTTTCACCTGTACCTTCCTTCGATGGAAACTACCTACCTGGCACCAGTGCAGAGCGCTTCCATCCAGGCCTGCGCCGCTATCGCCTGTACCTTCCTTCGATAGCAACTACCTACCTGGCACCAGTGCAGAGCTCTTCTATCCAGGCCGGCTCCGCTTTCACCTGTACCTTCCTTCGATAGAAACTACCTACCTGGCACCAGTGCAGAGCTCTTCCATCCGGGCCGGCTCCGCTATCACCTGTACCTTCCCTCAGAAGAAATTACCTACCTGGCACCAGTGCAGAGCTCTTCCATCCGGGCCAGCTCCGCTCTCACCTGTACCTTCCTTCGATAGAAACTACCTACCTGGCACCAGTGTAGAGCTCTTCCATCCAGGCCAGCTCCGCTCTCACCTGTACCTTCCATCGATAGAAACTACCTACCTGGCACCAGTGCAGAGCTCTTCCATCCGGGCCAACTCCTCTCTCACCTGTACCTTCCTTCGATAGAAACTACCTACCTGGCACCAGTGCAGAGCTCTTCTATCCAGGCCGGCTCCGCTTTCACCTGTACCTTCCTTCGATAGAAACTACCTACCTGGCACCAGTGCAGAGCTCTTCCATCCAGGCCGGCTCCCCTCTCACCTGTACCTTCCTTCAATAGAAACTACCTACCTGCACCAGTGCAGAGCGCTTCCATCCGGGCCAGCTCCGCTATCACCTGTACCTTCCTTCAATAGAAACTACCTACCTGGCACCAGTGCAGAGCTCTTCCATCCAGGCCGGCTCCGCTATCACCTGTACCTTCCTTCGATAGAAACTACCTACCTGGCACCAGTGCAGAGGGCTTCCATTCAGACCAGCTCCGCTCTCACCTGTACCTTCCTTCGATAGAAACTACCTACCTGGCTCCAGTGCAGAGCGCTTCAATCCAGGCCAGCTCCTCTTGCACCTGTACCTTCCTTTGATAGAAACTACCTACCTGGCACCAGTGCAGAGCTCTTCCATCCGGGCCAGCTCCGCTATCACCTGTACCTTCCTTCGATAGAAACTACCTACCTGGCACCAGTGCAGAGCGCTTCCATCCAGGCCGAGTCCGCTTTCACCTGTACCTTCCTTCGATAGAAACTACCTACCTGCACCAGTGCAGAGCTCTTCCATCCAGGCCGGCTCCGATTTCACCTGTACCTTCCTTCGATAGAAACTACCTACCTGGCACCGGTGCAGAGCTCTTCCATCCGGGCCAGCTCCGCTATCACCTATACCTTCCCTCAGCAGAAACTACCTACCTGGCACCAGTGCAGAGCTCTTCCATCCGGGCCGGCTCCGCTCTGTACCTTCCTTCGATAGAAACTACCCACCTTGCACCAGTGCAGAGCGCTTCCATCCAGGCCGGCTCCTCTTGCACCTGTACCTTCCTTCGATAGAAACTACCTACCTGCACCAGTGCAGAGCGCTTCCATCCAGACCGGCTCCGCTCTCTACCTTCCTTCGATAGAAACTACCTACCTGGCACCAGTGCAGAGCGCTTCCATCCAGGCCGAGTCCGCTTTCACCTGTACCTTCCTTCGATAGAAACTACCTACCTGCACCAGTGCAGAGCTCTTCCATCCAGGCCGGCTCCGATTTCACCTGTACCTTCCTTCGATAGAAACTACCTACCTGGCACCGGTGCAGAGCTCTTCCATCCGGGCCAGCTCCGCTATCACCTATACCTTCCCTCAGCAGAAACTACCTACCTGGCACCAGTGCAGAGATCTTCCATCCGGGCCAGCTCCGCTATCACCTGTACCTTCCTTCAGCAGAAACTACCTACCTGGCACCAGTGCAGAGCGCTTCCATCCAGGCCGGCTCCGCTCTGTACCTTCCTTCGATAGAAACTACCCACCTTGCACCAGTGCAGAGCGCTTCCATCCAGGACGGCTCCTCTTGCACCTGTGCCTTCCTTCGATAGAAACTACCTACCTGCACCAGTGCAGAGCGCTTCCATCCAGACCGGCTCCGCTCTCTACCTTCCTTCGATAGAAACTACCTACCTGGCTCCAGTGAAGAGCGCTTCCATCCAGGCCGATTCCGCTTTCACCCGTACCTTCCTTCAATAGAAACTACCTACCTGCACCAGTGCAGAGCTCTTCCATCCAGGCCGGCTCCGATTTCACATGTACCTTCCTTCGATAGAAACTACTTACCTGGCACCAGTGCAGAGCTCTTCTATCCAGGCCGGCTCCGCTTTCACCTGTACCTTCCTTCGATAGAAACTACCTACCTGGCACCAGTGCAGAGCTCCTCCATCCAGGCCGGCTACGCTCTCATCTGTACCTTCCTTCGATAGAAACTACCTACCTGGCACCAGTGCAGAGCTCTTCCATCCGGGCCAGCTCCGCTCTCACCTGTACCTTCCTTTGATAGAAACTACCTACCTGGCACCAGTGTAGAGCTCTTCTATCCAGGCCGGCTCCGCTTTCACCTGTACCTTCCTTCGATAGAAACTACCTACCTGGCACCAGTGCAGAGCGCTTCCATCCAGGCCTGCGCCGCTATCGCCTGTACCTTCCTTCGATAGCAACTACCTACCTGGCACCAGTGCAGAGCTCTTCTATCCAGGCCGGCTCCGCTTTCACCTGTACCTTCCTTCGATAGAAACTACCTACCTGGCACCAGTGCAGAGCTCTTCCATCCGGGCCGGCTCCGCTATCACCTGTACCTTCCCTCAGCAGAAACTACCTACCTGCACCAGTGCAGAGCTCTTCCATCCAGGCCGGCTCCGATTTCACATGTACCTTCCTTCGATAGAAACTACTTACCTAGCACCAGTGCAGAGCTCTTCTATCCAGGCCGGCTCCGCTTTCACCTGTACCTTCCTTCGATAGAAACTACCAACCTGGCACCAGTGCAGAGCTCCTCCATCCAGGCCGGCTACGCTCTCATCTGTACCTTCCTTCGATAGAAACTACCTACCTGGCACCAGTGCAGAGCTCTTCCATCCGGGCCAGCTCCGCTCTCACCTGTACCTTCCTTTGATAGAAACTACCTACCTGGCACCAGTGTAGAGCTCTTCTATCCAGGCCGGCTCCGCTTTCACCTGTACCTTCCTTCGATGGAAACTACCTACCTGGCACCAGTGCAGAGCGCTTCCATCCAGGCCTGCGCCGCTATCGCCTGTACCTTCCTTCGATAGCAACTACCTACCTGGCACCAGTGCAGAGCTCTTCTATCCAGGCCGGCTCCGCTTTCACCTGTACCTTCCTTCGATAGAAACTACCTACCTGGCACCAGTGCAGAGCTCTTCCATCCGGGCCGGCTCCGCTATCACCTGTACCTTCCCTCAGAAGAAATTACCTACCTGGCACCAGTGCAGAGCTCTTCCATCCGGGCCAGCTCCGCTCTCACCTGTACCTTCCTTCGATAGAAACTACCTACCTGGCACCAGTGTAGAGCTCTTCCATCCAGGCCAGCTCCGCTCTCACCTGTACCTTCCATCGATAGAAACTACCTACCTGGCACCAGTGCAGAGCTCTTCCATCCGGGCCAACTCCTCTCTCACCTGTACCTTCCTTCGATAGAAACTACCTACCTGGCACCAGTGCAGAGCTCTTCTATCCAGGCCGGCTCCGCTTTCACCTGTACCTTCCTTCGATAGAAACTACCTACCTGGCACCAGTGCAGAGCTCTTCCATCCAGGCCGGCTCCCCTCTCACCTGTACCTTCCTTCAATAGAAACTACCTACCTGCACCAGTGCAGAGCGCTTCCATCCGGGCCAGCTCCGCTATCACCTGTACCTTCCTTCAATAGAAACTACCTACCTGGCACCAGTGCAGAGCTCTTCCATCCAGGCCGGCTCCGCTATCACCTGTACCTTCCTTCGATAGAAACTACCTACCTGGCACCAGTGCAGAGGGCTTCCATTCAGACCAGCTCCGCTCTCACCTGTACCTTCCTTCGATAGAAACTACCTACCTGGCTCCAGTGCAGAGCGCTTCAATCCAGGCCAGCTCCTCTTGCACCTGTACCTTCCTTTGATAGAAACTACCTACCTGGCACCAGTGCAGAGCTCTTCCATCCGGGCCAGCTCCGCTATCACCTGTACCTTCCTTCGATAGAAACTACCTACCTGGCACCAGTGCAGAGCGCTTCCATCCAGGCCGAGTCCGCTTTCACCTGTACCTTCCTTCGATAGAAACTACCTACCTGCACCAGTGCAGAGCTCTTCCATCCAGGCCGGCTCCGATTTCACCTGTACCTTCCTTCGATAGAAACTACCTACCTGGCACCGGTGCAGAGCTCTTCCATCCGGGCCAGCTCCGCTATCACCTATACCTTCCCTCAGCAGAAACTACCTACCTGGCACCAGTGCAGAGCTCTTCCATCCGGGCCGGCTCCGCTCTGTACCTTCCTTCGATAGAAACTACCCACCTTGCACCAGTGCAGAGCGCTTCCATCCAGGCCGGCTCCTCTTGCACCTGTACCTTCCTTCGATAGAAACTACCTACCTGCACCAGTGCAGAGCGCTTCCATCCAGACCGGCTCCGCTCTCTACCTTCCTTCGATAGAAACTACCTACCTGGCACCAGTGCAGAGCGCTTCCATCCAGGCCGAGTCCGCTTTCACCTGTACCTTCCTTCGATAGAAACTACCTACCTGCACCAGTGCAGAGCTCTTCCATCCAGGCCGGCTCCGATTTCACCTGTACCTTCCTTCGATAGAAACTACCTACCTGGCACCGGTGCAGAGCTCTTCCATCCGGGCCAGCTCCGCTATCACCTATACCTTCCCTCAGCAGAAACTACCTACCTGGCACCAGTGCAGAGATCTTCCATCCGGGCCAGCTCCGCTATCACCTGTACCTTCCTTCAGCAGAAACTACCTACCTGGCACCAGTGCAGAGCGCTTCCATCCAGGCCGGCTCCGCTCTGTACCTTCCTTCGATAGAAACTACCCACCTTGCACCAGTGCAGAGCGCTTCCATCCAGGACGGCTCCTCTTGCACCTGTGCCTTCCTTCGATAGAAACTACCTACCTGCACCAGTGCAGAGCGCTTCCATCCAGACCGGCTCCGCTCTCTACCTTCCTTCGATAGAAACTACCTACCTGGCTCCAGTGAAGAGCGCTTCCATCCAGGCCGATTCCGCTTTCACCCGTACCTTCCTTCAATAGAAACTACCTACCTGCACCAGTGCAGAGCTCTTCCATCCAGGCCGGCTCCGATTTCACATGTACCTTCCTTCGATAGAAACTACTTACCTGGCACCAGTGCAGAGCTCTTCTATCCAGGCCGGCTCCGCTTTCACCTGTACCTTCCTTCGATAGAAACTACCTACCTGGCACCAGTGCAGAGCTCCTCCATCCAGGCCGGCTACGCTCTCATCTGTACCTTCCTTCGATAGAAACTACCTACCTGGCACCAGTGCAGAGCTCTTCCATCCGGGCCAGCTCCGCTCTCACCTGTACCTTCCTTTGATAGAAACTACCTACCTGGCACCAGTGTAGAGCTCTTCTATCCAGGCCGGCTCCGCTTTCACCTGTACCTTCCTTCGATAGAAACTACCTACCTGGCACCAGTGCAGAGCGCTTCCATCCAGGCCTGCGCCGCTATCGCCTGTACCTTCCTTCGATAGCAACTACCTACCTGGCACCAGTGCAGAGCTCTTCTATCCAGGCCGGCTCCGCTTTCACCTGTACCTTCCTTCGATAGAAACTACCTACCTGGCACCAGTGCAGAGCTCTTCCATCCGGGCCGGCTCCGCTATCACCTGTACCTTCCCTCAGCAGAAACTACCTACCTGGCACCAGTGCAGAGCTCTTCCATCCGGGCCAGCTCCGCTCTCACCTGTACCTTCCTTCGATAGAAACTACCTACCTGGCACCAGTGTAGAGCTCTTCCATCCAGGCCAGCTCCGCTCTCACCTGTACCTTCCATCGATAGAAACTACCTACCTGGCACCAGTGCAGAGCTCTTCCATCCGGGCCAGCTCCTCTCTCACCTGTACCTTCCTTCGATAGAAACTACCTACCTGGCACCAGTGCAGAGCTCTTCTATCCAGGCCGGCTCCGCTTTCACCTGTACCTTCCTTCGATAGAAACTACCTACCTGGCACCAGTGCAGAGCTCTTCCATCCAGGCCGGCTCCGCTCTCACCTGTACCTTCCTTCAATAGAAACTACCTACCTGCACCAGTGCAGAGCGCTTCCATCCGGGCCAGCTCCGCTATCACCTGTACCTTCCTTCAATAGAAACTACCTACCTGGCACCAGTGCAGAGCTCTTCCATCCAGGCCGGCTCCGCTATCACCTGTACCTTCCTTCGATAGAAACGACCTACCTGGCACCAGTGCAGAGCGCTTCCATTCAGACCAGCTCCGCTCTCACCTGTACCTTCCTTCGATAGAAACTACCTACCTGGCTCCAGTGCAGAGCGCTTCAATCCAGGCCAGCTCCTCTTGCACCTGTACCTTCCTTTGATAGAAACTACATACCTGGCACCAGTGCAGAGCTCTTCCATCCGGGCCAGCTCCGCTATCACCTGTACCTTCCTTCGATAGAAACTACCTACCTGGCACCAGTGCAGAGCTCTTCTATCCAGGCCGGCTCCGCTTTCACCTGTACCTTCCTTCGATAGAAACTACCTACCTGGCACCAGTGCAGAGCGCTTCCATCCAGGCCGAGTCCGCTTTCACCTGTACCTTCCTTCGATAGAAACTACCTACCTGCACCAGTGCAGAGCTCTTCCATCCAGGCCGGCTCCGATTTCACCTGTACCTTCCTTCGATAGAAACTACCTACCTGGCACCGGTGCAGAGCTCTTCCATCCGGGCCAGCTCCGCTATCACCTATACCTTCCCTCAGCAGAAACTACCTACCTGGCACCAGTGCAGAGCTCTTCCATCCGGGCCGGCTCCGCTCTGTACCTTCCTTCGATAGAAACTACCCACCTGGCACCAGTGCAGAGCGCTTCCATCCAGGCCGGCTCCTCTTGCACCTGTACCTTCCTTCGATAGAAACTACCTACCTGCACCAGTGCAGAGCGCTTCCATCCAGACCGGCTCCGCTCTCTACCTTCCTTCGATAGAAACTACCTACCTGGCACCAGTGCAGAGCGCTTCCATCCAGGCCGAGTCCGCTTTCACCTGTACCTTCCTTCGATAGAAACTACCTACCTGCACCAGTGCAGAGCTCTTCCATCCAGGCCGGCTCCGATTTCACCTGTACCTTCCTTCGATAGAAACTACCTACCTGGCACCGGTGCAGAGCTCTTCCATCCGGGCCAGCTCCGCTATCACCTATACCTTCCCTCAGCAGAAACTACCTACCTGGCACCAGTGCAGAGCTCTTCCATCCGGGCCGGCTCCGCTCTGTACCTTCCTTCGATAGAAACTACCCACCTGGCACCAGTGCAGAGCGCTTCCATCCAGGCCGGCTCCTCTTGCACCTGTACCTTCCTTCGATAGAAACTACCTACCTGCACCAGTGCAGAGCGCTTCCATCCAGACCGGCTCCGCTCTCTACCTTCCTTCGATAGAAACTACCTACCTGGCACCAGTGCAGAGCGCTTCCATCCAGGCCGAGTCCGCTTTCACCTGTACCTTCCTTCGATAGAAACTACCTACCTGCACCAGTGCAGAGCTCTTCCATCCAGGCCGGCTCCGATTTCACCTGTACCTTCCTTCGATAGAAACTACCTACCTGGCACCGGTGCAGAGCTCTTCCATCCGGGCCAGCTCCGCTATCACCTATACCTTCCCTCAGCAGAAACTACCTACCTGGCACCAGTGCAGAGCTCTTCCATCCGGGCCGGCTCCGCTCTCACC
This sequence comes from Lissotriton vulgaris, assembly GCF_964263255.1. Lineage (NCBI taxonomy): Eukaryota > Metazoa > Chordata > Amphibia > Caudata > Salamandridae > Lissotriton > Lissotriton vulgaris. Next base: position 1,773,422,525 of record NC_141695.1, on the reverse strand, counting down.
TGTACCTTCCTTCGATAGAAACTACCTACCTGCACCAGTGCAGAGCGCTTCCATCCAGACCGGCTCCGCTCTCTACCTTCCTTCGATAGAAACTACCTACCTGGCACCAGTGCAGAGCGCTTCCATCCAGGCCGAGTCCGCTTTCACCTGTACCTTCCTTCGATAGAAACTACCTACCTGCACCAGTGCAGAGCTCTTCCATCCAGGCCGGCTCCGATTTCACCTGTACCTTCCTTCGATAGAAACTACCTACCTGGCACCGGTGCAGAGCTCTTCCATCCGGGCCAGCTCCGCTATCACCTATACCTTCCCTCAGCAGAAACTACCTACCTGGCACCAGTGCAGAGCTCTTCCATCCGGGCCGGCTCCGCTCTGTACCTTCCTTCGATAGAAACTACCCACCTGGCACCAGTGCAGAGCGCTTCCATCCAGGCCGGCTCCTCTTGCACCTGTACCTTCCTTCGATAGAAACTACCTACCTGCACCAGTGCAGAGCGCTTCCATCCAGACCGGCTCCGCTCTCTACCTTCCTTCGATAGAAACTACCTACCTGGCACCAGTGCAGAGCGCTTCCATCCAGGCCGAGTCCGCTTTCACCTGTACCTTCCTTCGATAGAAACTACCTACCTGCACCAGTGCAGAGCTCTTCCATCCAGGCCGGCTCCGATTTCACCTGTACCTTCCTTCGATAGAAACTACCTACCTGGCACCGGTGCAGAGCTCTTCCATCCGGGCCAGCTCCGCTATCACCTATACCTTCCCTCAGCAGAAACTACCTACCTGGCACCAGTGCAGAGCTCTTCCATCCGGGCCGGCTCCGCTCTCACCTGTACCTTTCTTCGATAGAAACTACCTACCTGGCACCAGTGCAGAGCTCTTCCATCCAGGCCGGCTCCGTTCTCACCTGTACCTTCCTTCAGTACTCCTTCCTATGGTGTATTCTTCTTGATGCAATATCTTAACTTCTGAGGAGCTCCCAGGACCTGCCTCCTCACACATTTAGAACTCCTACCTTGTAATCAACCATTACCAGGGCGTGTTACTGTAGTAACATGGCGATTTTGATATCTGGGCAATAGCTCGCTTAATCTTCCCGACCGCCCCCAGCGCCTTGACATCCTTGGATAATTGTTCGCATTTTACAAATACTGGTCATTTACATTTAGAATATGAAATGTAGTATGACATATGGGATGGGTATTTACTGTGGGGAGCAGAATGCTGTTGGGTCATTACTGTAGCTCCGCACGTGCCGCTGTAGGCGTCCCTATGAGCTGACCTGGTTACATAATAAATTAAGGAACAAGGGGGCCTCATTTATGAAAAGGGACGCATCTTTGTGTGAAAGCAGCGATGCGTCACTTCTCAGTGCGCCCTCCTAGCGACATGATTGATGCGTCATATTTACAGTATGACGCATCATGTGACAAGGAGTTACAGATACGTCAGTATTTCTGACGTATCAGTAGGCGCAAAATTTACCTATTGCTGGAGTGTGTCACGAAAGTGACGCACCTCAGCAATGTTCAAGTTCAAGTTCAAGTTCAGGAATTTGTATAGCGCACTACTCACCCAGAGGGTCTCAAGGCGCTAGAGGGAGGGTGGGTGCATTACTTATCGAATAGCCAGATTTTTAGTTGCTTTCTGAAGGAGAGGTGGTTCTGTGTAAGACGGAGGTGGGTGGGGAGAGAGTTCCAGGTTTTGGCCGCTAGGTAGGAGAAGCATCTTCCTCCCATGGAGGATCTTTGGATGCGCGGAATTGCGGCGAGGGCTTGATTGGATGATCGTAGTTGGCGGGTGGGTGTGTAGAAGGACAGTCGTGTGTTGAGGCATTCGGGTCCTAGGTAGTAGAGGGCCTTGTGTGCGTGGGTGAGGAGACGGAACGTTATTCTCTTGTTGACGGGGAGCCAGTGGAGATCCTTCAGGTGACCAGAAATGTGAGCGTGACGGGGAATGTCCAGTATGAGTCTGGCTGATGCGTTTTGGATGCGTTGAAGTTTTTTCTGTTGTTTGGCTGTAGTCCCGGCGTAAAGGGTATTTCCATAATCTAGTCGGCTGGTGACCAGTGCGTGGGTGACTGTCTTTCTTGTTTCGGTGGGGATCCAGCGGAAGATTTTTTTGAACATGCGTAGGATGTTGAAGCATGAAGATGAGACGGCGTTCACTTGTCTGGTCATCGAGAGGGAGGATTCTAGGATGAAGCCCAGGTTACGTGCGTGATCTGTAGGTATAGGTGCTGTACCCAGGGCCGGTGGCCACCATGAGTCGTCCCAGGCAGAGGGGGTTGATCCTAAGATGAGGACTTCCGTTTTGTCCGAGTTAAGTTTTAAACGGCTGTTCTTCATCCATTGGGCAACTTCTTTCATTCCTTCATGTAGATTGGTTTTGGCGGTGTTAGGGTCTTTGGTGAGGGAGAGGATCAGCTGGGTGTCGTCTGCGTGGCAGATGATGTTGAGGTTGTGTTGGCGCGCGATGGATGCGAGGGGGCTCATATATACGTTGAAGAGGGTGGGGCTGAGTGAAGATCCTTGTGGTACACCACAGATGACTTCGGTGGCCTCTGATTTGAATGGGGGGAGGCGAACTCTCTGGGTTCTTCCGGCGAGGAACGAGATGATCCAATCCAAAGCTCTTCCTTGTATTCCGACGTTGTTGAGGCGTTGTATGAGAGTGCTGTGACATACTGTGTCGAAGGCGGTGGAGAGGTCAAGTAGGATGAGGGCAACTGTTTCTCCGTTGTCCAGTAGTGTTCGGAAGTCGTCTGTAGCTGCGAAGAGGGCGGTTTCGGTGCTGTGTTTGGCTCGGAAGCCGGACTGTGAAGGGTCGAGGGCATTGTTGGATTCCAGGAAGGCGGCCAGCTGACTATTAACGGCTTTCTCAATGACTTTGGCAGGGAATGGGAGGAGTGAGATGGGGCGGTAGTTCTTAAGTTCAGAGGGGTCAGCTGTGGGTTTCTTCAGAAGGGCGCTGAGTTTGGCATGTTTCCAGCTTTCCGGGAAGGTAGCAGAGTTGAAGGAACAGTTGATGACATCGCGGAGATGGGGTGCGATGATGGAGTCTGCTTTGATGAAGATGTGGTGGGGACATGGGTCTGTTGGCGATCCTGAGTGAATGGAGTTCATAAGGCGGATGGTGTCTTCAGTGGTGATTGGGTTCCAGGCGGACAGGTTGTGAGAGTGCTGTTTTGGTTCGGAGGTGGGTGGAGTGGGCTGTTCATCGGACTGGTTTTCAAAGCTGTTATGTATGTCGGCGATTTTGTTGTGGAAGAAAGAGGATAAAGAGTCGCAGAGGTCTTGGGAGGAATGTCTGACAAAATATCGAGAACTAGAATATCGATGTACAAAAATATCGGAACAAAATTATCGATGTCAAAAATATCAGGATCCTATACTTAACTATATATCTACACAAATATCGATTTCTTAATATCGATATACAAAAATATCGTTTACTGTGATATCGACTACATTAATATCGGAAGACAAAAATATCGCAATCTACACAAAGTAATGACATTTACAAAAATATCGACATCAAATATATCGTGCACATAAATATCGGATTATAAAATATATCGACTTTTTAAAAGCATTTGTTTACATAATTAATGAACGCTTTATATGTTTTCACATCAAAAAATAACATACCACACTTTAATTTCTACTATACACACACTATAAATTCATATAATGTTTAATATTGGTAAAAATAATGTCAACTACACATATAAAAATATTCTATGCTACTTTGTATACTTTTATAATTATTATTGGTTTTTCAATTCTAATACTAATTAATCTCAACAGAAATTCAAATCTACTAAGTAACCAATCACAACCATAATTTTTTAAATGAACCAATAGGAAAGTAATTACTACTGACACTCCCCTATATAAGCAATGAAAACGTAAGCACAAACTACTTGCCAAAAGTCACAGAAGGAGATTCATCTCTATCCGAATTGCTGCACAACAACTAGAAGAACCAGACTATAAACCTACTATTACATCTACTAAGTAAGTAAATAAAATAGATAGTGCATTATTTGCTAATTGTATTAACTTAACTGCTAAATACCCAGTGCCCCTTTGCTATTTATAATACTTAACATTCTAAATAATTATATAAAAATATTTTCTTTAGATACTACCACTACTGATAATTCTACTCCAAATAATTGTGAACAAAACATAGGAATACAGATTCTGAAAACTATGTAAGTAATTTGACATTGTTTTATTATGTGAACATTAATCTAAACACACAGAAATAATGACTTTTGCACACCATCTTTTTATTTTGCTGTAGATTCTATTACTGAAAACTGCACTACTACTGAATTAAGGACATCAGTACTACATCTACAATACTTTTTACTAAGTAAGTAAATAAAATAGAAACTGCTTTATTTGCCAGTAATACTTAATTACCTGCTAAATACCCAGTACCCCTTTGCTATTCATTGCAGTTAACATGCTAAATAATTTTCTACAACTATTTGTTTAAGATACTACGAGAACTGAATATTCTACTCTAAATAACTGTGAACAAAGCATAGGAATACAGATTCAAAAATATATGTAAGTAATGTCACCTTGTTTCATTATGTCAAATTAAATCTAAACACACTGAAATAATCATTTATCCCCCACATATATTTTTATTTCTACAGATTATACTACTAAAATCTGCTGAACTACTGAAGTAAGAACATCAGAACAATTTCTACAATACTTTTTCCTAAGTAAGTACATAAAATAGAACCAGCATAATTGAGTACTACTAATTATTTACCTGCCAAATACCCTGTGGCCCTTTACTATTCATACTACTTAACATGCTAAATAATGAAATATAATTATTTATTTTAGATACTACAACAACTGTATATTCTGCTCAAACAAAGTGTGAACAAAGCATAGGAATACTGAATCGAATAACTATGTAAGTTAGCTCACATTGTTTAAATATGTGCTCACAAATCTAAACACACAAAAAGAAACAGTTGTGCTCAACATATATTTTTTTCTATGTAGATTCGACTACTGAAAACTGCACTACTAATTAACTGAGGACCTCAGTACTATTTCAAAAAAACATTTTTGTAAGTAAGTATTATGCAACTGCAATAAATGTGGTAAAACAATACAAATATTTATAACTGTTCTAATAAATTTCTATAATATATTGTTTATTTACAGAGCTAACATGGTGCATAGATATACAGACAACAACCAGAACTTCACATTCTAAACAATAGTAATACAAATCACTAAGTAAGTATATTAAATAACATATTTACCACATGTTTAAAAAAACCTACCAACATGTTGATTAAACAAACTCATATGTTCCTTATTTTTTAAAGATAACACTACAAACTATTCTACAGAAGCTGAAGAAACAATTCTACTGGCAAATACCAACCTCAAAAAATTATGTAAGTATCTTCACAATGTGAATCATGAAGATACACTGTTGTAAGAAAAATGAGCTCTAAAATTGCTAATTTACCTAAACATTAATTAATAATATACTACTTTCATGTTTCTCACAACAGCTACAACAACATCACAACCATTTATCCTCAACTAAAGAAGCAAGAAACTCCTAAGTTTTGCTGTACATTCTAAAACACGTAAGTATAAACATTCCTACTTATCACTAACATAGATTATTGATCACATTTACATTGACATTAACTATTATATATATATTTTATAGATATACAAAGTACAAAATGACCGAAGGAGCCGAATTTGTGACCAGCCAAAAAGGAAAATTATTACTATGCTACATGGGTTACACGTACACACAGGAAAAACAATATGGCATGAAAGTGAATTGGAAATGTTGCAAATATTATTCGAACAAGTGCTATGGCAGAGCAACAACAAAAGAAGCTACAGTACTATATACTAGGGAACATAATCATCCACCTAATATAACAGAAATAGAAGTTAGAACAGCTATGGAAAGTATAAAAGAAGCTAGTACTGGATCCCAAAAGCAAACTAATGTAATTTTAAAAGAAGCCATTCCTAAAATTCCCAAAACAGCCACAACCCAAATGCCAAATATCCTATCATTAAAAAGAACTATAGCACGAACCAAAAAAGCTACAACTTCTTCAACACCATGTCCCAGAACATATCAGGATATTAATTTTACTGCTAACGAAATAATTACTTTAAATAAACAACCCTTTATAGTTTATGACAACGAAAGCAATGAGAATAGGCTTATAATTTTTGGTACCAGTATGAATTTAGTAAAACTGCAGCAAAGCCAATATTGGATGATGGATGGGACATTTAACATCTGTCCCAAACCATTCTTCCAATTATACACAATACATGGCCTCTATCACAACTGCAACATCCCTTTGTTATATGCACTATTGCCTAACAAAAACAAAAACAATTCTACATATATGGAATTATTAAATGTCATAAAACAAAAAACGAATGATTTCTCTCCTGACAAAATCATTCTTGATTTTGAGCATGCAATGCTCTCAACTATTCTAAAAATCCACCCCCATACCTCCATTCAAGGCTGCTATTATCATTTCAACCAGTGTTTATGGCGACACCTTCAAAAAACTACCCTAAGTGTCGAATATGCTACAAATTCATCATTTGCTTTTCAAATCAAAAAACTTATTGCACTTGCCTACTTCCCTACAACAGATGTAGCTGAACATTACAATATTATTATAGACAGTCCATTCTACAAACAAAACGAAGCTAGATTAACTCCTTTTCTCGATTCCTTTGAAGATACCTGGGTAGGCAGACTCCACAGATCTGGCCACAGAAGAAATCCAAAATTCCTCATTCCCTGGTGGAATGTGTACAATAGTACCCTTAACGGGGAGTCAAAAACTAACAATGCCGTTGAAGGTTGGCATAATGCATTTGTCCAATCAACTGGCAGAAGCAAACCTACTCTCGAAAAATTCATAAAATGCCTACAGAAAGAACAGAGCTATCAAGAATTTAGAATGGACCAATCTGTAACCGAACTTGTCCCAAAAACATCCAAGCAAAATAAACAAATGCACAGGTACCTGGAAGAACAAGTTAAACTTTACCCTAATACGAAAGGCATAGAATACCTAAACATCATAGCCAAAACACTACTGTAAATAATTCCGAAACTGTTATAAAACACCAAAAGTAGCACCTAAGTAAGCAAAAATATGTAACGTGACCTTCTAAAGTATTTAATGTATGCAATATATAATGATATTATTGTAATATATGCACACATTAAAAATAAAAATAAATAATAAGTAAAAAACAATTCCATAATAAATATGACATTACCCACCCACAAAAATATTAGAAAGCAAAGACTTACCAATTATGTTGTCAATCCAATAACGTCCTTCACCAGCAAAGTAATCCAGGTAGTACAAAAGTAACCCAAAAAAAAATTTAAAAATACAACTGTTCCAAAATTAAGAAATCCACGCGGTCCTTAGCCATCGAACTACCATAAAAAACCCGAAAAAGTAGAATAAAAGAAAGAATCGCTCCGGAAATCCCGAAAAATGTAAAGAAGTGTTTGTAAATCAGTGTTGGATGAAAAAAAGTAACACTTAAAAAAAAAACGGAACTTCCGACGTAGCGTACACCTATGAAAAAAACATAGGAAACAGACATTCCCACCCACAAAAATTAGCAAATAATTACATACCAACATATTAACATTGATAATTTAAAGTTAGATATACCCTAAAAGACTTAAATTAACTCTAAAAATAATTAGTTAACTAACTAACACAACGTGTATATACCATACGTAAATATCTGATTTCAAAATCAAAAACATAGCTCCCTCACATTCAACAACACTAAATATAATGTCACTAGTCTCAAAACATCATAATAATACACATATAACATATAAAATGAACCTTACCTGCAGCGACGTGAAGTGTCTCCCAACCGCGATCAGCCCTTCTTCCAAATAACCCAAAACGACCTAACCCGGTTACAAAAGAAAGCCCCAAAAATCAATAAAATAGTCCCAAGTATAAAATATAATATCTATACAGAACGAAATGTGTTTAAAAAATGTATTATTTTATGTTATATTGAAAAAAAAACTTTTTTTCTCCTACAATGAACTCATTTAAAAAATGTACATGAATGTAATAATTAAATATGATTAAAACAATAATGTTTATTTTAACAATGTTAAAAAATGTAAGTACATTGTCACAAAAATAAAAAATTATAAAAGATTAATAATTTTTTATTTATATAATAAAAATTTGATCTTAACTAATGAAGCAGAAAAAAGCTTAACATAAAAATATGTGTGATATTTACATTTATTTTCTGACATAACAATTTGTAAAAGAGATAATAAAGAATGTTAATGTCATATGGAAAAAAAGAAAAATAATAATGGTTCTGTATAGTTGTTATTAAGTGTGTTTATAAAACTTTATTTCAAATGAAATGTAAATAAAAAAATGTTATTATGATTTTATTGTATTTGTTAAAACATTAATAAAATAAAAGTTTATACAATCATGGTGAATAATTTGTATTATTATCTGACTAAAAACTATCAATGTAAAAAAAAATATTTAACTGTATATGACATGTGAGTATATGTTGTACTCTAATAATGTAATGATTCATATACCAAATCCAGTGTACATTAAATGAGAGTAGGTGTTGCACAGTAATAACATAAGTATTAATATTCCTACTGCATTCTACATAAAATGTTAATATGTGCTGTACACTAATTAATTAGAATAGATTATTCCAACTGTAGTCTACAGTAAATTAGAGTTGGTGTAATGTTATATATGTATAATTTCGTTTAATTGATTAAATGTAAAATAATAATATTTTTATCCTGTAGAACTAGGTACCAAAAACACAAAAATAACCCTCAACCCTACAAATACTCCTTTACCCAAAATCATAACACTGACCCAGAACCCCAAAAAAATTCCTTTACCTAAAAACTGAAAACTGACCCAGAACCCAACAATGACCCCTTTACCCACAAACTGAAAACTGACCCTGAACCCAACAAATACCCCTTTACCCACAAACTAAAAACTGACCCTGAACCCAACAATGACCCCTTTACCCACAAACTGAAAACTGACCCTGAACCAAACAAATACCCCTTTACCCACAAACTGAAAACTGACCCTGAACCCAACAATGACCCCTTTACCCACAAACTGAAAACTGACCCTGAACCCAACAAATACCCCTTTACCCACAAACTGAAAACTGACCCTGAACCCAACAAATACCACTTTACCCACAAACTGAAAACTGACCCTGAACCCAACAATGACCCCTTTACCCACAAACTGAAAACTGACCCTGAACCCAACAAATACCCCTTTACCCACAAACTGAAAACTGACCCTGAACCCAAAAAATACCCCTTTACCCACAAACTGAAAACTGACCCTGAACCCAACAAATACCCCTTTACCCAAAAACTAAAAACTGACCCTGAACCCTAAAAATACCCCCGCGCCGCACGGCCACCAGCTGCTGCGTGTGCCCCTTGCCTGCCCTCTGCCTCGCTGCCTGCCTCGTTTGCCGGCTGCCGGCTGCCTCCGCTGCTGTTGTTTTTGCCTTGTTTTTTTCTGTAATTTGTGCCTGTTTTTTATTTTTTTTCATTGTGCCTGTGTTTTGGTTTTCCTTCCTTGTTGTCCGCCTACCTCGCCGCCCTCCGCTCTCCCTTCCCGCCACCGCCGCTTTTCCCTGCCCCTTTTTCTATTCTGTACCCTCCCCGCTCCCGCCTCCCAGCTGCTCCGCCCACCCGCGCACTTGGCCTTAAATGGCGACCGTGCGACGCAGGTGAGTGTGACCCACCTGTGGGACACCCCCGCGCCGCACGGCCACCAGCTGCTGCGTGTGCCCCTTGCCTGCCCTCTGCCTCGCTGCCGGCCTCGTTTGCCGGCTGCCGGCTGCCTCCGCTGCTGTTGTTTTTGCCTTGTTTTGTTCTGTAATTTGTGCCTGTTTTTAATTTTTTTCATTGTGCCTGTGTTTTGGTTTTCCTTCCTTGTTGTCCGCCTACCTCGCCGCCCTCCGCTCTCCCTTCCCGCCACCGCCGCTTTTCCCCGCCCCTTTTTCTATTCTGTACCCTCCCCGCTCCCGCCTCCCAGCTGCTCCGCCCACCCGCGCACTTCGCCTTAAATGGCGACCGTGCGAACGCGCAGCGGTCACGCGCAGCGGGCGCGCCGATTGTGCGCCGAAGGTGCGCCAAAGGTAAGCCCGTCTACGCCCGTCCGTGCCTGGACCGCGCCCAGTGCCAGGACCCCTGGCCCACGAGGACCCCGACCGACCCGCCTGACGTACTCCGCCGCCACCCTCACCGCTCTCAACACCGGCCGACTCCCAGAATGCCATCAAGCCACTCCACGACGTACCCACGGACCTTTCAGCTGCCACGCCTGCAAGTTCACCTGCATCCGGACCAGCCTCGCACCAGCACCCGCCAAGTCGAACACCAGCAGCACCCACCTCAAGTGCATCCTGCTCAACACCCGCTCCGTCCACAGACACGCCATCGAACTCTGGAACCTTCTAGACGCCACAGCCCCTGACGTTGCCTTCCTCACGGAGACCTGGATGAACGCCTCTTCAGCTCCCGACATCGCCATCGCTATCCCAGAGGGCTACAAGATCGTCCGGAGGGACCGAAACGCCAACCAGATGGGAGGAGGCATCGCCATCATCCACAGGAACACCATCCGTCTCACGACCAGCACCGACAACACCCTGACCAGCGCCGAACACCTGCATTTCCAGATCCACACCAACCCGAACACCACCCTCAGAGGCACCCTGATCTACCGACCCCCTGGACCACGCACACAATTCAGCGAGGACATCGCCGACTTCGTCAGCCCGCATGCCCTCCCCTCCGCTGACTACATCCTCCTGGGAGACCTCAACTTCCACCTGGAGAACAACAACGACCGCAACACCAGCACCCTGCTCGACAACCTCGCCAACCTTGGACTCAAGCAACTGGTGTCCACCCCCACCCACCTAGCCGGACACACACTCGACGCAGTCTTCTCTTCCAGCACAGACATCGACTTCAGCCACGCCACAGAGCTTCAATGGACGGACCACAGCTGCGTCCACTTCACCTTCAAGAGAACGACGACCCACCAACACCAGCAACAGGCCGCCCGCAGAAGCTGGAACAAGATCACAGCAGACCAGCTCGCCACCTCCCTGAGCCAGCACCCTCCTGCCAGCTCAGCGAACCCCAGCCAGGCCGCCGACAACCTCACGAAGTGGATCAGCAACTGCGCGGACGAACTCGCCCCACTGAGGACCCCGCCTAGCAGACCCGGCAGCAAGAAGGCCCCATGGTTCACCGACGAACTCAAGAGCTCCAAGAAGAACTGCCGAGCCCTCGAGAAAGTCTGGAGAAGGGAACCGACACCGGACAACAGGACCTCCTTCAAACTTGCCACCCGGAAACACCACCAGCTGATCCGCGCCGCCAAGAAAACAGCATTCAAGGACCGGTTGGACAACAACGCACACAACTGCAAGGAACTCTTCAACATCGTGAAAGAGCTTTCCAACCCCAGCGCAGGAAACAACGACATCACCCCATCGCAAGACCTCTGCAACTCCCTCGCTTCATACTTCCACAACAAGATCACGGACATACACAACAGCTTCAACAACCAACCAACGCACACCATGACCGAACAACCACCCCCCACCACCACCCTCCACGCCTGGAACCCGATCAGCACCGAAGACACCATCCGCACGATGAACTCCATCCACTCCGGATCACCGACCGACCCCTGCCCTCACCACGTCTTCAACAAGGCCGACGCTGTCATTGCACCCCACCTGCGAGACATCATCAACACATCCTTTGACACCACCATCTTCCCTGAGAGCTGGAAACATGCCGAACTCAGCGCTCTACTCAAGAAACCAACAGCGGACCCCACCGACCTCAAGAATTACCGCCCCATCTCGCTCCTCCCGTTTCCAGCCAAAGTCATCGAGAAGACCGTCAACAAGCAGATGGCCGCCTTCCTCGAGACGAACGGATCCCTCGACCGGCACAGTCCGGCTTCCGAGCCAATCACAGCACCGAGACCGCCCTCATCGCCGCCACCGATGACATCCGAGCCCTGATGGACAATGGAGAAACAGCGGCCCTCATCCTCCTAGACCTCTCCGCGGCATTCAACACGGTCTGCCACCGCACCCTAGTACGGCGCCTCAGCAACATCGGAATCCAGGACAAGGCGCTGGAATGGATCATCTCCTTCCTCAACGGAAGAACACAGAGAGTCCGCCTACCACCGTACAAGTCAGAGGCCTCCGAAGTCATCTGCGGCGTCCCTCAAGGATCATCGCTGAGCCCCACCCTCTTCAACGTCTACATGAGCCCCCTCGCGGCCATCGTATGCAAACACAACCTCAGCATAATCTCCTACGCCGATGACACCCAGCTGATCCTCTCCCTGACCAACGACCCCGCCGCCGCCAGAGCCAACCTGCACGAAGGGATGAAAGAGGTAGCCGAGTGGATGACGACCAGCCGCCTGAAACTGAACTCGGACAAGACGGAGGTCCTCATCCTGGGCTCCTCACCCTCCGCCTGGGACGACTCCTGGTGGCCTCCCGCCCTGGGCACCGCACCCAAACCGACAGACCATGCACGCAACCTGGGCTTCATCCTGGACTCCTCCCTCTCCATGACCAGGCAAGTCAACAACGTCTCCTCGGCGTGCTTCAACATCCTACGCATGCTACGGAAGATCTTCTGGTGGATCCCCACCGAGACCAGGAAGACCGTCACCCAGGCCCTCGTCACCAGCCGACTGGACTACGGCAACGCCCTCTACGCCGGTACCACCGCCAAGCTCCAGAAGAGACTCCAGCGGATCCAGAACGCCTCAGCCAGACTCATCCTCGACATCCCACGAACCAGCCACATCTCCGGACATCTGAGAGACCTTCACTGGCTCCCCGTCAACAAAAGAATCACCTTCCGCCTCCTCACCCACGCACACAAAGCCCTACACGACCAAGGCCCGAGCTACCTCAACAGCCGAGTCAACTTCTACGCTCCCAAACGCCACCTCCGATCAGCCAACCACGCCCTCGCCGCCGTCCCCCGCATCCGAAGAGCGACTACAGGAGGAAGGTCCTTCTCCTACCTGGCCGCCAAGACCTGGAACGCCCTCCCGACCGACCTGCGCCTGACCCAAGACCACCTCTCCTTCAGGAAGAAGCTGAAGACCTGGCTGTTCGAGCAGTAGCGGCCCCCCCCCCCCCCCCCAGCGCCTTGAGACCCTACGGGTATGTAGCGCGCTTTATAAGTGTCACTGATTGATTGATTGATTGAACCCAAAAACTGAAAACTGACCCTGAACCCTAAAAATACCCCTTTACCCAAAAACTGAAAACTGACCCTGAACCCAAAAAATACCCCTTTACCCAGGAACTGAAAACTGACCCTGAACCCAAAAAATACCCCTTTACCCACACACTAAAAACTGACCCAGAACCCTAAAAATACCCCTTTACCCAAGAACTGAAAACTGACCCTGATCCCGAAAAATACCCCTTTACCCAAAAACTAAAAACTAACCCTGAACCCAACAAATACCCCTGTAACCAAAAAAAAATAAGTACTTTATTATTATTATTTTAAATATACATTAATTAATTACCAATTAATTAGTAATAAAAATAATTGACTAAATAAAATGTATTATTTAACTAATTAATAATAATTAATTACCAATTAAATATAATTAAGAAAGATTTATTTACATTTATTAATTAATTAAATAATTATGAATAAATTACTTCCCACCCTTATCCCCTATAAACCCAATAACCGGCTCCTAATCCTAGAAATGTTAATTTTTATAAAATAATTATAAATAAATGTTGAAAAACTACATAAACATGTATCTACATTACATTATTAAAGTATATAATTATGATTTATTAATTAATATTAATTAATTACCAATTAATTACGAATTAATGATATAGACTATATGAGCTTGATTAATTAACTAATTATTTATAATTAATTAACAAATAGGTATAATGTTTTATTATTTAATAACATATATTAATTAATTATTAATAAATTACTTCCCACCCTTATCCCCTATAAACCCAATAACCCGCTCCTAAACCTAGAAATGTTATTTTTATAAAAAAAATGTTTAATACATTTATAAATACTACATAAACATGTATCTACATTAAATTATTTAATTATATAATTATGATTTATTAATTAATTTTAATTAATTACCAATTAATTAGTAATTAATGAGATAGACTATATGAGCTTAATTAATTAACTAATTATTTATAATTAATTAACAAATAGGTATAATGTTTTATTATTTAATAACATATATTAATTAAATATTAATAAATTACTTCCCACCCTTATCCCCTATAAACCCAATAACCCGCTCCTAAACATAGATATGTTTTTTTAAATAATTTATTTGTAATTGTGTAATTTATACTAATACACCTTTTTTCATACATGTTATATACAATTATTTTACTTTTTCCTATACTATTGATTATTTCCATTACTACACGATATTTTTTTTTAACGATATTTTGTCACTCGATATTTTTGTTTTCGATATTTTTGCATACTTACCTATTGCGATATTTTTGTATCCGAAATTTTTGCTTACCTATATTTTTGTCCTTCGATATTTTTACTTCGATATTTTGTCTTTCCGATATTTTTTTTTCGATATTTTGTCTGATTACCCTTGGGAGGGAGTGATGTCGTTGGTGCCGGCGGTGGGGTTGGTAAATTCTTTGACGATGTTGAGTAGTTCCTTGCTGTTGTGGGAGTTGTTGTCGAGTCGATCTTTGAATGCTGATTTCTTGGTGGATCGGATCAATTGGTGGTGTTTGCGGGTGGCGTCCTTGAAGGTGGTCAGGTTGTCAGTGGTTGGGTTTTTTCTCCAGGCTTTCTCGAGGGTACGACATAACTTTTTGAATTTCTTAAGGTCATCGTTGAACCAGGGGGCCTTTTTGCTACCTTCTTTGATCTGATGGTTTTTCAAGGGTGCTAATACGTCAGCGCTGTGGGTGATCCATTGTATGAGTTTGGTGGCAGCTTGGTTTGGGTCCGATGATATGGCGGGGGGGTTTGGCTTAGTGATGTGAAGAGTTGGTCGGTGGTGATTTTGTTCCAGTTTCTTCAAGGAATAGGTTGAGGGGGGTTGTGGGTCGTGGTCTTTTTGTAGCTGAAGTGAACGCAGTTGTGGTCTGTCCAATGGAGAGCTGTGGTGTGATCGAAGGAGATGTGTTTGCTGGAGGTGAAGATAGGGTCGAGCGTGTGTCCGGCAAGGTGGGTGGGGGTGTCAACAAGTTGTTTGAGTCCGAGATTGGCCAGGTTGTCCAGAAGGGTGGTGGTGTTGCTGTCGTTTTTCTTTTCCAAGTGGAAGTTGAGGTCTCCCAGTAAAATGTAGTTCTCGGAGGTGAGGGCATGTGGGCTGATGAAGTCGGTGATGTCTTTGTTGAATTGTGTGCGGGTTCCTGGTGGTCTGTAGATGAGGGTGCCTCTAAGTGTGGTCCTGGGGTCGGTGTGGATCTGGAAATGAAGGTGTTCGGTGGTCGCAAGCTTATCGTCGGAGCTGGTTGTGATTCGGATGGTGTTCTTATGGACGATAGTGATGCCTCCTCCTATTTGGTTGGTGCGGTCTTTTCGGATGATCTTGTAAGCGTCTGGGATGGCTACGGCGATGTCGGGTGCTGATGAAGCGTTCATCCAGGTTTCTGTAAGGAAGGAGACGTCCGGCGATGCAGTGTCGAGTAGGTCCCAGAGTTCAGTGGCGTGTCTGTGGACCGAGCGGGTGTTCAGCAGGATGCACTTCAGTTGGTTGGAGTTGGGGCTGTGTTTGGAGGTAATGAATTTGGTGTGGGTCCTGGTGCAGGCGAACTTGCAGGAGTGGCAGGCGAATGGACCATGGGTGTGTCCTGGTGCAGCTTCGCAGCATTGTGGTGTGCGTCCGGGGTTAAGGGCAGAGAGGGTAGCGGCGGCATGCGTTATGCGGGAGGAGTGGGTTTTGCGAAGACCAGGGGGTCTGGCGCTGGGCGCGGTCCAGGCGCGGACGGGCGTAGACGGGCTTACCTTTTGCGCACCTTCGGCGCGACTGGGGCGCGACCGCTGCGCGCATGGGCATCTGTCATATGTGGATAGTGGAGGAGGGGGGAGGGGCGAGGGGGGGTCAGCTGGGAGGCGGGAGCGGGGTGGAGAGAGGGGCTGGGAGGCAGGACAACAAAATGGTGGCAGTAAAAAGCGAAGACGAAAACAACACAAGCAGGGCTTTGGAAATGTAAACAATGCTAGCTTTGCAGTAAGCGCTACGAGCAATTCAATCACAATTCAAAATATGCAAAGTGGGCAGCCAGGAGCAGTGAAGCGCTACGATGTCAGCAGAGCTCAATCACTTAATTTAAACCAAGAGCAGTGAAGCGCTATCCTGATTGCAGCTAAACTTAATTTAAACCAAGAGCAGTGAAGCGCTACGATGTCAGCAGAGCACAAGCAATGAAGCGCTACGATATCAATGCCAGGGAGCGACCGCTTCTGAGCCAGCCAGGACGGTCACCTGGGTCATTACACATGGGCATGTCACATATCAAATGTGCCTGCGTCACCCTTAAGCCTGCTGTGAGGCAGGCGTAAGATATCGATGCATTTGCGTCCTAGAATTGGCGCCGTGAAATCTCATAGATTTCACCGCGTCACTTCTACGAGGCTTACTTGTGTGGGAACGCCCCCCATGCATACATTATACCTAACGTAGGTATAATGTGGCGCAGGGGTTTACAAAGTGACGCATCTACCTAGATGTGTCACTTTGTAAATATGGCGCAACAAGGAAAAATGTTTACCCTGCTGGTGCGTCACAGAAAGTAACGCACCGGAGGCGCACCAGTAACGCAAGAGCTCATAAATAAGCCCAGGATCCGCGCGTCCAGTGTGGTCGCTACAGTCACCCCATGAACGGATGTGTCTCTTCTCAAAGCGTCACAAGTGACCGCAGCGAGGCCTCACCCTGAGGCTCTTTTTTGGGTTTAACTGTACTCGATGGGGCTGCTGCAACCCAATGAAAACTGCAGCGCTCACGGCTCTGAGTGGCGTGAAGCGCTGTGTGAAGGCGGCTCCGAGGGGAGTGAAGCGCTATGTGAAGGCGGCTCTGAGGGGCGTGAAGCGCTGTGTGAAGGCGACACCACGAGGGGCGTAAAGCACTGTGTGAAGGCGGCTCCACGAGGGGCGTGAAGCTCTATGTGAAGGCGGCTCCACGAGGGGCGTGAAGCGCTGTGCGAAGGCGGCTCCGAGGGGCGTGAAGCGCTGTGTGAAGGCGGCTCCGAGGGGCGTGAAGTGCTATGTGAAGGCGGTTCCGAGGGATGTGGAACGCTGTGTGAAGGCGGGTACGAGGGGCGTGAAATGCTGTGTGAAGGCGACTCCACGAGGGGCGTGAAGCACTGTGTGAAGGCGGCTCCGAGGGGAGTGAAGCGCTATGTGAAGGCGGCTCCGAGGGGCATGAAGCGCTATGTGAAGGCGACTCCGAGGGCCGTGAAACGCTGTGTGAAGGTGGCTACGAGGGGCGTGAAAGGCTGTGTGAAGGCGACTCCACGAGGGGCATGAAGCGCTATGTGAAGGCGACTCCAACAGGGGCGTGAAGTGCTATGTAAAGGCGGCTCCAAGGGGCATGAAGCACTGTGTGAAGGCGACTCTACGAAGGGCGTGAAGCTTTATGTGAAGGCGACTCCACAAAGGGCGTGAAGCTCTATGTGAGGGCGACTCCACGAAGGGCGTGAAGCTCTATGTGAAGGTGACTCCACGAGAGGCGTGAAGCGCTATGTGAAGGCGACTCCACGAGAGGCATGAAGCGCTATGTGAAGGTGGCTTCACAAGCGGCATGAAGCGCTATGTGAAGGCGACTCCACGAAGAGCGTGAAGCTCTATGTGAAGGCGGCTCCACGAAGGGCGTGAAGCGCTGCCTGAAGCCGACTCCACGAGGGGCGTGAAGCGTTATGTGAAGGCGACTCCACGAGGGGCATGAAGCTCTATGTGAAGGCGACTCCACGAAGGGCGACAAGCTCTATGTGAAGGCGACTCCACGAGGGGCGTGAAGCGCTATGTGAAGGTGACTTCACAAGCGGCATGAAGCGCTATGTGAAGGCGACT
This sequence comes from Lissotriton vulgaris, assembly GCF_964263255.1. Classification (NCBI taxonomy): domain Eukaryota; kingdom Metazoa; phylum Chordata; class Amphibia; order Caudata; family Salamandridae; genus Lissotriton; species Lissotriton vulgaris. The sequence goes on along the minus strand of NC_141695.1, from coordinate 1,773,404,279 downwards.
CCACGAAGAGCGTGAAGCTCAATGTGAAGGCGGCTTCACGAAGGGCATGAAGCTCTATGTGAAGGCGACTCCACGAAGGGCGACAAGCTCTATGTGAAGGCGACTCCACGAGGGGCGTGAAGCGTTATGTGAAGGTGACTTCACAAGCGGCATGAAGCGCTATGTGAAGGCGACTCCACGAAGAGCGTGAAGCTCTATGTGAAGGCGGCTCCACGAAGGGCGTGAAGCGCTATGTGAAGGCGACTCCATGAGGGGCATGAAGCGCTATGTGAAGGCAACTCCACGAGGGGCGTGAAGCGCTATGTGAAGGCGGCTCTGAGGGGCGTGAAGCACTGTGTGAAGGCGGCTCCGAGGGCGTGAAGCGCTGCCTGAAGCCGACTCCACGAGGGGCGTGAAGCTCTATGTGAAGGCGACTCCACGAGGGGCATGAAGCTCTATATGAAGGCGACTCCACGAAGGGCGACAAGCTCTATGTGAAGGCGACTCCACGAGGGGCGTGAAGAGCTATGTGAAGGTGACTTCACAAGCGGCATGAAGCGCTAAGTGAAGGCGACTCCACGAAGAGCGTAAAGCTCTATGTGAAGGCGGCTCCACGAAGGGCATGAAGCTCTATGTGAAGGCGACTCCACGAGGGGCGTGAAGTGCTATGTGAAGGCGACTCCACGAGGGGCGTGAAGCGCTATGTGAAGGCGACTCCACAAAGGGCGTGAAGCTCTATGTGAAGGCGACTCCACAAGGGGCGTGAAGCTCTATGTGAAGGCGACTCCACGAGGGGCGTGAAGCGCTATGTGAAGGCGACTCCATGAGGGGCATGAAGCGCTATGTGAAGGCGACTCCACGAGGGGCGTGAAGCGCTATGTGAAGGCGGCTCTGAGGGGCGTGAAGCGCTGTGCGAAGGCGGCTCCGAGGGCGTGAAGCGCTGTGTGAAGGCGACTCCACGAGTGGCGTGAAGCACGCGTGAAGGCGACTCCATGAGGGGTGTGAAGCACTGTGACAAGGCGGCTCCGAGGGGCGTGAAGCGCTGTGTGAAGGGGGCTCCGAGGGGTGTGAAGCACTGTGTGAAGGCGACTCCATGAGGGGCATGAAGCGCTATGTGAAGGAGGCTCCGAGGGGCGTGAAGCGCTATGTGAAGAAGACTCCACGAAGAGTTTGAAGCGCTGTGTGAAGGCGACTCCACGAGGGGCATGAAGCTCTAAGTGAAGGAGGCTCCGAGGGGCGTGAAGCGCTGTTTGAAGGCGGCTCCGAGGGGCGTGAAGTGCTATATGAAAGCGACTCCACGAGGGGCGTGAAACGCTGTGTGAAGGCGGCTCCGAGGGGCGTGAAGCGCTATGTGAAGGCGGCTCCGAGGGGCATGAAGCGCTATGTGAACGCCGTGTGTACAGCTCACTGGACTGAAACCATGTGTAGGTCCTTCTACCATCTTGCCTGTAACCATGGTGACCACTTGTAATGATGACCCTACACTGGAGCTCTGGTTGACTCACCATGGGGTGGGTGATGTCAGAGGTTCAGTGGGTGCAGAAACCGTCCCCCATGGAAGGTCACTTCCTGCCACCCTTGGGTGCCTGCCAGACTCTGTGGGTGGGACCCTTCCTGCCCAGTGCAGCTGCCAGGGTGGGGACGGGCGGCATCGTTTATCTTGCATAAATTTAGAGCTGTGGCCTCAAGACATTCTAAAATAAGACACAAATGTGTAAACATTATTCTGACATCAGCTAGCAACGAGGGAAGGCATTTTCTGTCTGAAGGAGCATGAACTCTCTGGTGCAGTCCTTTTGCTGGCTGAGGGCCTGACCTCTCACCTTTATATTGAAGGATTAGATGTCTCTGGGCTTCTCGAGGTGCAGTCGTGCAGAGTCGAGGTCTGAAAATTCCAGAGTCGACCCTTTAGTCAAGAGCAGTAGAGAGGAGGTCGGAGCTGTGACGTCAGGTGGAAGGGAGCGGACCCCCTGGTCACTTCTTCACCTGCCTCAAAGACCTCGTGATGATCAGTCTATCCGTAAAGGAAGCCGCGTTGTCTATTTCCACCCCCAGAAAGAGAAGAATCCAGCCTTATTATGTATTTATTATTTTTTTATGTCCCCCTCTCTGACCACGTCCTGTGGGTCCCACACCCGGTGACCTGTGTGTGCCTCACTTCAGCCGGGGCCAGCCCTCCTCCGCCGTACGTCACTCTCGGACAGGAAACTGACCCTGATATCGAAGGGCTCAGGCTGTCCATCCTTCTGGCCAGCAGCAGCGCGTCATCAGCTGCACGTCATCAGCAGCGCGTCACCAGCATAGGATGAAGGCGGTCTAAGGTCTAAGATGCTGGCAGTGAACCCACACATGTGATGTTGATTCTCTTACAGAGGTCTAGAAGAAAAGGTTTATGAGAGATACCTCTTTCATCGCAGTCTGGAGGGTTGACTGTCTCATACTCCTCTAGAAGGGCCTCTGTGTGAGGGGGTGTCTCTCAGAAGTCTAGGGGATGGGGTGTATGAGGGATTCTTCTTTCCTAGCAGTCTGGAGAGTGGACTGCAGGGACAGGACTGTCTCATTGGCATCTGGAAGGAGCAGTGTATGAGAGACAGTGCTCTTGTGGGTTATTCTCTGACTGCAGTCTTAAAGTGACAGTGTGTGAGGGGGGAGCCTCCTTGGATAGTGTTACACTAATGTGTGAGGGGGAACTTCCAGGCTATTGTGGTTGTGGTAGGTGATGGGAGCAGGACCTTTTCACAGTAGTTCGGTAGAAACAGAGGGCCCGATTCACAGAACTAACTTAAGACAAAATCCTAAACTTACTATAATTTCGGTATTCACGGAAGGCACTTACTCATTGATGAGTAAATGTCTTCTGTGAATACCAAAATGGTACTAAGTTTAGGATTTTGGGAAGGGATGTGGCGCAGTGGCCAGGGTGGCTGACTCCGGACCATGGGGGCTCACGGTTCGATCCCTGGTGCCGGCGGCAGGTTAGCCCAGCATCTTGTGACCCTGGGCAGTAGCTTGCTTAATCTTCCCAACAGCCCCCAGCGCTGGGACACCTCTCCGGAGGTAGCTGTGCGCTTTACAAATACTGGCATATCTATTTCAAAGTGCCTTCTGTGAATACCGAAATGAGTAAGTGGCTTCTGTGAATACCGAAATGAGTAAGTGCCTTCTGTGAAGACCAAAATGAGTAAGTGCCTTCTGTGAAGACCAACATGAGTAAGTGCCTTCTGTGAAGACCAAAATGAGTGAGTCCCTTCTGTGAATACCGAAACGAGTAAGTAGCTTCTGTGAATACCGAAATGAGTAAGTGGCTTCTGTGAAGACCGAAATGAGTAAGTGCCTTCTGTGAATTCCTGAAATGAGTAAATGCCTTCTATGAATTCCCGAAATGAGTAAATGCCTTCTGTGAATACCGAAATGAGTAAGTGCCGTCTGTGAATACCGAAATGAGTAAGTGCCTTCTGTGATTTCCCGAAATGAGTAAGTGCCTTCTGTGAATTTCCGAAATGAGTAAGTGCCTTCTATGAATTTCCGAAATGAGTAAGTGCCTTCTATGAATTCCCGAAATGAGTAAATGCCTTCTATGAATTCCCGAAATGAGTAAGTGCCTTCTATGAATTCCCGAAATGAGTAAGTGCCTTCTATGAATTCCCGAAATGAGTAAGTGCCGTCTGTGAATTCCCGAAATGAGTAAGTGCCTTCTATGAATTTCCGAAATGAGTAAGTGCCTTCTATGAATTCCCGAAATGAGTAAGTGCCTTCTATGAATTCCCGAAATGAGTAAATGCCTTCTGTGAATACCGAAATGAGTAAGTGCCGTCTGTGAATTTCCGAAATGAGTAAGTGCCTTCTGTGGATTTCCGAAATGAGTAAGTGCCTTCTATGAATTTCCGAAATGAGTAAGTGCCTTCTATGAATTCCCGAAATGAGTAAGTGCCTTCTGTGAACAACAAAAGGGTAGTAAGTTTAGGATTTTGTCTTAAATTACTTCTGTGAATCGGCCCCAGTGTACGAAGGTTCGAACATTCCATAGGTTACTATGGTAGGAGTACTTCCTGAGAGATGGTGATGGCTGAGGAGCCCTGCGAGAGGGGTGATGAAGGTTGAGAAGCAGTATGCGAGGGTTGATGAGTGAAGAGAGTTACGAGAGGCATAGTGAAGGATGAGGAGTGCTGCGAGAGGGGTGCACAAGGTATATAGTTTCTTCAGACATAGACCCCGGCCTCTGTTTGTACACTGAAGAGAGGCCTCATTTCACCCCGCTCAGTCCTAGTTTAAAGCCCTGCATCCCCCTCCCGCCTCTCCCTTGGTCTCTCTTCGCTCTCATCCCCTTCTCTCTGTGCACCCTCCACTTCTACCCTCAACTTCTCTCTTGACTCTCTGTTTTCTCTCTATCCCTCTCTCTGCCCCTCCGCCTCCTCTCTCTCACTCTCCCTTTGCCTCCTTGTGGTGTTCCTTCTTAGAATCTATCTCTGTTCCTAGAATATTTAGCCTTGAATGTGGAACTGACCCCTGGGAGAATGTGAGCACCTTGTCAGTTAACAGTTGCAGGCCTTGTATGCTGGATGGGGTCGTCTGTACTCTGCTTATCTTGTACTAATAAAACCATTCTAAGGTTTACTCTGCGCTGTGGATTCCTTCCATCTTACATTTGGCGATGATTGGAACTACCTACGCATGCCTTATTGACCCCAACACATCGAGCCTACCCTGATTCTCAAGTCTGCGTGTCCTGCTTCAACTGACTGCTCTCCGACCTACAAAGGTGCCATTGTGGTCTCTTCACTTTCCCTTTGGATCTCCAGACTCTCTGCCTTTTTCTCATCAAAGGATTTCTCAACTTCTTGCCAATCAATCAATACACTTGTAAAACGCACTACATACCCGTGAGGGTCTCAAGGCGCTGGAGGGGGGGGGGGGGGGGGGGGGTTGGGGAGGTGCTGCTACTGATCGAAGAGCCAGGTCTTGAGGAGTCTTCTGAAGGCCAGTAGGTCTTGGTTCTGCCGTAGGAGGCTGGAGAGGGTGTTCCAGGTCTTGGCGGCGAGGTGGGAGGAAGATCTGCCGCCGGAGGTCATTCTTCATATGCGGGGCACTGTGGCGAGGGCGAGGCCAGCGGAGCGGAGCTGGCGGGTGGGGGTGTAGAAGCTAAGTTGTCTGAGGTATGCTTTGTGTACATGGGTGAGGAGCTTCAAGGTTATCCCATTGTTGACGGGAAACCAGTGCAGGTCTCTCAGGTTGGGTGAGATGTGGCTGCAGCGGGGGATGTCGAGGATCAGACATGCCGAGGCATTCTGGATGCATTGCAGTCGTCTCAGGAGCTTGGCCGACGTTCCTGCGTAGAGGGCATTTCAGTAGTCCAGCCTGCTGGTGACGAGGGACTGGGTGACTGTTCCTCTCATCTCGGTGGGGATCCACTAGAAGATCCTGCGGAGCATTTGGAGGGTGTTGAAGCAGGATGAGGAGACGGCGTTGACCTGCTTGCTCATGGAGAGGGTGGAGTCGAGGATGATGCTCAGGTTGCCTGCATGGTCGGTGGGTGTCGGGGCTGTACCTAGTGTTGTCCGCCACCAGGAGTTGTCCCAGGCTGAAGGGGTGGAGCAGAGGATGAGGACCTCTGTCTTGTTTGAGTTCAGCTTGTGCAGGTTGGTTTTGGCGGGGTGAGGGTCTTTGGTGAGGGAGATGATCAGCTGGGTGTCGTAGGCGTAGGAGATGATGTTAAGGTTGTGCTGTCTGGCGACGCGGGCGAGGGGTGCCATGTAGATGTTGAACAGTGTCAGGCAGAGGGAAGAGCCCTGGGGTACGCCGCAGATGATTTTGGTGGAATTGGAGCCAAAGGGGTGAGGCGGACGCTCTGAGTTCTGCCAGAGAGGAAGGATGCAGTTCAGTTCAGGGCCTTCTTTTGGATCCTGGCGTTGTGTAGGCGGGTTTGTAGTGTGCAGTGGCAGACCGTGTCGTAGGCGGCTGACAGGTCCAGGAGAATGAGGACCGCTGTTTCTCCGTTGTCAAGCAGGGTCTTGATGTCATCGGTGGCGGCAATGAGGGCGGTTTCGGTGCTGTGGTTGCTGCGGAACCTGGACTGGGACAGGTCCAGGATGCTGTTTTCCTCGAGGTAGCGGGTCAGTTGTTTGTTGACGATTTAACAAGCGGCAGAGTTTCTACACAGTGAGATTTTCACACCCCTTCTTTTTGCTGCAGAAGCGAGGTTGCTCCTGCATGGGGGTGCCAACATGAGTACTTTTATTTTGGATACTGGAGGCCTTTGATCGGGCGTGGGGAAGCCTTGACAGTTTGGCCTGAGGTAGCGTGCAAGCTAGCGCGAGCCAGAGCAGTTTGGCCTGTCTGTCCCTGTGACACTCCGCGAGCCGGCGCACGAGCCTGAGCGAATTTTCCTGTGTGTCTCTGTGACATTGCGCGAGCCGGCGCACAATCATTTTGTCATCCTTCAGCCTTCACGAGCGCATGCACATGCATCTCTATGGTGTCCGTGTGAGTGAATTCAACACATACGCTTCAATCCCGCACTACGGAAGATATTTGGGGGCCATCTTTGGTTGGTCAAACTTCATTGATGTGCACAGCTTTCATCTTTACTTATGCACACCATCTTTGTTGGAATCTTTGTTGGCATACACATTGCTGATGTTTCTCGTTGGTTTTGAGCATCATCCTTGTTTCTATTTACAAAGCTGATGCGCACATCTTTTATCATTACTTATGCGCATCATCTCTGTTTGCATTAATATCGCTGATGCGCACAGCTTGTGTTGTCAATCTCATACGCTTAGTTATATTTGTGCACAACACAGTGTAGCATCAGATAACATCGCTGATGTGCACAGCTTACGTTATTAAATTCATGCGTGAAGCTATATTTACATATTAAAAACAAATGGAGAGTGGCATCATCTTATTTCATGTTCTGCACCACTCATGTGCACAGCTCTGGTGATGGCGATCTGAGTGGTATTTTTGTCTGCTGCAAAGCTGCACAATTACTATGTGTCAGAAATTCATCATATCTATATAGTTCAAAATTGGATATGTTAGTTTATAGGTTTGATATATATGCAAGTGTTGTATTCTCTACACTTATGTTTCTCTGTACCTCTTTAAGTCCCGCATTCCATTTTCCCTGATGTCATCTTCTCATGTGTTCTGCCTTGTCAGTTAGCTCCCTGCTTTATGATGGGAACACCAGTTATTCTCTGTGGTGCTTAATAAACACTTATTAAGCTGTACATTTGTCTACTAGCTTCATTTACAACACATGGCGACGATGAGCAGAAGGAGCTGAACAACCACAGAGGGAGGAGAACTCCACTGGTGAAAAGAACCACGCAGATTTTGAGGAAAAGGAAAATAATCTCACCCATTTCAAAGAACCACGCAAATTCTGAAGAAAAGAAGAAGAACCTCTTATTTCAAAGTACAGTAATAGAAATATCCTTGCTACCTTGAAGAAAAGGAATATTACGCTTTGAACAGAAGCCTACAAGATCCCCAAAACAACTGGTGAGTTTGGGAGAACATTTGCCTATTTACACCTTGTATCTAATCGTGACTCTGTTCGTGTTGGGATGGTAAAGAAGTACACCTATTCGCGTTGGGATTGTAAAAAGATGCACCCTGCTAAAGGAATTGTATTCCATGCTGTATTGCACAAACTTTGGAGCAAAGGGAAATTTTTGTGCACGTTTTGAAATTGAGGTGAGCGAGTGCGCAGCTTCTGCAGGGAAAACGGAGCGATTTGTGTTGTATTTGTGACATTCAGTGAACATTTGGCCTCTCGTGTGAACCGGCATCACCGGTACAAACGGAGACAACTCACAGACTGCATTTTTTTAAAAAGCCTCCTCGAGCAGAGAGACACACGAGTAGACTCCACGAGCGGAGACTCACCGTTCTATTCCAATGCCATTGTTTTCTTTCAACGGAGCCATCTACGCCAGCGTCAGGAAGGAAGCACTCGGACAAGAAGGAAACAAACGTCATTGACGGAGGTGACGTACTGGCAGTGACGTGACTGCGCAACGTAACGTACGTGGCGGCCATCTTAAAGCTTCTCTGGTATCTAGGCAACCGACACCGCTTCCGTAAAGTAAAACATCGCAAGCAATAAACATTGCACCGTGTGGAAACTGACGCTTCCAGTGGCATATCGAGTGACTAGAAAGAGCATCTAAAAACGGAAACAAGTGTCCGCAGCAGAATTAAAGGGTGAGAGAGTTATTTACAAATTGAATTTGTTTGTCCATTAGACTCAAAGCAGCATACATTGAAAGGTTACTACTAACACTATTCCCTATATTGTGGAAGTAGAGAAAGAGTGGGGAAGCACATATTGCACGTTTATTGAGGAAGAGTTGACATTTAAATTGAGTTTGACCATCTCTGCGTCAAAGGGAGTAGCGCTCCTTAAAGAATTTTGAAATGGAAAACCTGAATGTCATTGCACCTCCATTGTTTCTTCAAACTACTGGAGATCCACCCATCGAATGGGATGAATGGATAGACATTTTTGAGAACTATATTGAGGCACTTGATGGGAAAGATTTCAGTGCAATTAGAAAAAAAGCCCTCTTGTTAAGTGCATTAGGCAAAGAAGGACAACATTCTTTTAAATATCTTCCTGTAGCAGTAAACCAAGATGATAGAGCAATAACCAATGTATACACAGAAGCCAAAGCTCGGATGAAAAAACAATACGCGAAAGAAGTAAATATTGTCATGGCGAGGCACAAATTTTACACCCAACCCCAAAGGAATGAGGAATCAGTAGACCAATTTGTGGCTAGGTTACGTGAGCTGTCAATTAAATGTAATTTTGGAGAGATAAGAGACGAAATGATAAGAGACCAGCTGATAGTACAATGCCGGAACAAAAAGATGCAGGAAAAACTGTGGGCGGCAAAAAATCCTACCTTGCAAATGGCCATTGATATAGCAAAAGTGGTTGAGGAATCGAACGCATGCATGAAAGAGATGGAAAGGAAAGATAACACAAAGGAAAATGTTCAAGGGAATGGAGTTTCTTGTGTTGATCAGGATGAGGTTGCTGTTGTGAATAAGAAAAGTGTGGACCAGGGAGGAAGTAGTCAGAGGAGATTTAACAATGCGTTCTCAGGCAATGACAGGAATAGATTTCAAGGAAGAATGTGCAGTAGGTGTGGGAGTACTTTTCACAGTTCGGGCTTCAGGAGATGCTTTGCAATCGATAAAATGTGTAGGAAGTGTGGAAGGAAAGGACATTTTGCAAAGATGTGTAGGGGTGCAAACGTTGATAAAGTAGCTGTTGTCGGAAACAGGGAAGAAGTAAGAGACATCGTTAGTATAGAAGGTGCCAACAAAATATTGTGTCTAGGTGGGGATGGTGTGAATGAAGGTGAGCCTGGAAGAAGATTCAGACCAAAAGCCCTGTTCCTTATTGATAAAATTGAGGTTCAGCTGATGGTTGATCCTGGATCCTTATGGACTATTATTCCCATGGATATGTATTTAGCAAATTGGAAGGATGTGCAGCTATCTGCTAGTGACATTAGTGCCTGTGGTTATCAGGGTGAAAGTATAGATGTGATTGGGTTTATGGTATGCGTAATATCATTCAAGGATCGCTCGGCTGAAGGTAAAGTGTATGTAGCCAAATCTGGTCCTGCAATTTTAGGATGGGGGCAACAGTATGACCTAGGAATAATAATAAATCCCAGGGCAGCACAACAAGTGATGGTGGTAGATAGCATAACCACAGATTCGATAGTTGAAGGGATGAATGGTCTGTTTGACGAGCATATAGGAGAGTTGAGGGGTTATGTGCATAAAATTGTTCTGCGGGATGATGCCATACCTATGCAACACAGGGTGAGAAAGGTCCCATTCATTGCACGAGAGGAGGTGAAGAAGATGCTGAAAGAGATGCTAGACCAGGGTGTGATAGAGCAGATCGAAACGTCACCCTGGATTTCCCCCGTAGTTATTACGACCAAATCTGATGGAAAATTTCGTTTTTGTGTGGACCTTCGCACCCTGAACCAAAACATTGTAGTAGACAACTTCCCCTTACCGAACATCAATGAGTTGGTCCTATCACTAAAAGGTGGAAAGTATTTTTCTAAGTTGGACCTTCGCAGCGCCTATCATCAAATAAAACTACACCAAGACTCAAAAGCACTGACAGCGTTCATAACAACTGAGGGGATATACCAATTTACGCGAATGCCTTTTGGACTCGCCTCCGCAGCCGGGGTATTCCAAAGGATGATGGGTGCTGTACTGAAGGGTGTGAACAACGTAGTGTATTTTCAGGACGACGTTCTGATATTTGGTGCAACTGTTGAAGAACACAATGTGATTTTGAAGACCGTTTTGGAGAGGATGGAACAGGCAGGATTGACTCTTAAGAAAGAGAAATGTAAATTTGCAGTGGAGGAGGTTGAATATCTTGGATATACCTTGTCTGTCGACGGGGTAAAACCCAAGAGAGACTTATTGGACTCCATTAGAAATGCACCACCCCCATGCGATAAAGATCAGTTGAGGTCTTTCCTCGGCCTCATTGAGTACTACGCTAAGTTTGTAAGGGATTTTGCAGAGAAAACCGAAAAGATCAAGGTGCTGTTGAGGAATGGATGCAAGTTTGTGTGGGGCGTGGAACAAGACGAGTGTTTTAAAAGAATCAAGGTGGAAATTTGCGAGGCAGGCATTTTGACACCGTTCGACACCAACCGCAAGTCAGTTTTGACAGTGGACGCAAGTGCTGTGGGTGTTGGGGCGGTTCTGGCTCAAGTACACGAATCTGGTCTTAAGACGGTAGCGTTTGCCTCGAGGACACTCACTACAGCCGAAAGGAATTACTCTATAATCGAGCGTGAAGCTCTAGCCGCAGCATGGGGTTGCGAGTATTATAGGATGTACCTGTGGGGGTTCAAGTTCACGTTATTGACAGACCACAAACCCTTAGTTAAAATACTTTCGCCTGGCGGCGCTGGCAAGGGTTCCGCTAGGTTAGCTAGACTCGCTGCTAGGATCCAAGAGTACTTGTACACTGTGGAGTATATTCCCGGTTGGAGGAATTGCCAGGCGGATGGACTCTCTAGACTTCCGCTACCTTGGGAGAGGGTGGACAAGTTAGGAGTGGAGTCTCTCAACTCAGAGGGTTCTGTGGCTGCTGTGGATGAAGTTGTAGATATGTGTGCTGGGGCAATTAGTAGGAGTTTGTGGAATACATCCATGGCTAAAGATGTGGTGTTGTGTGAGGTCAAAGACATGATTGCGAAGGGTCCAAGGAGAGAGAGTTGCATATCTCCTGCACTTCGTCCTTATTTAAAAGTTCTGGAACAATTGTCTATCTTGGACAAAGAGGGGTTCATGATTTTAATGGATGACAAATTCATTCCTCCACATGAAGTGCGTTTTACTTTATTTAAGTTAGCCCATGAGGGTCACCTAGGGCAGTCCCTTACCAAGAGGAGAATGAGAGAAAATTTTTGGTGGCCCGGAATGGACTCCGAAATTTCTCAGTGGGTGGAGAGATGTTCCGATTGCTTGGAAAGCGAGAAGAGACTTAAAGTGGGTAGCCATACTGGTTGTGGCTCAATAGCAGATCCCGGGTGTCCATGGCACACCATATGTCTTGATTTTATTGGCCCTTTCTACCAGTTGAGTCAAGATATGAGGTTTGGGTTAGTAGTGGTTGATGTCTCTTCCAAGTGGTTAGTAGTCAAATTCATGAAGGAGATCACTACGAACAGCACTATTGCTGTGCTGAGTGAGATCTTTAGAGAGGAAGGTTTTCCTACAAGGATCATTACTGATAATGGGACGCAGCTCACCTCCCTGGAGATGGCTAATTTCTTGGGAAGGTGCGGTATTGCACACTCAAGGACCTCACTTTACAACCCCCAGGGGAATGGCATAGTTGAGAGGGCCAACCGCATGGTTAAGGGTGCCATTCAAATGGCGATTTCCTCTAGGATGGATGTGAGGAGTTTGGTCAATGACCTGGTTTGGGCCTACAGGACTACTGAAAATAGTGTGACCGGTTTGGTTCCGTTTTCTGTCATGCGGGGACGTTCAGCGGGCACTAAGCTGGTTGCTGCATGGATGAAAGAGTATCTGAACGCTGACCTTCCTGCTGGTCCTGGTGAGCCTGACACTGTCTCTGAATCAGTTGGAGCATGTAAATTTGCTGTGAATGATTGGGTGAAAGTCAAACCGGGTCGAGTGGGTGCTGGATTGACGAAGTTCAGGGGACCATTTAAGGTCAAGTCTGTCCATAAAAGATTTGTCACTCTATTTAACGGTGAGAGTTGGAACCTGAGGCGCGTGGCTCTGTATAAAAAAGCCGAGCGAGAACCGATGAGAACCAATGAGTCTAGTGCCAGCAGTACCAATGGGTCTTGTGCTAGTAGACCTCAGAGAGTGAGAAGACCCCCAGGTTATTTACGCGATTTTGTTTGTAAGTAAGGTCTCTCTCTGTAACGAAGAGCATGTACTTAGTATGTTTTATTTAGACTTACTCTCCTTTGTTTTTTTTCTTTGTTTCTCCATATGAAGGGAAGAGGATATGTTGTATTCTCTACACTTATGTTTCTCTGTACCTCTTTAAGTCCCGCATTCCATTTTCCCTGATGTCATCTTCTCATGTGTTCTGCCTTGTCAGTTAGCTCCCTGCTTTATGATGGGAACACCAGTTATTCTCTGTGGTGCTTAATAAACACTTATTAAGCTGTACATTTGTCTACTAGCTTCATTTACAACAGCAAGCTTACTGTTATATGCTCCTGTATTTATTTCATGGCACATACTCACTTGTTTACATTGTGTGAATTTGCATTTACAAGAAGTAAGCGTTGACATTACAAGAATTGTTTTATACCTTAAGCATACAGAACGTTCCTGCTCCCACTTTCTTTTTATCTTCTTCTGGTGAGCTCGTTCTACCTTGGTTAAAATGGAAAACATTTTTTACTCACTATGCCTGTGGCACGTCTCTTAGTGCAGAAAGGAAAACTTCCTTGTTAATGCAATGTTTGGGTGCAGAAGGACAGGAAGCTTATGAACATCTTCCTGACATTCCGGATAATTAAACCTCTAGTCTTAATGAGTTTGAGATTGCTATTAAAAAATTGGATTTACACTATTTACCGAAGGTAAGCACTGTTCTTGAAAGGTATCACTTTGGTGGCTGCATGCAGAAAAGTGATGAATCAGTCGAACAGTATATTACAGAGCTTCGTAAACTGGCCTCAGAGTGCAATTTTGGTGCATCATTAGAAGAACGTCTTTGAGACCAGATGATGTTGGGTTGTAGCATCGACAAAGCAAGAGCTAGTTTGTGGCAAAAGGATAATCCCTCTTTGCACGAAGTTGTTACAATTGTAAAAACTTATGAACATTCAAAAGTATGTTTGGAAACTATCAAGAAGTGTGCCCCTTCTGATAAAGCTCAAGGTTCAGTTATGAAAGTGGATAAAGACAATGAAATGAACAAAGATGGAGGGGTAAAATGGAGAATTTTGAAATGGTCTGAGTTTCAATCTAGTACTTCAAGGAATTTCCAGGGCAAAATTTTTATATGTGGAAACTCAGGCCATATGGCAAACTTCAAAGACTGCCCTGGATGGAAAGCTTCTTGTAGCATGTGTGGTCGCAAAGGACATTTTACCAGATTTTGCAAGTCTAGTACAGATCAAAAGAAAGTTAGAGAAGCAAATTTATTTGAGGAAGAGAACAAAGAAATCAACATCAGTCAGGTCAAAGGGTCTGGAGGGGAAGGTCCCATGGAGGTGGTATTAATCAATGATGCACCAGTGAAACTTTTATTTGATTCAGGGGCAAAGGTGACCTTGATTCATAAAAAATTGTTTGATCAATATCTTTTGAAGAAAGTCACCTTGTTGAAACCAGACATAAGACCATGAGGTTACGAGGGAGAAATTATTGATCTCCTAGGATGGTTCTGGGGAACAATCAATTACAAAAGCAGAATTGTTCATGGCAAAATGTATGTTTTTATGAAGGGTGATTCCTTAATAAGCTGGTTTCACCAATGAGGTCTACATGTCTTCTTGGATCCCAATGAGAGCCCGTCTGTGTGTTTGAAAGATTTACCTTCAGTTAGTCAAGTTGGAAAAGAGAGCAAAACATAGGTCAGTTGTTTTCCTGAAATATTTGCAAACAAACGGGGGTGTCTCAAAAATTATGAGCATTGCATTAAAATGAAACCTGCTTCTATTCCAAACGTAGCTAAGGTTCGGGGTGTTCCACTTATGGTAAAGGAAAGTATGACAATTGAGCTTGATAAACTCAAAGCCAATGGTATTATAGAGGAAGTTGAAGCAACTGAATGGCTTTCTCCCATTGTTATGGCTCGTAAGGCCAATGGGGAGGCCAGGCTTTGTGTGGATCTGAGGGAACTCAATAAAGCAGTGGTCGTGCACCACGATCCACTGCCTAACATCAGTGAAATGTTGTGCTCCCTTGGTGGGGCGAAACATTTTTCATCCCTTGACTTGACCTCTGCTTATTCATCGGGTCAAACTGCATTCATCTTCTCAAGATTTAACAGCATTTGTTACACCCTTTGGTACCTTTAAATGTTTGTTAATGTTGTTTGGCCTGATCTCTGCGGCTTCTGGGGTCCAGAGAGTTATGGAACACATTCTCAGGGGTCTTGAAGGAGTGAAAATTTACCAAGATGACGTTCTTGTATTTGGTGTGGACACCAAAGAACATGATGAGAGATTGAGGTTGGTTTTGAGGAAGGCGTGTGATGTTGGTTTGACTTTACATCCGGATAAGTGTCAATTTGATGTTGCTGAAATTGAATATTTGGGTCATCAGGTGTCTGTTAATGGTATTAAGCCAAAATCTGCGCTGGTTGAGACCATCTGTAAACTCAGGACTCCCATATGTAAATGTAAATGTAAATGTATTGGCATTTATATAGCGCACTACTTACCCGTAGGGTCCCAAGGCGCTTCGACCGCTGCGAAACCCTTCCTGGCTTCCCTGAGAGATGGTCCCTTTATGGGTATCTCCAGGGTGAGACCAGGCATCCCCGGCGGTCTGGTGGGGCCGTTAGTGAAGATGAGGCAAGCTAATGCCCAGAGTTGCCGAGTGTGATCGCTGATCAGAGTGGGCACCGAGGCGAGAGAATTATTGAGTCCGCTGACCCTGGTCCATAAACAAAGAAGAGCTGGTGAAATTCCTGTGTATGGCAGAATTCTACCACAAGTTTGTTCCCAATTTTGCTAGTGGGACTAGTCACTTAAGAGATCTTTTCAAAAAGGGGTGTGAGTTTGAATGGTCTAAAGTTTGTGAAAGTGAATTTCAACACTTGAAGAAGTGTCTCAGCAAAGCCCAAGATCTCAGCAGTTTTGATCCAAGAGAAAAGTCTTACTTAATGACTGACGCCAGTTCTAAAGGTTTGGGGGTGGTCTTATTTCAGAAATCTGAGGGTGTCGAGAAAGTTGTTCTGTTTTTTTCCAGACCTTTAAGAGGGGCCGAATGCAACTATTCTGTTGTGGAAAGGAAGGCGCTGGCCATATATTGGGCTATCCGCAAATTGGGGAAATTACTTTGGGGGAGTTCGTTTGAAGTGAAAACGGATCATAAACCTATGAAAGAACTCTTTACTAAAAAAACTGATTTTGTCTCACATCGCCTTCGAAAGTGGGTAGATTGACTTGCACAAATTTAATTTTATAGTTTCCTATTTGCCTGGTGCCAGTAACATTCTGGAGGATTGTTTATCTAGGTTAGCCAATACAGATGAAGAATCAGAAGCATGTGATTGCTTTTGTGGTGAATATTTTGAAGAGTGTGTGAATGTTTGTCTCATCAGTGACGGGATTGTCTCAGAAGGTGTATGGAGAGAAACCTTAAAGAAAGATGAAGTTTGAAAAGAAGTGATGACCATGGTCTTGGAAGGATGGTGTGAAAAGAAGGAGTGTGATCAAGAAATAAAGGGTTTTTGGGAAGTCAAAGATGAACTCACAGTTGTGGATGGAATTCTCTTAAGGGGGAGCAGATTGATCCCTCCCGTGAGTTATGGGATCGGTTGTTGAAATGGGCACATGCCAGTCATATGGGAATTGTTAAGACAAAGGAGAGATTGAAGGAAGCATACTGGTGGCCGGGTATGGATGTCTGGATTGAAAGCGAAGTTAGAAACTGTCCAGAATGTGTGTGTTGTGACAAGGTTTTGAAATGCAGAACGCAACTCATGATCCTGAGAGAGGAGGCAGACGGTCCTTGGTCTGATGTAGCCATTGACATTTTGGGTCCAATTAAAATAAAGTCTCATGACCAATATGTTATTGTTTGTATGGATATGTGTTCACGATGGCCAGAGATTAAGGTGGTGAATTCTATTGAATCCTCTGTAGTTATTGAGTTTTTGGACAGTCTGTTTGAAAGGGAAGGTTTTCCTCTGTCTTTACTTTCAGACAATGGGGTGCAATTTACCTCTGCTGTTGTGGAAACATTTTTAACCACCTGAGGCAACAAACACAAAAAGACGCTCTCTATCATCCAGAAAGTAATGGGGGTGTCGAGAGATCTGCAAAGGTGTTGAAGGAGACTCTGCAACAGGCAGTAGCAAATGGTGCTGATTGGGAGGCTGACGTGAGAAAGAAAGTGAGAGAGTACAGATTTACTCCACATTCCTCTATAGGTGTCTCTACGTTTCGTTTGTTTAAGAAGAGGGTGGCCAATACAGAGGTTGGCCCCTCTTGGGTCTCTTCTAAGAGATGGTTTGTTAATAAAGATGCTGACTGTGTAGAGGGTTGGAGAGACAGAGAAAGAGTGAGTAAGGAAAAGAGAAAGCAGTGGTGTGATAAGAGACGGGCGGTCAATAATTCTGTTGTTTCCGCGGGTGAGTGGGTGAAGATAAAGTCCCCTCGCTTGGGCAAATCTGGTTCAAAATTCTGTATACCTTTTAAGGTGATAACATTTTTTAATAATTCCATTCAGACAAGTGACCATAGGATATGGAACTTAAATAGGGCGGCCAAACGTCAACCCTCTGCAGTGTCAGAAGGTATGGATGTCACAGAAGAAGATTGACAGACCTCGCAGGTATCTTCAAGGCCCTGCAAGATTTTGAGACTATGTCTTTGGGCCTTATTTTCAAGAAAGAGCGATACATTATCGCCGCTTTCATCGGCTGGAAACTGCAGCTAAAGTGGCGATAATGGGCTTGATAATGGGCCCTTGTGAATTCCCATAGCAGCCCTGGTTCACACCCTTTCCTTTTCCTTTATATTTTGTTTCTTTAGTTTTCTGTATTTTGTTCTGATGTTATTGAGGGGAGGATGACGTGGTGTTTCTTCTTAGAATCTATCTCTGTTCCTGGGATACTCGGCCCAGAATGTGGAACTGACCCCTGGGAGAATGTGAGCACCTTGCCAGTTAACAGTTGCAGGCCGTGTATGCTGGATGGGGTCGTCTGTACTCGGCTTATCTTGTACTAATAAAACCCCTCTACGCTTCACTCAACGCTGTGGATTCCTTCCATCTTACGCTCCTCTCCTCTCCCCTCTCCTCCCCTCCTCTCTGCTCCTTTCCTCCCCTCCCACTCTCTCCTTCTTCTCCTGCCCTCTCCCCCTCTCCTCCCTCTTCTCTCCTCTCTTCTCTGCTCCTCTCTCCTTCTTCCCCCGCCCTGTCTCCTCTCTCTCTCTCTCTCTCTCTCTCTCTCTCTCTCTCTCTCTCTCTCCCTCTCTCTCTTTCTCTCTCCTCCAGCTCTCTCCCTCTCCTCTTCTCTCCTCTCTCCTCCTCCCCTCCCGCTCTCTGCTTCTTCCCCCGTCCTGTCTCCTCTCTCTCTCCCTCTTCCTCCGCCCTGTCTCCTCTCTCCCCCAGCTCCCTCCCCCTCTCCTCCCGCGCTCATCTCCTGGGCCTGCACATATTTACATCTTTCCATTTGTTCATTGATTTATCTGCGATTAAATAACATATTTAGAGGATATTGTTTCCCTCCTGTGCAGGGAGGCGGCCTCTCTCCGGTTCCAGGAAGGCAGCGAGCCTGGCATGAGCTCATCTCAGGGATGGACAAGGTGTGGGGGGAGTGGGGGGGGGCTACAGAAACAGAGAGAGGCGGAGAGAGAGACGCGAGAGGGTAAGCATAGGTGCCGGAGGTGGAAGAGAAAGATGAAGACCAGGGAAGAGACGTGGAGAAGAGCAATGGAGAGAAGGAGGAGGTGCGAGGGAGGAGAGGAGAAGGGGAAGGAGGAAATGGAAAAGAGAGAGGGAAGGAAGAGAGACAAGAAAAAGAAAAGGAGGAAATGGAGAAGAGAGAGGGAGGAGAGGAGGAGGGGAAGGAGGAAATTGAGAAGAGAGAGGGGGAGGGGAGGAAAGACCAGAAGAAGAGAGGGAGGAAATGGAGAAGAGAGAGGGAGGAAAGAAGGAAAGACAAGAAGAAGAGAATGGAGAAATGGAGGAAATGGAGAAGAGGGAGGGGTTGGAAGTAGAGAGATAGATAAGAAGAGAGGGAGGAAATGGAGAAGAGAGAGGGAGGAAAGAAGGAAAGACAAGAAGAAGAGAAGGAGGAAATGGAGAAGAGAGAGGGAGGAGGGAAAGAGAGACAAGAAGAAGAGAATGGAGAAATGGAGGAAATGGAGAAGAGGGAGGGGTTGGAAGTAGAGAGATAGATAAGAAGAGAGGGAGGAAATGGAGAAGAGAGAGGGAGGAAAGAAGGAAAGACAAGAAGAAGAGAAGGAGGAAATGGAGAAGAGAGAGGGAGGAGGGAAAGAGAGACAAGAAGAAGAGAATGGAGAAATGGAGGAAATGGAGAAGAGGGAGGGGTTGGAAGTAGAGAGATAGATAAGAAGAGAGGGAGGAAATGAAGAAGAGAGAGGGAAAGGAGAGACAAGAAAAACAGAAGGAGGAAATATAGAAGAGAGAGGGGGGAGGGAAGAAAAGACCAGAAGAAGAGAGGGAGGAAATGGAGAAGAGAGAGGGAGGAAAGAAGGAAAGACAAGAAGGAGAGAAGGAGGATATGGAGAATAGAGAGGGAGGAGGGAAGGAGAGACAAGAAGAAGAGAAGGAGGAAATGGAGAAGAGAGAGGGAGGAAAGAAGGAGAGACAAGAAGAAGAGAAGGAGGAAATGGAGAAGGGAGAGGGAGGAGGGGAGAAGAGACAAGAAGAAGAGTGGGAGGAAATGGAAAAGAGAGAGGGAGGAAAGAAGGAGAGACAAGAAGAAGAGAAGGAGGAAATGGAGAAGAGAGAGGGAGGAGGGAAGGAGAGACAAGAAAAACAGAAGGAGGAAATGGAGAAGAGAAAGGGAGGAGGGGAGAAGAGACAAGAAGAAGAGTGGGAGGAAATGGAAAAGAGAGAGGGAGGAAAGAAGGAGAGACAAGAAGAAGAGAAGGAGGAAATGGAGAAGGGAGAGGGAGGAGGGAAGGAGAGACAAGAAAAACAGAAGGAGGAAATGGAGAAGAGAAAGGGAGGAGGGGAGAAGAGACAAGAAGAAGAGTGGGAGGAAATGGAAAAGAGAGAGGGAGGAAAGAAGGAGAGACAAGAAGAAGAGAAGGAGGAAATGGAAAAGAGAGAGGGAGGAAAGAAGGAGAGTCAAGAAAATGAGAGGGAGGAAATGGAGAAGAGACAGGGCGGAGGGAAGGAGAGACAAGAAGAAGAGAAGGAGAAAATGGAGAAGAGAAAGGTTGGAGGGAAGAAGAGACAAGAAGAAGAGAGAGAGGAAATGGAGAAGAGAAAGGGAGGAGGGAAGGGTAGACAAGAAGAAGAAAGGGAGGAAGTGGAGAAGAGAGAGGGGCATGGGAAAAGGAGATGGGAAAGGGTGGGGTAGGGGAATCGGTGATGGAGAGGAGATACGGAGTGGAAAGAAGAAGGAGGTGGCGAGGGGGCAGGAGAGAAAGAAATGGAAAGGTGTGAAGTGGAGAGCAGGAGATGAAGCAGAGAAGAGATGGAGTGAGGACAGAGAGATAAAATGAGAAGGCAGGGGAAAGGAGGAGGAGACGATGGACAGGAGAGAGAAGGGCGAAGAGAAGGGACGGAGAGAAGGAGGAGCTGGTGGAGAAAAGGAGGAGCAGGAGAGATGACCAGGAGTGGGAGAAGTGAGAGAAGCTATAGAGACCGGGAGAAGACGGTGGAAAGGTGTGGGGGGAGCAGGAGACAGCGTGGAGTGAGGCGGACAAGCCAGCCTGCTCTGACTGTTGAAATGAAGTGCTTATTTATTTGAGGTTTTTTGTAGCGCTAACCACATCGAGCAGCGTTCAGAGCACTTTGCAGTGGGTTAAGAGATGACAATATTTAGTCCCTGGAGACATTTGTGTTACCTTGGCACAATCGTATTGGCATTTAGCGTTACACTTTCAAAAATACAAGAAAAGAACAGATGATGGATGGAATGTGGAACAAATCAAACATTCCCCCAGTCACAGATCTGGGCTAAATCCATCATTGTATTGCTCACCTCCCCAGTTTAGACCCAGCCATATGCAAATCAGTTCTGACCCTGATCAATAAGTGTGGCATGGTATGCCCAGATGTGGGTCCCTTGCTCACTTTGCCACTGGAGTCAAGCTATCCTGGCTGATGAAGGGTGTAATGCCAGAAACCGGTCCTGGGAAGCTTGTTTCCGGTCCAGGGAAGGCATGGCTTGGCAGTTCGGGCTGGACTGTTCCCATGAGGCACAGGGTCAGACTGATTTGCATATGGCCATGTCTGAACTGGGGTGGCAGAGTGGGCTAAAGAACGATAATGGATTCAACCCAGATCTTACAGTGACTGGGGTTGAGTACTTGAAAAGTGATGGGGGTGAGTGTCTGAAAAGTTTTAGCGCTCAGATGCACATTTCTCACACCTTTAATTATCATGAGCTGCCCCCACTCCTCTGGAACAGGGCACTTTAAGGCTGAATAAGGAGGTGCAGGTTTAAAACAGGATTGCTTTAAATGCAGCCCACCCGTGACCTCTACAAACCTATCACTAGGACCTGCTGAGAATAAGCGAGAAATAAATCTTGGACAGCGTCCGGCAAAGACATGGCACTGTCGTGGAGAGGGAGGAGAGGGGTCATCACTTACAAGATGGAGGTGAAGAGATGGGGTGTCAGGAGGCAGCCCGGAACAGGACAACATGGACTGTTCTCTGGGGGCCAGGGGTCCTCGCGCAGGGGCTACCCGTAACCAAGGGAGTGACTGCTTTGCAGTCTTTGTAACCTGTGCCCCCCACACATCTCCTCTCCCCACACCTGGAGCAGATTCACCTGTATCAGCATAGAGCTTGAAAAAGGTCTCGGGTGTTTCAAAGCACACAACGTCTTTTGATCTGCTTCAGCGTCTGTTTGGGGTCTTTTGGGTTCGAGGAGTGTGGAGTCTCGTGGGAGCGGCTAGAAAGGTTGGGTTAAAAGATGCAGAGAGTCTGCTGAAGTGCCACCCGGCCTCTACAATACATTGTAGCAGCATTCACCCCGCGGGTGGGCGCGGCTCGAGGGGGTAAATAAAAGCCACTGCGGCTGTTTGAGGCCAGACCTGAGAGACCAGCAATTTGTGAGCGTCTCCCCTTACGCCGACACTGCAAGCCAGGGCTGAGCCAGTGTCCACCTGGACGCAGACACTACATTGGCGACGAGGACGGTTGCGGCCCAGGCGTGCTGCCGGCGCCACCCCGCCTGCATTGAAGCGCTGATGAGCTGCCCGACGCCTCGCACAGCTGATTGAATCGAACCCCTACAGTGACTCCATCCGACACGCGAGGGGAGCAGGAGGCCCCGCCCACGCGGTGCCTGTCCTCCTCCCTCGGCCTGCTGGTAGTGATGTACAGGTCCCGACCCAGCCTGTTCAGTGAACATTACAAAAAAAAAGTGTGAAAAAAAGTACTACCTGCTGACTGGTGGTTGAATAGCAAGTCGTGAAAGTAAGAGTGTAAGCAGAGGCCTGGTGGGTGTGGTGTGGGACCTCGCAACATAAGGCGGCGCAGAGAGCACTAGTGCCCCCCCTGGCCAGCAGCGTGCTCAGCACCTGGCACCGAAACCGAGCACCCTGGGGAGAATATATTTACAGACAAGAGGGAGAGCCCGAAGTAGCGCCACCTACTGACTGGTGGGCACACAGTAAGAAAATGGCTCTGTATATACGATACCAAAGGAAGGCATCGTGTGCACAGAGTACAGGGAGTCCCCAGAGGTCTAAGAGCGACTAGCTTGTACAACCTCCAACAGCTCCCTTTGTGGTAGTGTGGGCGAGCAGTTAGGCCTCTCAGGAGGGTGTGTTAAGCAGTTATTGCACTCACTCAATCACAACTGATGGCACACACTCAGAGACTGAATTCACACCAATTAGAAAAGTATAAACAAGGTACACTTATGTTTTATTTCTAGAACCAAGCAGGACTTGCACAGGTAAGTAAAATATGCTTTCAAGTGCAAAACTTTACAAGAAAATGCAACTGTAGTTAAAATTGGAATTGTTACAGGTGTGTATTTGCTTTAAAAACACTTTAGAAGACAGTGAAATTACTTTAGATTCTTTTTGTGTTACTTTTCAGTTACTTCGACTATCCAGTGTGGTATGCGTGGATATCACACCGTGGATCTTAGAAAATACAGATAAGCACCAGAGCTTTCGGTTCAAAGCAAAGTTACTTTGGTTTCCACACAAAGTAAGTTCAACACTGAAAACATTTAAGGAGAAAAGAACCTAACAAGGACACCTATTTAAGAACATAATGTTACCGGTTTGCAGGCAAGTAAATGACCTGCACTTACCTGCAGGAATAGATGTTTGGGGCTGAACCAAGGATCCACAAGGGTCAGGGGCACTCAAGATGCACCACCTGCGGCACAAGAGTGCAGGGGCGCGATGCTAGCCAAAAGGGCGAGGGGGCCTTTGGTCAAGGGCTGCTCGCCGGCAGCCACTGGATATTGGCAGCAGAGCTCCTGGATTTGGGATCAGCTCTAGGCCTGGGCGGTGAACTTCACTCGTTTGCGGAGTTTGCAGAGTTTTTGGCACTCAGCACTCTGTGGAGCTTGCGGAGTGAAGAACACGCCACTTTGCAATGTGCTGCAGAGTTTTTTCCCCTCTCGTGATCGCAAAAGGTAAGGTCGCGATTCGCAAGAGCAAGCTGCCGCTTGGGGACAATTTCTACCTGAGCTGCAGGAATACCAGCACAAACTTCAGTTCGCACTGCACTCCGCCACTCGCGGAACTTCGCTCACTTAAACGATCTACCTTTATATTGGTTACATCACCAAACAAATAATAGCCAGTTGAAAACGCCAACTTAAGGTCATGTGTCTATCAATATTTTTTTCGGCTATGTCCAGCATGCTCTGTCTCTGATAGGGTTGAGGCTGCTGCTGAGGTGCAGGACGCGGGCATCAGTGGCCGATGTGCTGCTCACGCTCGACATCTCCTCATTATCCTGAGGTGTGTCGCCAACACCTCTTTCTACCTGTGTCCTCTGTAGCAGCTCCACAGCTAACGTAATCCCTCCTCGGCCCCTGGCAACATCAACCCTGGGGAATCCCATCTCCATCTGCAGTGACAGCTCGTCTTGATAGGTTTGTAGCTGGATTGGCCAAACGGCCAATGGAACGACTCGGCCGGTCCATTCCTTTCTTGTAGCAGCCCTGTGGTCACGATGCCTCTGATGGGCACGTCGGCCACCATTTGTTGGCATTAGTCCTGTGGTCGGGGCTTACTAGATTGTTATTGTTTGTGGTTAAATGTGTCCCAACATTCTCAAAGCCACCAGTAATGCTCTACTGCAGGCGATGAATGTGACTGTTAATAATTTTGAAGTGCTTGTTTCACAGGCGTTGATTTTGGAATTGGAGCAGAGATGCCTATAAGCCATGACACCGCTGTGCGTTGCCGTCATCCTTACCAGCTTCACGTGCCTCATGTCGTCTCTGGCGCCCACGCCCTGGAACGTGCTGGCATTGGCTCACACTTGACTGTGGGTGGGACTTTGTGTCAGAGGGTCATCATCATCCTCCGTTACTGCGGCCTCTGGCGACAGTGACGCTGCCCCTGTGGGGTGGGGTGGTGCTTGCGTGATGTCTATAGGGTACGGTTCCAAATCAAACACTCACCCCCAGTCAAGTGATCTGGGTTTAATCTATCACTGTTCTTTAGCCCACTCTGCACCCCAGTTCAGACATGGCTATATGCAAATCAGTCTGACCCTGTGCCTCATGGGAACAGTCCAGCCCGAACTGCCAAGCCATGTCTTCCCTGGACCGGAAACAAGCTTCAGAGGACCGGTTTCGGATTCAAAGCATATAACTCACTCCCTCAAGAGTTGTCTTGCTTGTTGGCGACAGTGATGCCCGCCCTTCTCAGTAGGACGTCATGGTTCTCACAGCACTCGTGAGTGTATCCAACTCCTCATCAGCATTCACTTTCCCTCCCTGTAGGTGATTGGTCAGCTCAGCAGTTTGCCCTATTACTTCAGGGCAACGACCTGCTTGACCCTAAATCCCCAACAGAATCCAACCATGTTTGCTTGTAACATTCCTTCC
Organism: Lissotriton vulgaris; assembly: GCF_964263255.1. Lineage (NCBI taxonomy): Eukaryota > Metazoa > Chordata > Amphibia > Caudata > Salamandridae > Lissotriton > Lissotriton vulgaris. The sequence goes on along the minus strand of NC_141695.1, from coordinate 1,773,379,828 downwards.
GGGATGTGTTCATGCCCCACCAGTTTCAAAGTTCTCCTGTAGTGGAGCGTGTCCCGGGTGTCTGCTTGTGTTGTGCGGGAGAGTGAGCACCGACAGTGGAGGGTGTCCGGGGTGTCTGCTTGTGTTGTGCGGGAGAGTGAGCACCGACAGTGGAGGGTGTCCGGGGTGTCTGCGGGTGTTGTGCGGGAGAGTGAGCTCTGACAGTGGAGGGTGTCCGGGGTGTCTGCGGGAGTTGTGCGGGAGAGTGAGCACCGACAGTGGAGGGTGTCACGTGTGTCTGTGGGTGTTGTGCGGGAGAGTGAGCACCGACAGTGGAGGGTGTCACGTGTGTCTGTGGGTGTTGTGCGGGAGAGTGAGCTCCGACAGTGGAGGGTGTCCGGGGTGTCTGCGGGTGTTGTGCGGGAGAGTGAGCTCCCACAGTGAAGGGTGTCAGTGGTGTCTGTGGGTGTTGTGCGGGAGAGTGAGCACCGACAGTGGAGGGTGTCCGGGGTGTCTGCGGGAGTTGTGCGGGAGAGTGAGCTCCCACAGTGAAGGGTGTCAGTGGTGTCTGTGGGTGTTGTGCGGGAGAGTGAGCACCGACAGTGGAGGGTGTCAGTGGTGTCTGTGGGTGTTGTGCGGGAGAGTGAGCACCGACAGTGGAGCGTGTCCCGGGTGTCTGCTTGTGTTGTGCGGGAGAGTGAGCACCGACAGTGGAGGGTGTCCGGGGTGTCTGCGGGTGTTGTGCGGGAGAGTGAGCACCGACAGTGGAGCGTGTCCCGGGTGTCTGCTTGTGTTGTGCGGGAGAGTGAGCTCCGACAGTGGAGGGTGTCCGGGGTGTCTGCGGGTGTTGTGCGGGAGAGTGAGCACCGACAGTGGAGCGTGTCCCGGGTGTCTGCTTGTGTTGTGCGGGAGAGTGAGCACCGACAGTGGAGGGTGTCCGGGGTGTCTGCTTGTGTTGTGCGGGAGAGTGAGCACCGACAGTGGAGGGTGTCCGGGGTGTCTGCGGGTGTTGTGCGGGAGAGTGAGCACCGACAGTGGAGGGTGTCCGGGGTGTCTGCGGGTGTTGTGCGGGAGAGTGAGCTCCGACAGTGGAGGGTGTCCGGGGTGTCTGCGGGAGTTGTGCGGGAGAGTGAGCACCGACAGTGGAGGGTGTCACGTGTGTCTGTGGGTGTTGTGCGGGAGAGTGAGCACCGACAGTGGAGGGTGTCACGTGTGTCTGTGGGTGTTGTGCGGGAGAGTGAGCTCCGACAGTGGAGGGTGTCCGGGGTGTCTGCGGGTGTTGTGCGGGAGAGTGAGCTCCCACAGTGAAGGGTGTCAGTGGTGTCTGTGGGTGTTGTGCGGGAGAGTGAGCACCGACAGTGGAGGGTGTCCGGGGTGTCTGCGGGAGTTGTGCGGGAGAGTGAGCTCCCACAGTGAAGGGTGTCAGTGGTGTCTGTGGGTGTTGTGCGGGAGAGTGAGCACCGACAGTGGAGGGTGTCAGTGGTGTCTGTGGGTGTTGTGCGGGAGAGTGAGCACCAACAGTGGAGGGTGTCCGGGGTGTCTGCGGGAGTTGTGCGGGAGAGTGAGCTCCCACAGTGGAGGGTGTCACGTGTGTCTGTGGGTGTTGTGCGGGAGAGTGAGCACCGACAGTGGAGGGTGTCCGGGGTGTCTGCGGGAGTTGTGCAGGAGAGTGAGCTCCCACAGTGAAGGGTGTCAGTGGTGTCTGTGGGTGTTGTGCGGGAGAGTGAGCACCGACAGTGGAGGGTGTCACGTGTGTCTGTGGGTGTTGTGCGGGAGAGTGAGCACCGACAGTGGAGGGTGTCCGGGGTGTCTGCGGGAGTTGTGCGGGAGAGTGAGCTCCCACAGTGAAGGGTGTCAGTGGTGTCTGTGGGTGTTGTGCGGGAGAGTGAGCACCGACAGTGGAGGGTGTCAGTGGTGTCTGTGGGTGTTGTGCGGGAGAGTGAGCACCGACAGTGGAGGGTGTCAGTGGTGTCTGTGGGTGTTGTGCGGGAGAGTGAGCACCGACAGTGAAGGGTGTCCGGGGTGTCTGCGGGAGTTGTGCGGGAGAGTGAGCTCCGACAGTGGAGCGTGTCCCGGGTGTCTGCGGGTGTTGTGCGGGAGAGTGAGCACCGACAGTGGAGGGTGTCCGGGGTGTCTGCGGGTGTTGTGCGGGAGAGTGAGCACCGACAGTGAAGGGTGTCCGGGGTGTCTGCGGGAGTTGTGCGGGAGAGTGAGCTCCGACAGTGGAGGGTGTCCGGGGTGTCTGCGGGCGTTGTGCGGGAGAGTGAGCTCCGACAGTGGAGCGTGTCCCGGGTGTCTGCGGGTGTTGTGCGGGAGAGTGAGCTCCGACAGTGGAGCGTGTCCCGGGTGTCTGTGGGTGGCTTGCTCATCTAATAAAAGCCATTACAAAATTGCTAAACCATTTAAAAGTGATTAGATTTGATTGTAAAAATAATTTCAAAAACTGATGTAATAGATTCGAGGCTCATTTTAAAACATATTTACATATAGAAAAATAGAATTAAGGACCATTATAACATCCATAGAAAAAGACTGTCATTAACTTTTAAATGAATAACTAATGATACATAATTGATAAAGAAGATTCTATATCATAAGTAAACTTATTTGATTGTCTGTGAATCCATAATTCATATGTATATATCGTAATTATTCAAATGTGTGCGGTCAAACTGCAGGTGCCAAGGAACATACGTGCAGCGATTAGAAAGTGCGCCTCGTCACATTCCACAAGTGTCTGGCAGGCTGTGACCCCTCAGCTGCTTTCCTGTATTTTGTAAGAATGTAATCAAATTACAATTGGCCTTTGGGTGAACCTTATTGAGCAGGGAATCTACTGCCTCTTGAACCGTGCGCGCACCTTGGGAAATCCAAAGCTGGCGATAGAATTTCATTGATTAAAGCCGGACAAATGCAGAGTGGATGAGACTTGTTCTCTTGAACACACGGTCGACACAAAGCCGATCCGATACTGGACCTGTCGACCATGGGGTAAAAGGTTGAGTGACGTTTACATCCTGGTGAGATAGAACTTCATTTTATTGTGCACAGCAAAAGTATCTATGAAGTATTTTTGAATCCCTCTTTTATTGCAGCTTTTTTGTATCAAATGCGCGTGCTTCCTAGCCTATTGTGTTAGCCGGTTTCCGGGTTTAGCTCTGTTTTAAAATTCTGATGTGGAAAGTTCAAATTCCATGGACCTGATTCACAGAACTAACTTAAGACAAAATCCTAAACTTACTACCATGTTGATATTCACAGAAGGCACGTACTCATTTTGGTATTGACAGAAGTTAGGACTCCTAAATGCCTTCTGTGAATAGCGAAAGTCTTAAAGTTAGGATTTTTCTCAGTTTAGGAGTAGTAAAGTTAGGAGTCCTAACTTCGGTGAATACCAAAATGAGTAAGCGCCTTCTGTGAATACCAAAATGGTAGTAAGTTTAGGATTTTGTATTAAGTTAGTTCTGTGAATCGGGAACCCACGGGGCATATTATCAAGGGGGTTTATCTCCGCTAAGCGCGAATATCTCCAAAAGCTAACACCTGCCCCTGAGCAGTTCTTAGCCATGTTATCCAATGGTAGGTGGATAACATGGCTAAGAGCATTAGCTCGGTAATGCATGAATATCGCTGACTTTATAGCGATATTCATGCATTTGGCCGATTTTTATCGCTTAGGAGATAAACCTTGATAATAGCAAGGTTCCTAAGCGATAAAAATCGCCACAGCTCGGCGATAAAAATATCGCCGCTAAACCAACACAGCGATAATTATCGCTAGTTGTTGGTAATATGCCCCCACATTCTTGCCGTTGATTTGACTTTCAAATGTTCATGAAGAGAAATCAGCTAAGAATTTTTGTCTGCTGTGTGGTTCGTTAGTGATACTTCTTTCCAGATTAAACCTTTCAGCGTTCCTTCTTTGGCCTCGCGTATGGCATGTAGGTAATTAAGGGTACAGGCTTTTTGAGCTAAAACCTGGTCACACAAGGCAAATTCTAATCTAATTTGAACAGCTGCGGAATGATTTGGGAGTTTAAATAAGGATCTAAAAACTTGGCTCTGTGATTTGTTCAAGAAGCAGCCGAGTTTCCCCGGAGAGGCTTCCGGGCCGTATGCTAATGTGGGAATTATTTTGGTTTTGACTAATTTTAACCAGGGTTCTAAAGTTAGTTGTTTATTATGTTTGAGAATGGATTGAAATAAAAATAGTAGGGACACCCTCTTTGATTTAAGAGAGTTCTCGTGAGTTAGATGACCACCCCTATCTTCTAGCCAACAGCCGCGGTGCTTATATCTAGCGGCAATAGACAGGCGGTGGTTGTTGATGATCCTCCATGTACCTTGTTTCTTCCTTTTCAGTCCAAAAATCACAAGGTTCTCTTTCTCTAAATTTAATGTCATACCATTTATGTTCTATGTAAAGATAAAGCATCCAGCAATGTTTGAAGACTCCTGTCTGTCTGACTCAGAAGAACCACATCGTCATCGTAGATAAGTGAAGATATGTGAGTTTGAACTCATTTAGGCGCGTCGCTCAATACAGCATTCAACGTAGGAGCCAAACCGCTCATCAGTAGATTGTAAAGAGTTGGCGCCATCACGCACCCTTGTTTCACACCTTGATCTATTCTTATTTTATAGGAGACCATTAGTTTGTTTCCTAGTTTAACTCTGGCCCACGTTTCAGAGGAGAGCAATTGAATTCCTCGAAGTAACGCATCGGTATATCTCAGTTTTTGAGTTTCGTCCAAAGTAGATCTCGTTGAACATGGTCAAAAGCCTTACTGAAGTCTATGAAACAGCTGTAAATGAGTTGTTTTTTCCTGTATCTGACATAATATTAGCATCCTGATTGATACAAGATTATCCGAAGTTCCCAACATGGGTCTCAATCCTTTTTTTGATTGAAGGAAATCAGTTGTTTTGAACTGGCTCCGGTTTCTAGGTCTTCCAGTTGCAGGGAAGTGAAATATTTGGCTTCGACATCTTGGAGAGCAATAACACAGTGGCTTTCGGGATTAACCACGGATCTTTTAATAATTGGGTGAAGAATTGAACCTCGCCACGATACAGGAATGGAACCTTTAATCAAACAAGCTCTCAATAGTGGTTCCAGCAGTTGCGACCAGAATTCGGAGTCCTGTTTGTAAATTGAGGCAGGGATGCCATTCAGCTCTGGAGCACCACCAGCTCGACTTTTTAAAATTAAGATGGCGATCCTTTTAGTAGTAATCATTTGTGCTAGGGCATTAGTTTGCTCTCGGGCGTCCTTTGGAGATTTTTGTGGTTCATCCGACTGGGAATATATGGTTTGAATGGTGTCCGTGCTTGTTTTTGTTTGATTTTAATTGCTAATATAGGGGCCGATTAACAGAACATATCAATCCTAAACTTACAACTTTTGGTATTCACAGAAGCCTTTTAGTAGTAATAGAGTCAGGAGTCCTACCTTTACTACTTCTAAATGCCTGCTGTGAATACCAAAAGTAGTAAGTTTAGGATTTTATCTCAGATTAGTTCTGTGAATCGGCCCCATAGTGACCCAACTGTCCGCAGTCACATTATTTTCTTTCTGTTGTAAAATAGTGGTATCGTTGTTTAAAAGATTTAATATAAACCAAATGGCTTTGGCATTTCTTGTTTTGCAAGCCAAGGTTAGCTCCAATTGTAATACTTCCTTATAAACAGCGCATTCATATATCCTTTGAAGATTTTTTATTTCTTCCGGAGAGGCGCATCAGATCCGTTTTTTAAAAGTCTGATCTTCTTATTTAAAGTTCTCTTTACATTTTTGAGTTTCCTTGAATACCATGCTTGTGATTGAGTAGATCTTACTTGACTTGGAACATGAGCGAACGAGCGAGTAAGAACTGAAATAACTTGGGCCAGAAATGGTCCCCAACCCTCTAGGATCTGACATTGAAATAAAGTTTGGTTCTCCAGGGTCTTTTTCCACGTCCAATATTTTGTAGTAGTAAAAGTTGACCATTTGATTTGTTTCCAGTTTAGTTGGTTACTTCGCAAGTCAGTTGTCTTTAATATCATGAGTGGGTTGATTTGATGGTCCAACAGTCGCTGGTGCATATGGTCACTTTCGCAGCGTACTTGAATACAAAAAAATTGACGTGCTTGAACAATGAAATTGAGCAAAGAGTGTAGTCCAGGCGCGTTGGCCTATGGTTAGTAAAGTGTGTTTAGTGGGCAGGCTGGTCTTCACTGTAGCGGCCATTTAAGGTGCAAAGATGCAGTCCTCTAAGAAGGGTAGTAGAGCTTGGCCAGTGGGCTGAAGTGTTTGAGGTGATATGATCTGAGAGGGAATCAAACAGCGGGAATCAACAAGACTGAAGGAAAAGTTTTGAAAAGAGTATCCCATCAAGTTTAAATAAAATCAACTGTTAATAATAAATGATCCGGGCGTGGCTACGCAGCACAGCGAGATGGTCACTGCCTAACTCAGCTCTGTCAGAACCAAATTTCCCCCTGCCATCCGTTACATTAATCCGGCAACTGAAAGGTATTCCAGTGACCGGAGGGTGCACCAAACCCGCTCCAGCACAAACGGGAACAATTGGCGGTTGGCGGTTGGCCCGAGCCGGGGCCTGGAGTGATCGGCTTCATATTCGGTGCGGTGAACGGGAACTGGTCTTGAAACCCTGGGCCAGCGACACTCATTAGAGGGGTGTTCCCGGCTACAGTCCTGCGCAAGGACATCCACGCTACCACCATAAGAAAGGACCATATGCGCGGCAGTACATGAAGAAGCCTGCGCAGCAGTATGGTAACATTCTCTTGGAACTGAAGAGCAGAGGGGCGACGCAGGAGTGATCGGGGTAAGACATTGGGCCCCCTTGGTTCCCCGCACAGCTCCCCAGGGCCCCCCTCCCATTGGCTCGTGGTGCGACCGCTGCTTCTGCGAGAGTAAAGGCCCCTGTTGGGTGATTAGGTGACCGAAGCAGAGCAGGGTCCCGCAGTCGACGGGCCTCACTCACGGAGGGACATAGAGGCAAAAGGGTGACCCTACCTACTGGCCTAGCACTGCAGACTGGAAAAGTGAAGGCATCTGATTTGCAGACCCTTGAATGAGCGCTGACCCCATCGGCCATACAGACCTTGTTGGCAGAGACTGGCTAATGCACTGCAATGTGAGGAGGTGGCCAGCATAGGCTGAGACAAGTGCAGTGACTGACACGGGTCAGTTGAGCGGGTTCCTCGTTCCGTGGCCCAGGAGATTGACTACTGGTGGTCCAGGGCTCCCTTTGCTTGCTCCATGCGGGCTCACCTGCCTGTGGCATCCTGTGGAGGAGATTGGGCTTACCTTGACGTACCTGTGCCCCACCTGTAGAGACTGCCTGCAGGAGGTGGAGAGTCGCAGCAGACATACTTAGTTGCAGTAGGGGGCATACAGGTTAGCCGTAGAAGCAGCTGTAATGTCGTCCACGCGGGGCCTAAATCAGTACAAACTAACAAACTGGGCCGTTATGTTTTCCCCAAAGATTTGCTACCAGACCCAACATCCCGTGACAAATGCACCGGAGAGACGGGGGAGAAGAGCCCAGAACTCACCTTACAGGACGTGATGGAGGCCATAACTGGAGTAAAAATCTCGCTGGAATACAAGATGGATTTGATTTCAATAGACATCACTCTCATTCGTGCTGACCTCGTGAAAATGACAGAAAAAGTCAAACAGGTCAAAATCACCACGGCGAGCCTAGTTGACGACGTGTCACAACTTCAGGGTGAGGTCCGGGAGCTACAAACCTTCCGAAAGTTTGCAGAAACCAAGCTGGATGATTATGAAGGATGCCTCAGAAGGAATAACATTTGCATCCTGGGGGTGCCGGAAAAATCAGAAGGCCAGTCACCGGTATTTTCGTGGAGGCTTTAATTCTCAAACACTTGCAACCCAAAGAATTGAGTAAATTCTTTGTCGTGGAGAGGCCGCACAGAGTCCCCGGGGGTCGCCCAAAACCTGGAGCCCCTCCTTGACCAATGCTGGCAAGAGTTCTTCATTTTCGGGACAGAGATACTATTCTTCAGACCGCCAGAATAGCCCCGCCACTCAGATACGAAAATGCGGACATTACCTTTTTCCCAGACTTTACTCAACTGGTGCAGAGGCAGAGGAGGTCCTTTGTGCCTATCAAGAAGAAACTCAGAGTCCGAGGCTTGAAATATGCCATGTTGTTCCCCGACCGGCTCAGGGTAGAGGCTGAAGGAAGGGCTTGGTTTTTTGAACATCCAAAGACGGTGGCCGTCTGGTTGGAAACTCGGAGAAAATGAGAAAGTGCCCTTGACGAATATGACTTCAGACAAGACGTCGTACAGAGGACTGGGCAGGGGCCATGGATCTATGGGACCTAATCCCCAGGGTTACTGGACACACGCCCATTAAGGGAACAGATATTTGGGACTAATGTCAGACCTGATCAGTGAAGGGGCTCCCTTCGTGACATTGGGTTATTGACCACATAACATTCTCTCATTCAGGGAACTTACCGTAATGGATACCAAAAGTGGGATTGGGGGGCGGGGCACCAAGCACCTCTCTTAGCTTCTCTTACTTAACTTGTTGGGCGACAGGCACTCTGCAAGTTTAGTCATGGGCAGTTTGGCGCCCAGAGTGCAGGGACGCAGGGAGGGGGGTGGTTGGGTTGGGGTTCTTCAGTTGTTGATTGATATTGTTCTTATATCGCCAGATCGATTCGGCCTTGATGCAGAGGAGACAGAAAGTCATTTCAGATCCAATGAGCGCACAGTGGGATAAAAGTGCAAAAATCTTGAGTTGGAATGTTAACCGGCTACGGGATACGATCAAACGTAGTGTAATCCTCCAGTACATTAAGAGCCAGACCCCAGACATTATACTGCTTCAGGAGACCCATTGGTAGGCAATCCCTGTAAGGCTTTAGGCAGATGGGGCTACAAACTGGTAGCTCATGCCGGCTTCACGACCAGCTCCCTGGGGGTGGGTATAATGGTCAGAAACTTTTCCCCTTATCCACAGATTCCACGTGGACGGATGATAGGGGACGATACATTGGTATTTCAGGGCATTGGCGCGTGCTGCGGGCACGCCGCAGGCATGCCAAAGACAAGCCTGTCTGTGCCTGTCTGCGCCAGACCGGGCCCAGGGGCCAGTACCCCTGCTCCCCCGTCCTCAGCCTGCTGTGGATACACCAGCACTCAGTTGTTTCAGCTGAACAAGCCGTTGGGGCCACAAGGTGCTCAATCGATCATGCCAGAGGATCCGAAGTGCAAATGTCCACATTGCCACTTTGAGCTTCTGGCCTCCCCACACCCCTCGGCTGCCGCGGGAAAATCTTTTCACCTACTACTGCTTAACTGTAGATCTCTACCGAAAGACTCAATAGAGATCTCATTGCTGCTGGCAGAGCTTGAACCGGAAGTTTTGTTCCTGACTGTGACGTGGCTCTCCGCAAGTGCAGATCCCGATATAGTTAGAGCCCTTCCGCCGGGGTATCTAATCCAAAGGCTAGATAGAACGACAGGCTTGGGCGGTGGCATTGCTATTATTTATAAAAATAACATGACCTGCCGTCTCCTTAGCAGCCCACTAGCAGAGTGTGAGAATGCTCTGTTCTCCATTGAACTCTCCCCCTCACTTACACTCTCAGGTCTTCTCAAATATCGCCCCGGGTGCACCAGGCCAATTCTGCAACTCCTCGTTAGAAGCAACCATGGCTTTTGCAAATACTAAGGCAAATTTTACACTCCTAGGAGATCTTAATTTACAATTTGACGACCCTTCCATTGCGATCCCCAGTGAGCTTGTCCAAGACCTTGCCTCCTATCATCTCCAGCAGGAGATCTTCCTACCCACCCATATTAAAGGGCATCTCCTCGACCCTATTTTTTGCATCCTGGAAGATTTAGAAGGTAAACCTCCGATCCCCCTTCCTTGGTCGGACCCTTTCCTTGTTCCCTTTTCCTGGTCCCCCATTTTTACTGGATCAAACATTCAGATGACTCAAACTATTAGCCGCCCCTGGGCCAGACTCTCAGTAGGAGAAGTGTGGCTCAATGGTTAGAGCGGCAGACCCTGCTACAGAGGTCTGGCCGGGACCAGGGTTCAATTCCCCGCCTTAGCGGGTCTTGGGCTCAAAATTCCACGGACCTGATAATTCTCGCCTCGGTGCCTATTCCAATCATGGAGTCCCACTCTGCAACTCTGGGCAATAGCTTGCTTAATCTCCACAACGGCCCCCACAACGCTAAGGATGCCTGGCCTCCACCTTGGGGGTGCCCAGGAGTGGACGCCTCATAGGGAAAGCCTGGATGGGTTCCACAGCGGTATTCGTACAAACGCCTTGAGACCCTTGCGGGTGAATAGTGCGCTATACAAGTATCAATTTACAATTTACATTAGAAGACTGGTCCCATGCATTTGGACAGTCCCCACCTGCCCCGGCCCCCAACCCTACTACAGCAAATAACAGCTTTAATTCATGGATCGATGGTACACTCATTCTAGTACTCCCGAAAAAACTTATACGGAAAAAAGACGGATCCAATAAAGCAGCATGGTTTACCCTTGAACTACGCCTTCTGAAACAGCATTGCAAAAGTCGGAGAGGCTATGGAGGAAAGACTTCTCCCACACCAAGAAGCTAGAATACGGAGAAACATTACAGACTTACAAAGGGGAGATTAAGAAAGCCCAAGCTCCGTACTTTCACGAAAAGGTCGCTCTGGCTGCTAACTCTCCCAGGGAAACTTTCCAGATTGCAAAAAATCTACTCAGAGTCCCTGACCCACTGACGATTCCTGACCCCTCCGGTCACCGGTGTAATGATCTTGCACTTTTTTTCTCCTCTAAAGTGAAAAATATTCTCAAGCTCCTCCCTGTGAGAGATAATGCTTTCATCACAAGCAGTAGAGCCGCCAATCGAGTTGAGAATGCCCCCCTCTTAGAGACAAGTACTCCTTTGACCCTGGATTCCTTCCTGCCTATTTTTGCCTCAGTGAAAAGGGGAACGCCCCTCGACCCTTTACCCCTAAAAGTGTTGAAAATAGCTGCCTCAATAGTGGCTCCCCCTATTCTGCGGATAATCAATGCCTCCTTCGCCTCGGGCCTGGTCCCTTCCGAGTGGAAGAGAGCCATGGTCAAAGCACTCATAAAGAAACCTCATCTGGACCCTGACAACCTAGGCAATTACCGACCTATCTCACTCTTTCCTGGAGTAAGCAGGATGGCGGAAAAGCATATGAACAACATACTCTCTACCTTTCTAGAGTCCTATGACCTACTACATCCATCTCAGACTGGTTTCCGCCCACACCAAGGTACCAAACCCACTCTGTTAGGAGTGGTAGAGGAATCAAGAAGGATCCTTGACTCAGGAGGCTCAGCCGCGATCATTCTCCTTGACCTGAGCACAGCCTTCGACATGGTGAACCATAACATTTTGGCCCACCGCCTCAGGGACAAAGGAGTGTCGGGCCAAGCTCTCGCCTGGCTTCAAACCTTCCTGGAAGGTAGGTGCTTTCAGGTGTTCGAAGATGATTTATCCTCCGATCCCCTTCCCTTGCAGTGTGGAGTCCCTCAGGGCTCTTCCTTGAGCCCAACTGTTTTTAATGTGTACATGGCCCCACTAGCTGACGTTGTTGCCCCTTTTGGAATCCACATTGTGTTGTATGCCGACGGCACACAGCTAGTCTTAGCACTACATCAAGCTGGTCAGTCATCCACTGACCTCCTTTCTTGTTTGGAGGAAGTGGCCAAATGGATGAGCCTCTCCCATCTTAAGCTCAATGGCAATAAACCGAGCTGATGCTGCTCAGCAACCATCCTAGCTCTAGCATCAATTACCTCTGGCCAGTCCGTATGGGGCCAGCTCGGGTCTCAAAGCCTGAAATAAAAAGCCTAGGCGTATGGCTCGACCAAGACCTCTCCTTCAAAACTCAAGCCAGGAGGACAGTAGTGTCATGCTTCGGCCTGCTTAAAATGCTTTGCAAGGTCCTGCCCCTACTTCCCCCTCCAGCTAAAAAACTAGTGACACAGGCTCTATCTAGGATAGACTACAGCAATGCCCTTTATCTAGGAAACCCCACATCGGTGGTTGTTAAGCTCTAGATTGCCCAGAACGCGGAGGCACAATTGCTTACCGGCACCAGCAATCCTTGTTCGGCAAAACCCTCTCTGCGCTCCCTGCACTGGCTCCCTGTGCAGGAGACTGGCTGACTGAATTATTTATTAAGCGCACTATTGCTGAGGCGTCTTGGCACTGTGCGAGGATTAGAATTACCAACTTCCAGTCTAGGATTTATTAAATAGCCAAGCTTTAACAGCCTTTCTAGGATCTTATTAGTTTCCAGGCATAACTCAGTGGGCAGAGAATTCCACAGCTTTGTCGCCTGAAATGAAAAAGCCTTGCCACCCCATTGGGCTCTCTTTATCCTAAGTAGGCAAATCAGACCCAAACTGCCAGATCTTAATGCGCAAGACAGTACATAGTGAGGAAAAAGAGATTTCATATACTCTGACCCTCCTCCATTTACAGCTTTGTATACTAGGCATAAAGCCTTAAACTGCACCCTTCGGCCAACAGGAAGCCAATGTAGTAGCCTTATGCCATTGGACATCGGGTGGTGTTTCCGAAGATGCAGCAGCACTCTTACAGCAGCATTCTGCAAAAAATGGCAGTATTTTTCGGAGGACCTTAATCATGAAGAAACAGGCCGATGTAACTTGATTGACTTGAGAGGTGAGTGTTAAATCTTTGTCAATCACGAAACCTAAGTTCATAACTTTTTGTGCCGGGACGGGACAGATGCCAGGTTCTGGGGGCCACCATAAATTATTCCAAATAGAAGGTTTTTGGCCAAATTCTATCGCCTCAGTTTTCTCTGTGTAGAGCTTTAAAAAATTCTTATTCATCCAGCTCTTAACATTTATGAGGCAATTCCGGAAGCGCTCCGCTGTGACTCCAACACTCTGAGTAAGTGACACCACTGACTGAGTGTCATAAGCGTATGACACCAGTTTCAGGCCTTAATCTTTTATCAGTTTTGCCAGTGGGAGATAACGCAGATCCCTGGGGGACTCCACACGGGAGAAAAACTCTCCCAATTGAATAACATCCCAGTAGATTTGTGGTACTCTGGTGTCTAAGAAGGACCTGAGCAAGGTTAGAGCAGTTGTTACATCTTGCTTATGCTCTGCATTTCCCTTGCTTGGATTCCCCATTGCTTAGCCACTGCATCTAGAAGAATGTATGATGACACACTAGAATGTTTGGTACCTGACTGCTCTGAGTAGAGGCAGTTGATGGCAGACAGGCTGAGCGAGAGAAGAACTGCTCCTGGAGGGGTTTTTATTATTACATCTATGGATCATTTTATTGCTAACTTAACTTGGATTAATCTACAATAAATCAAACCTATTTTACTTACTGGATTCAAGAACTTTATTTGTTAGAAATTGGCGACGAGGCACAGCACGAACCTATGCGTGGAAAGAGGACTCTTTTAATGAAGTACTACTGCAACTAAGGAACTACTTAAGCCGGAAAAGAAAAGGTACATTTACAGAAATGCCCTGGTTAACCCCACCAGTGTCCCCAGTCATCTGGACAGCCTCTTATCCCAGGGTGTTTGATTTCTGACTGCGTGATTTGAGCTGAGAACTTGGATCTGTTCTCATATCAAGGTTTTAATTGGAAAAACGTGAAGAAAACTATTAAGATTTAAACTGGTTTGGCCTGATTTGTCGAGAACTTTTTAAAAAGAAAGAGATGTGCCATGTTTGGGAAAACATGCCCTTGCCATCTACTATGGTGAATGGAGGTGCAACATTCAGTTGTATTAGACATTTAAAGAGGTTGAGCAGCGTGAGAATGGACATAATGTTTCGCCCCTCCAAGATAAATCCTGTATTTTGTGTGCTAAGCACAAATTGCTGTGTCTGCTGTGATTTCCACGTTGGCATCTGTGAGCGGAGAACTGTGTGCGCTGTATTCTGTGATTTCAGCAACGGATTTTCAAGTATTTCAAACCTGTGTAATTTTCTAAGGCCCTTTGCTGACTTTTCCACATTTCTTGCTTTTCAATTCTTGGGGCGATTTTTAAAAAAGAATAACAACCACTTACTTGAGAAATGGCTCGAGCGCTCACAACGGTTTCTGAGCGTGGTCGTTTCCTTGACAACGCTGAGCATTTTCGTCTTCTCTATGTCCATGGAGTCGCTGATGTCAACAAGCTTGCGTGCGCAAAGAGACGTACACGACGTATGTGCTCAACTTTTGTTGGGGTGCTCAATTTGTTTATTTCTAGTGTTTATTTGCAGATATGTTTGATACTGATATGCTGATTTGAACCACAAGTGTGCTCAATTGTTTTTGAGGTGTTCAATTCCATCTTGATTTTGTTTTGAAGATTAATTGTTCAGCTGTTTGGACTTATTGGATGTGTATTTTTTCTGGAGCCACTTCGGTGCTCATGTTTGAGGCGCTCCACCTTGGATATGTACTTTCTGGGAGCCACGTTTGCTCAATTTACTGGATATGGACTCTGAGGGGTTCAATTGTTTAATCTCGATATGGACTCTGAGGGGTTCAATTGTTCTATGTTGTGAAGAACCGTAGTTGCTCAATTTTCTTTATATGGACTCTGAGGGGTTCAATTGTTCTTTGTTGTAAAGAGCTGCAAGTTACTCTATTTAGCTGATATGAACCACGCAAGTGCTCTAATTTTTAGAGGAGTTCATATTGTATTTACTTTAGATTTGGGAGTTGTCGGAAATTTTAGGAACATCTGTTTAATTTTTCCCTAGGAAGGGGGATGGAGTTATCATTTATGTTTGAGAATGCATTTGTTGATTTATTTGAGATTGCAACTGTCAGGTTGTCATATTTGAGTATGCAATCATATTTGAGTATGCAATCATATTTGAGTATGCAATCATATTTGAGTATGCAATTATATTTGAGTATGCAATTGTGAATATATTTGTAAATGCTATCCTTATTATATTTCAACTGTTATATATTTAAGAATGCAATGCAATGTGTTCCATTCATATGATTTGTATATATTCTCTTATCTTTGTTTGTTGTTTTCTAAGGAAGGGGGATGTGTTACATCTTGCTTATTTCTTGCATTTCCCTTGCTTGGATTTCCCCATTGCTTAGCCACTGTATCTGGTAGAATGTTTGATGACACCTTAGAATGTTTGGTACCTGACTGATCTGAGTAGAGGCAGTTGATGGCAGGCAGGCAGAGCGAGAGTAGAACTGCTCCTGGTGGGGTTTTTATTATTACATCTTAAGATCATTTTATTGTTAACTTAACTTGGATTAATCTACAATAAATCAAACCTATTTTTACTTACTGGATTCAAGAACTTTATTTGTTACAGCAGTGTCCCTAATACCCACAGCTTTGAGCCTTTCTAGTAGGACCACATGGTTTACGGTGTCAAAAGCTGCTGATACATCAAGTAGTATTAGGACAGCTCTGCCACCTTCATCCATGGCCCTACGGATTTCCTAGGTTGCCATTATAAGAGCAGATTCCGTAGAGTGTCGTGATCTGAAGCCGTGTTGCGTGGAGTCAAGGATATTGTTAAGATCCACAAACTCAATTAGCTCCTGATTCATAGCTTTCTCCAATATTTTAGAAGGCAAAGGGAGACAGGAGATAGGACGATAATGCTTGGTACCCTGTGGGTCCAGTGAGTCTATCTTCAAAATAGGTGTTGTTAGAATTGGGTGTCTCTGGTTGGTACAGGTAAGTACTTGTGACAAGCAGGGACCCTCTCCTTTAGTCAGGGCAAGGGACTTAGGGCCCGATGTAGGTAGGGCGTTACCGATCGGTAACGGCCGAAAATACCGATTTTTGGCCCTTACCGATCGGTAAACAGCCATCGAGATGTAGGGAACGAAAAACATGAAGAATCGGAGTGAAAACCGATTCGGAATGAGTACCGAATGGGAAAGAATCCGATACGTACATACCGAAAATCGGACATGTACCGAATCGGAAAAACACCGAATCGGATGCAAAGACCGAATCGGTCCATGTACCGAATCGTTAGTGACACCGAATCGGGAAATCACCGAATCGGTCCATGTACCGAATCGTTAGTGACACCGATTCGGAAAATCACCGAATCGGTCCATGTACCGAATCGTTAGTGACTCCGAATCGGAAAATCACCGATTCGGTCCATTGACCGATTCGTTAGTGACACCGATTCGGAAAATCACCGATTCGGTCCATGTACCGAATCGGTAGAAAGACCGATTCGGACATGATCCGAATCGGCAAACATGCCGATTCGTATGATTCGCCGATCGGGAAATTCCCCGATTCCGACAGTTGGGGAGATGTAGGGAGGCACAGAAACACCGAAATCGGCTCAAAATCGGTAGAATTCACTCGGTATTTACCATGGATTGCAATCAGGTGGTAACCAACTCCAACCCATATAAACAGTCCCAAAATGCATTGCAACTTGCAGGATGGCAGCTTTCTATGTCATTGCGAGGCGGCTACGGCTACAGCAGGAAGGACAGAGGGAATGGCTAAGAAATGAACAGGTCTACAGACAGAGGATAACCCTGTTCATGCTCACAGAGGCAGAGATACTACAGAGATACAGGCTGGACTCTGACACCATACTTGAGCTCATCAGGGATCTCAAGCCATTCTTGGACCACCACACCCCAAGGGCACACGCCATCCCTGCCCACATCCAGGTGCTATGCAGCCTACACCTGCTAGCGTCTGGCAGCTATCAAAGTGGTGTAGCAGCAGCAGGAGGGGTGAGCCAGAGCAGCCTGTCAAGGTTCTTCCACACATTCCTTGACGCCATGATACACAGGATGGACCAATACATCTCTTTCCCTGCAACCCACGCAGAACTGCTACAAACCAAAGCTGACTTCTACCAGATGGCACAATTTCCCCAAATCATCGGTTGCATAGATGGCACGCACATTCCGATTTGCCCACCAGCGGACACCGAATACATATACCGCAATCGCAAGTCTACACACACCATCAACGTGCAGGTGATCTGCAATGCAAAGTGCACCATCACAGACCTGGTAGCAAAATTTCCAGGGAGTACCCATGACTCCTATATTTTCCAACAGAGCAGCATCTATGCACGGCTGATGGCTGGCGAATTTGGAGAAGGATACCTCCTAGGTGAGACACATCATCAGACCCCCATGACACATAGTAGGTAGGTGGAATACATGTATGCATGTGTCTAATGTGACCCCTTTCTCTTCCAGGCGACAGTGCATATGCCCTCCGCTCATTCATACTCACCCCCTACCTCAACCCCTCCACACCCAGCCAAAGGAGGTATAACCGGGCCCACATACGCACAAGGAATGTTGTTGAACGGACCTTTGGCATCTGGAAAAGTAGATTCAGATGCCTGCACAAGAGTGGAGGTGCAAGGCAGTATACCCCCATCACCTGCTGCAAGATCATAGCTGTATGTGCAATGTTACACAACCTTGCGGTGAAGAAGGGCACTGAGGTGGAGTTGTCTGACTACGAGGACCATGACGACGACGAAGCTGTGCCACTGACACAGCCAGCTGGGGTGTGTACGCCAAGTGATGGCAGATACAGACGTGAGGAGATCACTGAGAACTATTTCTGACTGAGTACAGATGCAAAGACAGCTAAATGTTGTTTGGAAAAAACAAATTTTAATAGTGATGCACCACAGTTACAGCACTGATGTGCAACAAAAAATGGAGTATGGTAAATAAAATCAAGTTCAAGGTTCTGGTTGCCTCACCCGCCCTTGCCAGGCTATTTTTTTGCCCGCTTGCCAGACCCACTGGGGTGTCCCTCAGCCCCCTCTGAATGCCCAGCAGCATCAGCGGAGCGCCTGGTGCTCCTCCGTGGCTCAGACGCAGCGCTGGCCGGGCTGCTGCGGCTGCTGCTCTCCCCAGCATCACCCAGGTCCAGGGCCGGATTGGAGGCGGTGTTTGAAATTATCATGGCCTCCATAGCAGTGGTGATCCTGGCCATCCCCCTAGTGAGCTCAGCCGTATGCTGACTAAGGACAGATTCCTGGTTGGCGCTGCGATGGCACAGTTGTGCCGTCGCCGCTGCAAGGCAGCCCATGGCCCGGTTCAGCACCCGGGCATCCCGCCTGCGCACCAGCTCATGCTCCTCCTGTCTGGCAGATGAGTGGGTGATGGCAGTGGTTAGCCTGCCTAACCCTGCTGCCACCTCCTTGTTGGATTCCACGACGGCCTGGAATCCCTTGACCAACTCTCCCATCTGCAGGTTGTGCTGCAGGAGCTGGCGTTGGCAGGCCATAGTGGATCTTGCCTGTTGCCTCTGAATTTTCACCATCTGTCCCCCCAGGCCCAGGAATACACTGCCCTCCCGTGCTGGTGCAGCAGTGGTGGTGATGGTACGGCGCCGGGCACTGCTGCTTCCGGCCTGCTGAGTGGGCTGGGGTGCCACTGGTGGGGGTGTGAAGCTGGGCGGTCCCTGAGCCCCTGCTCCCGGGACAGGTTGAACAGGTGGCAAGGCCACGGTTGTGGCAGGAGCTGGTGTAGGCGGAATGGTGTCCCTTGTAGGGGAGTTCTCTGGGGAGAACTGCAAGGGGGGTGTGCTGGGCATTACTGGGGAGTGCAGTGCATCGAAGTCAATGACCAGGACTCCCTCCATTCCTAGCCCTGGGGTGTCTCCTTCCTCCTCCTCCTCCTGGCCAGCCTGGCTGGTGCTCGGCCCTGCGACTGCAGTGTCGGACGGTGCTGCTCCCTCTGATGCCACTGTTGTTCCGCCTGATGGGGCCCCTAGGTACAAAGAAGCATTTGTAAACTGAGTGCCGATGTATTACAGTCAGTACAATTATAGCATTCCACATGTCCTTGCATCTCCTTACACTGTGTCACACTGTTTCCTGTCTTGTGATTCTGCACTGCCATATTTAGCTAACTTCTGCTGACTACATGTACCATGATGCTTGTCTCTTGTATGTTGGTGACAGTACTGTGCTGGGGTTTGCCTATGCATTGTGTCTAATGGGGAGGTGTCTGGTAGGGTGTGTCATGATGCGCATGCTTCTTACCTGTAGCTGTGGCTCTCGCAGAGCTGTCCAGGGTCCCGATTCCACTGACACTCTCCCTCTCAATGGTGCTGGAGACCAGTTCCTCCAGCTCGGTGAGGGGTGGCGCCGGGTTCCTGCCTCCTCCAGTGCCTCCAGCCTGCCTCTGTATCTCAGCCATCTTCCTCTTAGTGAGGCTGCGGATGTCATAGAACCTCTTTTTTAGTTCTTCTACAGACCTGGGGGTGACACCCGCAGCATTCACCTTCTGGGCGATGTCGGCCCAGATTCTCCTCTTGGTGCTGTCTGGCACGTTGAGGGACAGCTTGCCAAACAGCTGGGGGTGCACCCTCACCACCTCCTCGACCAGCACCTGAAGTTCGGTGTTGGTGAACTTCGGCTTCCTCTTCTGGGAGGACTTCTGGCTTTCTGACTGCTCTGCCATGTTCTCCAGTTCAGTTGGCAACCTCCTACTCCCACTGCTGCAAACTGTGAGTGTTGAGCTCAGGCTGGCTCTCCAGAAACTTCTTAATTAGCTGCACCTGCCAGTGTTGCCACTCCCTGTTTGGGTGGGGGAGGGGGAGCCACCTCATTGGCTGTATCGGCTTTTGACGAATCGGATTTTACCGATTCGGTAATATCCGAATCGGTAAAATCCGATTCGGTATTATCCGATTCGGTAAAATCCGAATCGGTTCCTTCAATGCATTCCTATGGGCTTTTTCGCCATGGGTGTGTTTTCATGGCTACGAATCTATGATTGCCGAATCGGATTTTACCGAATCGGCTTTTACCGAATCGGTATTCGCCGATTCGGGACTATCCGATTCGGTGGTAGCCGAATCGGTAATTTCCGATTCGTTGTTAGCCGATTCGGTAAATTCCGATTCGGTCCGAGCCCAATCGGAACGTACCGAATCTCATTACCGATGCCGACCGATTCGGTATTCATTCGGTTTTTTTCCCCTACATCTCGTTTTCCGATTTCACAATACCGATTCGGCCCGCCTCGGTATTTTGAAATCGGAAAATCGCGTTTACCTACATCGGGCCCTTAATCCTGAAAATAACCCCTGCTCACCCTCAAGACGGCGTGGCGCGAGCAGACAAGGCTAATCCCCAGAGCGTTTAAGAGTTAAGCATTTGTAATAATACACAGTAACCAGTTGACACACTACAAATGGACACCAGGCTGGCTTCATGTAAAAACTATAGTAGGCTTTATATACGATTTATCACAAGTCCCAATAACATTTAAAAAGGTTCCACAATACTAGTGAGCAGCAATCAGTTCTTTGGCAATGCTTGTTTAAAAGCCTGTGCGAGTCGTATCGCTCCTGTGCGACTCGTGTGATATTAAAAGAAAGGCCTTGCAGAGTCTCACGCGCCTCGCGGACACTTCAGTCCGAGGCGGGGTGCACAGTACGACGCGTACAAAGATGCTTTGTTACAAAGGTGGTACGAGTCGTAGTTCTCCAGTGCGACTTGTACGGCGTTGACCAGAAATGCTATACGGAGTCTCACGCGCCTCACGGATACTTCAGTCCGAGGCGCGGCACACAGTTTGCAGCGTACACAGTACCTTTTAGTTCTTGAAGTTCGAGACGGACGGTGCGGTGTGGATCCAGACATCCCACGTCACGGTGCCTTCCTCGTGTGGTGCGAGCTACGGCTCGGGGGCTCAGTAGTCACTTTACTCTAAGGGCAGCGATGCGTTGTGGGGGGCAGGCTCTTGGTACAGCGTCCGCTCCGGTCCTGAAGAGGGGAAGCGCCTTAAGGCGATGCAAGCGGCGGTACGATCCCAAGGTAGGAGACGTACCCAGCCGCACTTCACGCCGCAGCTGCTCACTAACAGCGGCGGGCGCTTTCAGCAGAACGTTGCACAGGGGAAAGCGGGCACAGGGCGAAGTCCGTCTTTGCGGTGCGAGCTACGGCTCAGGGCCAGATGATCGCAGTGCTTGGACCAGACGGGTCCTCTCTTACGGTGCATGCTACGGCTCAGGTTGGCAGCAGTCACGGTGCTCGGGCCAGGCGGGGCTGGTCCTCACGATGCGAGCTGTGGCGTGGCCAGGCAGAAGTCGCGTTGCTCGGCGGGACAAGGGTGCACAGGCTTTTTTAGAGTGCGTGACAAATTTTCACGGCGCATTCAGCTTTCCTCTGGCAGCGCTGCAGGGACAGGCAGCACGCTCAGCAGCTTCTTCTTCAGGGGGTAGAGCCCAATGATCCTAGGGCTCAGTTCAGGGGGCAGGCTCACACGCAAGCCCTTGGAGATTTGTTTCAAAGAATGCACAAGTTGAATCAAAAGTCACTTCAGTCTTTCTCCTCTCCTTATTGCAGCAAGGCACCCACCACAAGCCAGTCTCCCAGGTCAGAGACAGTAGTCCTCCATGCAGCTTTCCCGGGTCCTTCTCTTCGGGCAGAGATTCTTCTTGGCGTAAATAGGATCTGATTTCTTAGGAGCAGGGCTCCTACCTTTATACTCAAAATCATGTGTTCTTTCAGGCCAGGGGGGCCTTTGCCTAATCCAGTCCAGTCCCTGAGCACTTTGTTTTGGAGAGTCTGGCTTTTCTTTCAGAGTGCAGGGCAGAGACATCAGACACTCCCCAGGGGGTGGAGCCAGGATTGAGGTGGCAGAGCACAGCCCTATTCAGAGTCAAGGGGCACTCCTCCCACCCATCCTGGTGTAATCTCTCTATTCACCACCTGGCAGCCCAGACTGTCTCCTGGAATTCCCCAACCCTGTCACCCACAGAAACCAGACAGCAGATACACAGCCTAGCAGAGGCGGGCTGAAATGGTCAGGCAAACGAAGGCTAACTTTCCAAAAGTACCATTTGCAAACACAGGATATTAAAATAAACTTTACTAAAATACGTATTTTATTATTCTGAGTTCAGGCATACTAAACTTGACTTTCTACCATGTTCCCTGAGCCTGCTGGGATTATAGAGTGTAATAATTCCAGCAGCCCATTCTGGCCTATGAGAACAGGTAGCTTTCCAATAGTGAAAACGAAAATGGCTGTAATTCGCTATTAGGACATGCCGCACACAATAGGGCTTGTCCTACCTTATACTTACAATGCACCCTGCCCTTGGGCCTACCATAGGGGTGACTGATATGAAGAAAAGGGAAGGTGTAGGGACTGGGAAGTGGCTGCACTTACCCAGCATGACAGTACCAGACTGCACGCAGGTTCTGCAATGGCAGACCCTAGACACATTTTACCAGGCTGATTCTGTGGGTGGCACAACCAGTGCTGTAAGCCCACCAGCAGCATTTGGATTACACGCCCTGGGCACTCCTGGTGCACTTTACTGGGGTCTGATAGTAAACCAAATAAGCCAATCATGGAATCCAATCAATACATACATTTTATACAGGTAGCACTTGCACTGTGGCACTGATTGGCAGTGGCACAGTGCCCTGAGCAGCTTACACCAGCAAAACACATGAGGCAACAGCAACAAAAACAAAACAAAAAGTGGAAGGGAGACTCACGCCAATGGTGCCAGGTCTAACAGGTGTTATACAGGCCTTTTTCCATCTCTGAGGGAAGACTCCGGATCTAATATTCTCATTGAAGAGAGGAGTCAGAGAAGCACTTATTACTTCAGAGGCCAAATGGAGTATATAGGGGGCATGGGTCAAGGGGGAACCTGACTTAGTTTGAGTTAGCAGGTTAGTGATCTTTTTTTCATTGAGGAAAGAAAATTGGGACAGACAGTTCGGGATTGAAGAGGTCTTAATTAATTCCCTGTTGTCATTTCGCACATTTACAGGCAAGTTATGAAGTTCATTGTAAACTGCTTGGATCTTTTGCTAAAAAAACAGAGCCAGTTTGTCAACAAAATTTTGGACTGGGACAAACATTGTGTCATGAGGACACTTAGTTAAGATTGATACTGTTGGAGAGAATCCACTTTAAAACTTTATGCATAGTCCACAAATCCCTGGGAGGTAACGGACCTCCCATCCTCAAACATATGATTCGCCCATACCAACCCTGCAGAAATCTTCGTTTCCACTCGTTTAATCTGGTTGAAGTATCCAGAATTAAGAGAGTGAGAAGCGGGGGCAGGCTTTTTTCATACAATGCCGCCAAACTTTGGAACGCACTCCCACTTTCCCTCAGTAGGGAACCTCCCACTCCATCTTCCGGAAACATTTGAAAACCTGTCTTTTTACATAAGTCTGGACCCTCCCTTTGGACCACCCACCCACCCAGCGCTGGGATGCTTCCGAGTAGCTATGCGCTTTATAAAAACCAATTTCATTTCATTCATTCATTTCATTGGAACAGGAAGATATTGACGCTTATGTCCGTTTATGTGCCTCCTGGCCTACAGAACAAAACATTTAAAGACCTAGGTACAATCCTTCTCTCACTCCCGGAGGGTCTTCTCGGTCATAGGGGGTGACTTCAATACAGTGGTATCAGGCACTCTAGAGCGCCACCCACCGCGCGAGATTGGGCCTTCTCACAGATGGCTGCCTAGTTTTCATGAGGCAATGGGGTTAGTGATAGGTGGAGGATGCTCAACCCAGACCGATTCCAACGTACCTTCAATTCTGGGGCACACCAGAGCCTTTCTTGTATAGATTAACTCTTAGTTCCAGCACTTCAAGTTACTAATATTCAGGAGATCAAACCCCTAGCAAGGGGAATCTCTGATCACTCCCTGTTGGACGTGGCCCTCTTGGCAGGGTCTTCCTGAACTTTTTGCCTTCCTCCAATATTCTCCCTGACCTGTTTTTGTTGGTTTAATGACTCTGGGCCCTTTACCACTGCTGACCAGTGCTAAAGTGCATATGCTCTCCCTAATGAAAAGTGTGTACATTGATTGGTGTCAATGATTGGCTTATTTGGTTTACTGTCAGTCCCCAGTAAAGTGCACCAGGAGTGCCAGGGCTTGTAAATCCAAATGCTACTAGTGGGCCTGCAGCACTGGTTGTGCCACCCACAGAAGCGACCTAGTAAAATGTGTCTAAGGTCTTCCATTGCAGAACCTGCGTGCAGTCTGGTACTGTCATGCTGGCTGGGCAAGTGCACACACTTGCCAGCCCCTAAACCTCCCCTTTACTTCATGTGAGTCACCCCTATGGTAGGCCCAAGGGCAGGGTGCATTGTTAGCATAAGGTAGGACAAGCCGTGATGTGTGTGGCATGTCCTAATAGTGAATTACAGCCATTTTTGTTTTTCACTATAGTGAGGCTACCTGTTCTCTTAGGCCAGAATGGGCTGCTGGAATTATTACTCTCTATAATCCCAGCAGGCTCAGGGAACATGGTAAAAAGTCAAGTTTAGTATGCCTGAACTCAGAATAATAACATACTTCTTTTAGTAAAGTTTATTTTAATATCCTGTGTTTGCAAGTGCTACTTTTAGAAAGTTAGCATTTGCTTGCCTAACCATTTCAGCCCGCCTCTGCTCTTATGTGTATCTGCTGTCTGGGTTCTGTGAGTGACAGTGCGGGGGATGACAGGTGGTGAATAGAGGGATTACACCAGGATGGGTGGGAGGAGTGCCCCTTGACTCTGAATAGGACTGTGCTCTGCCACCACAATGCTGGCTCCACCCCCTGGGGAGCGACTGATGACTCTGCCCTGCACCTGGCCCAGGAAGAGAGAAGACTGTCAACAGAGTGCTCCTGGACTGTACTTGTCACCACAATGCTGGCTCCACCTCCTGCGGAGCGTCTGATGTCTCTGCCCTGCTCACTGAAAGGATAAACCAGAACCTTCAAAACAAAGTGCTCAGAGACTGACTGGATTAGGCAAAGGCCCCCCTGGCCAGCGAGAGCAAAATAAATGTCCTATAAAAGTAGGAGCCCTGCTCCTAACACATCAGATCCTGTTTACGCCAAGCAGAAGCTCTGCCTGAAGTGAAGGACCTGGGAAAGCTGCATGGAGGACTACTGTCTCTAATTCTGAGAGACTGGCTTGTGGTGGGCGCCTTGCTGCAAGAAGGAGAGAGGAAGAAAAAGACTGAAAGACTTTTTATTCACTTGTGCATCTTAAACAATCTCCAAGGGCTTGCTTGTGAACTTGCCCCCTGAACTGCGCCCCAGGAACAGTGGGCGCTACCCCTCCCTTGAAGAAGCAAGCTGCTGCTGGTGTTATTTCCCCCTTCAGCGCAGACCCCGGAGACTTTAGTGCGCCTGGGAATCTGTCCCACACTCCGAGAGCCTGTGCGCCCCCCCTTCTGCCGAGCAAAGCGACCTCTGCCCGACTGTGCCGCAACTAGCATTGTGAAGGCCTGCCTCGCCTGGCCTAAACACCGCGACCTGCTGCCATCTCGAGCTGGAGCTGGCACCGCAAGGAAGGACCGTCCGGTCCAAACAATGTGAGTCTGTGGCCCCCGAGCTACAGCGCACACTGTGAAGACCGACTGCACAGGAGTTCGCATCTCCAGGACGACGCCCTGCTGACAGCGCCCCGCCGCTGAATTTCGCCTCAAGCCGCTTCCCCCTCCCTCTTCAACTGCGGAACGGACCGGGAGATCAAGAAATCCCAACGCACTGCTGCCCTCCGAGTGCGGGATCTGTGCCCCCGAGCCGTAGCTTGCAACGAAGGAGAAGCGCAACTCGACGTGGGACTCCCGATCTCCGCCTGTGTTGGTCCGCCCGCACCCCTACGAACAAAAGGTACTGTACTTGTAGCCATAGTGCGAGTCGCATTGAAGCTAGGCTCGCACCGCCCTTTGTGCCTCAGGAGCCCCTGGTAAGCTCCGCATCGTGTGGTTGTAGCCGTAGTGCGAGTCGCATTGGAGCTAGGCTCGCACCGCCCTTTGTGCCTCAGGAGCCCCTGGTACGCTCCGCATCTGTGATTGTAACCGTAGTAGGAGTCGTACACCAGCAGTACTACTCGTAACCCTATTGCAAAACTGGCCGTGCATGTGTCCAACGCGAGGCGCGTGAGCTTTGGCAGAACTGTCTATTTCTGATAGTAGGAGGCGTACAAATGCGCTACGAAGCGCTCAGGCAGTCGCGAACTGCGTGACAACGCTTGGAACATCGTATACAGCACAGGGAAACCGTTTGTGAGAGTCCTATAACCCAATCTAGACCTTGAACTTTACATTTAAAGAACTGTGGCAATCTGAAAGTAACTGGAACTATTTTTGTTTGAAAGCCTCAAGCCTGTAATGCAAGCCTGCTTAAAAGTATATACATAAAGAGTATATTTTTTTCATAAAAACAGTCTTGTGTCTCTGTGTGGTGAGTTGATGACTTATTGTGTGTGTTGCACTAAATGCTTAACCTTGTGTACTCTGTAGATTAGCCTTGTCTGCTCACGCCACGCTGCCTAGAGGGTGAGCAGGGGTTATTGCTGAGAGTAAGTCCTGTGCCCTGACTTAGAGGAGAGGGTCCCTGCTTGTCACAAGTGAATACTTGCACCAATGAGAGACCCCCAATTCTAGCACGCCCCAATATGGGCACACAGAGTCTTGGATAGTACAAGAGTGGGGAGTATTGCACCCATCAACCCCTGGTATTTCCACGTCCCAGGAGTCCGGAAAGCATTACTCCAAGCTATAGATCCTACTTTTTTCAGGAAAACGAGGGAACGGTGGACTCGGCTCAAACCCTTTGGGAAGCATTCAATTCAGTAATACGAGGGGAAGCACTGTCCCGAATTATAGGCATGGAAAAAGATAGCAAGAAAGAAATTATAGATGTTGAAGAGGATGTCCTCCGGTTGGAAGGGAAGCTAGAAATAGAGGTCACTAATGAGCCACTCCACACACTACAACTCAAACAGGAAGAGTATAAAACACTAGCCATTGATAAGGATAAACTCCTGGGGAGAGAAAAGCTGGGCAGAAAATATGACCTTGGGGATAAGGCCGGGAAATTGATAGCATGGCTCGACAAAAACGAGTGGGCTGGCAGAATAGTCCCGGAGTTGCGGAGTGCCGACAACACATTGATATCTGACCCGCAGGACATAGCTAATTACTTTGCCAACTATTACCAGGAGGTCTATCGTACTAGCGGGGCATACACTGAGAAGGACTCCCAGCCGCTGAAATGAGACAGTGCACTTCCCACACTGACAGAAGAGAATCACCACTTTCTGGAAAGTGAGTTCTCCAATGACGAAAAACACAAGCCATCAGGTCACTGCACTCAGGCAAGGCCCTTTGACCCAACGGTATACCTATCGAGTTGTACAAGCTTAGACATTTTAAACTCGCCCCGTACCGCCGAGCTATGTTTGTGGAGAGCATGGAGCTGGGAGTGCTACCAGACGATCAGAGAGTGGCTGTCGTGTGGCGGCTTTCAGTGGTCCCGGGCGCCGCAGGATACATGCAGACATAGGGACACTCACTTCCGGCCGGAAGTGGTGTCCCGGTCTAGTCCTCCACCACAGACATTGGGATACCCGCTTCCGGCCGGAAGTGGTGTCCCGTTGCAGTCCTTCACCGCATTCAGCACTTCCGGGCCAGCACATTTAAAAGTGCGTGAAGCCGCCGGATCGGTGCTTCTAATCCTACCTGACAGACGCGCTGAAGCCCAGCAGACGCCGAGGGTTTCTTCAGGTCACGGTAACGCTGCCATTCCTCACGCGTTACGTGACTGCTTCAGTCTGTATCTTTGATGTCAGCCGCGCAGGAGCGCAGCTGATTACACTCTCACAAAGCAGCTGCAAAGGCACGCTGCTACTTCCCAGCCTTGGCTCGTTTTGCTGGCAGTGGCGCAGAAGCGTTACTGCATGTTTGTAGTTCGAAGTGCAGGTGCACTTTGCCTTCTGGTTCCTCTGTTGTTTTGCCCGAGGCGCAGGAGCGCTTAACATTCTTTTCCTTTGGACAGACATTTGCCTTGGTGGTGGCGCAGGAGCGCTACTGCTTGGCTCCTACACGCAGAAAGCGTAGGAGCATTGTTCATTTGGGCCGCGCTTACCCTGGAGTTCTTGTCCTTGCCTGCTTTTCAGCGCAGAGGCGCTTTTCTTTAAGTACTATTGGTTCCTTGGTGGTCCTGGCGCAGAAGTGCCTCATTCTTCGTTTCCCTAGCCACGGACGTGAGGCTCCTGGACGACACTGCACTGGCCTCTTCTTTAAGACAACCCGAACAATAATTAGTGGTGAGTGTCAGAAACAGGGGCTCCTGTCTGCATGTGTCTTGTGGGGTGTTGTCCAGCACGCGTGTAGTACCTTGCCCTAATCTGTTTCTTGTTCCCTCAGCTGTGCCAAGACCCGTCCCAACGTCCCTACCACCAAAGCCACTTCCTTGGTTCCTTTTGGCCCCCATCCCTGGATCCATCTCATCCTTGTCGGGCGTTATTCCCCGTGAGGGTTTGTTGGGATCAGGGGCGGTGGTTTCTGTCGTCTCTGCGGGATTGCCTCACAAGCCCAGGTGAGTCTTGTGGGGTACTTGACAGTGGCCACCTTAATTGCCATCCATAAGGAGGGCAAACCAAAGACTGTGCCTCCTATAGGCCTATCTCTCTGTTCAACGCAGAACCTAAAATCCTAGCTAAGCTCCCGGTGAATCGCCTAGTATAGGTGATCAGTGGTCTGGTTCATCCCGACCAGTCGGGCTCCATGCCGCATCGGAACACCACACTAAATCTACGGAGAATACACGGTGTGTTGGGGAGAGTAGCTACGATCCAAGAGGCAGCTATAATAATGTCCCTAGATGCGATTATGGCATTCGACACCCTTAATTGGTCATATCTATTTGCAGTCTTTGCTAAACTGGGGTTTGGACCGAGTTTAGTTCAATGGGTCCGGCTCCTATAGTCAGACCCTCTGGCCAGGTCATAGTTAATAACAAGAAATCAACCATATTTAAATTGAGTCAGGAGACCCGTCAAGCATGTCCCCTCTCAGCTCTGCTATTTGCACTAGCCTTGCAGCCTCTGGCCTCTTGGATCCGTATGGACCCCATTATACGAGGTCTGCATTGGTCCCCCGATTGGGAGGACCGCATTTCACTCTTCGCAAACGACATTCTGCTCTACCTGGCCTCCCCGAAAGTGTCGCTCATAGCGGTCTTGGACATTCTGGCCGTCTTTGGGATATACTCTAGGTTTTTCATTAATTGGGGCAAATCTCTCATTTACGTTTTAATAGGGGATCCACCTACCATTCCCAGGGGTTGCCCGATTCAAATCAATACAACAGGCTTCAAGTATCTAGGTATATTTATCTCTCTGGACCATACACTCTATTTTAACCGTAATATTCTCCCTTCACTTCAGCGACTGAAACATGATATAGCAAGCTGGAAGATGCTTCCACTGTCACTGCTGGGTAAGGCGGCCCTTTTTAAAATGAAGGCCCTGCCTGGTTTTTATATGCACTGCAAAACTCTCTAGACCCAGTTACGGCATCATATTTTAAAGAAACTGAAGGCCTACAGAGGGACTTATTGTGGGATGGAAAGCCTTGTATTGCCTTAGCCAAATTGACATTAAATTGGTATGATTATAGCAGATTAGTCTCCCAGATATCCAAAAATACTACTGGGTGACACACCTCACAGCCATCAATCAGGTCACTCACTGATGCCCGAATGACCCAGGGTATGCTATGGATCCGTGGCTACTATCGGGAGGGAACTATAACAGAGCACTCTAGTCTCAACCCCAGAAACACATATTAACTGGGCCAACTAAGCACTCAGTACTCATTTGGCACGTGGTAAACAAGCACTTGGGCTGGGATCGTAAACTTACATTAGCAATCCCTCTGTGGGAGTACGAGAGGCTGGGAAACCTGCGTAGGATGAAAGGCTTTGATAAATGGGATAATATTGGAATCTTGCATGTTAGAGATCTTTGGGTTAAAGGCGGAGTGAGGCTGTTCGCTTCCTTGCAGCAATAGTACAAATTAGCGGAATCAGAAAGTTTCAGATTCTCCCAGTTATGCCATGCCCTTGAATCCCAACTTCCGAGAGGCTCTTCCCCCCCGACGCCTCGCCACTAGAGGATAGACTCCTTGATGGCTACCTGCCCGAGAGGGCCATCTCCCTAATCTATAAAAAATTAATCAATAACCTGGCAGACCCCCTCCGGTCACTCAGGGAAAGGTGGATACGGGACGGGATTGAGATGGACGATGAAAAGTGGCAGGAGGAGGTGTCTTCCCCGCGGGAGGAGGCTATCCAGGCCTCATCACCCCCCTGTTTTAGGATGTCTCCCCATGGTAAAAAGCTGTATGGTGTGAGATGCCCTAGGAAATGTACTGCAATTGTGTGCGTACTTGTTAACCCCTCATTGTAGAAATGCACGCTGGTAACATGCTGCGTTTAAAATGGATGCCATGGCTGTGTGTGATGCCACCAGACTGTAGTAGTTTAGCAGTCTAGATGTTCAGTTCCCAGCCATCCCTGGTTTTGGATGCTTCTCTCCTGCACTCAGAGATCTAAAATGGCTCCCAGTGGAAATGCGGGCCAGCTTCAGAACGGCTTGCCTGACTCAGAAAGCCTTGCACACAGGAAAACCAGAATACCTAGCCTCGAAATTCAAGAAAGCCGGCCAACCTAGAATTCTCAGAAGCTCAAGCTCCCTCCTTCTCATCCCCCCGAAAACACACAAACAGAAAACGTCAAACCGCTCCTTTGCAGAGAATGCTCCAAAAATCTGGAACGCCATCCCGGTGGACATCAGAACTATTCCCTCTTTCCTAAAGTTTAAAAGCTGCCTGAAAGACCTCTACCTCAACCGTGCCTTCCCAAACCCAATTACGTAATTCTCAAGCTCTAATCATGTCAACCTTCAGACCGCACACACCTGCAACTGACCTCATCCCCTATATCCTCCCCATCTCATGGGGTGTTGTAACGGTAGTGGTAGGGAAGGGCAAGAGACGGGTCTTTGTTTTAGGTGGCTTTATTCAAGACAACAGATAATCTGTGCAGGTTTTACGAGTGGACACCCTCCGTGGGGAACGGCTTCTATCCGTCTGACTTCTCCTCCTCTGGACACCTTCTGCCTTTGTTACCCTGGTTGGATTTCTCCTGGGTCTCGTCTCCTTTGGCTCCGTGATGCAGGCAGGGTCACGCTTGAGGCGGGGAAAAAGGAGAGGACAAGAATCAGTCCGAATGCTTGAATTTACTGTGTGAAGGGGGAGGGAGTGAGGTAGACACCAATCGTGAATCAGCTCGGCTTCGGGTGCACGGGGTGGGGGGTTAGGTCAGTGAAGGGAAGGGAACACCGGGAAAACAGACAAGGGAAATGGTCACGTTATGGACCCGCCCTTGCGTCCCACCCAACCAGCTATACGATCCCGTACCTCGCGGAGCCACACACCTCCTGGCGTGCGGCTGGGCGGCTCACGTTGTCGTTAGCCTCCTGGTTCTCGTACCGCCAACGGTTCCTCTCTCTTGTCCGGACTCCCGTGGATGTTACTTCGGTCTGCTCCTCTGCTCCGTCCTCCTGCAACTCTTCACACACCTTCGCTCCTCCTCGCCTCCAGACTCCTCCCGTGTACAAGAACACCTGATCCTGCCTCTCCTCGGCTTTTGACGTCACGTCGGGCTCCGCCCACTCTCCCGTCTCCAACCAGTTAAAGGGGCTGTTTTCCTCTTCTTCGTCAGGTACGGACCAAGGCTCGCCTGTCGGTCTCCATTCCAACTGCTGTTCAGGCTGCTGGGGAGAAAAGAGGGGTGGGTCATGGGATGAGTCCCCGATCGGGGTTCTAGATGATCTAATCCGCTGGGGCAGTGGGCTCCCCTGGTTACAGGTGTACACCGCTAGGGGAATCTCGCAGGATAATACTTTGCCGAGTCAGAAAGAACTCGCCCTAACCGTTCTACTTCAACGAGGAACTCCGATCCCCTGAACCCTATCCCTCAGCGTCACACCTCAGCCAGCATCACCTGTGGTCTGTCTGAACACTTATCTTTGTGTGTATTTTACCTGTGGACTATCTGAATGCCTATCTTTGCGTGTTTTTTTACTTGTTGACTCTGTATTTGACTTATACATATCCTGTTGTGAAGCGCTCCGATACCCTCGGGTTGGTGAGGCTGCTGAGCGCCTGTTAAGAGCTATACTGCAGATTTTAGAAGCGCTGTGTGGCCAGGAGGAACTATTTCATTGAAAGCGCCGAGGGTGCCCACCCCGAGTAGTGGCGGCGCTTTGAATGCCCGGGAAGTAAACAGGTGCCCATCCCATGTATTGCCCCCTGTTTGTGCTTATTGTAAAGCGCTGAGCTACGGGAGCACTGTGTAGCTTCGAAGCGCTTTACATGCTTTGGGAGAATAGCGGGTGCCGAACCCACGTAATGGCGGACTGCAGCTTATTTAAATTAGGCGAGGGCCTACCCCACGCTTTGCCTGCAAGAAGATCACCCCTGCCGCCCGGGGGTCGCCAGAAGAAGGAGAGTGGAAACGGGTGCCTACCCCGTGTAATGGTGGCGCTTGTGACCTGATTAACGGGACTCCTCGCATTGCCGCGCATAACTAACCCAGCGGGTGCCCACCCCACATAGTTGCCGCTATGAGGTAACTCACCGCCATGGCACGGGAGGAGTCCGCACCGCAGATGCGACGGGGAAGTCAGGCAGCCGGCCGGGACAGGGGAGGAGCTTCGCCGAGGTCCGGCCGGAACTGGAGAGCCGCGCAGTGATTGGGCGCCGGCTGCCACGCTGCAGGAAGTCCTGCCCTGTCTGGGCGGAAGCAGGAAGAGGTCGACCGAAGCCCTAGGTCCCCGGAGGGGGGCCCGGGTGAAGATAGGAGGAGGGCTGATGTCTCTCGTGAGGGAGCGGAGAGCCCCGTGAGTGTAGCAGCGGCGGCCTGAAGCCGCGGGAGAGAGCTGCACGACGTCTGCAGGGCTCCAGGTGGTGAGTGAGCCCTGCAGCTATTACAGAGCCCCGTATGAGGAGAGAAGCGGGCAGGGACTTCGGGGCATATTGACGGTACCCTCCCTGCCCGCAAGGACATCAGGAGCCGCGCAAGAGGAGCCTGGTGAGTGGGGCTTTGGTAGCGTGGCCGAGGGGGCCCAGGCCTACTGTGGTGGGGGGGTGTCGGGGCACAGGGTCAGTGCTCGCCCCCGTGGCAGGGTTGCCTTTACAGGTGCCCCGTCTGGCAGCGGGCACCGACAACGTAGGACCAGGTCATTTTTGGGCACCAGAGAGCTGCACCCGCGGCGGACTCCCCTTCCGCAGGACAGGGGCGGCTGCAACTACCTAGGGCATGTTTATGTGGCCACACCTTCATGCCTGGGTGCTTATGTTACTGCTTCCTATGCTCATGTGAAAGCGCCCCCTGCTCATGATTTGTTGTGCCTGATGCGGATGCTGATTACTAAGGTCCTGCTAACCGTATATGCCCCATGTGGAAGGTGTTCATGCCAGGGAAGGTTTTTAGGCCCTGTGTTCTGCCTACACTATTATGCCTAATGTTTCCCCTAAGGGTGATGCCCACTTGTAATGAGATTTGTGCCTAATGTTTTTGTTGTATGCTGGATGCCTGGCACGACTTGAAGGCCTAATGGTCCCAGTGAGGAGCGGCCCAAGATACTGGTGTGGGTATAAGGTATGATGTACTTACCTGCATAAGGTTATGCCCAGGGTGTTTATGCCATTTTTATGCGCACTGTATTTCTTGCCAAATGTGTTATGCCCAAGGTTAATGCTTATGTTTTAATTGCACTATTGACACTGATGGACGTATCTTTTTTTCCCCCCATTTACCCTGTAAATAATCCCCTTGTATATGTTGCCCTGGCGCCAGTTGACGCACCATTGTGACTACTGTGTTTACTATTGCATATTTGACCCAATACAAAAGGTATTCTTTTTCACGTAATCTGGTGTGGTCTCTTTTTGTGGTGTGCCTTGGGTGCCGTCTGTGTGTACTGCGTGGAGGCTTCACACATGTCCTCAGGAGTTTGGCCTGCCCGCTCTGCACCATGCTACCCCCTTTCTAACAGTCTGATTTCTGGTATTTGTCTACGCACACCAAATGTTGATCTTGGGTGAGGGCATGAGAGGGTGAGCAGTTTTTGGCTGATTGATGGAGTCGAAATTAATCCAAGTGTGAGGCTCTGCAGGTGGGAGGAGCGCCTGCTCCAAATTCTTTCGGAGGTCAATCAGCCTTCCCACACCCACCAAAAATAAAGAATGTGGGGGCTCGAGTCCACCCTGACCGTTTGTTCGCTCCTTACCTCAGTACAATTAATGGTGTCTAACTGCACCTCACATAGCCTTGATAAT
This sequence comes from Lissotriton vulgaris, assembly GCF_964263255.1. Lineage (NCBI taxonomy): Eukaryota > Metazoa > Chordata > Amphibia > Caudata > Salamandridae > Lissotriton > Lissotriton vulgaris. The sequence continues at coordinate 1,773,345,626 of NC_141695.1, read as the reverse complement.
ATAAGCACTCCTCCACGCTCACGATGAAGGAAATTCAACGATGCACTCATTGTCAGTGAAACTGCTCTCCCTCCCTCGCAGCTCCATCATTAAGTGAGGCCTTCCCCCGAGCTCCTGCACTCTCGAGTGTTGGTGTTCGAGGTCCTACTCCACCCGCAGGTTTCACCTGCGCCTCATCCCCGATGGTCCAGTGGACCTCTGTCCCCATTCTCTTGCTCCGCTTTTTCTCTCCTTTTTCACTTGTTTTTTCCTCACTTCTATCTCCCCCTTCACTCTCCTTCTGGGTCTTTCCTTCTGTGTCCTCTGTGTCTTTCCTCCACTCTTTCTTGCACTTCTGCTGCTTTATTTGCACTTTTCTCTCTCTTTTTGCCTTTTTCCTTTTGCCTTTTTCAGTCCGTTTTTCCCCGCCGCTGCTGCCCCATGCGGCCCCTCCAACCCAGCACGACCGGTGTGACCGGCTCAATCCAGCTCCCCTCCCCTCTCCTGCCTCCCAGTTGTCCAGCCCTCCCGACCCCTACTTAATGGCGGCCGCTGCGCAGCCACGCCACTGGTGCCCCAATTGCAAGCCCGTCTGCACCCGTCCGTGACCCAACTGCGACCAGCACCAGGAACCCTGGATCTCTGCACCGCCAACGCTACGACCCTGGGGCACTCCACACTCTCAACTCAGGCCGCAACAACAACTGCAAGCTAGCATCATCAGCAGACACCCACGGAAACTTCAGCTGTCACCGCTGCCGGCACACCTGCAGCACCGCCAAGACCATGGACCCAGCGCAACCCGCCCGCAAGAACACAACCGAACCAAAGACCCTGCAATGCATTTTCCTCAATGTCCGATCCCTCCACAAATACGCCACCGAAATCTGGGACCTCCTCGACAGCACCAACCCTGACATAGCATTCTTTGCCGAAACCTGGACCAACACCACCTCTGGACTGGACATCGCCATTCCCCAAGGATACAAGATCTTCAGGAAAGACCACCCCAACTGCCCGGGAGGAGGAATCACCATCATCTACAAATCCACACTACGCCTGAGCACACTCCCCGACGAGCTCACAGACCTGATAGAACACGTACACTTCAAGGTACTGGCCAGCTCTACCTCTACCCTCCGAGGAACTCTCATCTACCGACCCGCGGACTTTTTGCCAACTCCATCACGGACATCACCCCAACCATCGCGGCAAATGATGACCCAAACACCGCAGCCCGAACCCTGCACAGATGGATCTCCGACAGCGCCAACACCATAGCCTCCCACAAGAAAAACAACACTCATGCTAAGAAAGCTAGATGGTTCACCACTGAACTTTGAGAGTCCAGAGGCACTTGCTGCAGCCTTGAAAAGCCCGGGAGGAACACTAAATCCACGGAAGCCCACAACAACTTCAGAGCTGCCACCAACACCCAACACCAACTCATCAGAAAAACAAGGAAAAAAAGCAATGGAAGACAGAATCTCCACTCATGCACACAACAGCAAAGAACTCTTCAGCATCATCAAGGAGTTCGCCAACCCACCGAGTCCACGACATCCCTCCCACACAAGACCTCTGCGACAAACTCAGCACCTTTTCCCACCACAAAATCAAGTGCATCTACGACAACTTTGACGAAGACAACCAACACACTGAACCCTGACCAACCACCCGACACCCTGAAGCCAGCTATCAACAATTGGACAGCCCTCACCACCAAAGATACACTGAAGACGATGAAGTCAATCCACTCCGGGGCCCCATGGACCACTGCCTCACCACATTTTCAACAAAGCCGCCAACACCATCGCACCCATGCTCTGCCACACCATCAACCGCTCCCTGGCAACCGTCTTGTTCTCTGACGACTGGAAACACGCTGAGATCAACCCTCTCCTGAAGAAACCCGTGGGGGTCCCCACCAACCTCAAAAACTACAGACCCATCTCCCTGCTCCCGTTCCCAGCTAAAGTCATTGAGAAAGCCATCAAGAGCCAACTCGCCACATTCATTGTAGAGTACAACATCCTCGACTTCTCACAATCCAGCTTCAGAAAAAAGCAAAGTATAGGAATGTCCCTCCTCGCCGCAACAGATGACATCCGTACCTTACTGGACAAAGGAAAAACAGCAGCCTTCATCCTCCTCAACCTCTCAGCAGTGTTTGACACAGTCTCTCACTGCACCCGAACATGCGGACTCCATGAGGCAGGAATCCAAGACAAGGCCCTCGACTGGATCCGCTCCTTCCTCTCCGGCAGAACGCAGCCAGTAAGACTCCCCCTTTCCTCTTGGACCCTACACCTACCACCTGCGGAGTCCCCCAGGGGTCCTCCCTCAGCCCTAGGCTCTTCAATGTCTACATGGCTCCACTCGCCCCCATTGTCAGCAGTGCAGGACTGGAAACCAAAACCGGCCCTGGCAAAGTGCTCGCTCGCCGGCTCCCCCGTGGAGGGTTGGGGGTGCTGCTGAGCTCTTTGCCAGGGCCGGTTTTCTGCCAATTTTGTTACAGGGACAATTTTGCAGCTATGCTGCAAATATGGCCCTGTCACAAAAACAACCCCCAGGGGCTCAAAACAGGCCCTATTGCCCAGTGCCCTCTACGGCCAGTCCGGCCCTGATCATCAGAACCTACGGACTCAACATTGTGTCGTACGCAGACAACACCCAACCCATCCTCTCCCTATCCAACAAACCGAACATCGCCAGACACCACTTTCGAGAAGGCATGGAAGCTGTCGCCAAATGGATGAAAAACAGCTGCCTAGAACTAAACACAAACAAAACGGAAGTACTCATCATTGACCCAAACCCAGATGCCTGGAACGACACCTAGTTGCCCCCCCCCGCCTTCGGAAGCTTGCCCACCCCCACGGACCACACACGCAACCTGGGAAACATCCCGGACTCCAAGCTCAAAACGGACAGCCATATCAACTCCGTCTCGTCCTCCTGCTTCCACACCCTCCGCCTCCTATGTAAGACCTTGAAATGGATCCCCCTTGAACACAGAAAGACCGTAGCTCACGCCCTGGTCACCAGCAGGCTCGACTACGGCAACGCAGTCTATGCCGGAATAAACAAAAACCTCACCCGCATGCTACAGAACATCCAAAACGCCGCTGCAAGACTGGTCCTCAACCTGCCAAGCCACTCCCACATCTCCCAGCACCTGCACACACTCCACTGGCTCCCCATCAAAGCTAGAAGCACCTTCAAGATGCTAAGCCATGCTCACAAGGCCCTTCACAACACTGGATCAGCGTATCTGAACAGCCGACTCAAAATCCACACACCCCAAAGGACCCTACGATCAGCCCAGCTCTCCTATGCCGTGGTCCCCCGTACCAGAAAGATCAGATCAGGCGGCCGCTCCTTCTCCTTCTGCGTGGTCAGAGCATGGAACGTCCTTCCGCTCCACCTCAGTCAGACATCGCTCCCCATCTTCACAAGAAACCTCAAAACCTGGCTCTTCGACAGACCCCCTCCTTGATGGACTGGAACCTGTAACCCCCCATTCCCCCAGCGCCTTGAGACCCTCATGGATGAGTCGCGCTTAACAAACACCTGACTGATAGAACTCTGCTCCACACTCACCATGGTGGAGCTAAAGGAAGCCCTGGCGATGCAAGGCGTGGCTGCACTACCGCGTAACTCCTAACCCTACTCAAGACCCCCTAGCCCCGCCTCCACTGCCATGCCGATGCCACCCTCACCCCCCAGCCCCAGGCCTCCACTGCCATGCCAATGCCAACCCCCCCAGCCCGCCTCCACTGCCATGCCGATGCCACCCTCACCCCCAGCCCTGCCTCCACTGCCATGCCGATGCCACCCTCACCCCCAGCCCCACCTCCACTGCCATGCCGATGCCACCCTCACCCCCAGCCCCACCTCCACTGCCATGCCGATGCCACCCTCACCCCCCAGCCCCCACCTCCACTGCCATGCTGATGCCACCCTCACCCCCCAGCCCCGCCTCCACTGCCATGCCGATGCCACCCTCACCCCCCACCTCCACTGCCATGCCGATGCCACCCTCACCCCCCAGCCCCAGGCCTCCACAGCCATGCCGATGCCACCCTCACCCCCCAGCCCCCGCCTCCACTGCCATGCCGATGCCACCCTCACCCCCCAGCCCCCACCTCAACTGCCATGCTGATGCCACCCTCACCCCCCAGCCCCAGGCCTCCACAGCCATGCCGATGCCACCCTCACCCCCCAGCCCCAGGCCTCCACTGCCATGCCGATGCCACCCTCACCCCCAGCCCTGCCTCCACTGCCATGCCGATGCCACCCTCACCCCCCAGCCCCCGCCTCCACTGCCATGCTGATGCCACCCTCACCCCCAGCCCTGCCTCCACTGCCATGCGATGCCACCCTCACCCTCCAGCCCCAGGCCTCCACTGCCATGCCGATGCCACCCTCACCCCCAGCCCCACCTCCACTTCCATGCTAATGCCACCCTCACCCCCAGCCCCGCCTCCACTGCCATGCCGATGCCACCCTCACCCCCAGCCCCAGGCCTCCACTGCCATGCCGATGCCACCCTCACCCCCAACCCCGCCTCCACTGCCATGCCGATGCCACCCTCACCCCAGCCCCACCTCCACTGCCATGCCGATGCCACCCTCACCCCCAGCCCCACCTCCAGTGCCATGCCAATGCCACCCTCACCCCCAGCCCGCCTCCACTGCCATGTCAATGCCACCCTCACCCCCAGCCCCGCCTCCACTGCCAAGTCAATGCCACCCTCACCCCCAGCCCGCCTCCACTGCCATGCCGATGCCACCAGTGGTAGAAGTGGGCGGGGACGGGAGGGCATGGCGTGCCCCTACTTCTAAAAAATATTTCAGTCCGTTCCCCCACTTCTTACTCTCAAAAAAGCATCCCGGGACGGCAAGAATAGTCCTCCTTAAAAACTATCACTTATTTTTCCATTAGATTGCAGGGCCTCTCGCACTTCTCTGTGAACTCCAGAGGCTGCAGCAGCCCCCCCCCCCACCCCCCCAGCTCTCACGGACTGAGGGCCGACCCTGCAGCAGCCCCTCCCTGAGCTCCACAGACGGAGGGCGGGTCCTGCAGCAGCCCCTCCCTGAGCTCCACAGACTGAGGGCATGCCCTGCAGCAGCCCCTCCCTGAGCTCTCACAGACTGTGGGCCCTGAAGCAGCCCCCCCTGAGCTCCACAGACGGAGGGCGGGCCCTGGAGCAGCCCCTCCCTGAGCTCCACAGACGGAGGGCGGGTCCTGCAGCAGCCCCTCCCTGAGCTCCACAGACTGAGGGCATGCCCTGCAGCAGCCCCTCCCTGAGCTCTCACAGACTGTGGGCCCTGAAGCAGCCCCCCCTGAGCTCCACAGACGGAGGGCGGGCCCTGGAGCAGCCCCTCCCTGAGCTCCACAGACTGAGGACGGGCCCTGCAGCAGCCCTCCCTGAGCTCTCACAGACTGAGGGCAGGCCCTGAAGCAGCCGCTCCCTGAGCTCTCACAGACTGAGGGTGGGCCCTGCAGCAGCCCCTCCCTGAGCTCTCACAGACTGTGGGCCTTGGAGCAGCCCCTCCCTGAGCTCTCACAGACTGAGGGCAGGCCCTGAAGCAGCCGCTCCCTGAGCTCTCACAGACTGAGGACGGGCCATGCAGCAGCCCCTCCTTAAGCTCCTACAGACTGAGGGCTGGCCCTGCAGCAGCCCCTCAATGAGCTCTCACAGACAGTAGGCAGGTCCTGCAGCAGCCCCTCCCTGAGCTCCCACAGACTGAGGGCCCTGCAGCAGCCCCTCTCTGAGCTCCCACAGACTGAGGGCCCTGCAGCAGCCCCTCCCTGAGCTCGCACAGACTGAGGGCAGGCCCTGCAGCAGCCCCTCCCTGAGCTCCACAGACTGAGGGCGGGCCCTGCAGCAGCCGCTCCCTGAGCTCTCACAGACTGAGTGCAGGTCCTGCAGCAGCCCCTCCCTTAGCTCTCACAGACTGAGGGCAGGCCCCGCAGCAGCCCCTCCCTGAGCTCTCACAGACTGTGGGCCCTGAAGCAGCCCTTCCTGAGCTCCACAGACGGAGGGCGGGCCCTGGAGCAGCCCTCCCTGAGCTCTCACAGACTGAGGGCGGGCCCTGCAGCAGCCCTCCCTGAGCTCTCACAGACTGAGGGCAGGCCCTGAAGCAGCCGCTCCCTGAGCTCTCACAGACTGAGGGTGGGCCCTGCAGCAGCCCCTCCCTGAGCTCCACAGACGGAGGGCGGGCCCTGGAGCAGCCCTCCCTGAGCTCTCACAGACTGAGGGCAGGCCCTGAAGCAGCCGCTCCCTGAGCTCTCACAGACTGAGGGCAGGCCCTGAAGCAGCCGCTCCCTGAGCTCTCACAGACTGAGGGTGGGCCCTGCAGCAGCCCCTCCCTGAGCTCTCACAGACTGTGGGACCTGAAGCAGCCCCCCCTGAGCTCCACAGACGGAGGGCGGGCCCTGAAGCAGCCGCTCCCTGAGCTCTCACAGACTGAGGGCAGGCCCTGAAGCAGCCGCTCCCTGAGCTCTCACAGACTGAGGGCAGGCCCTGAAGCAGCCGCTCCCTGAGCTCTCACAGACTGAGGGCAGGCCCTGAAGCAGCCGCTCCCTGAGCTCTCACAGACTGAGGGCAGGCCCTGAAGCAGCCGCTCCCTGAGCTCTCACAGAATGAGGGTGGGCCCTGCAGCAGCCCCCCCTGAGCTCCACAGACGGAGGGCGGGCCCTGGAGCAGCCCTCCCTGAGCTCTCACAGACTGAGGGCGGGCCCTGAAGCAGCCGCTCCCTGAGCTCTCACAGACTGAGGGCGGGCCATTGTCATTCCGATTGAGGCTGATTAACCCCTCGAATGACAATGCGCCCGCCATGCTCTCTTAAAACTTGGCTATTCAGTAAAGTATTTGGCTCTGACACACAATGTCTGGTCTCCCCGGAGTATTCGCGCCATGATACCTTCGGGTGAAAGTGCACTCTATACATTTCATGAGTGTAACCTTATTTAATGAGCACCAATGGGAGAATACGTGACTACTTCCACTCTTGTTTAGCAAGGTATGTTTTTCCCGCAGTTCGAGCTGGACTGTTCCCATTGGGCGCAGGGTCAAGACTGATTGGCATATGGCTGGGTTCAAACTGGAATGGCATGGTGAGCAAAGAAACAATGGATTTAGGCCCAGATCTCTGTGCTGGGGTAAATATATGACATTATTCTGCATTCTGTCCTCCAGTTGTTCTTTTTACTATATTATGATTGAGCAGCCAGCTGGCGACATGAATATGAAGGAGCCTTTGTGGGTTTCTGTGATTCTAGATTCTCCTGAAGAGTCCCTTCCTCTTCTGGGCCCTGCTTAACACATGTGTATAGGAGGAGCCCTGCATTCATGACCTCAATGTTTGGGACAAAATTGATCAATGATAGTAAAGGCATTAAGGGAACATGTTGTTCCTGTTTATATTTCACACGCTTTACATAAACCTGTATTCCCTATGACTGTTTGCTTTTTCCTGAATTAAACCTCAAATAAACATGTTTATCCATTGTTTGAATTAAATAATGTTATAAGCTGTAACTGGTCAGTGAAATGCTAAACATACTAAAAATTGGCATGTTTTGCTATTTCTAGCAACACCCCCGACTCCGCCCACTGATCCAATCTTCGGTTATTCCCGTCCACTGAATCTCCACCCACAGTTCCCCTACTTTTTTTTCTCCCACTTCGACCACTGGATGCCACCCTCACCCCCAGCCCCCGCCTCCACTGCCACGCCGATGCCACCCTCACCCCCAGCCCCAGGCCTCCACTGCCACGCCGATGCCACCCTCACCCCCAGGCCTCCACTGCCACGCCGATGCCACCCTCACCCCCAGCCCCAGCCCCCCCTCCACTGCCATGCCGATGCCACCCTCACCCCCAGCCCCAGGCCTCCACTGCCACGCTGATGCCACCCTCACCCCCAGCCCCAGGCCTCCACTGCCACGCCGATGCCACCCTCACCCCCAGCCCCAGGTCTCCACTGCCACGCCGATGCCACCCTCACCCCCAGCCCCAGGCCTCCACTGCCATGCCGATGCCACCCTCACCCCCAGCCCCAGGCCTCCACTGCCACGCCGATGCCCCCCTCACCCCCAGCCCCAGGCCTCCACTGCCACGCCGATGCCACCCTCACCCCCCAGCCCCCGCCTCCACTGCCACGCCAATGCCACCCTCACCCCCCAGCCCCAGGCCTCCACTGCCACGCCGATGCCACCCTCACCCCCCAGCCCCAGGCCTCCACTGCCATGCTGATGCCACCCTCACCCCCCAGCCCCAGCCCCCGCCTCCACTGCCACGCCGATGCCACCCTCACCCCCCAGCCCCAGGCCTCCACTGCCACGCCGATGCCACCCTCACCCCCCAGCCCCCGCCTCCACTGCCATGCCGATGCCACCCTCACCCCCAGCCCCAGGCCTCCACTGCCACGCCGATGCCCCCCTCACCCCCAGCCCCAGGCCTCCACTGCCACGCCGATGCCACCCTCACCCCCCAGCCCCCGCCTCCACTGCCACGCCAATGCCACCCTCACCCCCCAGCCCCAGGCCTCCACTGCCACGCCGATGCCACCCTCACCCCCCAGCCCCAGGCCTCCACTGCCATGCTGATGCCACCCTCACCCCCCAGCCCCAGCCCCCGCCTCCACTGCCACGCCGATGCCACCCTCACCCCCCAGCCCCAGGCCTCCACTGCCACGCCGATGCCACCCTCACCCCCCAGCCCCCGCCTCCACTGCCATGCCGATGCCACCCTCACCCCCAGCCCCCGCCTCCACTGCCATGCCGATGCCACCCTCATCCCCCAGCCCCCGCCTCCACTGCCATGCCGATGCCACCCTCACCCCCAGCCCCGCCTCCACTGCCATGCCGATGCCACCCTCACCCCCAGCCCCCGCCTCCACTGCCATGCCGATGCCACCCTCACCCCCCAGCCCCTGCCTCCACTGCCACGCCGATGCCACCCTCACCCCCAGCCCCAGGCCCCGCCTCCACTGCAAAGCCGATGCCACCCTCACCCCCAGCCCCAGGCCTCCACTGCCACGCTGATGCCACCCTCACCCCCAGCCCCACCTCCACTGCCATGCCGATGCCAACCCCCCCCAGCCCCGCCTCTACTGCCATGCCGATGCCACCCTCACCCCCAGCCCCAGGCCTCCACTGCCACGCCGATGCCACCCTCACCCCCCAGCCCCCGCCTCCACTGCCAGGCCGATGCCACCCTCACCCCCCAGCCCCACCTCCACTGCCACGCCGATTCCACCCTCACCCCCAGCCCCGCCTCCACTGCCAGGCCGATGCCACCCTCACCCCCCAGCCCCCGCCTCCACTGCCAGGCCGATGCCACCCTCACCCCCCCGCCCCACCTCCACTGCCACGCCGATGCCACCCTCACCCCCAGCCCCGCCTCTACTGCCATGCCGATGCCACCCTCACCCCCCAGCCCCCGCCTCCACTGCCAGGCCGATGCCACCCTCACCCCCCAGCCCCCGCCTCCACTGCCAGGCCGATGCCACCCTCACCCCCCAGCCCCCGCCTCCACTGCCAGGCCGATGCCACCCTCACCCCCCAGCCCCCGCCTCCACTGCCAGGCCGATGCCACCCTCACCCCCCAGCCCCGCCTCTACTGCCATGCCGATGCCACCCTCACCCCCCAGTCCCCGCCTCCACTGCCAGGCCGATGCCACCCTCACCCCCCAGCCCCCGCCTCCACTGCCAGGCCGATGCCACCCTCACCCCCCAGCCCCAGGCCTCCACTGCCACGCCAATGCCACCCTCACCCCCCAGCCCCCGCCTCCACTGCCAGGCCGATGCCACCCTCACCCCCCAGCCCCACCTCCACTGCCACGCCGATGCCACCCTCACCCCCAGCCCCGCCTCCACTGCCAGGCCGATGCCACACTCACCCCCCAGCCCCCGCCTCCACTGCCATGCGATGCCACCCTCACCCCCCAGCCCCCGCCTCCACTGCCATGCCAATGCCACCCTCAGCCCCAGCCCTGCCTCCACTGCCATGCCGATGCCACCTTCACCCCCCTGCCCCGCCTCCACTGCCAGGCCGATGCCACCCTCACCCCCCAGCCCCCGCCTCCACTGCCATGCGATGCCACCCTCACCCCCCAGCCCCCGCCTCCACTTCCATGCTAATGCCACCCTCACCCCCAGCCCCCACCTCCACTGCCATGCCGATGCCACCCTCACCCCCAGCCCTGCCTCCACTGCCACGCCGATGCCACCCTCCGCCAGGCTAGAGGAGAGAGCCCCAGGCAGGGGTCAGCGGGGACGCGCCTCGCGTGGGCTCTCTGTCCGTCTGCCGTGGGTGGGGACTTCTTTCATTTCATGGAAGGAAATACAGCAAAGGAAACAGGAGTGACGCCCTGACACCCCTCCCCCCGCCCTGCAGCTGGGCAACTGCCCCTGTCTGTCAAGCTCACTGGGCAGCAGGGGGGCAGAGACATGCCAGGGCTACAGGGACATCTGTCAGCAGAGAGGCCAAGAAGGGGCACCAGGACTGCACTCAGGGCCTCTCAGACTCCAGGGAGGTCAGATGAGCACAGGCACGCCCAGAGACTGTTGAGGCAACACGCCTGCCTCACACTGAGAGACTGCTGAGGCAACACGCCTGTCTCACACCGAGAGACTGCTGAGGCAACACACCTGTCTCACACTGAGAGACTGTTGAGGCAACACGCCTGCCTCACACTGAGAGACTGCTGAGGCAACACGCCTGTCTCACACCGAGAGACTGCTGAGGCAACACACCTGTCTCACACTGAGAGACTGCTGAGGCAACACGCCTGTCTCACACTGAGAGACTGCTGAGTCAACACGCCTGTCTCACACCGAGAGACTGTTGAGGCAACACGCCTGTCTCACACTGAGAGACTGCTGAGGCAACACGCATGTCTCACACTGAGAGACTGCTGAGGCAACACGCCTGTCTTACACTGAGAGACTGCTGGGCCAACACGCCTGTCTCACACAGAGAGACTGCTGAGGCAACACGCATGTCTTACACACAGAGACTGCTGCAGCACCAAGCCTGTCTCACACCGAGAGACTGCTGAGGCAACACGCCTGTCTCACACCGAGAGACTGCTGAGGCAACACACCTGTCTCACACTGAGAGACTGCTGAGGCAACACGCCTGTCTCACACTGAGAGACTGCTGAGGCAACACGCCTGTCTCACACCGAGAGACTGTTGAGGCAACACGCCTGTCTCACACTGAGAGACTGCTGAGGCAACACACCGGTCTCACACAGAGAGACTGCTGAGGCAACACGCATGTCTCACACACAGAGACTGCTGCAGCACCAAGCCTGTCTCACACCGAGAGACTGCTGAGGCAACACGCCTGTCTCACACCGAGAGACTGCTGAGGCAACACACCTGTCTCACACTGAGAGACTGCTGAGGCAACACGCCTGTCACACACTGAGAGACTGCTGAGGCAACACGCCTGTCTCACACACAGAGACTGCTGAGGCAACACGCCTGCCTCACACACAGGGACTGCTGCTGTACAGAGTCTGAGACTGCCACCACACACAGAGACTGCTGCAGCACCAAGCCTGTCTCACACTGAGAGACTGCTGAGGCAACACGCCTGTCTCACACCGAGAGACTGCTGAGGCAACACACCTGTCTCACACTGAGAGACTGCTGAGGCAACACGCCTGTCTCACACTGAGAGACTGCTGAGGCAACACGCCTGTCTTACACTGAGAGACTGCTGAGCCAACGCGCCTGTCTCACACAGAGAGACTGCTGAGGCAACACGCATGTCTCACACACAGAGACTGCTGCAGCACCAAGCCTGTCTCACACCGAGAGACTGCTGAGGCAACACGCCTGTCTCACACCGAGAGACTGCTGAGGCAACACACCTGTCTCACACTGAGAGACTGCTGAGGCAACACGCCTGTCTCACACTGAGAGACTGCTGAGGCAACACGCCTGTCTCACACCGAGAGACTGTTGAGGCAACACACCTGTCTCACACTGAGAGACTGCTGAGGCAACACGCCTGTCTCACACTGAGAGACTGCTGAGGCAACACGCCTGTCTTACACTGAGAGACTGCTGAGCCAACGCGCCTGTCTCACACAGAGAGACTGCTGAGGCAACACGCATGTCTCACACACAGAGACTGCTGCAGCACCAAGCCTGTCTCACACACAGAGACTGCTGCTGTACAGAGACTGAGACTGCCACCACACACAGAGACTGCTGCAGCACCAAGCCTGTCTCACACTGAAAGACTGCTGAGGCAACACGCCTGTCTCACACCGAGAGACTGCTGAGGCAACACACCTGTCTCACAATGAGAGACTGCTGAGGCAACACACCTGTCTCACACTGAGAGACTGCTGAGGCAACACGCCTGTCTCACACCGAGAGACTGTTGAGGCAACACACCTGTCTCACACTGAGAGACTGCTGAGGCAACACGCCTGTCTCACACTGAGAGACTGCTGAGGCAACACGCCTGTCTTACACTGAGAGACTGCTGAGCCAACGCGCCTGTCTCACACAGAGAGACTGCTGAGGCAACACGCATGTCTCACACACAGAGACTGCTGTAGCACCAAGCCTGTCTCACACCGAGAGACTGCTGAGGCAACACGCCTGTCTCACACCGAGAGACTGCTGAGGCAACACACCTGTCTCACACTGAGAGACTGCTGAGGCAACACGCCTGTCTCACACTGAGAGACTGCTGAGGCAACACGTCTGTCTCACACCGAGAGACTGTTGAGGCAACACACCTGTCTCACACTGAGAGACTGCTGAGGCAACACGCCTGTCTCACACCGAGAGACTGTTAAGGCAACACACCTGTCTCACACTGAGAGACTGCTGAGCCAACGCGCCTGTCTCACACTGAGAGACTGCTGAGGCAACACGCCTGTCTTACACTGAGAGACTGCTGAGCCAACGCGCCTGTCTCACACCGAGAGACTGCTGAGGCAACACGCCTGTCTCACACTGAGAGACTGCTGCTGCAGTCTGTGGCTGCCACCACACACAGAGACTGCTACAGCACCCAGTCTGTCTCACACTGAGAGACTGCTGCAACACCACGCCTGTCTCATACTGAGAGACTGCTGAGGCAACACGCCTGTCTCACACTGAGAGACTGCTGCAACACCACGCCTGTCTCATACTGAGAGACTGCTGAGGCAACACACCTGCCTCACACTGAGAGACTGCTGAGGCAACACGCCTGTCTCACACACAGAGACTGCTGAGGCAACACGCCTGCCTCACACACAGGGACTGCTGCTGTACAGAGTCTGAGACTGCCACCACACACAGAGACTGCTGCAGCACCAAGCCTGTCTCACACTGAGAGACTGCTGAGGCAACACGCCTGTCTCACACCGAGAGACTGCTGAGGCAACACACCTGTCTCACACTGAGAGACTGCTGAGGCAACACGCCTGTCTCACACTGAGAGACTGCTGAGGCAACACGCCTGTCTTACACTGAGAGACTGCTGAGCCAACGCGCCTGTCTCACACAGAGAGACTGCTGAGGCAACACGCATGTCTCACACACAGAGACTGCTGCAGCACCAAGCCTGTCTCACACCGAGAGACTGCTGAGGCAACACGCCTGTCTCACACCGAGAGACTGCTGAGGCAACACACCTGTCTCACACTGAGAGACTGCTGAGGCAACACGCCTGTCTCACACTGAGAGACTGCTGAGGCAACACGCCTGTCTCACACCGAGAGACTGTTGAGGCAACACACCTGTCTCACACTGAGAGACTGCTGAGGCAACACGCCTGTCTCACACAGAGAGACTGCTGAGGCAACACGCATGTCTCACACACAGAGACTGCTGCAGCACCAAGCCTGTCTCACACCGAGAGACTGCTGAGGCAACACGCCTGTCTCACACCGAGAGACTGCTGAGGCAACACACCTGTCTCACACTGAGAGACTGCTGAGGCAACACGCCTGTCTCACACTGAGAGACTGCTGAGGCAACACGCCTGTCTCACACCGAGAGACTGTTGAGGCAACACACCTGTCTCACACTGAGAGACTGCTGAGGCAACACGCCTGTCTCACACTGAGAGACTGCTGAGGCAACACGCCTGTCTTACACTGAGAGACTGCTGAGCCAACGCGCCTGTCTCACACAGAGAGACTGCTGAGGCAACACGCATGTCTCACACACAGAGACTGCTGCAGCACCAAGCCTGTCTCACACACAGAGACTGCTGCTGTACAGAGACTGAGACTGCCACCACACACAGAGACTGCTGCAGCACCAAGCCTGTCTCACACTGAAAGACTGCTGAGGCAACACGCCTGTCTCACACCGAGAGACTGCTGAGGCAACACACCTGTCTCACAATGAGAGACTGCTGAGGCAACACACCTGTCTCACACTGAGAGACTGCTGAGGCAACACGCCTGTCTCACACCGAGAGACTGTTGAGGCAACACACCTGTCTCACACTGAGAGACTGCTGAGGCAACACGCCTGTCTCACACTGAGAGACTGCTGAGGCAACACGCCTGTCTTACACTGAGAGACTGCTGAGCCAACGCGCCTGTCTCACACAGAGAGACTGCTGAGGCAACACGCATGTCTCACACACAGAGACTGCTGTAGCACCAAGCCTGTCTCACACCGAGAGACTGCTGAGGCAACACGCCTGTCTCACACCGAGAGACTGCTGAGGCAACACACCTGTCTCACACTGAGAGACTGCTGAGGCAACACGCCTGTCTCACACTGAGAGACTGCTGAGGCAACACGTCTGTCTCACACCGAGAGACTGTTGAGGCAACACACCTGTCTCACACTGAGAGACTGCTGAGGCAACACGCCTGTCTCACACCGAGAGACTGTTAAGGCAACACACCTGTCTCACACTGAGAGACTGCTGAGCCAACGCGCCTGTCTCACACTGAGAGACTGCTGAGGCAACACGCCTGTCTTACACTGAGAGACTGCTGAGCCAACGCGCCTGTCTCACACCGAGAGACTGCTGAGGCAACACGCCTGTCTCACACTGAGAGACTGCTGAGGCAACACGCCTGCCTCACACCGAGAGACTGTTGAGGCAACACGCCTGTCTTACACCGAGAGACTGTTGAGGCAACACGCCTGTCTCACACTGAGAGACTGCTGCTGCAGTCTGTGGCTGCCACCACACACAGAGACTGCTACAGCACCCAGTCTGTCTCACACTGAGAGACTGCTGCAACACCACGCCTGTCTCATACTGAGAGACTGCTGAGGCAACACGCCTGTCTCACACTGAGAGACTGCTGCAACACCACGCCTGTCTCATACTGAGAGACTGCTGAGGCAACACACCTGCCTCACACTGAGAGATTGCTGCTGGAGAGTCAGTGACTGCCACCACACACAGAGACTGCTGCTGGAGAGAGTCTGTGACTGCCAGAGACTGCTGCTGGATAGAGTCTGTGACTGCCAGAGACTGCTGCTGGATAGAGTCAGTGACTGCCAGAGACTGCTGCTGGACAGAGTCTGAGACTGCCACCACACACAGAGACTGCTGCTGGACAGAGTCTGTGACTGCCAGAGACTGCTGCTGGACAGAGTCTGTGACTTCCAGAGACTGCTGCTGGACAGAGTCTGTGACTGCCAGAGACTGCTGCTGGATAGAGTCTGTGACTGCCAGAGACTGCTGCTGGACAGAGTCTGTGACTGCCAGAGACTGCTGCTGAACAGAGTCTGTGACTGCCAGAGACTGCTGCTGAACAGAGTCTGTGACTGCCAGAGACTGCTGCTGGACAGAGTCTGTGACTGTCAGAGACTGCTACTGGACAGAGTCTGTGACTGCCAGAGACTGCTGCTGGACAGAGTCAGTGACTGCCAGAGACTGCTGCTGGACAGGGTCTGTGACTGCCAGAGACTGCTGCTGAACAGAGTCTGAGACTGCCACCACACACAGAGACTGCTGCTGGACAGAGTCTGTGACTGCCAGAGACTGCTGCTGGGTAGAGTCTGTGACTGCCAGAGACTGCTGCTGGACAGAGTCTGTGACTGCCAGAGACTGCTGCTGGACAGAGTCTGTGACTGCCAGAGACTGCTGCTGGATAGAGTCTGTGACTGCAAGAGACTGCTGCTGGACAGAGTCTGAGACTGCCACCACACACAGAGACTGCTGCTGGATAGAGTCTGTGACTGCCAGAGACTGCTGCTGGACAGAGTCGGTGACTGCCAGAGACTGCTGCTGGACAGAGTCTGAGACTGCCACCACACACAGAGACTGCTGCTGGGCAGAGTCTGTGACTGCCAGAGACTGCTGCTGGATAGAGTCTGTGACTGCCAGAGACTGCTGCTGGACAGAGTCTGTGACTGCCAGAGACTGCTGCTGAACAGAGTCTGTGACTGCCAGAGACTGCTGCTGAACAGAGTCTGTGACTGCCAGAGACTGCTGCTGGACAGAGTCTGTGACTGCCAGAGACTGCTGCTGGACAGAGTCTGTGACTGCCAGAGACTGCTGCTGGACAGAGTCAGTGACTGCCAGAGACTGCTGCTGGAGAGAGTCTGTGACTGCCAGAGACTGCTGCTGGATAGAGTCTGTGACTGCCAGGGACTGCTGCTGAACAGAGTCTGAGACTGCCACCACACACAGAGACTGCTGCTGGACAGAGTCTGTGACTGCCAGAGACTGCTGCTGGACAGAGTCTGTGACTGCCAGAGACTGCTGCTGGACAGAGTCTGTGACTGCTAGAGACTGCTGCTGGAGAGAGTCTGTGACTGCCGGGGACTGCTGCTGGATAGAGTCTGTGACTGTCAGAGTCTGCTGCTTCACAGAGTTTGTGACTGCCAGAGACTGCTGCTGAACAGAGTCTGAGACTGCCACCACACACAAAGACTGCTGCTGGACAGAGTCTGTGACTGCCAGAGACTGCTGCTGGATAGAGTCTGTGACTGCCAGAGACTGCTGCTGGACAGAGTCTGTGACTGCCAGAGACTGCTGCTGGACAGAGTCTGTGACTGCCAGAGACTGCTGCTGGACAGAGTCTGTGACTGCCAGAGACTGCTGCTGGATAGAGTCTGTGACTGCCAGAGACTGCTGCTGAACAGAGTCTGAGACTGCCACCACACACGGAGACTGCTGCTGGACAGAGTCTGAGACTGCCACCACACACAGAGACTGCTGCTGGATAGAGTCTGTGACTGCCAGAGACTGCTGCTGGACAGAGTCTGTGACTGCCAGAGACTGCTGCTGGACAGAGTCTGAGACTGCCACCACACACAGCGACTGCTGCTGGACAGAGTCTGTGACTGCCAGAGATTGCTGCTGGATAGAGTCTGTGACTGCCAAAGACTGCTGCTGGACAGAGTCTGTGACTGCCAGAGACTGCTGCTGAACAGAGTCTGTGACTGCCAGAGACTGCTGCTGAACAGAGCCTGTGACTGCCAGAGACTGCTGCTGGACAGAGTCTGTGACTGCCAGAGACTGCTGCTGGACAGAGTCAGTGACTGCCAGAGACTGCTGCTGGAGAGAGTCTGTGACTGCCAGAGACTGCTTCTGGATAGGGTCTGTGACTGCCAGAGACTGCTGCTGAACAGAGTCTGAGACTGCCACCACACACAGAGACTGCTGCTGGACAGAGTCTGTGACTGCCAGAGACTGCTGCTGGACAGAGTCTGAGACTGCCACCACACACAGAGACTGCTGCCGGACAGAGTCTGTGACTGCCAGAGACTGCTGCTGGAGAGAGCCAGTGACTGCCAGAGACTGCTGCTGGAGAGAGTCTGTGACTGCCAGAGCCTGCTGCTGGATAGAGTCTGTGACTGTCAGAGACTGCTGCTGGACAGAGTCTGTGACTGCCAGAGACTGCTGCTGGACAGAGTCTGTGACTGCCAGAGACTGCTGCTGGACAGAGTCAGTGACTGCCAGAGACTGCTGCTGGAGAGAGTCTGTGACTGCCAGAGACTGCTGCTGAACAGAGTCTGAGACTGCCACCACACACAGAGACTGCTGCTGGGCAGAGTCTGTGACTGCCAGAGACTGCTGCTGGATAGAGTCTGTGACTGCCAGAGACTGCTGCTGGACAGAGTCTGTGACTGCCAGAGACTGCTGCTGGACAGAGTCTGTGACTGCCAGAGACTGCTGCTGGATAGAGTCTATGACTGCCAGAGACTGCTGCTGGACAGAGTCTGAGACTGCCACCACACACAGAGACTGCTGCTGGATAGAGTCTGTGACTGCCAGAGACTGCTGCTGGACAGAGTCTGTGACTGCCAGAGACTGCTGCTGGATAGAGTCTATGACTGCCAGAGACTGCTGCTGGACAGAGTCTGAGACTGCCACCACACACAGAGACTGCTGCTGGATATAGTCTGTGACTGCCAGAGACTGCTGCTGGACAGAGTCTGTGACTGCCAGAGACTGCTGCTGGAGAGTCTGTGACTGCCAGAGACTGCTGCTGGATAGAGTCTATAACTGCCAGAGACTGCTGCTGGACAGAGTCTGTGACTGCCAGAGACTGCTGCTGGAGAGTCTGTGACTGCCAGAGACCGCTGCTGTGCAGAGTCAGAGAGGGTGCTGCAGTTCACAGATCAATCAATCAGTCAGGGGCTTGTATAGAGCAGCTACTCATCGTGGGGCTCTCAAACCACTGGGGGGGGCTGCTGGTCCCTCTGGGTGGGGCGTCCTTCCAAGAGCCAGGTTGTGAGGTCCCACTTGAATTGAGTCAGCAACGCGGATTGCTTTGGGGGGAGGGGCAGGGTGTCCAGGTCTTGGCGGCGAGGTGGGAGATCAAACTTCCTCAAGTTCTATTTTTGTGGGTCCTGGAGACGGCGGTGGAGTGGTGGTGTCTGGTGGTACGTGGAATGCGAGGCAGTGGTTCAGATATGCTGGTGCTTTGTCATGTAGGGCTGTGCCGGCGCTGGTGAGGAGCTTGAAGGTGATTCTCCTGTTCACTGGGAGCCAGTGGACTTGTCGGAGGTGTTGCATGATGTGTCTGCGGCGGGGGGTGTTGAGGACCAGTCTGGCTGCGGCGTTTTTAATGTTCTGTAGTTTCGTGAGCTGTTGCTGTGTGACGCCGGCTGGAGTGCTTTGCCGTCGTCGATTCTGCTGGTGATGAGTACATGGGAAACCGTCTGTCTGGATTCTGTGGGATCCATCTGAATGTCTTTTGAAGCAGGCAGAGCGCGTGGAAGCAGGCTGAGGAAACTGCGTTGATTTGGTTGTTTATAGTGAGCGATGAGTCCAGTATGATGCTGAGGTTGCGTTTGTGGTCTGTTGAGGTGGTGTGGGACCGAAGAGCGGCTGGCCACCAGGAGTTATCCCAGGCTAAAGGGGTGGGTTCCAGGATGAGTCCTTCGGTCTTGTCCGAGTTGAGCTTGAGGCAGCTGTCTTTCATCCAGGTGGCGACGGCCTTCATTCCATTGTGGAAGTTAGTTCTGTCGGTTGTGGGTTCGTTGGTGAGGGAGAGGATCAGCTGGATGTCATTGGTGTAGGATGGGGGCCATAGTTTGATGAAGAGTGTGGGGCTCAGGAGGAACCATGGGGCACTCCAGAGCTGGTGTCTGCGGGTTCAGAGAGGAACGGTGGTGGTCTAACTCGCTGAGTCAGGGCGATGAGGAAGGAGGTCGTCCAGTCCAATGCCTTGTCATGGCTGCCAGCGTCATTGAGTCTCATGATTAGGGTGTGTTGGGAGAGGGTGCCGAAGGTGGCCGAGAGGTCTAGTAGGATGATTGCTGCTATCTCGCCCAGTCGAGGAGGGAGCGGATGTTGTCTGTGGCGGCGAGGAAGGTCTCTGTGCTGTGGGTGCTTGGAAGCCGGATTAGAAGGTGTGCAGGACGTGGTTCATATCGTTGGGCATGGACGGCCTTTTTCAATAACTTTGGCTGGGAAGGTGAGAAGAGAGATGTGTCTGAAGTTCTTGAGGTCTGTTAGGCCTGAGGACGGCTTCTTCAGAAGGGGGTTGATCTTGGCGTGTTTCCAGTCATCAGGGAAGGTGGCGGTTTCAACGGAGCAGTTGATGGTGCGGGAAGCTAGGGGGCGATGGTGGAGACTGTTCTGTGGAAGATGTGGTACAGGCAAGGATCCGTCGGGGCTCCTGAGTGGATGCTCTTCATGGTCTTGAGTGTGATCTCTGTGAGAGGGAGTCCAGCAGAGCATGGTCTGTTGGGGTGCGGTAAGGTTGTGTGCGATGGTGGCGGTGTAGTGGGCGGGTCTAGAGTGTCGAAGCTGCCATAGATGTTCCTGATCTTGTGGTGGAAGAAGGTGCTGAGTTTGTTGCAGAGGGCTTGGGAGGGAGGAACATCTGTGATCTCGCTGGTGGGCCTGGAAAACTCTTTGACAATGGTTTTAGGAAAGTAGGATCTGGTTTCATGGTTACCCCCACTTTTGGCTTGTGTCATGCCGTTGTTCTGACTGGTGTGACTGGGATCCTGATAAACCCCAGTCACTGTGCTTCCGCCCTAAATTGCCTATCGTGAGTACCTTGGTACATTCCTGATTGGCTGCTAGTGTGCCCTTGTAAGTCCCTAGTAGATGGTACTAAGGTGCCTCGGGCCTAGGTACACCAGGGGTCCCCCATGGGCTGCAGCATGGGTTTTGCCACCCATAAGAGACCCTCCAAATCCTGACTACAGGCCTGCCATTGCAGCCCGTGTGAGTTGGTGCACGCACCTCTCACAAAAGATATGTTTCCTTATATTTAACAGCACTGCACTTGATAAGTGTGCACCATATACAAAGCCAGCCTCCTACAATGGTGAAGAGTTCTTTGCTGTTGTGTGCGTTGGCGTTGATTCTGTCTTGGAGGGCCGTTTTCTTTTTGGTTTTGAGGAAGAGGTGGTGTGCGTTGAGGGCCAATTTGAAGGTTGCGTGAGTTTCTGGAGTTTTGTTGTTCCTCCATCTCTTCTCGAGTCATCTGCAGTTGTGACTCTGGGCCACGTTTCCCTGTAAGGTGCGCACACATGTGTGCACCTCTGTCCACCCGAGCACGCAATGCTGTGTGTGAAGAATGCACACAAAGTAAATGCTGGGACAGGATTCGTGCTCCGAAAGGCAGAAAATGCTCATGCACTTGCCGCCTTTCTCTTCTACCTAGAGCCTGGCTGGGGTGCTGATGTGGGCCTTTTGAAAGTATTTATGTTGATCACAGTGCCCGTCAAGGGCTGCATTTACCATAAATGTTTGTTCACAGCGTCACTGGATTCAAGCTAGCCTGGCTGATGAAGGGTGATGCCCAGAAACCGGTCTTAGGATGCTTCTTTCCGGTCCATGGAGGACCTGGCTTGGCAGTTTGGTCTGGACTGTTCCCATGAGGCACAGGGTCAGACTGATGTGCAAAGGGCAGGGTCTGAACTGGGGTGGCATGGCGAGCAAAAGAATGATGGATTAAACCCAGATCTTTGTGACTGGAGGTGAATGTGTGCATTGTTCAGCATTCTGTCTATCTCTTGTTGCAGAAATATAAGCACATGTGATCAATTTTTTCAAGAAAAAGTGTGGGAAAGAAAGGAAGAAACAGGAGGTGACAGAGAAAGCAGCATCCAAGTTTGCGCAGCAGGAGTTCGGAAAGAAAGGAGCAGTAGATAGAGCTGTAGAGGCAGCAGCCACTCAGATGACTGCAATGTTTGTGGGATCGGTTCCAGGGACCACTCAATAATGGTACCGACAATAGCGGGGTGATGTACAGATGCAGGAAAGTAGTAGAGGAGGATGAGGAGGAATAGGAAGAGGTAAGACGCGTCCTCCAAGGAGGGTTCAAGTATGTCATTATTGTCAGAGTTTTGGGCATTGTATTAGAGACGACAAAACAAAAAGATGGTCTGAGCGAACCAGAAAAGTAGGAATACATAACCAGCCATGAAACACAGCAGTACAGCCACAATGAAATCCGAAAATAATATATGTGCCGTAGACGCCCTCACAAAATACACAGCCACCAGCACTGCCTCAAGCGCAGCGGGCGTGGCCTCAAGCGCAGCGGGCGCGGCCTCAAGCGCAGCGGGCGCGGCCTCAAGCGCAGCGGGCACTGCCTCAAGCGCAGCGGGTGTGGCCTCAAGCACAGCAGGCACTGCCTCAAGCGCAGCGGGCACTGCCTCAAGCGCAGCAGGCGCGGCCTCAAGCGCAGCGGGCACTGCCTCAAGCGCAGCAGGCGCGGCCTCAAGTGCAGCGGGCGCAGCTTCGAGGGCAGCAAGCACTGCCTCAAGCGCAGCGGGCACTGCCTCAAGTGCAGCAGACGCAGCCTCAAGCGCAGCGGGCGCGGCCTCAAGCGCAGCGGACACTGCCTCAAAAGCAGCGGGCACTGCTTTAAGCGCAGCGGGCACTGCCTCAAGCGCAGCGGGCGTGACCTCAGCAAAGCTACCAAACACCCCCAATGGTGACTCCACTTCAAAGTGGAGATGGAGGGGTAGTTGTGAGGAGATGAATTCCATTCCAGGTGAATTTTGTGGGAGGATATACACAGTGAAGGGGCCATCAGTGCATTTCCATGTCTCCAGTGTTGTCCGTGACCCAGCAGGCCAGAAGAGGAACCCACCGTGACGGTAGCTTTCAATGACAAAAGTTGTGCATTCCTCATAGGCCGAGGACCAACTCAGTTTTGTATTAGAGAGAGAGACTCTTCCAATCTCCAGTAGATCAATGGACACACAAAGGTTATCAGGGGAAGTGATAAGGGTTCCTTTTACCAGCCAGTGGAGGTGGAAGCAGGAGGGAGGCACATTGATGGCTGCCCAAACTAATCTATTAGGAAGTGATCCGACGGCCAAACTAAATATAACTATTCATTTTGAATCTGATGGCGCCATGATTTGTTTCATCCCTGGAGTTTCACCTTCCAGGATCATGGCATTAGCAGTCGATTCCTCGACTGGAGATCAGATCGGAGCACGATCTGCTGATATGGCGGCTTTCACTACAGCAGTATATACCATTACTAGCAGCCCGTTCCGTCGTTGTCCGGGTATGAATTGCCGCCGGCCAGTAGTATATAAGCATGGGCGAATTTTGCGAATCTCGCGTTCGCGAATTTTGCGGATTTGCGAACTCGCAATCCGCAAAATCCGCGAATTCTCGCGAATTTGCGGAATTTTTTTTTTTGTGTGTTTGCGCGGGTTTCTGCCAGTTCGCGAGGGTTTTGTACAATGTCGCAAATTGCGAACTTACCTGTCGGGTCGCAAGTTTCGCGAACTTGTTGTTTCTACGTGTCCAGCCTGTTTGGGACACTCTTCTTCATCACTGCCACTCTCTGTCACCACTGCCACTCTCTGACTACTCATGCCACCCTCTGGCCCACCCATGCCACCCTCTGTTTCATCACAGCACCCTCTGGTTGTCCAGTCAGTGTACATTATTGTGGCAACGCAAGCACACCTTCCCTGCCTCAAGTGACCTGAATTAATTTGGGGCTGATTAATGTGTCACAGAATATTTTTTTAGCTGGCACCTGCTTCCTTAGTGCTTCCTGATTAGTGAACTTTTGCACTTGCTAAGTGCTTTCATTGTTGCAAAATTAGTTACAACACCTGCCCTGCCCCAACTGACAATAATGAATTAGGGGCTGATTAATGGATTTGAACTGCCAGCCTGGCTCCTGCTTGTCTCCCTTAGCTGTAATTCAGGACCTTTGTGGCATATGTGTAACTATTCTGAGGTTCAGAGCAGGGTCACATAATAGTTGCAACTGGCAACTGAACTCTGGAGGGGCCCCTCAGCAAGCACTACAGGAAATGGCTACTAATGATGAGCCTGAACTTTTGAACCTGGTAAGTAGTTACTTTCAGTTTGCTAAAATCGTATTTCTGCAATTTTGCACTTATTCGCGGGGTGCGAACTCACGCGAACTCACGCGAACAGTGCGAGCAGTGCGAGCAAAATCCGCTGCTCGCGGATTTGCGGATTTTGCGGGAGATTCGCGAATCTCGCGGATTGCGAATTTCCCGAAAATCCGCAAAATCCGCGAGCGAAACGGATTTTCCGCCCATGCTTAGTAGTATATTGTTTTGTAGGATTTCGTTTTGATAGCATTTCTTATCTGTGACAAGCCTGTGAAACGCTCCGATTCACAGTGCACTGCTGATGCACTTAAGAGTGCGCGTTCAGTTGTGTGTGTACTCGAGTTTCCCTACTTTATTTTTCCTTGCAATATTTTATAGCGCGAACTCGACAAATGGCATGAGCACAATTTACATTACAGAAGAACACATTCATTTGTGGTCGGCACGGGGAGACATAGCGATTTGACTGGAATCACAGGATGTTGAGCTGATGCCGAGATTCGAACGTAGCTCCCCAGCTCTAAAGTTCGCAATTCTAGAACTTGTGGTGGGAGGTGTGTCTAAAAGTGTATGTCGGTGCTGGCCATCAATGAGAGAGACCTGTGCATTTTTCAAACCGGTGGTGAAAAATGATGCTGGAGATGTGGGCCGCCATGCCTCCAATGTACTTACCGGGGAAGGATAAACACCCATTATTCCGCAACTTTCTTTCCGCATACCATCTCTCGGCAATGCCATTATAACGCATGGCATTACATTTTATATGCTTTTACCACGCATACATTTACAACGAAATTCGTTGTAAATGCATGAATGGTAAAAGCATTTTTTACATGTTTGGATAAGGTAAGTATGGGTATAGGGGTATATGTTTTGGGGTACTGAGGTATATGTTTTGGGGTGTTTGGGTATTTTAAGGGTTCATATATAGTTTTGGGTTATGGGGTACAGGGGTAGTTTTAGGGTTTAGGGATAGGTATGGGTTTTGGGGTATAGGGGTATTTTTAGGGTTCAGTGGTAGGTTTGGGGTTTGGGATACAGGGATATTTTTAGGGTTCAGGGCTAGGTGTGGGTTTTGGGGTACAGGGGTATTTTTAGGGTTCAGGGCTAGGTTTGGGTTTTGGGGTACAGGGGTATTTTTAGGGTTTTGGGGTAGGTTTGGGTTTTGGGGTACAGGGGTATTTTTAGGGTTCAGGGCAAGGTTTGGGTTTTGGGGTACAGGGGTATTTTTAGGGTTCAGGGCTAGGTTTGGATTTTGGGGTACAGGGGTATTTTAGGGTTCAGGGGTATGTTTGGGTTTTGGGGTACAGGGTTATTTTTAGGGTTCAGGGCTAGGTTTGGGTTTTGGGGTACAGGGGTATTTTTAGGGTTCAGCGGTAGGTTTGGTTTTGGGGTATAGGGGTATTTATAGGGTTCAGGGCTAGGTTTGGGTTTTGGGGTACAGGGGTATTTTTAGGGTTCAGGGGTAGGTTTGGTTTTGGGGTATAGGGGTATTTATAGGGTTCAGGGCTAGGTTTGGGTTTTGGGGTACAGGGGTATTTTTAGGGTTTAGGGATAGGTTTGGGTTTTGGGGTTCAGGGTATATTTTTAGGGTTTAGATGGGTTAGTGTTTGAGGGTGTTGGGGTATTTCAAGGAGTAAGGGTGGGTTATGATTATGGGGTGCAGGGGTATTTAAAAGGAGCAGGGTGAGATTAGCACACAATATGAGACATGGCATGAAGGGCGGAATGTACCACACGCCCCCAGCGTTTGTCACGCCCCCAGCACACGCCCACAGCACAACGCAGACACGCCCACAAGGGACTACTTTGCTGGCACGGTTCTTTTACCTTTTAAATGTATATGGTGGGTGTCCGCATAGCCTATGTCCTTCTGCTGCAACTGCCCTTTCCAACTCTGTATTGGGTGTTGTGATTGGTGCTGTGGTTCCTGAGATTACCCGCCTCAAAAGTTTGGGCTCTCTCTTCATTATATTAGTATGGACACCAAAAATACCAGAGTTACTGGGAAGGGAGGTTCAGTTACCTAAACAGTTTATTTTCCGGCGACAAAGGCAAGACTCTTGGATGTCTGATGCTGAATTAATATTGCAAAGAGAATTTACAGTAACAACAACCTATGGCGCTCTGAAAGCCAGCAATAACAACCAATTTTTCTGGCATAGCATTCTGGCCAGTGTTAGAAGTAAGGACGCCCAAACCCAGTAGAGGTTTTGATTCTGTTAGGAAACCAGATCTGTCCGTAGTACCGATGGACTAAGGGCTCCCTTGATATCGACCTCATTCGTATTGACACACCATTCCCAATTACATTCAAGGAAGACAAAATCTTCTGTCTAAAGCAGATGAAGGCATCTCCCTAACTATACAGGTGTTGTAAGAGCAAGGAGAAGTACCCTGGAGTGTCCCGAGCATTTTTAAGGGAATGATAAAGAATGACTTGTCAAATTTCCAGTGTGACAGCGCACTGTTGCAATATGTCGATGACATATCGATTTGCAGAACCACTGAGCAGCAGAGAAGAAGAGACACGATGGGGCTCATTCACAACCCCTCGCACTGCTGGTGCGTCACTTTTAACATGGGAAAGAGTGACGCACCCGCAGCATATATCTCTTCTAATCACTCTTCGGAGAAGACACAAAGTAGAGAGGATGCATAGTGGAGAAAGAGAAAATTCCGTACTGCCAGGAACAGGAACATTGTTTAGGGCAGTTATTGTCATCGAGTGACCCCTGAAAGGACCACATCCACCACCAAATGACCAAGCCAGAAACTGTCAAAAGAATGCAGAAGTTTCTTGGCCTGTGTAATTGTGTGAGACAATGGGTTTTTGATTACAGCACATTAATAGCACCCTTGTTCGCTGCCATCCAACAAGCAAGAGACAGAAATGCCAAGTTACAACGGACACCAGAGAAGAGGGAGACTTTTCAGAAACTTAAAATCTGAAATATCAAATGCACCAGTTTTGGGGTCCACTCCTTCTACTAAGGAGTTGTATTTATTCTGCAATTGCAGTGGTCAGGTGGTGACAGCTGTCCTTACACAGAAAAGCCCTTAGGACATAAACCCATTGCATATTTTAGTGGACTGCTGCATTCAGTAATGAAAAGACACTATCCTTGTGAGCAAGCTTGCACCACTGCACACTTCGCAGTGCAGAAGAGCACCCCCATTCTCATTGGGGCACCTTTGAAGCTGTATGCAGAGCTCGCAGTGTTTGCTATTATTCAGAAGGCTACGACTACTCTGAGTCCACAGAGAGTGTCAGGAAATGAGGGGACATTGTCACTGCTGGCCCAGACTGCCTCCCTGCCAGAAGCTGAGCCCAATGCTTCCAGACACTGGCACGCCGCAATATGCTGAGACAGCACGGTTGCATCTGTGAGAACTGCAGCCGGCCGCTCCTTTGCATGAAAAAGGGTTATGGGATGATCGATGGCCTCATCTACAAGAAACATTATGCAGCGCGGCGCTGCAAGCCATTAGCTGCAGCGAGTTGCGTCATTTTCAGAGCCCATTAATAACACTATGACATATCCCTGTGCTTTCCCCTGCACAGGCGCACAAGTGGCTGCCAGGCCCCAGCGCAGGCATGCTTGCGTCATTCACAAGGGTGCCTGTGCTTTCCCCTGCACTGGCCCACAAGTGGCTGCCAGGCCCCAGCGCAGGCACGCTTGCGTCATTCGCAAGGGTGCCTGTGCTTTCCCCTGCACTGGCGCACAAGTGGCTGCCATGCACCAGTGCAGGCATGCTTGCGTCATTCGCAAGGGGGCCTGCGCTGCTGGGGTCGATTGTATTTGTTCAGGAAGGAACATCTTTCTGCACAAAACAGAAATATACGTGAAAGGCGGCCATATTTACAAGGCCATGAAAGGTCACGCAGGGTGACTTTATATGACCTTGTGAATATGGGAAAGCCCATTGCGCTGCCGGTGTGTCAAAAAAAGTGATACCCCGGCGGACCAATGGGCTTTCCCCAGAGGATGCACCCAGTCAGGGGACGGTGAGATGTTTGGACAGCGATATACAGGTGAACCAGCACCGCCAGAGGCTTCGCTTAAGAAAGCTCTTGATTGGTTACATTTACCAGCCCAGACCTCAAGAGATCACTTGTCTATGCAAATACAACAAGGCAGGTCTGTGGATATTATAGATAGGTGCAGTAACTACAGGTATCTCATAGTTAGGCTGTCCTGTTTTATGTTTAACCTAAATTAACTGATAAAACCTCACCAACACGGAAATAGCCCTCATCAGTGTGAACATATAAACACTGGAAAACACCGGCTCAACCACAAGCGTAATGCCATTAAAAGAAAGGAAAACTAGAGTGGAAGAGTCATTTGTGTTTCTTCCTGAAGGGGCCAACACCATGTAACTTTATAATGCCAGGTAGCAGCAAGAAAGACTGTGTTAACATTATTCTGCTTGGGTTTTGTTGGTTCCGTGATGTCCCAAAAATATTTTTTCCTCTTCCTTTTGTTTGTTTTCACTTTTGTGGTCTTTGGTATAAAGATGCAAGATTTAAAAGCATGTTTTAAGTCTTGTTTAATCATTTTAATAACTGTAGAGAATCAGGAAATTTAAAAATCATATTTGATATTTTGGCTACGTGTGATTCTTTCACTGATATGTAAAACATCTGTTTCATAAGAATCTTTCCCAATGTGTATCATCATATTTACCCACAAAGACCGGGTAAAACCCCTTGATACATCAGTCCCCTTTTCTAGTGAGTCAGTACTGATAGTCAGTGAATTGCCAAATACCCCAGGCTTCAAACATACAAAGTGTATGGGGACAGGTATATGTGAAGAGAGTGCTATCACCAAGCATCTTGGATAGTGATGAAAACAGGACACAGGACCTTTGTAAAACATGGGACGCAGTGATACTTGGAATGCAGTTGGAAGAAGTTCTTACCGAGTTCAACCAAGAGTGGAGTGATATTGTTTGTATTTGCAGGAAATCAGGTACGTATATGAGAAGGTTGTTTGATGACCTGTCAAAATCTATACCTGAGCTGAAGTGCTTCCCTGTAAGAGATCCTCGCCACTTGCTAGACGGCAATCTGAGAGCATCGTTACAATCTTTAGAGTGAAGTAATAACGATGATGACTTTTCAGTCCATTCTGGTGCACTGTTTTGTTATACGTGGGAACAAAACACAAACATTTCTTATTTTGTGCTTTCAGTGGCATCAAGGAAAGAGTCATCCCAAATGTGTCATTTAGCCAGTGGTTCTCAGTCCTAGAGGCAGTGAATGCTACTTTATTCATCTGGCAGCCTTTGATATACTTTTTGCTGAGTGATGATTATAGGAGAGTAGGGTCTGCTTCCTATGCTCACCCCCACTTTTTGCTGGTGTTTCACTGGTTTATCGACTTTAGTGTGGCTGTGGGCCACACTAAATCAGACCCGCAGCCTAGCTGTTCTCTCTCTAAATTGATATCCTGTACATTAGTTACACACCAGATTGGTGGTATACCTGTCAAAGATCTTGAAAGGGTTTCCTCCGGACCTCCGTCAGAATCTGGGCGATCGTCAATATGCTTCCAGTGGTGCCAGTTGAATGATGTCTCTCCACTCAGTAAATCTGTATTATTCCAGGGAGGTGCTGTAAGTGAAGAAGGCTACCAGTTGCAGAAGGAAGTGCGACTTCTTTCATATGTGAAGTGAGGTGGAGATGGGCTGGTTAAAAGCAGTACCGGTGGAGGGTTGTTACTTCGTAACGAAGCTGTGGGGTGTCATTCGGTAATATAAAGGTCACGGCGCTCGCTCACACGCTGAGAGGTAGCTTTGAAAGAACGGAAACCATCAGAGGTCACTCAAACTCTTATAAAGATTCAGTTTGCTCAGGTAATGAAGAGTTAGAGACTGGCGCTCCCAGTGACGTTCAAAATGTATAATTTCGGTGACAGAAAACGGTACCGCCCACCCTCTTTACAAATGGAATTATATTTACCATGTTCTTCTGAAGTGAACCAGGGCTTATCACGCGGCAGAAGATAAGTGACTATGGGGCAGATGTATCAAACGATTTTTTGTCGCAAACACTGCGAATCGGTAAAAAGCAGCGTTTACGACAAAAAAATCAGAAAATGGAATGTATCAACTAAAACGCATTGCAATATTAAGGAATCGCACATTTTGTGATTCCTTAATATTGCTTAAGCATTTAAGAAATCGCAAATTGCGATTCCTTAAATGCTATGTAAGAACCAATTAAGTTTTGCCAATTTACACTAAGAACACTTTTGGCATTTGTAAAGGTGCCATGTGACGCTCATACATGCCCTTAGGGCATGTATGTGCGCCTTATGCGCACACATGTAAATTTCAGGGGTGCAGCAGAGTGTCTTTAAGACACCCTTGCACCCTTGAAATAATTCTTAATTTGCGATTAGCAAATTGCGAATCGCAAATGGAGAATAACTTACCATTCCTTCCTATGGGCCTCCTGGCCCATAGAAATGAATGGGAAATTATTCCTTAATTGCAATTAGCAATTTGCTAATCGCAATTAACGAATTTTAAGAAATCGCTAAGAAAAAAGAGCGAATTTTTAAATACATACCATTTTGCAATTCACAAATAGCGATTCTCAAAAAAATCGCTATTTGAGAATCGCAAATGGTATTTTACTTTAATTCCTGCATTAATCTATATTCAATTCAAGTTGTCATTCCAATATTCCCATTTTACACATATTTGTTGAAAGTTAAGTTAAATCTTCCTTACAATTTTAGGACATTTAAAATAAACTTGGTAATCAATGTATGACACACTTTCCCAAAAGTCAGGAATCTAAATTTACTTAGAAGTCTGTGGATTCTGTGGAAATTATCGATTGAAGTCTTTTAACATCTCAAACGATGGCCTCTAACTCACATACACGTCGGTATTCCACAGTCCATTCATATTATAGATACGGTTTAATACCAAACAGGATTTATTCGGTTGGCATATCTTGTCAAAAATGTCCCCCAAATTAAGGAATTTGACTTATAGGATCTAAGCTGTGGGTGATATTGTTTTTCATCACGGCTATAAATCCACTGAAATTAGTCCTTTTTAAACATTACAAGATAGCCATAACTCCTTTGGACATCATTGTCCTCGGTAGTCAGCATTTTTTGATTCACTCGGTTGCGTTATATTATTAAAGGTGTCACCTCAACAGAGGAAAATCGCATTGATGTTCCGATTTATTGAGGGCACTACGGAATCTGTGACCTACGTCGATTTCATTCAGGTAATGATAAATGAGGCCTCAATTTTC
The DNA here is from genome assembly GCF_964263255.1 of Lissotriton vulgaris. Taxonomy (NCBI): domain Eukaryota; kingdom Metazoa; phylum Chordata; class Amphibia; order Caudata; family Salamandridae; genus Lissotriton; species Lissotriton vulgaris. The sequence goes on along the minus strand of NC_141695.1, from coordinate 1,773,314,599 downwards.
AAACAGCTTCATGGACTAATGATTAGCGACCAAAGTTATGTCAATAAAACGTATTGAGTTTATCTTCGTTCTGTTTGTAGATTTAACGATTTCAGACCACTTTCAAAATTGAAGAACATATCCTGGTCTTCGGTTTAATGATATTTAAGTAAGATTGGTATGATTCTTTGTTCTGTATATAAATACCTAGAAACGGATGTTTGAGCATAAGTATGATCTTCTAACTGGGTCAAAGACCACATGTGTGGTTCCAACAGGCGGGGTTAAGATGAAGTCGATCATTGCTTCGGGCCTTTGCCTGCCTTCCACATGGATTTTGGAGGTGAATTTTTAAAGAAAGATACACTATCCCTCCCTGTGTCTTTTAATAAGGGTTATTCATGACTATCAGAATACGTCTGCTTTGAAGGAATAGCTTTGAACGTCAGAATGGGCCTGAATCACAGAACTAACTTAAGACAAAATCCTAAACTTACTACTTTTAGTATTCACAGAAGTTAGGATTTTGTCTTAAGTTTGTCTTAAGTCTGTCTTAAGTTTGTCTTAAGACAAACTTAAGACAAAATCCTAACTTCTGTGAATACCAAAAGTAGTAAGTTTAGGATTTTGTCTTAAGCTAGTTCTGTGAATCGGCCCCAGAGTCTCTGAATCCACAATCAATCAGGTCTTTTGGATGTTTGTTCTGATGCTTTTGGGTATTTGACACAAATTTAATGCTGGTCTTATAGATTTAAATAGTTCAAAGTTACAGCAATAGATGTACACACAGGGATTTAATGCATCAAAACGCGGAAGTAGAATTTTGATGAAAGATGAAATAACTCTCTTTCTTATTTCGTGTAGTAAGTTGAATTGAAGATGCATCCCACACACAAAGCTTTATTTATATTAAATATATATTTGTCTTTCCGTCTTCTAGCTTTGATTGCTGAAAGGTTGAAGGCTTTCTTGCCACTGAATATTGGTTCAGATTTAAACACCAATAATAACTTTCAACCTTCTTGAAGTAAGTGACAAGGACATTTCGTTAAAACATTTCTTGACTCTTTCCGTTTACGCAGCTATGTGAAATAATGCTCTCACGAGAAGGGTAGGATGTGTCTCTCTTCTTTACTGGTACCTTCATCTGTCTTTCTTGACACATTTAATTTATTTTTTACACGGTTGTGATTCTCATTGTAATTGTTAGACCTGTCAGCCCTAGGGTGGACTTTCCCTATTTTTTTCCGGCCTTGCCTCAACCTGTGCCCCCAGCGCTGTCCTGCCTTGCCTGAACTGCCTACTAAGCGCTGCCATGACCGACGGCTGGCACCCTGAACTGATCGTGTTCAGCTTGTGGCCCAAGCGCTATATCCCCCTGAGAAGCGCTATAACCCCCAAGTGCCAAGAACTACTGCCCCGCATTCTAGCGCTGTGTGCGGGCCCCGGAGCGCTGCCCCCACTCACCGCCACAGCCCCGGTCGTCCGTGCAGCTGAGGCTGCCCTGTGAAGCCCTGTGATTTGCCTCCAGGCGGCCCTCGGTGCCAGGAGAGGACCGCCGCCGTGTGGTGGTGGGCCGTGCCCAGCCTGATTGTGTGCAGTCCTTGCGGCGGCCCCCGGAGCCTTGGGGAGGTCGCCGCGATCATCCGGTAGGCCGCGCCGCCCGAAAGCCTCCTGCCCCCGCTAAGCATCACGTTGCGAAGGCCCCCGGTGTCAGGAGAGGGCAGCCGGAATTCGAAGCTGGCCGCGTTAGGCCATAAAGCCAGCTCCCTACGTCACATGACGGGGGCGTGTCCTGAACTCCACCCCCGCCAGCGCCGCGCAACCATTGGGCCTTGAGGCCGCGCCCCGCAGGCCGCACTACCATTGGCGGCTGCGGGCGCTCCTTGCCTCAGCCTGCTTCCATCGGTCCCCGGAGCCAGTAGGATGCCCCGGGCTCATCTGTCACCGCTCAAAGGCCCTGAGCCACCCCCACCTGCCGGCGCCAGCCAAGGGAGGGCCCTGACCGGCCCCCACACACACCAGAGGGCTCGAGAAGGAGTATGAGCCCTCCCCCTGAAGTCGCCAGCCTACGCAAGGGGCCGGGGAGGCCTGAAGAAGAGAGATAAACCCCCGGGGAGGAGGGCGGAAGGCCCCGAGTTCGCCCCTCCCCTGGGGAAACTGTTGCTGGGCCCCTTTGGCCCCCAATTCCTTGCCAGAAGGTAGACAAACCCCCCGGGAGGAGGGCGGGAGGCCCCAGGAAGCCCTGAGCTTGCCCCTCCCTGGAGAAAACTGGTGACTGGGCCCCGATGGCCCCCGTGGCACTCCTAGTGCTTAATGAACTGGGCCAGGACCTCCGTTAGGCCCCCGTGACTGAGCCTGCTAGAGTTAACCCCTGGCTAGGGGTCTGTTACCGCTTTCAGTGGAAGGTTGTTGGAGCCTGCATGCCCTGAATTTACTTCTGCCTGATGGATTGTTTATTCCTGCATAATGAAATGCTTGTCTCTATCTGATGAAATGATTATTTCAACCTCCTGACCCGGTTATTCCTGATTAATGAGTCTAATGACCTGGTTAGCCCTGATTAAGGAAATGTTCTTTCTTGCCTAAAAAGAGGTTGCCTGATTTCTCCTGAAATGTTTACTTTGCCTAATGAAATGTGCAATGGAGTTAATGCTACCTTAAATACCTGATTACCCTGAATGACCTACCAGTCGTGATTTTGATCTTAGATAAAACTTATTGGTTTTAATCCACCTTACTGGTGTGGTGTCCGTCATTGCGTATGTTTATTGTCTCAGTGGATACGTGTGCTGTATGTTCACTTTACACCTAAGCTTTCGGGTGCCTACCTGCTCGCGCCAAGCTACCCCCCGGGGAACTGGTGACCCCAGTTCCTACAGTAATGTTGAGGAATACATGGTAATTATTGTGTTTTTCGTATTTATACAGGGGTCATTCATCTGTATTTTTAAATGTCCTGAAGATGGTCTAGTGGATGTAAACAATTATAGACCGAAACGTCAACAACTACACCAATTTTATTGATCATTGTATCAAAGGCAAAGTTGTCTGTGTAATTCATTCATATTTTATTAAATTACATTATTGAATATATACACCGTTTGATAAATCTTTCTTTGATGATTTGTTCATGTATGAATAAGTGGAATTTGTGTTTGAAAATTTGAATAGCAAACTACTTTGATAGAGCTTGCCAACGTTGAATGCAATAATTTTACAAATATTTGATTTAATAAATCCCTTGTAGGCTCATTTACCCGCCAATTGATTTTAATGTGTCAACTTAAGGAAAAATGATTTGTGCACATGCAAGAATGATACTAATTGCTACCGGGCCTGCTCTTTACAACATTAACGTTTGACACATATTTTGCATTTGTGACACTTGGGCTGGTTTCGCTGAAAAATAAACCTTCCTGAGACAGAACACTTCATGAGAATCCTACCACATTGCCTTGGCATGGTGCAGGCCACTCATGTGCGTAATACAAATGTGTTAAATATTACATACATGTGGCAACACAGCTGTCTGTAGAACACAAACAATGGTTACGCTGATCACAATCTCGGCCCAAAGCAAGAATGCCAATTTCTCCATACAGCCTTTTGTTTCCTAACATAATGAGAGGAGACACTTCAACTGACTTCGAGGGCTCCCTGCATGCTGAAGCTTTCGCCTAGCAGCTGACTGACATCTCCGTGAGGGGTGTCTAGTTCATGACCAAGACTGGGTCCTCTACTCTTACCCACCAGGTAAAGGGGTTAGATCATCCAGACAGGAGGGTTTCTTGGCAGATCATACATTCCCACCCTAGACATGTAGTTTAGGTTGAACCATCGTAGGAGTACGCTCGATCGTTGTAATCTTTTCTATGTATGCATAAATAACCTGTCTCAGCAAGATGGTGGAACTCTTTGTTTTATTTTCTGTGTTGACACTTAGTGTAACTTTTATCTGCTTCTGTCTGTTAATCATCGCAGCCCATATATTCGAAACAAGAATCACTATTCAATAAATATTGAAAACGACCCTCTGTGCATTCTTAGTATATTTCTCTGAGCGAAAGAAAGCACGAGTGACTGTGATCCTGTGTGAGTCTATATCATGTGATACAAAGTGCGTATTTGTGCCCTGTGATAAACAGTTATTACTTGTTGCTGTGGTACTGTGTGTACGTGTCTTTACCCTGTGACACACTGTGTGTACCTGTTCCCTGTGATAAACCGATCATACTTAACATAACACGTGTATTTGTAAAGCGCCCGATTACCCGTAGGTGTCCTGGTGTTGAATAACAGATGCTTATTGTTACCCAACTCAATGGTACTCGTTTTATCAACCTTAGATGGATGAAAGGCTGAGTGGACCCACCGGGATTTGAACATCTGACCATTAGATCGAACACAGGCCCCTGCAGTGGACGGATTAGTCCACTGAGCCACCAGACCCGGGTGCCTGTGGTACTCTATGTGTGTCTATACCATGTGAGACACTGTGTGTCTGTCCCCTGTGATAAACAGATCATACGTGTTGCCTCTGGTACTCTATGTGTTTCTATAACCTGTGACACTCTGTGTGTGTGTCTGTCCCCATGATACAGGATCAATCTTGTTGCCTGTGATACAGTCGGCCTCATTTATGAGGCTGTGCGTCACTTTTACGCCGCCGGTGCGTCACTTTTTGTGATGCACCAGTGGCGTAAAAAATGCGCCTCGATGCACCATACTTACAAAGTGACGCATCTAGGTAGATGCGTCACTTTGTAAACCCCTGCGTCACATTATACCTGCACCAGGTATAATGTATGAAAGGGGGGGCGTATTGATGCAAGGAAGGGTCCTGGAAAAGACGCTGTGAAATCTATGAGATTTCACTGCGTCACTTTTAGGACACCGTTGTGTCAAAATCTTGCGCCTACCTCACAGCAGGCGTAAGACTGACGCAGGCCCTTTCACATGGGGCTTGCCCCATGTGAAAGGACGCATTGCTGGAGTTGCGTCACTTTTGTCGCACACTCCAGCAATGCGTCACTTTTGCGCCTACAGATACATCAGAAATACTGACGTATCTGTAACTCCTTGCGCAATGATGCGTCATACATTAAATATGACGCATCAGGAATGTCGCAAGAAGTGCGCACTGAGAAATGGTGCATCGCTGCTTTCACTCAGCGATGCGTCATTTCTCATAAATGAGGCCCCCTGTGATAGTCTGTGTGTGTCAGCCTGACCCTGTGATATGATTTTACTTGAGGACTCTGCTATTTCTTTCTCATGACTTTCCTTGTGCACAGAGGAGCTCTTTTCTGAGTCTAAAAATACCAGAGAATCCATTCCTTGGAGTGGGGGAGGGGCTGTGAGCTTTGACAGCCTGCAGCTACCAATGCTTATCTTGGAGGAATGTATACATGCTGTCAGGCCCCGGTGGGCAGCAGCAAGGGCTGGACATCAGCGGGTGCTGGGAGACCACACACGATTGTGTAAGTTTAATGTGGGATGCATACATTGAATTGCAGAGTGATAGTACATCTCACACACACTGGACACATCAGGCATCTTTTCACACAATGCAGGAAGCTGCCTTGCTTCACTCGGTGACAGGGCGTGAATGCACCATTTTTTACTTTTTACTGTACATACCTGCTCTCTGCCTGTGCTGGCCGCACTCAGTGCATCCAGGCGCCAACGCAGGAGTCCTCGCACCATGCCTGCGCTGTCGGCAGGATTGTTTTGGACACCTTCCTGCACAAAGAACATCCTGAGAGGCAGTTTCCTCTTTCTATGTGTGCTGCAGAATGCAAAGAATGAACAGGAACAAAGGAGCAGAAATACACCTCTTGCGCCCGCCCTCGGGAAGGGCAGCATCTGACACATTCCCAGGTCTGTCACTCAAGGTAAACCTGGGAATGCACCAAAATACAACACCCACTCTCCACCCATGCAACGCCTCCCTGGGCAGAGCAACGCAAGGCAGCGACGGCGCTGCGCCCTCCACATCTACCAAGCCACGCAGAGCCACGCAAGGGGGCTTGGTAAATATCATTCAGGATTTGTGTTGTACTTGCGCCCCCTTGAGGGACGCAAGGGCAACGCAAACCCAGGGTAAGGATGGGCCTAGAGTCTGACGGGTCAGAGGGACCGCATAAATATGAGGCTCTCCTCGCTCTCCCCACGGCTCATGACACAGGCCGATGTCAACTTTACTGATGGTTCCTCCCTGGCACTGCCACGCAAGGCGTGCTGCACCCAGGGTACAAAAGACCACAAACCCCGGAGGGGCATAGAAAAATCTCCTACCCCAACAGGGAATTTTTTTTTGTTTTGAGAAAGAAACTTGGGGGCATATAATCAAGAGAGATATTGCCACTTTTTCGGCACATAGCGTCGAAAAAGCGGCGATTTTATTATCTCAATATCATCAAGAACACGCTAACAAGCGTTAGCGCCTGTTGCCTGTCGCCTTTGCACATCAGCGATCAATATTGCGAATGACATGCAAAGTAGGTGTTCCTTTGTAAAACAACATGGGAAAGCTCGCTAACGCGGCTTCGCGATATTAGCAACCCATGCAGCAGACCCGCTAAGCGATATAAATAACCGCGGTTATTGCAGGAATGTAACGCCTGCTTTAAAAGTGACTTAGGCATACTGATAATGGGAGGTGGATTGCCAGGTTAGGACCACACTCCCCTATCAGCAAGCTTCTCCTTAGCGCTGTGAAATCATCACTGGATTTCACGCGTTATTCCTGAGAAGCGGCCTCTATAGCTGGAATTACATCGCCAGTTAGCAAAACGTTGATGATACCTCGCTACCACGGCGATATAATCCAGCGATAGAGTGAATTGCGCTAGGCGCAATTTGCAATACTTATCGTATCTCCTAGATAATATGCACCTTGGACTTTGAAGGTTTGTTTCTGAAAAAAATTAAGGATAGCTGAGGAGGCAGTGACGACGTGGCAGCCACAGGACTCACATGGCAGGTGACCAATGGACGGTGCCACTCCTGCCCCGTGTAGATCACTACAGAGATGACAGCTCGCAGCGTCACCAGACAAGACACATCGACAAGTACAAGAGGGGAAGCAGAGATGAAAGGCTTCCAACCTCAAAGAAGAGATAAGGACTACTCTGAAGAAACTCCAGCTGCTCTCAAACACACAAACAAGTGAACCACAAGCAGCAGCGGTGCACGCCTCCCTCACATAGAACAATAACAGTGCATCACGAGCAGCAGCGGTGCAAGCCTCCCTACTATAGAACAATAACAGTGCATCACGAGCAGCAGCGGTGCACGCCTCCCTCACATAGAACAATAACAGCGCATCATGTGCAGCAGCGGTGCAAGCCTCCCTTACATAGAACAATAACAGTGCATCACGAGCAGCAGCGGTGCAAGCCTCCCTACTATAGAACAATAACAGTGCATCACGAGCAGCAGCGGTGCAATCCTCCCTCACAAAGAACAAAAACAGTGCATCATGAGCAGCAGCGATGCAAGCCTCCCTCACATAGAACAATAACAGTGCATCACGTGCAGCAGCGGTGCAAGCCTCCCTACCATAGAACAATAACAGTGAATCATGTGCAGTGCAAGCCTCCCTTACATAGAACAATAACAGTGCATCACGAGCAGCAGCGGTGCAAGCCTCCCTACTATAGAACAATAACAGTGCATCACGAGCAGCAGCGGTGCAAGCCTCCCTCACAAAGAACAAAAACAGTGCATCATGAGCAGCAGCGATGCAAGCCTCCCTCACATAGAACAAAAACAGTGCATCACGAGCAGCAGCGGTGCAAGCCTCCCTCACATAGAACAATAACAGTGCATCACGTGCAGCAGCGGTGCAAGCCTCCCTACCATAGAACAATAACAGTGAATCATGTGCAGTGCAAGCCTCCCTCACATAGAACAATAACAGTGCATCATGTGCAGCAGCAGTGCAAGCCTCCCTCACATAGAACAATAACAGTGCATCACCAGCAGCAGCGGTGCAAGCCTCCCTCACATAGAACAATAACAGTGCATCATGTGCAGCAACAGTGCAAGCCTCCCTCACATACACAGAATGATAACAGTGCATCATGTGCAGCAGCAATGCAAGCCTCCCTCACATTCAGAACAATCACAGCCCATCATGAGCAGCAGCGGTGCAAGCCTCCCTCACATAGAACAATAACAGTGCATCACGAGCAGCAGCGGTGCACGCCTCCTTCACATACACAGAATGGCAGTGCAAGCCTCCCTCACATAGAACAATAACAGTGCATCACGAGCAGCAGCGATGCAAGCCTCCCTCACAAAGAACAATAACAGTGCATCACGAGCAGCAGCGGTGCACGCCTCCCTCACATACACAGAATGGCAGTGCAAGCCTCCCTCACATAGAACAATAACAGTGCATCACAAGCAGCAGCGGTGCAAGCCTCCCTCACATACACAGAATGATAACAGTGCATCACAAGCAGCAGCGGTGCAAGCCTCCCTCACATACAGAACAATCACAGCCCATCATGAGCAGCAGTGGTGCAAGCCTCCCTCACATACGCAGAAACATAACAGTGCATCAAGAGCAGCAGCGGTGCAAGCCTCCATCACATAGAACAATAACAGTGCATCACGAGCAGCAGCGGTGCACGCCTCCCTCCCATACACAGAATGATAACAGTGCATCATGAGCAGCAGTGGTGCAAGCCTTCCTCACATAGAACAATAACAGTGCATCATGTGCAGTGCAAGCCTCCCCCACATAGAACAATAACAGCGCATCATGTGCAGCAGCAGTGCAAGCCTCCCTCACATACACAGAATGATAACAGTGCATGACGAGCAGCAGCGGTGCAAGCCTCCCTCACATACACAGAATTATAACAGTGCATCATGAGCAGCAGCGGTGCAAGCCTCCCTCACATAAAACAATAACAGTGCATCATGAGCAGCAGCGGTGCACGCCTCCCTCACATAGAACAATAACAGTGCATCACAAGCAGCAGCGGTGCAAGCCTCCCTCACATACACAGAATGATAACAGTGCATCATGAGCAGCAGCGGTGCAAGCCTTCCTCACATAGAACAATAACAGTGCATCATGTGCAGTGCAAGCCTCCCCCACATAGAACAATAACAGCGCATCATGTGCAGCAGTAGTGCAAGCCTCCCTCACATACACAGAATGATAACAGTGCATGACGAGCAGCAGCGGTGCAAGCCTCCTACACATACACAGAATTATAACAGTGCATCATGAGCAGCAGCGATGCAAGCCTCCCACACATACACAGAATTATAACAGTGCATCATGAGCAGCAGCGGTGCAAGCCTCCCTCACATAAAACAATAACAGCGCATCATGTGCAGCAGCGGTGCAAGCCTCCCTCACATAGAACAATAACAGTGCATCACGAGCAGCAGCGGTGCAAGCCTACCTCACATAGAACAATAACAGTGCATCACAAGCAGCAGCGGTGCAAGCCTCCCTCACATAAAACAATAACAGTGCATCATGTGCAGCAGCAGTGCAAGCCTCCCTCATGTAGAACAATAACAGTGCATCACAAGCAGCAGCGGTGCACGCCTCCCTCCCATACACAGAACAATAACAGTGCATCACAAGCAGCAGCGGTGCAAGCCTCCCTCACATACACAGAATGATAACAGTGGATCACGAGCAGCAGCGGTGCAAGCCTCCCTCACATAGAACAATAACAGTGCATCACGAGCAGCAGCAGTGCAAGCCTCCCTCACATACACAGAATGATAACAGTGCATCACGAGCAGCAGTGGTGCAAGCCTTCCTCACATAGAACAATAACAGTGCATCCTGTGCAGTGCAAGCCTCCCCCACATAGAACAATAACAGCGCATCATGTGCAGCAGCAGTGCAAGCCTCCCTCACATTCAGAACAATCACGATCCATCATGAGCAGCAGCGGTGCAAGCCTCCCTCACATAGAACAATAACAGTGCATCACGAGCAGCAGCGGTGCAAGCCTCCCTCACATTCAGAACAATCACAGCCCATCATGAGCAGCAGCAGTGCAAGCCTCCCTCACATACACAGAATGATAACAGTGCAAGACGAGCAGCAGCGGTGCAAGCCTCCCACACATACACAGAATTATAACAGTGCATCACGAGCAGCAGCGGTGCAAGCCTCCCTTACATGGAACAATAACAGTGCATCATGTGCAGTGCAAGCCTTCCTCACATAGAACAATAGCAGTGCATTATGAGCAACAGCGGTGCAAGCCTCCCTAACATACACAGAATGATAACAGTGCATCACGAGCAGCAGCGGCGCAAGCCTCCCTCACAAAGAACAAAAACAGTGCATCACGAGCAGCAGCGATGCAAGCCTCCCTCACATAGAACAATAACAGTGCATCACAAGCAGCAGCGGTGCAAGCCTCCCTCACGTAGAACAATAACAGTGCATCACGAGCAGCAGCGGTGCAAGCCTCCCTCACATAGAACAATAACAGTGCATCATGTGCAGTGCAAGCCTCCCTCACATAGAACAATAACAGTGCATCACGAGCAGCAGCGGTAAAAACGCCTCCCTCACATACACAGAATGATAACAGTGCATCATGAGCAGCAGTGGTGCAAACCTCCCTCACATAGAACAATAACAGTGCATCACGAGCAGCAGCGGTGCATGCCTCCCTCACATACACAGACTGATAACAGTGCATCACGAGCAGCAGCGGTGTAAGCCTCCCTCACAAAGAACAATAACAGTGCATCACGAGCAGCAGCGTTGCAAGCCTCCCTCACATACAGAACAATCACAGCCCATCATGAGCAGCAGCAGTGCAAAACTCCCTCACATACACAGAATCATAACAGTGCATCACGAGTAGCAGTGGTGCAAGCCTCCCTCACATAGAACAATAACAGTGCATCACGACCAGCAGCAGTGCAAACCTCCCTCACATACACAGAATGATAACAGTGCATCACGAGCAACAGCGGTGTAAGCCTCCCTCACAAAGAACAATAACAGTGCATCACGAGCAGCAGCGTTGCAAGCCTCCCTCACATACAGAACAATCACAGCCCATCATGAGCAGCAGCGGTGCAAGCCTCCCTCACATACACAGAATGGTAGTGCAAGCCTCCCTCACATAGAACAATAACAGTGCATCACGAGCAGCGGCGGTGCACGGCTCCCTACCATAGAACAATAACAGGGAATCATGTGCAGTGCAAGCCTCCCTCACTTAGAACAATAACAGTGCATCATGTGCAGCAGCAGTGCAAGCCTCCCTCACATACACAGAATGGCAGTGCAAGCCTCACTCACATAGAACAATAACAGTGCATCACGAGCAGCGGTGGTGCACGGCTCCCTACCATAGAACAATAACAGTGAATCATGTGCAGTGCAAGCCTCCCTCACATAGAACAATAACAGTGCATCACGAGCAGCAGCGGTGCACGCCTCCTTCACATACACAGAATGGCAGTGCAAGCCTCCCTCACATAGAACAATAACAGTGCATCACGAGCAGCAGCGATGCAAGCCTCCCTCACAAAGAACAATAACAGTGCATCACGAGCAGCAGCGGTGCACGCCTCCCTCACATACACAGAATGGCAGTGCAAGCCTCCCTCACATAGAACAATAACAGTGCATCACAAGCAGCAGCGGTGCAAGCCTCCCTCACATACACAGAATGATAACAGTGCATCACAAGCAGCAGCGGTGCAAGCCTCCCTCACATACAGAACAATCACAGCCCATCATGAGCAGCAGTGGTGCAAGCCTCCCTCATATACGCAGAAACATAACAGTGCATCAAGAGCAGCAGCGGTGCACGCCTCCCTCCCATACACAGAATGATAAAAGTGCATCACGAGCAGCAGCGGTGCAAGCCTCCCTCACATAGAACAATAACAGTGTATCACGAGCAGCAGCGGTGCACGCCTCCCTCCCATACACAGAATGATAACAGTGCATCATGAGCAGCAGCGGTGCAAGCCTCCCTCACATAGAACAATAACAGTGCATCACAAGCAGCAGCGGTGCAAGCCTCCCTCACATACACAGAATGATAACAGTGCATGACGAGCAGCAGCGGTGCAAGCCTCCCTCACATACACAGAATTATAACAGTGCATCATGAGCAGCAGCGGTGCAAGCCTCCCTCACATAAAACAATAACAGTGCATCATGAGCAGCAGCGGTGCACGCCTCCCTCACATAGAACAATAACAGTGCATCACAAGCAGCAGCGGTGCAAGCCTCCCTCACATAAAACAATAACAGTGCATCATGAGCAGCAGCGGTGCACGCCTCCCTCACATAGAACAATAACAGTGCATCACAAGCAGCAGCGGTGCAAGCCTCCCTCACATACACAGAATGATAACAGTGCATCATGAGCAGCAGCGGTGCAAGCCTTCCTCACATAGAACAATAACAGTGCATCATGTGCAGTGCAAGCCTCCCCCACATAGAACAATAACAGCGCATCATGTGCAGCAGCAGTGCAAGCCTCCCTCACATACACAGAATGATAACAGTGCATGACGAGCAGCAGCGGTGCAAGCCTCCTACACATACACAGAATTATAACAGTGCATCATGAGCAGCAGCGATGCAAGCCTCCCACACATACACAGAATTATAACAGTGCATCATGAGCAGCAGCGGTGCAAGCCTCCCTCACATAAAACAATAACAGCGCATCATGTGCAGCAGCAGTGCAAGCCTCCCTCATGTAGAACAATAACAGTGCATCACGAGCAGCAGTGGTGCAAGCCTTCCTCACATAGAACAATAACAGTGCATCATGAGCAGCAGCGGTGCAAGCCTCCCTCACATAGAACAATAACAGTGCATCACGAGCAGCAGCGGTGCAAGCCTCCCTCACATAGAACAATAACAGTGCATCACAAGCAGCAGCGGTGCAAGCCTCCCTCACATAAAACAATAACAGTGCATCATGTGCAGCAGCAGTGCAAGCCTCCCTCATGTAGAACAATAACAGTGCATCACAAGCAGCAGCGGTGCACGCCTCCCTCCCATACACAGAACAATAACAGTGCATCACAAGTAGCAGCGGTGCAAGCCTCCCTCACATACACAGAATGATAACAGTGGATCACGAGCAGCAGCGGTGCAAGCCTCCCTCACATAGAACAATAACAGTGCATCACGAGCAGCAGCAGTGCAAGCCTCCCTCACATACACAGAATTATAACAGTGCATCACGAGCAGCAGCGGTGCAAGCCTTCCTCACATAGAACAATAACAGTGCATCCTGTGCAGTGCAAGCCTCCCCCACATAGAACGATAACAGCGCATCATGTGCAGCAGCAGTGCAAGCCTCCCTCACATACACAGAATGATAATAGTGCAAGACGAGCAGCAGCGGTGCAAGCCTCCCACACATACACAGAATTATAACAGTGCATCACGAGCAGCAGCGGTGCAAGCCTCCCTTACATGGAACAATAACAGTGCATCATGTGCAGTGCAAGCCTTCCTCACATAGAACAATAGCAGTGCATTATGAGCAGCAGCGGTTCAAGCCTCCCTAACATACACAGAATGATAACAGTGCATCACGAGCAGCAGCGGCGCAAGCCTCCCTCACAAAGAACAAAAACAGTGCATCACGAGCAGCAGCGATGCAAGCCTCCCTCGCATAGAACAATAACAGTGCATCACAAGCAGCAGCGGTGCAAGCCTCCCTCACGTAGAACAATAACAGTGCATCACGAGCAGCAGCGGTGCAAGCCTCCCTCACATAGAACAATAACAGTGCATCATGTGCAGTGCAAGCCTCCCTCACATAGAACAATAACAGTGCATCACGAGCAGCAGCGGTGAAAGCCTCCCTCACATACACAGAATGATAACAGTGCATCATGAGCAACAGTGGTGCAAACCTCCCTCACATAGAACAATAACAGTGCATCACGAGCAGCAGCGGTGCACGCCTCCCTCACATACACAGACTGATAACAGTGCATCACGAGCAGCAGTGGTGCAAGCCTCCCGCACATTCAGAACAATCACAGCCCATCATGAGCAGCAGCAGTGCAAAACTCCCTCACATACACAGAATCATAACAGTGCATCACGAGCAGCAGTGGTGCAAGCCTCCCTCACATAGAACAATAACAGTGCATCACGACCAGCAGCAGTGCAAACCTCCCTCACATACACAGAATGATAACAGTGCATCACGAGCAACAGCGGTGTAAGCCTCCCTCACAAAGAACAATAACAGTGCATCACGAGCAGCAGCGTTGCAAGCCTCCCTCACATACAGAACAATCACAGCCCATCATGAGCAGCAGCAGTGCAAGCCTCCCTCACATACACAGAATGGTAGTGCAAGCCTCCCTCACATAGAACAATAACAGTGCATCACGAGCAGCGGCGGTGCACGGCTCCCTACCATAGAACAATAACAGGGAATCATGTGCAGTGCAAGCCTCCCTCACTTAGAACAATAACAGTGCATCATGTGCAGCAGCAGTGCAAGCCTCCCTCACATACACAGAATGGCAGTGCAAGCCTCACTCACATAGAACAATAACAGTGCATCACGAGCAGCGGTGGTGCACGGCTCCCTACCATAGAACAATAACAGTGAATCATGTGCAGTGCAAGCCTCCCTCACAAAGAACAATAACAGTGCATAACGTGCAGCAGCGGTGCAAGCCTCCCTCACATACACAGAATGATAATAGTGCATCATGTGCAGCAGCGGTGCAAGCCTCCCTCACATACACAGAATGGCAGTGCAAGCCTCCCTCACATAGAACAATAACAGTGCATCACGAGCAGCGGCAGTGCACGGCTCCCTACCATAGAACAATAACAGTGAATCATGTGCAGTGCAAGCCTGCCTCACATAGAACAATAACAGTGCATCATGTGCAGCAGCGGTGCAAGCCTCCCTCATGTAGAACAATAACAGTGCATCACGTGCAGCAGCGGTGCAAGCCTCCCTCACATACACAGAATGATAACAGTGCATCACGAGCAGCAGTGGTGCAAGCCTCCCTCACATACAGAACAATCAAAGCCCATCATGAGCAGCAGCTGTGCAAGCCTCCCTCACATACACAGAATGATAACAGTGCATCACGACCAGCAGCGGTGGAAGGCTCCCTTGCATACAGCGAACAATAACAGCGTATCATAAGCAGAGTCCCCGGTGGTCTACTATTGCCTGCATATTGATGGAATGAGTGTGCTTTCTGTTGCAGTAGTTCTGTGCAGTGTCAGCAGGGGCCACAAGTAGGACATGTGTGCAGTCAACTGCCCCCAACACGTGCGGGAAGCCAGATATGGCGTAGTCGCCTTGCTTGGTCTCCAGCTGTTCCTGCACAGTGTGGGGGAAGTATAGGTACTGGGGTGCCAGGATGATGATGGCATCAAGGACAGGTGTGAGGGACTTGGATGTGGCTGGCTGTAAGACTCCTCCAACTCTGGCAGTTGCTGGTTGGGAGGTACCAGAGGCCAGCAGGTGCAGCACGACCAGCAGCTTTGTCTGTGGAGGGATGTTGGTTGTCCGCTGTGTTGGTACTGTCAGCCTGTGAGCAATGATGGTCAGGATGCAGAGGATGGTTGTCCTTTTGAGCCAGTAGTGGGAAATTACTTCCTCTGGCGTTGAGTCTCTAGGGCTGGTGCATTTTCTGAAGGTTCTGTGTCTTTGTCTGCATTGCCTCTGTGGTAGTCCGGGGGAGGGGGGCAGGGGCGTTCGGGGGTGACGGGCCTGGGGTTGTTTGCGGTGGGTGTTGAGGTCCTCTTGGGTCTCTGAGCTGCATGATAAGTGTCTCCATGACATGTGTTGGTCTTCAGATGTGGCTTTGGGCTCCTTCCGAATCCAGAAAGACCAGAGGTTATTGTTGCCTGTACACCGGCAGTTCTTCCTCGGTAGACGGTTGCACCCGCTCATCGATCGCTGTTCCAGGTTTATGGGAGCATTGCTTATACATTTTTTTGCCACTACTGGCTTTCCCCTGCATCATTACCCGTTTTCGAACTGGGTTGGAATTATCACCCATTTACCGATCCCGTTTACATTTCAGCCCTGAAGAGTCACAGGTAAGTACCCGATTGACGAAACTCTTGT
Organism: Lissotriton vulgaris; assembly: GCF_964263255.1. Taxonomy (NCBI): domain Eukaryota; kingdom Metazoa; phylum Chordata; class Amphibia; order Caudata; family Salamandridae; genus Lissotriton; species Lissotriton vulgaris. The sequence continues at coordinate 1,773,298,514 of NC_141695.1, read as the reverse complement.
TGGCTGGTTTCTCCTTGGTATTTTCCTCTTGAAGGAAATCCAAAGTACATAAAACAGGAAAATCGACCATTGTTTGTCAACCCTGTCTTTTATCAGGGTTAATTTCAAGATAACCATTAATATACTGTTAGAAGGGGTGATCCCAGGGGGTGTCAGAATGTATTCTCCCGACCTTCCCGTGATCCACCTCTTCCAGGAATGCTGCTGAGTCCTAACATGAAGTACTCGCCGGGGAGGACGCCGGGTCTAAGATTGTACACACTGAGCTCACACCACACTTATGAACGGACACCACACCTTGGTTTTCAGTAAGCAAGTTCTTTATCAACAGTAGAGCTTTAGGAAAAATGAACACTTATTTACAAGCGATCGAGGGATCGTAAAGTCTTGGTTATGGGGAGCAAGGAAGCGGGACAGTCTCAGTATCAGGCCAGTACAAAGCTTACCCTGCGCACAGCTCTCAATCCTAGAGCCGGGGGATACGGGTGATGGTGGTCGTACTTGCTGCTGTACTCACTCCTCTTGCTTCAGTTCGTGTTGGTAGCGCTGATGGTCCAGCCGGACCCAGGTTATCCTCGAGCCGCGACGAGGTCAGCAGGGCTCTATCCGGAGTGAACAGAGTGTCTATCAGTTCTTGAGGAGCCGCAACAACGTCAGCAGGGCTCAGGGTGTTCAGCGAATGTCCTTAGAGTTTCAAGAATGAGCCGCGACGAGGCCAGTAGGGCTCCGAGGTTCCAGTTCCATCTTCACGAGAATGAGCCGCGACAGCGTCAGCAGGGCTCGATGAGTTCCAAAGTTCATTCTCCTTCTCAAGGGGTTGAGCCGCGATCAGATCAGCAGGGCTCTCTTGTCCAGGATACAACTGCCCGCTAGTTCTTGGGCGCCCCTTGATATAGCGCAGTGGCCCTTTGATGTCCGGACCCTCGCAGGCGGAGATCTCATGCCTCTGGGCTGGTCGTCGGGGAGTTTCGTCGGCTGGCCCTTTGATCCTCTTGAAGATGCGTCCAGGGATTCCCAGACGCCCAGCAGGGTCTGGAGCCAGCTCTCGGGGAGGCCAGAGGTGCGATCGAAACCAGCCCACGGGGGAAGGCCAGAGGTGTGAGCAAAACCAGTCCCCCAGGGGAGGCCGGAGGTGCCATTGAAAGTCTTTGGTTCTATCTCACTCAGGAAACCCTTTACCCCGGGCCTATTGCTTCTGCAGCCTATGTTTCGCTGGGACCGGGGTTGGGCAAGGCTATGGGGTCAGGGACCTTGGGAATGGTAATGGCGGCCGGTGCCCTGTGGGGTGAGGCAGGTTCAGGGTGCCCGGTACCGGGAGGAGCATGCAGGGATGGTCGTCCGTTGGCAGGGTCATGTAGGGAGCGGGGCAGACAGGGAACGGGATGACCTGGGGTTTCGGGGTGCAGGGCTGGGATAACGGGACACTGAGGAACGGGGGGAACCAAGCCACGAGGCCAGGTCCAACACGCGTCCCCCCAGCTGAAAGGCAGAGAGAACTACCCATCCCCTTGGGGGTTCTCTTCACTGAGGCGGAAGAACCGGGACAGTCAGACCGCGTTGGCGTGGTCAGTACCAGGCGGAGCTCAATAGTGAAATCCATCCCCTGGAGGGAGATCGACCAGCGTAGTAGTTTGGGGTTCTCTCCTCGCATTTGCATTAGCCACCGGAGGGGTCGATGGTCGATTTGGACCCGGAAGTGAGTACCGTACAGGTAGGGCCTCAACTTCTTCAGGGCCCAAACCACCGTGTAGGCCTCCCACTCGATGGTGCTCCACCTTTGCTCTCGAGGGAGTAACCTCCGGCTAATGAGTGCCACTGGCTGGTCTAGGCCCTTATCATTCATCTGACACAGGACTGCTCCGATGCCATGCTCGGAGGCGTCCGTCTGGACTACGAACTCTCGGGAGTAGTCGAGGGCCTGCAGTACTGGGACGGTACACATGGCAGCTTTCAATGCTTCAAACGCCTTCTGACAGGCGGGGGTCCAGCTAACTTTGTTCAGCTGCTTTTTGGAGGTCAATTCTGTGAGGGGGACTCCGATGCTGCCATACCCCTTTTGAATCTTCGCTAGTACCCCGTGAGCCCTAGGAAAGCCCGTACTTCTGTCTGGGTTGTGGGGGCCTCCCAGGCAACAATTGCATCGATCTTGAGTTGGAGGGGGGCCACTAGGCCGCTCCCGACCTGGTGCCCCAGGTAGACTACGGACCCTTGTCCGATCTGACATTTGCTGGCTTTGATGGTGAGGCCCGCTCGACGCAGGGCCATCAACACCTCCAAGAGGTGTTGTAGGTGTTCGGTCCAGTGGGAGCTAAACACCACAATATCATCGAGATATGCGGCGCTGAATTCCTCCAACCCAGCCAGTACCTGGCTAACCAGCCTCTGGAAGGTGGCGGGGGCATTTTTCATTCCGAAGGGCATCACCCGGAAGTGGTAGTGGCCATCCAGGGTGGAACAAGCAGACCGTTCACTAGCTCCCTCCGTGAGTGCGATTTGCCAGTAACCGCAGGTCAAGTCGAAGGTGCTGAGATTGTGAGCAGACCCTAGGCGGTCAATGAGCTCATTTGCTCGGGGAATGGGGTGTGCGTCGGTTAAGGTGACTGCATTGAGCCCGCGGTAGTCCACACAGAACCTCAGCTCAGGAACAGCGCCGGGGGCGGCCGCCTTCGGAACCAGAACCACGGGGCTGGCCCATGGACTGTCAAAGGCCTCGACCACTCCCAGGGCTAGCATCTTAGAGACTTCGGCTTGATGCAGGCCCAAACTCGGTCAGGGACGCGATAGGCTCGGTGCCGTACTGGAGGGCTGTCCCCGGTGTCCACATCGTGGACGCACAATCCGGTGACGCCAGGGACGAGGGAGAAGAGGTCAGAGAACTGTCCCAGCAACTAGCGACAGTCTTCGCGCTGCTCGGGGGTGAGGGAGGAGGAGAGACGTACCCCCTCTACGGAGCCATCTTTTTCTTTCGCACAGGAGATCGGAGAGACGCTCCGTGTACTCTTCCGCTCCGTCGTCGGTGGCGAGGAGCAGACTCAACTCGGACCGAACAAAGTGGGGCTTGAGGCGGTTCACATGGAGGACCCTCAAGGGGTTCCGGGGAGACTGCACATCTATGAGATAGGTGACTTGGCTCTTGCGCTCCACCACTTTGAAAGGGCCCGGTCCACTTGTCCTGAAGGGCACAAGGTTCCACCGGGGCCATCACCCAAACCTGCTGGCCGAGCTGAAACTCGTCCAGAGTAGCATTCTGGTCATACCAACGTTTTATTTCTCCTTGGCTTGCCTCGAGGTTTGCCTCTGCAAGCTACCGGAACTTCCGAGTCTGGCTCCGGAGGGCCAGAATGTATCGAAACACATCTGGGGGTGGATTCTGGGGTGCCGCTTCCCAACCTTCCTTGACCAGGCTGAGGGGTCCCCAGACGGTGTGTCCGTAGAGCAGCTCGAATGGGCTGAACCTAAAGGATTTCTGGGGGACTTCCCGGTAGGCGAACAGGAGGCAGGGTAGGAGGATGTCCCACTTGCGCCTCAGGGGCTCCTCGAGACCCATGATCGTTCCCTTGAGGGTACGGTTGAATCGCTCAACCAGGCCATTACCTTGAGGGTGATATGGAGTGGTGAACTTGTACGTCACCTCACACTGTTGCCACAGGGACTTCATGTATTTGGAGATAAAGTTCATTCCTCGGTCCCTCACCACTTCTCGCGGGAATCCCACCCGTGAGAAGATCCCCATGAGGTCCCGCCCCAATACGGGGGCCATCCGGAGGGTGATGGCTTCGGGGTACCGGGTGGCATGATCCACCAGGACAAGGATGAACAGGTGGCCTAAGGAGGTCCGGGGGTCGAGGTGCCCCACGATGTCTATCCCCACCCGTTCAAAGGGGGTACTGACAACGGGGAAGGATTGGAAAAGAGCCTTGCGCTTCTCTCCTCTCTTCCCGCAGGCCTGGCACATGGGGCAGGACTTGCAGTGGGTTTTCACATCGGCGCGCATACGGGGCCAATAAAAATGAGTGAACAGGCGGTGATAGGTTTTGTCTTGACCCAGGTGTCCCGCCAGGGGCACAACATGGGCCTGGTTCAGGAGGAAGCTGCGGAAACGTAGGGGTACCACCAGCACCCGGGCTGACCCTAGTTCGGCGGATTTCTGTTCACTATACAAGAGGCCATTTTCCCAATAGACAAAGTGGGAGCCGGACTTGTCGCCGGCAGCCTGGGCGGCGGCCTGCTACCGCGGCCCAACTAGAGAAGGGCAGGAGGTCTGTTCCAGGCAGAACTCCTCTCGGGACGGTCCTCCCTCCTGGGGCCACTGGGCTAACTCAGGGAGGTCGTCCAAGGTCTGGGTCTGTTTGACGGGAGGGCCTAGGGGACCTGCGTCGGGTTCAATCTCTTCGCCGGGGGGTAGTTCGAGGACCTCGGGTCACTCGCTGCCCTCTGGGTTGTCAGAGACCGTGCTAGGGGTCTCTGGTTCCACCCCCCCGGGGGTAGACATCCCGGCAGTCATGGCTCGTGTGCTCACGCAGACCCATTCGGGCAGGCCCACCATCTCTAGGTGAGTCCTTCGCTCCACCTGCTTTCTCGGGGAGCTCTCCAGATCATTGCCCAGGAGACAGTCCACGGGCATGTCGGTGCGGACTGCTACCCTTAAGTCACTGGAGATTCCCCCCCACTCAAACGGGACCTGAGCTATTCAGCAGGTGAGGACGGAGTTGTCAGCTGAGATCACCCTGCAGGAGGCGTGGGGGATAATTTGGTCTTCGGAGACTAAGTAACAATGCACTGCGGTGATGCTTGCTCCTGTTTCGGGAGGGCCCCTATGCTGCGCCCGCTGACCATCACCTGTTGAAGGTACTTCTCAGTGTTGTCTGGCAGGGGGGCCCCTGGGACCATCTCCCTATCGCCGAGGGAGACTAATGTCATGGCTGCGGGCTCCCACCCTTCGGTGTCCTCCATCTCTTCCTCTTTTAACTCTACTGTGGATATCTGGGGCACGGGGGACTCGCAGCCGCAGGTTTCTTATTCAGGGGGCATTGGGGATCACTAGCATAATGCCCTGGTTGCTGACATCTGTAGCAGGCTATGCTGGTTCGGGGACCCTGTCTTCCTAAGGGGGGCCCTGTTCTAGACACAGGAGGAGAGCTTTGGGACTGGTTTCGGGGGGGGGGGGCTACGCTGGGGCCCGGACTGTAATCCTCGCTGCCTACCTTGACCTCCCCCTCCTCTCTGGAGGGAAAATCCTTGCTCATGTTGGCCATAGTCCCCCACGGGCCCCATCGGGACTTGGGTGTTTGTCCAATGATCAGCCTCGACAGCAAGCTTCCGTGGGTCTGTTAATTTGCTGTCCAGAAGGTGCTGTCTCAGTTCCACAAAGCAGTTTGTGGATAGGTGTTCATAGGCAATGAGGTCGAATAGTCCTTCACAGGTGGTGACCTTGCTGCCCTTGATCCACCCTTTCAAGGCTCGGCTGTAGAAATTCACGTACTCTACCCATGTGGTGCCGGGGATCTTCTTGCAGTCTCGGAACCGCTGCCGATACATCTCGGGAGTGAGTCCATATCGAGATAGCAGAGCGTCCTTCATGGGTTGGTAGGAGTTCAGGACGGTGGAGGGCAGGTCCAGCATGGTGTCTCCTCCTTCATTGAGGAAGCGCCCCCACAACCCGGCCCCCCAATCCTTCTCGGGTACCCGGTGGGAGGTCATGGCGACCTTGTACGCTTTGAACCACTGCTGGATGTCGTTTCCCTTGTAGTACTCTTTTACTACATCTTTGGGGATGTGTACTTTGGCCTCCACCGGGGAAGGGGTTTCTCGGTTCCCCGGGGGCCGGGTCTCTTCACTTCTTGCTTTCAGCTCAATTTCCTTTAGGCTGCACTCATGCTCGAGCTGGAGTTTCTTTCCTTCATGCTTCCTCTGGAGCTTCTTTTCTTCTAGTTCCCCTTGTAACCGCAATTGTTCGACGGCCAGCTTTTTCTCGGCCAGCTTGAGCTCTCCTTCTATCTTGAGGCACGCTAGCTGTAGTTCATGGGTTCGGGTTCGTTCTCGGTCTGTCAGCTCCTCTTGTGACAGACCCCTTTCCGTGCTGGGGCTCCGGGCCAGGAAGTCGGTATTCTCACCCTCCGGGTCGCTCGGTTCGCTCTGCGGCCATCCTTCTCTGCCGTCTCCTTCTGGTGGGTGGAGGGAGGCACCGGACTCTACCCAGGCTGTCAGGGCTTTCTGGAAGTCTTCCTTGATGCTCAAACCTGTGGTAGCGATGTGCAATTCCTTGCAGAATTGTTTCAGTTCTCTGTGGGTATAATCCTCCAGCAGGTCCTTCTGGAATGTGGGCTTCTCGGTCGTTCCGGTGGAACTCATGATTGCTCTTTTCTTCTGTTGTTCTTGAGTCTTCGTTCAGGTAGTGTGTCAGTCGTTTTCCTGCACGATCTCTAGACGTAGGCTCTTATCCCGTCGCTTGCCACCAATGTTAGAAGGGGTGATCCCAGGGGGATGTCAGAATGTATTCTCCTGTCCTTCCCGTGATCCACCTCTTCCAGGAATGTTGCGGAGTCCTAACGTGAAGTCCTCGCCGGGGAGGACTCCAGGTCTAAGATCGTACACACTGAGCTCACACCACACTTATGAACGGACACCACACCGTGGTTTTCAGTAAGCAAGTTCTTTATCAACAGTAGAGCTTTAGGCAAAATGAACACTTATTTACAAGCGATCGAGGGATCGTAAAGTCTGGGTTATGGGGAGCAAGGAAGCGGGACAGTCTCAGTATCAGGCCAGTACGAAGCGTACCCTGCGCACAGCTCTCAATCCTCGAGCGGGGATACGGGCGATGGTGATCGTACTAGCTGCTGTACCCACTCCTCTTGCTTCAGGTCGTGTTGGTAGCGTCGATGGTCCAGCCGGACCAAGGTTCTCCTTTAGCCGCGACGAGGTCAGCAGGGCTCAATCTGGAGTGAACAGAGTTTCTATCAGTTCTTGAGGAGCCGCGACAACGTCAGCAGTGCTCAGGGTGTTCATCGAATGTCCTTAGAGTTTCAAGGATGAGCTGCGACGAGGTCAGCAGGGCTCCGAGGTTCCAGTTCCGTCTTCACGAGAATAAGCCGCGACAGCGTCAGCAGGGGTCGATGAGTTCCAAAGTTCAGTCTTCTTCTCAAGGGGTTGAGCTGCGATCAGATCAGCAGGGCTCTCTTGTCCAGGATACAACTGCCCGCTAATTCTTTGGAGCCCCTTGATATAGCACAATGGCCCTTTGATGTCCGGACCCTCGCAGGCGGAGATCTCATGCCTCTGTGCTGGTCGTCGGGGAGTTCCGTCGGCTGGCCCTTTGATCCTCTTGAAGATGCGTCCGGGGATTCCCAGACGCCCAGCAGGGTCTGGAGCCAGCTCTCTGGGAGGCCAGAGGTGTGAACGAAACCAGTCCCCAGGGAAGGCCGGATGTGCCATCGAAACTCTTTGGTCCTATCTCACTCAGGAAGCCCTTTACCCCCCAGCCGGGCCTGGCGCGTCTGCAGCCTAAGTTTCGCTGGGACCGGGGTCGGGCAAGGCTATGGGGTCAGGGACCTCGGGAAGGGTAATGAGGGCCGGTGGCCCTGTGGGTGAGGCAGGTTCAGGGTGCCCGGTACCAGGAGGAGCATGCAGGGATGGTCGTCCGTTGGCAGGGTCGTGTAGGGAGCGGGGCGGAAAGGGAGCGGGACGACCAGGGGTTTCGGGGTGCAGGGCTGGGCTAACGGGACACTGAGGAATGGGGGGAACCACGCCACGAGGCCAGGACCAACATATTCGTTACTTTTGATTGACTCATCTATGTGTGCACAGGACCTTTGTTTGGGCTCCCTTTCATACTGCAGGTAGGCATCCTGCTTTACACCAGTGAAACGGTACAAAAGGGGGTGTTGATGGACGGAGCATATGAACCAATCAATCACTCACACCCAGTTAACAGATCTGGGTTTAATCCATCACCGTTCTTTAGCCCACTCTGCCACCCCAGTTCAGACATGGCCATATGCAAATCAGTCTGACCCTGTGCCTCATGGGAACAGTCCAGCCCGAACTGCCAAGCCATGCCTTCCCTGGACCGGAAACAAGCTTCCAAGGACCGGTTTCTGGCATTCCAGCCGTCTTCAGCCAGGATAGCTTGACTCCAGTGAAAGGCAGTTGTTACATCCCTGCTGCGAACACGCTTTATCGCCTGTTTTTGGATCGCTTCACCGATATGGCTGATCATTGAGAATATCGCGAAGTGGTGTTTTGTGTGTTTTTGCACAGGAACTGCTCCTCTGCATATCGTTAGCGATAGTTGTCGCTCTCATCGTGGCGATGTTTTTTGCGGAAGCTTTTACTGGAAAACTGGCGATTTCGGCAGTTTGCACCAGCTTGAGAATGGGGCGATGAATATTTCGCCACTTTTGTGGCGCTAAAGTGCTGATAAGTTCACGATAAGTCCTTGAGAATATGCCCCTGTGGGGTATATTTACATGGGAATTTCACAACCAGAACGTCACCTTTAGCGATGTTCTGGTGGCACTGTGCTATTCTCCATATTTACAAAGCGGAATTAAGACACTTTTTGTGGCTTAACACCGCCTTGAAATGCGGCCCCTTTACACGCTTCATTTAGAGTGAAAGGGGCCCGCAATGGGTGTTGCAGTGCGCGTTCCACTGCAACACCCAGTGCTTTTTAGGTTTTGCCTATTATCATTCGCTTGCAAATGTAATAGGCGAGAATTCAAGTGCTCGATCGACTCGTCAAACCACTGCGGTTTCTTCACAGTGCATGTGAGTCACGTGACCACAAAAGCTGGTCACGTGACCACACAAGCATGCGCATCTCCCTAATCCGCCTGCCACACTTCTCCTCCCCTCGCTCGCATTTCCGCCCCCCCACCAGGCTCTCCCGCCCCCATCCGGCTTCCTTCCGGCATGCTACCCGTTCACAACGGCTACAGAGGCGCTTCGAAGCCAATGCGATTCACTTTAACCATGTTTGTCTGCTTCTGCGTCACTCTTCTTTGCAGCCACCTTCATTGATAAGTGCAGCTGAAACGTCACTTCCGATGCAGCAGGGACCAAGCACTGATTTATTCAACTTAATCCGTGACCGTCCGCTGCTCCCCACGTGATAGAGATACTATTTGTTCTTCCCTCCTCCCATTCCCTCCCCCGCCTGCTGCTTCAGCCATAGCGCTTGCTTGTGTTTGAAATTGCTCTCCCCACTGCATTTTTTTCTTGTTTCGTCCTCCAGTCACTCTGCTCCCACTGGTTCTTGGTATCTCCTGCGCCCCCATGGCTGCAAGCCCCATCTCTCCTACCAACGTTTTAATGCTTAGAATCCAGCACCTTCCTGTACCCCAATCACCCTCTTCCCGCTGTTGCTTGTCCCCTCCTGCGCCCCTGTGGTTGCTTTCGCGTGCCTCTTCAACCGTCATGGGATGTTACCGGCTCCTTCCCTACCCCCTGCCCCCCACTCCCCCTGCCCCTTCCCGCGCACCTTGCTTGTCCTCTCCTCCATTCCTTTTTTTTCTTTCTTTTTCCCCACTGCGATTACAAACATCCAAATGAAACAAGCACTGGTGTTGCCAATAGGTTTCGCATTTGGCATTGTCAATAACAATATATAAATATAAAATGTCATTTACAAAACCAATAGCTCCAACTTTCCAAATGTGAAACCTATTGGCAACGCCAGTGCTTGTTGAAGCTGCCCCAGATTCACAAGGATGTGGAAATCTGAGGGAACCCCAAAAACTAACACCGAGTAGGAGCAGGTGATAGAATGGAGAAATGAGGAGAAATAATTGTATTTGTCCTCGTGTTTGATTTAGCTTTTTCTATGTCTGCTGCATTCTCCAGCACACAGAAAAAGCAAACCTCCTTAATGATTGTTAATGTGCAGGAAGCGACACCTTCCTGCACATAAACATTCCTTCCTTGCAACGCCGGCGCCCTTGAACTATGGTGGAAGGGTGATTGTGTTGCCGCTAGGCAGCTATTTTTAGCGCCGCTATGGAGAACACAGGGGTGTGCCGTATTGTTTGAAAAATGGCACATCCCAGCGTTTTGAAAATGTCAGAGTGGAGTGCTGCTAAATTTGCCGCAACTCCAAGTGCCAACATTTGGTGGTAAATATGCCCCCATGGCCAAGATTCACAAAGGTTTAGCGTCGGGTTAGCATTACTTTTTTAACGCTAACCGATACTAAACCTTTTTGGGGATTAACAAAACAACGCAAATTGATATTTGTGTTGGTTTGTACGGAAAAGTAACACAAAGCAGCACAAAATGATGCTTTACATTACTTTGCGTCACAGGGCGTCAAAGGGCGTTACATGGGTGGTACACGGGTGTTCCCTTGCAATCGCCCATGACTTCTGATGCTAAACCCTTTCTACTAACAGTAGTAGACATGGTTGGCACCACAAATCAATACTGAGGAAAAGCAGGCATTAGAAGGAGAAATGTTTCATTTCTCCTTATTCCGACTTTGCATGTGTGCTGCACTGTGCAGGACGCACGCAATGTAGGTAAACCTTGAAGCGTGTCTGTGTGCAGTATGTGGTAGCCTATGGTAGACTCAGGCACGCACCCTTGAAGCGTGTCTGTGCGTAGTATGTGGTAGCCTATGGAAGACTCAGGCACGCACCCTTGAAGCGTGTCTGTGCGTAGCATGTGGTAGCCTATGGTAGACTCAGGCATGCACCCTTGAAGCGTGTCTGTGCGTAGTATGTGGTAGCCTATGGTAGACCCAGGCACGCACCCTTGAAGCGTGTCTGTGCGTGGCATGTGGTAGCCTATGGTAGACTCAGGCACGCACCCTTGAAGCGTGTCTGTGCGAGGCATGTGGTAGCCTATGGTAGACTCAGGCATGCACCCTTGAAGCGTGTCTGTGCGTAGTATGTGGTAGCCTATGGTAGACTCAGGCATGCACCCTTGAAGCGTGTCTGTGCGTAGCATGTGGTAGCCTATGGTAGACTCAGGCACGCACCCTTGAAGCGTGTCTGTGCGTAGTATGTGGTAGCCTATGGTAGACTCAGGCACGCACCCTTGAAGCGTGTCTGTGCGTAGCATGTGGTAGCCTATGGTAGACTCAGGCACGCACCCTTGAAGCGTGTCTGTGCGTAGCATGTGGTAGCCTATGGTAGACTCAGGCATGCACCCTTGAAGCGTGTCTGTGCGTAGCATGTGGTAGCCTATGGTAGACTCAGGCACGCACCCTTGAAGCGTGTCTGTGCGTAGTATGTGGTAGCCTATGGTAGACTCAGGCACGCACCCTTGAAGCGTGTCTGTGCGTAGCATGTGGTAGCCTATGGTAGACTCAGGCACGCACCCTTGAAGCGTGTCTGTGCGTAGCATGTGGTAGCCTATGGTAGACTCAGGCATGCACCCTTGAAGCGTGTCTGTGCGTAGTATGTGGTAGCCTATGGTAGACCCAGGCACGCACCCTTGAAGCGTGTCTGTGCGTGGCATGTGGTAGCCTATGGTAGACTCAGGCACGCACCCTTGAAGCGTGTCTGTGCGAGGCATGTGGTAGCCTATGGTAGACTCAGGCATGCACCCTTGAAGCGTGTCTGTGCGTAGTATGTGGTAGCCTATGGTAGACTCAGGTACGCACCCTTGAAGCTTTTCTGTGCGTAGTATGTGGTAGCCTATGGTAGACTCAGGCATGCACCCTTGAAGCGTGTCTGTGCGTAGTATGTGGTAGCCTATGGTAGACTCAGGCACACACCCTTGAAGCGTGTCTGTGCGTAGTATGTGGTAGCCTATGGTAGACACAGGCATGCACCCTTGAAGCGTGTCTGTGCGTAGTATGTGGTAGCCTATGGTAGACTCAGGCACGCACCCTTGAAGCGTGTCTGTGCGTAGCATGTGGTAGCCTATGGTAGACTCAGGCATACACCCTTGAAGCGTGTCTGTGCGTAGTATGTGGTAGCCTATGGTAGACTCAGGCACGCACCCTTGAAGCGTGTCTGTGCGTAGCATGTGGTAGCCTATGGTAGACTCAGGCATGCACCCTTGAAGCGTGTCTGTGCGTAGTATGTGGTAGCCTATGGTAGACTCAGGCACGCACCCTTGAAGCGTGTCTGTGCGTAGCATGTGGTAGCCTATGGTAGACTCAGGCACGCACCCTTGAAGCGTGTCTGTGCGTAGCATGTGGTAGCCTATGGAAGACTCAGGCACGCACCCTTGAAGCGTGTCTGTGCGTAGTATGTGGTAGCCTATGGAAGACTCAGGCACGTACCCTTGAAGCGTGTCTGTGCGAGGCATGTGGTAGCCTATGGTAGACTCAGGCATGCACCCTTGAAGCGTGTCTGTGCGTAGTATGTGGTAGCCTATGGTAGACTCAGGCACGCACCCTTGAAGCGTGTCTGTGCGTAGTATGTGGTAGCCTATGGTAGACTCAGGCACGCACCCTTGAAGCGTGTCTGTGCGTAGCATGTGGTAGCCTATGGTAGACTCAGGCACGCACCCTTGAAGCGTGTCTGTGCGTAGCATGTGGTAGCCTATGGTAGACTCAGGCATGCACCCTTGAAGCGTGTCTGTGCGTAGTATGTGGTAGCCTATGGTAGACCCAGGCACGCACCCTTGAAGCGTGTCTGTGCGTGGCATGTGGTAGCCTATGGTAGACTCAGGCACGCACCCTTGAAGCGTGTCTGTGCGAGGCATGTGGTAGCCTATGGTAGACTCAGGCATGCACCCTTGAAGCGTGTCTGTGCGTAGTATGTGGTAGCCTATGGTAGACTCAGGCACGCACCCTTGAAGCTTTTCTGTGCGTAGTATGTGGTAGCCTATGGTAGACTCAGGCATGCACCCTTGAAGCGTGTCTGTGCGTAGTATGTGGTAGCCTATGGTAGACTCAGGCACACACCCTTGAAGCGTGTCTGTGCGTAGTATGTGGTAGCCTATGGTAGACACAGGCATGCACCCTTGAAGCGTGTCTGTGCGTAGTATGTGGTAGCCTATGGTAGACTCAGGCACGCACCCTTGAAGCGTGTCTGTGCGTAGCATGTGGTAGCCTATGGTAGACTCAGGCACACACCCTTGAAGCGTGTCTGTGCGTAGTATGTGGTAGCCTATGGTAGACTCAGGCACGCACCCTTGAAGCGTGTCTGTGCGTAGCATGTGGTAGCCTATGGTAGACTCAGGCATGCACCCTTGAAGCGTGTCTGTGCGTAGTATGTGGTAGTCTATGGTAGACTCAGGCACGCACCCTTGAAGCGTGTCTGTGCGTAGCATGTGGTAGCCTATGGTAGACTCAGGCACGCACCCTTGAAGCGTGTCTGTGCGTAGCATGTGGTAGCATATGGTAGACTCAGGCATGCACCCTTGAAGCGTGTCTGTGCGAGGCATGTGGTAGCCTATGGTAGACTCAGGCATGCACCCTTGAAGCGTGTCTGTGCGTAGTATGTGGTAGCCTATGGTAGACTCAGGCACACACCCTTGAAGCGTGTCTGTGCGTAGTATGTGGTAGCCTATGGTAGACACAGGCATGCACCCTTGAAGCGTGTCTGTGCGTAGTATGTGGTAGCCTATGGTAGACTCAGGCACGCACCCTTGAAGCGTGTCTGTGCGTAGCATGTGGTAGCCTATGGTAGACTCAGGCACACACCCTTGAAGCGTGTCTGTGCGTAGTATGTGGTAGCCTATGGTAGACTCAGGCACGCACCCTTGAAGCGTGTCTGTGCGTAGCATGTGGTAGCCTATGGTAGACTCAGGCATGCACCCTTGAAGCGTGTCTGTGCGTAGTATGTGGTAGCCTATGGTAGACTCAGGCACGCACCCTTGAAGCGTGTCTGTGCGTAGCATGTGGTAGCCTATGGTAGACTCAGGCACGCACCCTTGAAGCGTGTCTGTGCGTAGCATGTGGTAGCCTATGGAAGACTCAGGCACGCACCCTTGAAGCGTGTCTGTGCGTAGTATGTGGTAGCCTATGGAAGACTCAGGCACGCACCCTTGAAGCGTGTCTGTGCGAGGCATGTGGTAGCCTATGGTAGACTCAGGCATGCACCCTTGAAGCGTGTCTGTGCGTAGTATGTGGTAGCCTATGGTAGACTCAGGCACGCACCCTTGAAGCGTGTCCGTGCGTAGTATGTGGTAGCCTATGGTAGACTCAGGCACGCACCCTTGAAGCGTGTCTGTGCGTAGCATGTGGTAGCCTATGGTAGACTCAGGCACGCACCCTTGAAGCGTGTCTGTGCGTAGCATGTGGTAGCCTATGGTAGACTCAGGCACGCACCCTTGAAGCGTGTCTGTGCGTAGTATGTGGTAGCCTATGGTAGACTCAGGCATGCACCCTTGAAGCGTGTCTGTGCGTAGCATGTGGTAGCCTATGGTAGACTCAGGCATGCACCCTTGAAGCGTGTCTGTGCGTAGCATGTGGTAGCCTATGGTAGACTCAGGCACGCACCCTTGAAGCGTGTCTGTGCGTAGTATGTGGTAGCCTATGGTAGACTCAGGCATGCACCCTTGAAGCGTGTCTGTGCGTAGCATGTGGTAGCATATGGTAGACTCAGGCATGCACCCTTGAAGCGTGTCTGTGCGAGGCATGTGGTAGCCTATGGTAGACTCAGGCATGCACCCTTGAAGCGTGTCTGTGTGTAGTATGTGGTAGCCTATGGTAGACTCAGGCACGCACCCTTGAAGCGTGTCTGTGCGTAGTATGTGGTAGCCTATGGTAGACTCAGCATGCACCCTTGAAGCGTGTCTGTGCGTAGTATGTTGTAGCCTATGGTAGACTCAGGCACGCACCCTTGAAGCGTGTCTGTGCGTAGCATGTGGTAGCCTATGGTAGACTCAGGCACGCACCCTTGAAGCGTGTCTGTGCGTAGTATGTGGTAGCCTATGGTAGACTCAGGCACGCACCCTTGAAGCGTGTCTGTGCGTAGCATGTGGTAGCCTATGGTAGACTCAGGCACGCACCCTTGAAGCGTGTCTGTGCGTAGCATGTGGTAGCCTATGGTAGACTCAGGCATGCACCCTTGAAGCGTGTCTGTGCGTAGTATGTGGTAGCCTATGGTAGACCCAGGCACGCACCCTTGAAGCGTGTCTGTGCGTGGCATGTGGTAGCCTATGGTAGACTCAGGCACGCACCCTTGAAGCGTGTCTGTGCGAGGCATGTGGTAGCCTATGGTAGACTCAGGCATGCACCCTTGAAGCGTGTCTGTGCGTAGTATGTGGTAGCCTATGGTAGACTCAGGCACGCACCCTTGAAGCTTTTCTGTGCGTAGTATGTGGTAGCCTATGGTAGACTCAGGCATGCACCCTTGAAGCGTGTCTGTGCGTAGTATGTGGTAGCCTATGGTAGACTCAGGCACACACCCTTGAAGCGTGTCTGTGCGTAGTATGTGGTAGCCTATGGTAGACACAGGCATGCACCCTTGAAGCGTGTCTGTGCGTAGTATGTGGTAGCCTATGGTAGACTCAGGCACGCACCCTTGAAGCGTGTCTGTGCGTAGCATGTGGTAGCCTATGGTAGACTCAGGCACACACCCTTGAAGCGTGTCTGTGCGTAGTATGTGGTAGCCTATGGTAGACTCAGGCACGCACCCTTGAAGCGTGTCTGTGCGTAGCATGTGGTAGCCTATGGTAGACTCAGGCATGCACCCTTGAAGCGTGTCTGTGCGTAGTATGTGGTAGCCTATGGTAGACTCAGGCACGCACCCTTGAAGCGTGTCTGTGCGTAGCATGTGGTAGCCTATGGTAGACTCAGGCACGCACCCTTGAAGCGTGTCTGTGCGTAGCATGTGGTAGCCTATGGAAGACTCAGGCACGCACCCTTGAAGCGTGTCTGTGCGTAGTATGTGGTAGCCTATGGAAGACTCAGGCACGCACCCTTGAAGCGTGTCTGTGCGAGGCATGTGGTAGCCTATGGTAGACTCAGGCATGCACCCTTGAAGCGTGTCTGTGCGTAGTATGTGGTTGCCTATGGTAGACTCAGGCACGCACCCTTGAAGCGTGTCTGTGCGTAGTATGTGGTAGCCTATGGTAGACTCAGGCACGCACCCTTGAAGCGTGTCTGTGCGTAGCATGTGGTAGCCTATGGTAGACTCAGGCACGCACCCTTGAAGCGTGTCTGTGCGTAGCATGTGGTAGCCTATGGTAGACTCAGGCATGCACCCTTGAAGCGTGTCTGTGCGTAGTATGTGGTAGCCTATGGTAGACCCAGGCACGCACCCTTGAAGCGTGTCTGTGCGTGGCATGTGGTAGCCTATGGTAGACTCAGGCACGCACCCTTGAAGCGTGTCTGTGTGAGGCATGTGGTAGCCTATGGTAGACTCAGGCATGCACCCTTGAAGCGTGTCTGTGCGTAGTATGTGGTAGCCTATGGTAGACTCAGGCACGCACCCTTGAAGCTTTTCTGTGCGTAGTATGTGGTAGCCTATGGTAGACTCAGGCATGCACCCTTGAAGCGTGTCTGTGCGTAGTATGTGGTAGCCTATGGTAGACTCAGGCACACACCCTTGAAGCGTGTCTGTGCGTAGTATGTGGTAGCCTATGGTAGACACAGGCATGCACCCTTGAAGCGTGTCTGTGCGTAGTATGTGGTAGCCTATGGTAGACTCAGGCACGCACCCTTGAAGCGTGTCTGTGCGTAGCATGTGGTAGCCTATGGTAGACTCAGGCACACACCCTTGAAGCGTGTCTGTGCGTAGTATGTGGTAGCCTATGGTAGACTCAGGCACGCACCCTTGAAGCGTGTCTGTGCGTAGCATGTGGTAGCCTATGGTAGACTCAGGCATGCACCCTTGAAGCGTGTCTGTGCGTAGTATGTGGTAGTCTATGGTAGACTCAGGCACGCACCCTTGAAGCGTGTCTGTGCGTAGCATGTGGTAGCCTATGGTAGACTCAGGCACGCACCCTTGAAGCGTGTCTGTGCGTAGTATGTGGTAGCATATGGTAGACTCAGGCATGCACCCTTGAAGCGTGTCTGTGCGAGGCATGTGGTAGCCTATGGTAGACTCAGGCATGCACCCTTGAAGCGTGTCTGTGCGTAGTATGTGGTAGCCTATGGTAGACTCAGGCACACACCCTTGAAGCGTGTCTGTGCGTAGTATGTGGTAGCCTATGGTAGACACAGGCATGCACCCTTGAAGCGTGTCTGTGCGTAGTATGTGGTAGCCTATGGTAGACTCAGGCACGCACCCTTGAAGCGTGTCTGTGCGTAGCATGTGGTAGCCTATGGTAGACTCAGGCACACACCCTTGAAGCGTGTCTGTGCGTAGTATGTGGTAGCCTATGGTAGACTCAGGCACGCACCCTTGAAGCGTGTCTGTGCGTAGCATGTGGTAGCCTATGGTAGACTCAGGCATGCACCCTTGAAGCGTGTCTGTGCGTAGTATGTGGTAGCCTATGGTAGACTCAGGCACGCACCCTTGAAGCGTGTCTGTGCGTAGCATGTGGTAGCCTATGGTAGACTCAGGCACGCACCCTTGAAGCGTGTCTGTGCGTAGCATGTGGTAGCCTATGGAAGACTCAGGCACGCACCCTTGAAGCGTGTCTGTGCGTAGTATGTGGTAGCCTATGGAAGACTCAGGCACGCACCCTTGAAGCGTGTCTGTGCGAGGCATGTGGTAGCCTATGGTAGACTCAGGCATGCACCCTTGAAGCGTGTCTGTGCGTAGTATGTGGTAGCCTATGGTAGACTCAGGCACGCACCCTTGAAGCGTGTCTGTGCGTAGTATGTGGTAGCCTATGGTAGACTCAGGCACGCACCCTTGAAGCGTGTCTGTGCGTAGCATGTGGTAGCCTATGGTAGACTCAGGCACGCACCCTTGAAGCGTGTCTGTGCGTAGCATGTGGTAGCCTATGGTAGACTCAGGCACGCACCCTTGAAGCGTGTCTGTGCGTAGTATGTGGTAGCCTATGGTAGACTCAGGCATGCACCCTTGAAGCGTGTCTGTGCGTAGCATGTGGTAGCCTATGGTAGACTCAGGCATGCACCCTTGAAGCGTGTCTGTGCGTAGCATGTGGTAGCCTATGGTAGACTCAGGCACGCACCCTTGAAGCGTGTCTGTGCGTAGTATGTGGTAGCCTATGGTAGACTCAGGCATGCACCCTTGAAGCGTGTCTGTGCGTAGCATGTGGTAGCATATGGTAGACTCAGGCATGCACCCTTGAAGCGTGTCTGTGCGAGGCATGTGGTAGCCTATGGTAGACTCAGGCATGCACCCTTGAAGCGTGTCTGTGTGTAGTATGTGGTAGCCTATGGTAGACTCAGGCACGCACCCTTGAAGCGTGTCTGTGCGTAGTATGTGGTAGCCTATGGTAGACTCAGGCACGCACCCTTGAAGCGTGTCTGTGCGTAGTATGTGGTAGCCTATGGTAGACTCAGGCATGCACCCTTGAAGCGTGTCTGTGCGTAGTATGTGGTAGCCTATGGTAGACTCAGGCATGCACCCTTGAAGCGTGTCTGTGCGTAGTATGTTGTAGCCTATGGTAGACTCAGGCTTGCACCCTTGAAGCGTGTCTGTGCGTAGCATGTGGTAGCCTATGGTAGACTCAGGCACGCACCCTTGAAGCGTGTCTGTGCGTAGTATGTGGTAGCCTATGGTAGACTCAGCATGCACCCTTGAAGCGTGTCTGTGCGTAGTATGTGGTAGCCTATGGTAGACTCAGGCACACACCCTTGAAGCGTGTCTGTGCGTAGTATGTGGTAGCCTATGGTAGACTCAGGCATGCACCCTTGAAGCGTGTCTGTGCGTAGTATGTGGTAGCCTATGGTAGACTCAGCATGCACCCTTGAAGCGTGTCTGTGCGTAGTATGTTGTAG
Organism: Lissotriton vulgaris; assembly: GCF_964263255.1. NCBI lineage: Eukaryota > Metazoa > Chordata > Amphibia > Caudata > Salamandridae > Lissotriton > Lissotriton vulgaris. The sequence continues at coordinate 1,773,279,757 of NC_141695.1, read as the reverse complement.
CCTATGGTAGACTCAGGCACACACCCTTGAAGCGTGTCTGTGCGTAGCATGTGGTAGCCTATGGAAGACTCAGGCACGCACCCTTGAAGCGTGTCTGTGCGTAGTATGTGGTAGCATATGGTAGACTCAGGCACGCACCCTTGAAGCGTGTCTGTGCGTAGCATGTGGTAGCCTATGGTAGACTCAGGCATGCACCCTTGAAGCGTGTCTGTGCGTAGTATGTGGTAGCCTATGGAAGACTCAGGCACACACCTTTGAAGCGTGTCTGTGCGTAGCATGTGGTAGCCTATGGTAGACTCAGGCATGCACCCTTGAAGCGTGTCTGTGCGTAGTATGTTGTAGCCTATGGTAGACTCAGGCACGAGCCCTTGCATATGGTGCTGCGGCAGCTGGAAGTAGCGCCATTGCTAGGAGAAGAGAGAAGAGACTCGTCGCAGCGCAGCTCTTTAGTGCTGCGTTGCATTGCAGGGCTGTTTTCAGAATCTGGGCCTATGTGTAAACCCCATCATGGGATTCTCCTGGGGTGCAAGCACAGGGTACCCCCATGTTCCCCCTGCCTTGCCGTCCCCCTCCCTGGGTATCCTCATCTGCCGCCCCCCTCGCCCGTGCTCTTTATTTCCCCCTCTGCCACGCCCTCCAGGTGCTCTGTATCTCTCCCCTCTGCCACGCCCTCCAGGTGCTCTGTATCTTCCCCTCTGCCACGCCCTCCAGGTGCTCTGTATCTTCCCCTCTGCCACGCCCTCCAGGTGCTCTGTATCTCTCCCCTCTGCCACGCCCTCCAGGTGCTCTGTATCTCTCCCCTCTGGCACGCCCTCCAGGTGCTCTGTATCTCTCCCCTCTGCCACGCCCTCCAGGTGCTCTGTATCTTCCCCTCTGCCACGCCCTCCAGGTGCTCTGTATCTCTCCCCTCTGCCACGCCCTCCAGGTGCTCTGTATCTCTCCCCTCTGCCACGCCCTCCAGGTGCTCTGTATCTTCCCCTCTGCCACGCCCTCCAGGTGCTCTGTATCTTCCCCTCTGCCACGCCCTCCAGGTGCTCTGTATCTCTCCCCTCTGCCACGCCCTCCAGGTGCTCTGTATCTTTCCCCTCTGCCACGCCCTCCAGGTGCTCTGTATCTCTCCCCTCTGCCACGCCCTCCAGGTGCTCTGTATCTCTCCCCTCTGCCACGCCCTCCAGGTGCTCTGTATCTCTCCCCTCTGCCACGCCCTCCAGGTGCTCTGTATCTCTCCCCTCTGCCACGCCCTCCAGGTGCTCTGTATCTCTCCCCTCTGCCACGCCCTCCAGGTGCTCTGTATCTCTCCCCTCTGCCACGCCCTCCAGGTGCTCTGTATCTTCCCCTCTGCCACGCCCTCCAGGTGCTCTGTATCTCTCCCCTCGGCCACGCCCTCCAGGTGCTCTGTATCTCTCCCCTCGGCCACGCCCTCCAGGTGCTCTGTATCTTCCCCTCTGCCACGCCCTCCAGGTGCTCTGTATCTCTCCCCTCTGCCACGCCCTCCAGGTGCTCTGTATCTCTCCCCTCTGCCACGCCCTCCAGGTGCTCTGTATCTCTCCCCTCGGCCACGCCCTCCAGGTGCTCTGTATCTTCCCCTCTGCCACGCCCTCCAGGTGCTCTGTATCTCTCCCCTCTGCCACGCCCTCCAGGTGCTCTGTATCTCTCCCCTCTGCCACGCCCTCCAGGTGCTCTGTATCTTCCCCTCTGCCACGCCCTCCAGGTGCTCTGTATCTTCCCCTCTGCCACGCCCTCCAGGTGCTCTGCCACGCCCTCCAGGTGCTCTGTATCTCCCCTCTGCCACGCCCTCCAGGTGCTCTGTATCTCTCCCCTCTGCCACGCCCTCCAGGTGCTCTGTATCTCTCCCCTCTGCCACGCCCTCCAGGTGCTCTGTATCTCTCCCCTCGGCCACGCCCTCCAGGTGCTCTGTATCTTCCCCTCTGCCACGCCCTCCAGGTGCTCTGTATCTCTCCCCTCTGCCACGCCCTCCAGGTGCTCTGTATCTCTCCCCTCTGCCACGCCCTCCAGGTGCTCTGTATCTTTCCCCTCTGCCACGCCCTCCAGGTGCTCTGTATCTCTCCCCTCTGCCACGCCCTCCAGGTGCTCTGTATCTCTCCCCTCTGCCACGCCCTCCAGGTGCTCTGTATCTTCCCCTCTGCCACGCCCTCCAGGTGCTCTGTATCTTCCCCTCTGCCACGCCCTCCAGGTGCTCTGTATCTTCCCCTCTGCCACGCCCTCCAGGTGCTCTGTATCTTCCCCTCTGCCACGCCCTCCAGGTGCTCTGTATCTCTCCCCTCTGCCACGCCCTCCAGGTGCTCTGTATCTCTCCCCTCTGCCACGCCCTCCAGGTGCTCTGTATCTCTCCCCTCTGCCATGACTGAGGAATAAACTGAAACTCTCTGGAGGCTCCAGACCATCTCGCAATGCGGAGAATCTACTGCTTGAACCTCCCACTTTCAAGAAGGAAAGATCGATGGCCCAATCCTTTTCAGGCGACGCAGTGAGAATCTGGAACTCACTTCCGCCTCAGCTCCGGACCACCGCCTCCTCCCAGGCCTTCAAAACTGACCTCAAAGCTCTCCTCCTTCAAAGACACTTCCAAAAGTAATTCACACCCTCTCTATTATCTGAAGGAAGACCCTCCATTATAGAGAATTCTACCTTCCATGACTATGGAAGTGCCTTCCCAGTGTGTTCTTGTGGTTGGAGAGCCTGCCATTTATTTGTTACATACACATGTCACTTTTCTCTTGTAGCACACTGTTTGCTACCTCTTACATTTTGTTTGCTTTAGATACTTGCACAAGTACCACCATTGCCTACGTAACATTTGTTCTTGTGCTGGAGTGTCTGCCATTTATTGATATTACTGATTGCATCTCTCCTGAGGCGGAAGCCGGGAGGCCAAACCCTTGAATCTAAAACTACTACCTGAATCTTACAAGCGCCGCTTTTTAACAGCGCTTTGCGCCTTTTTAAACACCTCACTTGTTGTTTTAACGTGTCACTGTTAATACTGTTTATAACTTGTGGCAGAAGCTATATTGCACCTTCTGACCGTAGCGAGCCGCTTTCTCATGCAGAATAATTGCATGACTTGAAGCTTCTCAAGGCTCCCGGTCTCCCTTAGCAACACCCCTCGAGGCACTGACTCCACGGGCGCCATCTTTGAAGGGGGATTGGACAGCGCTCTAGTGGCTGGGCGACTTGGCCCCAACCACTACAAAAGAGCTCCCAATCAGGTCCTCTCCATTCCCTGATTGCATCTCTCCTGAGGCGGAAGCCGGGAGGCCAAACCCTTGAATCTAAAACTACTACCTGAATCTTACAAGCGCTGCTTTTTAATAGCGCTTTGCGCCTTTTTAAACACCTCACTTGTTGTTTTAACGTGCCACTGTTAATACTGTTTATAACTTGTGGCAGAAGCTATATTGCACCTTCTGACCGTAGCGAGCCGCTTTCTCATGCAGAATAATTGCATGACTTGAAGCTTCTCAAGGCTCCCGGTCTCCCTTAGCAACACCCCTCGAGGCACTGACTCCACGGGCGCCATCTTTGAAGGGGGATTGGACAGCGCTCTAGTGGCTGGGCGACTTGGCCCCAACCACTACAAAAGAGCTCCCAATCAGGTCCTCTCCATTCCCTGATTGCATCTCTCCTGAGGCGGAAGCCGGGAGGCCAAACCCTTGAATCCAAAACTACTACCTGAATCTTACAAGCGCCGCTTTTTAATAGCGCTTTGCGCCTTTTTAAACACCTCACTTGTTGTTTTAACGTGTCACTGTTAATACTGTTTATAACTTGTGGCAGAAGCTATATTGCACCTTCTGACCGTAGCGAGCCGCTTTCTCATGCAGAATAATTGCATGACTTGAAGCTTCTCAAGGCTCCCGGTCTCCCTTAGCAACACCCCTCGAGGCACTGACTCCACGGGCGCCATCTTTGAAGGGGGATTGGACAGCGCTCTAGTGGCTGGGCGACTTCGCCCCAACCACTACAAAATGAAGTCCTCTTCCCGTCCGCGCAGCGGGCGGGCGCAGCGGGCGCGCCGATGGCGCGCCGGAGGCGCGCCAGAGGCAAGCCCGTCTGGGCCCGTCCGGGCCAGGCCGGGCACAGGGCCATCCACTATGCCCAATTTCCATAATCATCGAATTGTCCACTCCCGGGACTACCTCTTACAATTCGACACAGCCTCACCTACCGTTACCCCTTCACCCCCGCCACCGGGCCAATCCCCACAGATAGCCACTAGCCACTCACCTTACCTTGTTAGCCTTGCCCTTCTCAATTGTAGATCCGCTTGTAAACACTCTTTAGAAATCAAAATCTTAATTCAAGATACCAATCTGGACATACTTTTCCTTACGGAAACCTGGTTTACACCCCACTCAGAAGCTGACATGGTGAATATGCTACCTAATGGTTACCTGATACAACATCTTAACAGACCTAAGGGAAAAGGAGGCGGTATAGCGATTGTTTACCGTAACTCCATTAATTGCAGGATACAAGAAGGAGGAATCGATGACTGCGAAAGCACACTCTTTTCCCTCCAAATTACTCCTAACAAATCCCTCTCGGGTACCCTCATATACCGACCACCTGGCAATTTAGGTAATTTTGCAGGCTCACTCCTTGACTTTACGACCTCATCCTGCACCACAACCTCCAATTTTATCTTGCTGGGAGACCTGAATCTCCACTTTGAGGACAGATCAGACAGCACCGTAAAGGACATTATCTCCGAACTAAAATCACTGGACTTACACCTCTTAAATTCGGAGGTAACCCACATCAAGGGTCATCTGTTAGACCCTATTTTCTCCAACCTGTTGAAAATAGAAATACGACCAACCCTTCCACTACCATGGTCGGATCACTTCCTCATTCCGTTTACTTGGCAAATTGATCCTAACACCCCCCTAATGTCATCAGAGAACATGACAGAATTTGGTCCAAACTCTCACTTGAGCGCTGGACTCAAGAATTGATAAGCTCGGCCCCCTCTGCTCTCCTCGACCCCATAAAAGCTGACGAAAACTTCACCAAATGGCTCACATCTACTCTGGATACAGTTGCTCCCAAAAAAATCTTAACTAAAAAAACCACCACCTTCAAATCCCCATGGTACTCTCAAGAATTGAAGAATCTTAGAAAAATCTGTAAGATCAAAGAGCGGAACTGGAGGAAAAATTGGGACCCCATCATTAAAGATGAATATAAAAAAGCTATGAGAACCTACAAAGTAGCACGAAAATCAGCACAATCATCCTTCTTCAATGAAAAAATAAAAAATGCATCCAACTCATCCAGAGAGACCTATAAAATCTTTAAAGAGTTACTCAAAACCCCTAACCCACCCTCCTCTGAGCAACCCACAACTTCCAGATGCAATCAAATTGCATCCTTTTTTCAGAATAAAATCATCAATATCTTACAAACCCTCCCACCCATAACAAACAATGAACCCCCTGAGGAACGGGTGCCCTCCACAACTGGCCCGACCTTAGATAGCTTTCACCAACTGTCCAATGAAGATTTCCTGAAAACTCTTTCAAGCATGAAAAGTGGCTCACCCACCGATCCTGCCCCCATCCGTATCCTCAAACAAATTGGCCCTGTCATTTCACACCTAGCAACAAATCTTATCAATGCTTCCCTTACTCAAGGAATAGTTCCCCCAAACTGGAAACATGCGATCGTCAAAGCCCTACAAAAAAAGCCAGGCCAGGACCCTTCAGATTTTTCGAACCTGCGCCCAATCTCTCTCTTACCAGGTGTGAGTAAGATTGCAGAGAAACTAGTCAACCAGCAACTATCTAACTTTCTTGAAAGTAACAATCTCCTACGCCCATCACAAACAGGTTTTCGCCCCGGGCAGGGGACAGAGACCGCCCTGGTAAAGGTAGTCGAGGAAGCCAGATGCATCTTGGATTCAGGGGGATCGGTTTTACTGATCCTCCTGGATCTAAGCGCTGCATTTGACACGGTGGACCATAAGATCCTGATCCAGCGACTACTCAACCTGGGAGTGAGAGACAAGGCACTCAGCTGGCTTTCATCGTTCCTGAAGGACAGAACCTTCCAGGTCTGTGAAGGTAATATAAAATCCGACCCATTCTACCTCCAGTGTGGGGTTCCACAGGGCTCTTCATTGAGCCCTACACTATTTAACACCTACATGGCCCCCCTGGAGGATGTGGTAATTCCCTTTGGGATAAAAACTGTAACATATGCCGACGACACCCAAATGGTTGTGTCTTTTTCCCTTGAAGGTGAAAAAATAAAAAACCTCCATGATTGCCTTGAGGGAATCTACGAGTGGATGTCTAAATCAAGGTTAAAACTCAATGGCTCCAAGACCGAGCTTATGCTGCTGGGTCACCAATTGTCACCTCTCCCGTCCGCCATGTGGCCCTCCTGCCTAGGTCCCCTTCCTCAGCCCAAGACGGAACTAAAGAGTTTAGGCTTCTGGATAGAACAGGATTTATCTATGAAGACACAGGCCAAAAAAACTGCTGGCACTTGTGTCGGCTTACTCCGCTCAGCCAGGAAAATTCTCCCTCTACTCCCCGCACAATCTCAAAAACTGCTTATAAAGGGACTAATACTATCGAGGTTAGATTATAGTAACGCCCTCTTCCTGGCAGCCCCAGAAGCCACCTTTAATGTTCTCCAAAGAACACAGAATGCCGCTGCTCGGATGCTGACAGGAACACCTCGGAGACTATCTGCCAAACCAGCACTAAAAGCACTCCATTGGCTGCCGATTCGAGAAAGAGTCATATTCAAGGCCCTATGCACCACCCATAGGGCCCTGCAAAACCTAGGACCACCAATGCTGAAGACCATGATCTACCCTTACAAACCCAACAGGCCCCTCCGCTCCTCTCAAAGGAACCTGGCTACAGTCCACAGAGCAAAGAAAGCCCGCACTGGAGGACGCCGCTTCTCGGTTACAGCCGCTACTCTTTGGAACGCGCTTCCAACTCAGCTTCGGGCCGAACCCAACTACATGAAGTTCCGAAAACTACTCAAAACGCACCTCTTCCCACAATAAAACTCCTTTTTCCTTCTTTCCCTTTGTCCCCTCCCCTCTTTCTCACCTCAGCTGTATATGCAATCTCAGCGCTGGGACGCTTTCGGGCAGCCATGCGCTATACAAATCCTGCTTTCATTTCATTTCATTTCATTTCATTTCATTCATATTATACCTCTACTTGTACTTTGTACGCTTTTGTAACCTGCACACATCACTTTTTCCTCCTGTAATGCACCGTTTGCTACCTCTTGTATTTTGTTTGCTAACAATTGTCACTTTTGCCTCATGTAACTTAACGTTTGCTTTTGTAATTTGTCCCCTTGTAATTTTCTCCTCATGTCTCAGTTCTGTTCCCATTGTGACGCCTCTGACACCTTCGGGTAAAGTCCGCAAACGCGTCAAATAAATAAATGTGCCCCTCCCCAGGTGCTCTGTCTCTCACCTCTGACATGCTGCCCCCCTCCCTCGAGATCTCTTTCTCCCCCCTCTGCCACGCCGGGTGCAGACAGCTCTGATAAGGGCCCCCCTCGCCGCCTCCCCAGAGACTCTCACTCGAGACTCCTGAAGACAGGAATGTGAGGAATGCCAGAGATTAGCAAGGGAGGATCCCCCCCCCCCTCCCTCTGTTTATAACAAGCTGTAAATCAGTGACCAGGGCTGGGGGGGGGCGGTGCCACCCCCGCCCCACCTCCTGCCTTCTATTAACAGAAGCTCCTGCCTGCATAACCACAAACACCCTGCTCCTCACCCCATACCTCTGTGTGAACCCCACACCCCTCCATAACACTCCCTATACCCAGCTCCTCACCCCATACCTCTGTCTACCCCACACTCATCCATAACACTCCCTATACCCAGGTCCTCACTCCACACCTCTGTGTATACCCCGCACACCTCCATGCCACTCCCTATACCCAGCTCCTCACCCCATACCTCTGTGTATACCCCAAACACCTCCTTAACAGTCCGTATACCCAGCTCCTCACCCCATACCTCTGTGTATACCCCAAACACCTCCATAACACTCTCTATACCCAGCTCCTCACCCCATACCTCTGTGTATACCCCACACCCCTCCGTAACACACCCTATACCCTGCTCCTCACTCCATACCTCTGTATCTATCCCACACCCCTCCATAACACTCCCTATGCCCTGCTCCTCACCCCATACCTCTGTGTATACTCCACACTCATCCATAACACTCCCTATACCCAGCTGCTCACCCCATATCTGTGTAAAACCCACACACCTCCATAACACTCCCTATACCCAGCTCCTCACCCCACACCTCTGTGTCTACCCCACACTCATCCATAACACTCCCTATACCCAGCTCCTCACCCCACACGTCTGTGTCTACCCCACACTCATCCATAACACTCCCTATACCCAGCTCCTCACACCATACCTCTGTGTATACCCCACACACCTCAAAACACTTCCTATGCCCAGCTCCTCACCCCATACCTCTGTCTACCCCACACTCATCCATAACACTCCCTATGCCCTGCTCCTCACCCCACACGTCTGTGTCTACCCCACACTCATCCATAACACTCCCTATACCCAGCTCCTCACACCATACATCTGTGTATACCCACATATCTCCATAACACTCCCTATACCCAACTCCTCACCCCATACCTCTGTCTACCCCACACTCATCCATAACACTCCCTATACCGAGGTCCTCAATCCACACCTCTGTGTATACCCCACACACCTCCATGCCACTCCCTATACCCAGCTCCTCACCCCATACCTCTGTGTATACCCCCAAACACCTCCATAACACTCCGTATACCCAGCTCCTCACCCCATACCTCTGTGTGTACCCCACACCCCTCCGTAACACACCCTATACCCTGCTCCTCACCCCATACCTCTGTGTATACTCCACACTCACCCATAACACTACCTATACCCAGCTGCTCACCCCATATCTGTGTAAACCCCACACACCTCCATAACACTCCCTATACCCAGCTTGCTCCTCACCCCACACCTCTGTGTCTACCCCACACTCATCCATAACACTCCCTATACCCAGCTCCTCACACCATACCTCTGTGTATACCCCACACACCTCCATAACACTCCCTATACCCTGCTCCTCACCCCATACCTCTGTCTACCCCACACTCATCCATAACACTCCCTATGCCCTGCTCCTCACCCCACACGTCTGTGTCTACCCCACACTCATCCATAACACTCCCTATACCCAGGTCCTCACCCCATACCTCTGTGTATACCCCAAACACCTCCATAACACTCCCTATACCCAGCTCCTCACCCCATACCTCTGTGTGTACCCCACACCCCTCCGTAACACACCCTATACCCTGCTCCTCACTCCATACCTCTGTATCTATCCCACACCCATTCATAACACTGCCTATGCCCTGCTCCTCACCCCATACCTCTGTGTATACTCCACACTCCTCTATAACACTCCGTATACCCAGCTCCTCACTCCATACCTCTGTATCTACCACACACCCCTCCATAACACTCCCTATACCCAGCTCCTCACTCCATACCTCTGTGTATACCCCAAACACCTCCATAACACTCCCTATACCCAGCTCCTCTCCCCATACATCTGTGTGTACCCCCGCCCCTCCATAACACACCCTATACCCTGCTCTTCACTCCATACCTCTGTATTAACCCCACGCCCCTCCATAACACTCCATATGCCCTGCTCCTCACCCCATACCTCTGTGTATACTCCAGACCCCTCCATAACACTCCCTATACCCGGCTCCTCTACCCAAACCTCTGTGTGTACCCCACACCCCTCCATAACACTCCGTATACCCATCTCCTCACTCCATACCTCTGTGTATACCCCAAACACCTCCATAACACTCCCTATACCCAGCTCCTCTCCGCATACATCTGTGTGTACCCCATACCCCTCCGTAACACACCCTATACCCTGCTCTTCACTCCATACCTCTGTATTTACCCCACACCCCTCCATAACACTCCCTATGCCCTGCTCCTCACCCCATACCTCTGTGTATACTCCGCACCCCTCCATAACACTCCCTATACCCAGCTCCTCTACCCATACCTCTGTGTTTACCCCACACCCCTCCGTAACACACCCTATATCCTGCTCTTCACTCCAATACCTCTGTATCTACCCCACACCCCTCCATAACACTCCCTATGCCCTGCTCCTCACCCCATACCTCTGTGTATACCCCACACTCCTCCATAACACTCCCTATACCCAGCTCCTCTACCCATACCTCTGTGTGTACCCCACACCCCTCCGTAACACACCCTATACCCTGATCCTCACTCCATACCTCTGTAGCTATCCCACACCCCTCCATAACACTCCCTATGCCCTGCTCCTCACCCCATACCTCTGTGTATACTCCACACTCATCCATAACACTCCCTATACCCAGCTGCTCACCCCATATCTGTGTAAACCCCACACACCTCCATAACACTCCCTATACCCAGCTTGCTCCTCACCCCACACCTCTGTGTCTACCCCACACTCATCCATAACACTCCCTATACCCAGCTCCTCACACCATACCTCTGTGTATAACCCACACACCTCCATAACACTGCCTATACCCAGCTCCTCACCCCATACCTCTGTCTACCCCACACTCATCCATAACACTCCCTATGCCCTGCTCCTCACCCCACACGTCTGTGTCTACCCCACACTCATCCATAACACTCCCTATACCCAGGTCCTCACCCCATACCTCTGTGTATACCCCAAACACCTGCATAACACTCCCTATACCCAGCTCCTCACCCCATACCTCTGTGTGTACCCCACACCCCTCCGTAACACACCCTATACCCTGCTCCTCACTCCATACCTCTGTATCTATCCCACACCCCTCCATAACACTGCCTATGCCCTGCTCCTCACCCCATACCTCTGTGTATACTCCGCACCCCTCCATAACACTCCCTATACCCAGCTCCTCTACCCATACCTCTGTGTTTACCCCACACCCCTCCGTAACACACCCTATATCCTGCTCTTCACTCCAATACCTCTGTATCTACCCCACACCCCTCCATAACACTCCCTATGCCCTGCTCCTCACCCCATACCTCTGTGTATACCCCACACTCCTCCATAACACACCCTATACCCAGCTCCTCTATCCATACCTCTGTGTGTACCCCACACCCCTCCGTAACACACCATATATCCTGCTCTTCACTCCATACCTCTGCATCTACCCCACACTCATCCATAACACTCCCTATACCCTGCTCCTCACTCCATACCTCTGTATCTACCTCACACTCATCTATAACACTCCCTATACCCTGCTCCTCACCCCATACCTCTGTGTATACCCCACACCCCTCCATAACACGCTCTATACCCAGCTCCTCACCCCATACCTCTGTCTACCCCACACTCATCCATAACACTCCCTATGCCCTGCTCCTCACCCCACACGTCTGTGTCTACCCCACACTCATCCATAACACTCCCTATACCCAGCTCCTCACACCATACATCTGTGTATACCCCACATATCTCCATAACACTCCCTATACCCAACTCCTCATCCCATACCTCTGTCTACCCCACACTCATCCATAACACTCCCTATACCGAGGTCCTCAATCCACACCTCTGTGTATACCCCACACACCTCCATGCCACTCCCTATACCCAGCTCCTCACCCCATACCTCTGTGTATACCCCCAAACACCTCCATAACACTCCGTATACCCAGCTCCTCACCCCATACCTCTGTGTGTACCCCACACCCCTCCGTAACACACCCTATACCCTGCTCCTCACCCCATACCTCTGTGTATACTCCACACTCACCCATAACACTCCCTATACCCAGCTGCTCACCCCATATCTGTGTAAACCCCACACAACTCCATAACACTCCCTATACCCAGCTTGCTCCTCACCCCACACCTCTGTGTCTACCCCACACTCATCCATAACACTCCCTATACCCAGCTCCTCACACCATACCTCTGTGTATACCCCACACACCTCCATAACACTCCCTATACCCTGCTCCTCACCCCATACCTCTGTCTACCCCACACTCATCCATAACACTCCCTATGCCCTGCTCCTCACCCCACACGTCTGTGTCTACCCCACACTCATCCATAACACTCCCTATACCCAGGTCCTCACCCCATACCTCTGTGTATACCCCAAACACCTCCATAACACTCCCTATACCCAGCTCCTCACCCCATACCTCTGTGTGTACCCCACACCCCTCCGTAACACACCCTATACCCTGCTCCTCACTCCATACCTCTGTATCTATTCCACACCCCTTCATAACACTGCCTATGCCCTGCTCCTCACCCCATACCTCTGTGTATACTCCACACTCCTCTATAACACTCCGTATACCCAGCTCCTCACTCCATACCTCTGTATCTACCACACACCCCTCCATAACACTCCCTATACCCAGCTCCTCACTCCATACCTCTGTGTATACCCCAAACACCTCCGAAACACTCCCTATACCCAGCTCCGCTCCCCATACATCTGTGTGTACCCCCGCCCCTCCATAACACACCCTATACCCTGCTCTTCACTCCATACCTCTGTATTAACCCCACACCCCTCCATAACACTCCATATGCCCTGCTCCTCACCCCATACCTCTGTGTATACTCCAGACCCCTCCATAACACTCCCTATACCCGGCTCCTCTACCCAAACCTCTGTGTGTACCCCACACCCCTCCATAACACTCCGTATACCCATCTCCTCACTCTATACCTCTGTGTATACCCCAAACACCTCCATAACACTCCCTATACCCAGCTCCTCTCCGCATACATCTGTGTGTACCCCATACCCCTCCGTAACACACCCTATACCCTGCTCTTCACTCCATACCTCTGTATTTACCCCACACCCCTCCATAACACTCCCTATGCCCTGCTCCTCACCCCATACCTCTGTGTATACTCTGCACCCCTCCATAACACTCCCTATACCCAGCTCCTCTACCCATACCTCTGTGTTTACCCCACACCCCTCCGTAACACACCCTATATCCTGCTCTTCACTCCATACCTCTGCATCTACCCCACACTCATCCATAACACTCCCTATGCCCTGCTCCTCACCCCATACCTCTGTGTATACCCCACACTCCTCCATAACACTCCCTATACCCAGCTCCTCTACCCATACCTCTGTGTGTACCCCACACCCCTCCGTAACACACCCTATACCCTGCTCCTCACTCCATACCTCTGTAGCTATCCCACACCCCTCCATAACACTCCCTATGCCCTGCTCCTCACCCCATACCTCTGTGTATACTCCACACTCATCCATAACACTCCCTATACCCAGCTGCTCACCCCATATCTGTGTAAACCCCACACACCTCCATAACACTCCCTATACCCAGCTTGCTCCTCACCCCACACCTCTGTGTCTACCCCACACTCATCCATAACACTCCCTATACCCAGCTCCTCACACCATACCTCTGTGTATACCCCACACACCTCCATAACACTCCCTATACCCAGCTCCTCACCCCATACCTCTGTCTACCCCACACTCATCCATAACACTCCCTATGCCCTGCTCCTCACCCCACACGTCTGTGTCTACCCCACACTCATCCATAACACTCCCTATACCCAGGTCCTCACCCCATACCTCTGTGTATACCCCAAACACCTCCATAACACTCCCTATACCCAGCTCCTCACCCCATACCTCTGTGTGTACCCCACACCCCTCCGTAACACACCCTATACCCTGCTCCTCACTCCATACCTCTGTATCTATCCCACACCCCTCCATAACACTGCCTATGCCCTGCTCCTCACCCCATACCTCTGTGTATACTCCTCACCCCTCCATAACACTCCCTATACCCAGCTCCTCTACCCATACCTCTGTGTTTACCCCACACCCCTCCGTAACACACCCTATATCCTGCTCTTCACTCCAATACCTCTGTATCTACCCCACACCCCTCCATAACACTCCCTATGCCCTGCTCCTCACCCCATACCTCTGTGTATACCCCACACTCCTCCATAACACACCCTATACCCAGCTCCTCTACCCATACCTCTGTGTGTACCCCACACCCCTCCGTAACACACCATATATCCTGCTCTTCACTCCATACCTCTGTATCTACCCCACACCCCTCCATAACACTTCCTATGCCCTGCTCCTCAACCCATACCTCTGTGTATACCCCACACTCCTCCATAACACTCCCTATACCCAGCTCCTCTATCCATACCTCTGTGTGTACCCCACACCCCTCCGTAACACACCATATATCCTGCTCTTCACTCCATACCTCTGCATCTACCCCACACTCATCCATAACACTCCCTATGCCCTGCTCTTCACCCCATACCTCTGTCTACCCCACACTCATCCATAACACTCCCTATGCCCTGCTCCTCACCCCACACGTCTGTGTCTACCCCACACTCATCCATAACACTCCCTATACCCAGCTCCTCACACCATACATCTGTGTATACCCCACATATCTCCATAACACTCCCTATACCCAACTCCTCATCCCATACCTCTGTCTACCCCACACTCATCCATAACACTCCCTATACCGAGGTCCTCAATCCACACCTCTGTGTATACCCCACACACCTCCATGCCACTCCCTATACCCAGCTCCTCACCCCATACCTCTGTGTATACCCCCAAACACCTCCATAACACTCCGTATACCCAGCTCCTCACCCCATACCTCTGTGTGTACCCCACACCCCTCCGTAACACACCCTATACCCTGCTCCTCACCCCATACCTCTGTGTATACTCCACACTCACCCATAACACTCCCTATACCCAGCTGCTCACCCCATATCTGTGTAAACCCCACACACCTCCATAACACTCCCTATACCCAGCTTGCTCCTCACCCCACACCTCTGTGTCTACCCCACACTCATCCATAACACTCCCTATACCCAGCTCCTCACACCATACCTCTGTGTATACCCCACACACCTCCATAACACTCCCTATACCCTGCTCCTCACCCCATACCTCTGTCTACCCCACACTCATCCATAACACTCCCTATGCCCTGCTCCTCACCCCACACGTCTGTGTCTACCCCACACTCATCCATAACACTCCCTATACCCAGGTCCTCACCCCATACCTCTGTGTATACCCCAAACACCTCCATAACACTCCCTATACCCAGCTCCTCACCCCATACCTCTGTGTGTACCCCACACCCCTCCGTAACACACCCTATACCCTGCTCCTCACTCCATACCTCTGTATCAATTCCACACCCCTTCATAACACTGCCTATGCCCTGCTCCTCACCCCATACCTCTGTGTATACTCCACACTCCTCTATAACACTCCGTATACCCAGCTCCTCACTCCATACCTCTGTATCTACCACAAACCCCTCCATAACACTCCCTATACCCAGCTCCTCACTCCATACCTCTGTGTATACCCCAAACACCTCCGAAACACTCCCTATACCCAGCTCCGCTCCCCATACATCTGTATGTACCCCCGCCCCTCCATAACACACCCTATACCCTGCTCTTCACTCCATACCTCTGTATTAACCCCACACCCCTCCATAACACTCCATATGCCCTGCTCCTCACCCCATACCTCTGTGTATACTCCAGACCCCTCCATAACACTCCCTATACCCGGCTCCTCTACCCAAACCTCTGTGTGTACCCCACACCCCTCCATAACACTCCGTATACCCATCTCCTCACTCCATACCTCTGTGTATACCCCAAACACCTCCATAACACTCCCTATACCCAGCTCCTCTCCGCATACATCTGTGTGTACCCCATACCCCTCCGTAACACACCCTATACCCTGCTCTTCACTCCATACCTCTGTATTTACCCCACACCCCTCCATAACACTCCCTATGCCCTGCTCCTCACCCCATACCTCTGTGTATACTCCGCACCCCTCCATAACACTCCCTATACCCAGCTCCTCTACCCATACCTCTGTGTTTACCCCACACCCCTCCGTAACACACCCTATATCCTGCTCTTCACTCCATACCTCTGCATCTACCCCACACTCATCCATAACACTCCCTATGCCCTGCTCCTCACCCCATACCTCTGTGTATACCCCACACTCCTCCATAACACTCCCTATACCCAGCTCCTCTACCCATACCTCTGTGTGTACCCCACACCCCTCTGTAACAAACCCTATACCCTGCTCCTCACTCCATACCTCTGTAGCTATCCCACACCCCTCCATAACACTCCCTATGCCCTGCTCCTCACCCCATACCTCTGTGTATACTCCACACTCATCCATAACACTCCCTATACCCAGCTGCTCACCCCATATCTGTGTAAACCCCACACACCTCCATAACACTCCCTATACCCAGCTTGCTCCTCACCCCACACCTCTGTGTCTACCCCACACTCATCCATAACACTCCCTATACCCAGCTCCTCACACCATACCTCTGTGTATACCCCACACACCTCCATAACACTCCCTATACCCAGCTCCTCACCCCATACCTCTGTGTATACTCCACACCCCTCCGTAACACACCCTGTACCCTGCTCCTCACTCCACACCTCTGTGTCTACCCCACACTCATCCATAACACTCCCTATATCCAGGTCCTCACCCCATACCTCTGTGTATACCCCAAACACCTCCATAACACTCCCTATACCCAGCTCCTCACCCCATACCTCTGTCTACCCCACACTCATCCATAACACTCCCTATGCCCTGCTCCTCACCCCACACGTCTGTGTCTACCCCACACTCATCCATAACACTCCCTATATCCAGGTCCTCACCCCATACCTCTGTGTATACCCCAAACACCTCCATAACACTCCCTATACCCAGCTCCTCACCCCATACCTCTGTGTGTACCCCACACCCCTCCGTAACACACCCTATACCCTGCTCCTCACTCCATACCTCTGTATCTATCCCACACCCCTCCATAACACTGCCTATGCCCTGCTCCTCACCCCATACCTCTGTGTATACTCCGCACCCCTCCATAACACTCCCTATACCCAGCTCCTCTACCCATACCTCTGTGTTTACCCCACACCCCTCCGTAACACACCCTATATCCTGCTCTTCACTCCAATACCTCTGTATCTACCCCACACCCCTCCATAACACTCCCTATGCCCTGCTCCTCACCCCATACCTCTGTGTATACCCCACACTCCTCCATAACACACCCTATACCCAGCTCCTCTACCCATACCTCTGTGTGTACCCCACACCCCTCCGTAACACACCATATATCCTGCTCTTCACTCCATACCTCTGTATCTACCCCACACCCCTCCATAACACTCCCTATGCCCTGCTCCTCAACCCATACCTCTGTGTATACCCCACACTCCTCCATAACACTCCCTATACCCAGCTCCTCTATCCATACCTCTGTGTGTACCCCACACCCCTCCGTAACACACCATATATCCTGCTCTTCACTCCATACCTCTGCATCTACCCCACACTCATCCATAACACTCCCTATGCCCTGCTCCTCACTCCATACCTCTGTATCTACCTCACACTCATCTATAACACTCCCTATACCCTGCTCCTCACCCCATACCTCTGTGTATACCCCACACCCCTCCATAACACTCTCTATACCCAGCTCCTCACCCCATACCTCTGTGTATACTCCACACCCCTCCGTAACACACCCTATACCCTGCTCCTCACTCCATACCTCTGTAACTACCCCCCACCCCTCCATAACACTCCCTATACCAGCTCCTCACCCCATACCTCTGTGTATACTCCACACCCCTCCGTAACACACCCTGTACCCTGCTCCTCACTCCACACCTCTGTAACTACCCCACACCCCTCCATAACACTCCCTATGCCCTGCTCCTCACCCCATACCTCTGTGTATACCCCACACTCCTCCATAACATTCCCTATACCCTGCTCCTCTACCCGTACATCTGTGTGTACCCCACACCCCTCCGTAACACACCCTATACCCTGCTCTTCACTCCATACCTCTGTGTATACCCCACACCCCCTCCATAACACTCCCTAGGCCCTGCTCCTCACTCCATACCTCTGTGTATACCCCACACCCCCTCCATAACACTCCCTATTCACGGCTCCTCCCCTTATTTATTTATTTATTTATTAATTTCAAAGTTTTTTATAGCGCTAGCTTGACCCGTAGGTATCAGAGCTCTTTACATACACAATGTAAAAACAGAAGGAAATTGCATTACATAGTGGGCAGGCAGTAAGGAAGCAAACCAGAGATACAAAAATACAACATGAAAAATAAGTAAACAGTGCATCGGAGAGGGAGAGAACAAAACAAAAGGTGGTTAACACAGTCCGGTCATCACTATCCTTGAATGTTCAGAGAGAGAGGAGTCAACTCAGATATTGAAGTCTAGGTTAGTTCACGTTGGTCAGGAAAGTATTTGTTAAGGAGATGGAGTTTCAGGTCCCTTTTGAAACAGGAGAAGGAGGAGTTGCATCTGAGGACTCCAGGGAGAGCGTTCCATATCCTAGGAGCGTTGCCCGAGAACGATCGGTGCTGGGTGGTTTTCTTTTTCATTTTTGGTGGAATGAGAAGGAGTGAGTTGGAGCTTCTCAGAGTTCTGGATTGACCTGCTCTTACCAGTTTGTTGTTCAGGTAGTTGGGGGCAGGAGAGTGGAGGGTTTTGTGAGTTATGCAGGCGGCCAGCTTATAGATACATCTTCCTTCCATGGGAAGCCATTTGAGGCAGTTCAGAGCTGGAGTGATGTGTTCAAATCTTTTAACTCCAGATATGAGTTGAGCGGCCATGTTCAGCACTGCCCTTAGAGGGGCTAGGTGAGCTTTTGGAGTCATTGTAAAGATGGCGTTCCCGTAGTCAATTTTAGAGAGAACTAGGGATTGGAGTACTGTCTTGAGGTCATCGTGGGGTAGAAAAGATTTCAATTTCTTGAGGTGTTTTAGACAGAAAATAGCACTTTTTGCAGAGTTTTTGATGTGGGCCTCCATTGATAAGTTCTTGTCAAGGGTGATGCCTTGAGACTTAACTGAGTCAGATAGGACGAGGGGGCAGTTTAGGGCAACCAGATTCTTGATCCACTCTTGGAAAGGACGATGGTTGCCTTTTGGAGAGAATAGGATCAGTTCCGTTTTATCTGGGTTGAGCTTTAAGTGGTTAACGTTGAACCAAGTTTGGATCTCGGTTATAGTGACATTGAGGTGTTGGATGTCGCTGGGAGCTGTCAGCGTATAGGTGGTAATTTACTCCAGTTTTTTTCACGATGATTGTGAGGGGCTCCATGAAGAGATTGATGAGGGACGGGGAGAGGATCAAGCCTTGCGGGACCCCAAGTGGACTTTAGTTGGCTTTGAGAGACAGGAGTTGATTTTAATTTGTTGCGAGCGGTGTTGAATGAAGGAGGTGAACCATTTTAGTACTGTGCCATTAATGCCGGAACGTTTCGACAGGGTCTCCAAAAGGGCTGGATAGTTTACTCTTTCTAATGTCGCAGATCGGTCAATAAGGATGAGTAGGCCGGCATCACCTTCGTCTAGGGCCTTGTGAATATTGTCAGAGAAGTTGAGCATCGCTGTTTCTGTGCTACAGCCTTTCCTGAATCCTGATTGAAAGGCGTTGAGGAGGTTAAACTCATCAATGTGTTTGTTGAGTTGGTGGAGAACGCATTTTTCCAATGTTTTTGTAAGGAATGGGAGGTTAGAGATAGGTCTGAGGTTGTTAAGATCATTAAGGTCGGCCCCAGCTTTCTTGAGAATGGGTGTGATTTGTCCTAATTGAAGGGAGTCAGGGACACAGCCTGAGGTGAGAGAGGCGTTGATGATTTTTATCGAGAAAGGGGGAATTATGTGGTTGAGTTCTTTTATAATTGTGGATGGGAGGGTGTCCGTAGTGTGAGAGGGAGGTTTTAGGTTAGAAATTATACTTAAGAGCTGGTTTTCCGACATTAACTGAAAGCCGGACCAATGTGCATTGTTTTTTAGCTGGAGGCAGACCTGATTGTCCTAGGTAAGTACTCTTTCTGAATGGTCACGGGTGGTTAAAGAGGGGCAGGTTAAGAGGTAAGGAGGGTTAGCGGTATGGATGAAGGATTGATCAATTTTTGAGACTTTGTTAGTGAAGAAGGTGGCAATTTCTTCACATCGCTCATTGGTGGCTTTGATTTCTTGAGAGGGAGTGCAGTTTGTTTGGCTTTTGACAATGGTGAAGAGTTCTCTGTCTGTTTTCACCAGATCTAGTTGGATACAGAAGAAAGATGACTTTTCACTGAAATGTGTTTTTTGTATGCCTGGCAAGCAGATCTAAGTTGCGCTTGGTGCAAGGTTGAAGGGTTTAGTCTCCAAGACCTTTCTGTTTGTCTGAGATGACGCCTTTCGTTATTAAGATCCACGTTGAACCAGGGTTTAGATTTGTTTCACCTCATTTGTTTGAGTTTAAGTGGAGCTACTTGGTCTAAAACCTCTGTCATTGTTGAAATAAAGTGTTTAGTGGGATCATCGGTCGTCCAAGTGGAGGGTTGGAGTTGTAGATGGGCATGAATCCTGGATTCAAGTTCGGTTAAAGGGACTTCTTTGATGCTTCTGGTCCAGTGTTTAGGTTTGTCATCACAAATAGGTTAGTGTCTGACAAGTGCGTCAAACCTGAACAGAATGAGGTGGTGGTCGGACCAGTCAAGAGGAGAAGTCGCTCCTAGAGATCAGTTCATTGTTGGTAATGATCGCATCCAGTGTTGCACCTTTGATGTGAGTTGGTTATTGCAGAGTTGCTTGAGGTTATATATTTCCAGAAGGTTGGATAGGTTCTGGACAGTGGAGTCTTCTGGAATGTTCCAGTGGATATTGAGGTCATCCAAGAACACGTCTTTGGTGTCTGTCAAGGAGAACCATGCTATTAGGTCTGTTAGTTCTTCGGGGAAAAGGGTACTGTTAGAAGGGGCGGTCTCGGGGAAGGACAGAATTTGTACCTGACCACCGTGCGACCCACCTCTCCTAGGAAATGCAGCCGAGCACTGGCGGGAGACCCTTCTGGGCAGGGTCTCGTATCTAGGATCGTATGCGCTGAAGTAGCACCATTCAACAAAGAGACACCACACCGTAGATTCGGAAGACGTATTCATTATCTAGCAATATAAGGACCTTTATGATTCGTAATATTCCTATGTACAAGTAGAGCAAGGGCTCAAAGAGTCTCGGTAGGGGTAGGGGTAGCGGTACAGTCTTAGGATCGGGGTCAATGAAGGTGCGTATCCGGAGCACAGCTCTCAATCCTCGAGCCGGGGGATACAATACGATCTTTGGGGTCCAGCTGGACCAGAATAGTCTCTGAGCCGCGACCAAGTCTGCAGGGCTCGGGCAAGGATATCGGAGGTCTTACGATCGTCAAGGAGCCGCGATTCGATCAGCAGGGCTCAGAGTTCTCAAGGTAACAAGGGGAGCCGCGACCACGTCAGCAGGGCTCATATGATTCAGGGCAGAAGTCCGTCTCTGCTGGGTGGAGCCGCGACGATGTCTGCAGGGCTCACAAGGTTCCAAGGTTCCAGTCGTTTCTTCGATGATGTTTGTTCAGCTGCGACCACGTCAGCAGGGCTCTCTTAGTTCCAGGATTCAATCTGCCTGATAGTCCCAGAGCACCCCTTGTTATAGGTCGACTCCTCTTTGATGTCCGAAGTCCTCGCAGGCAGGGGTCTTAGCACCTCGGGTCGCTTGTTGGGGTTTCCTGCAACACGGTCCTTTGATCCTGTCAAGTCGGGGTCTGGAGAGATCCCAGACACACAGCAGGCGTGGAGCCAGCCCTCAGGGAGGCTGGAGGGGCGATTGAAACCCATCTCTCGAGAGGAGGCCAGAGGTGTGATAGAAACTACTCCTCCCTCTCCTGCTGACAGGGAGCTCTCCAACCCCCAGCCAGGCATGGCGTGACTAGGCCTGGGTCGCGCTGGGGCCGAGGGCGGCCATCTTAGGTGCAGGGCATGGTCACCGCTGGCCGCGTGGCCAATGGAGTTTGGAAGGGTGTCGGGAAGATGGAGGGAAGGACGGGGGCAACTCAGTGTTCTGTGTGGGATCATGTGTGGAGGGGGTCGGTTAGACTGCGCTAATCAGGGGCCTGGTGTGGGGCACGGGTCAGGATTGGGTCGCTATGGGTCAGGAAGGACCACGCCACGAGGCCGGGTCTAACACACACCACCAGCCGTCACTGCCCACTTTCACCGGGCACAAACACCTCCAGCCGGCAGTGCACGCTTCCACCAAGCACACACACCACCAGCCATCAGTGCACACTTCTACCAAGCACACACACCACCAGCCATCAGTGCACACATCAATTGTTAACGCATCCACAATTAACTATTGTAGCAATCGCAATATGGCACACTTTACTTTTAAACATATTCATCTAAAGCGCAGCATGCCACCATTGATACTATTCCAATCCAACACACATAATTCCACTACACACCACATGCATACACTCCATACCACATGGCTAAAAGACATTGCCATTTACAATGCCATTAGCTCTAACTCAAATATTGAATTTCGAATGTTTGTTTTCAGATCTCTATGCTTCAAACTATGCCTGCTCACATCTTTGCTCCGCTCCTCCCCTCCCCTCTCCTCTCCTCTCACCCTCTCCCCTCCTCTCCCCTTCCCTCCCCTCCTCTCCCTCCCTACACCTGTTCCTCTCCTGCTTTGGAGTCTTTTGTCGACCTCCACCCTCAGCTCCTCCGCCCCACCCCCCTGTCCACTTCAGAGCATTAGCAGATAGAATTCCTCAGCTGCCTGAGGCCCCGGACCCCCTCCCTGGCGTGCTGCCCTCCAGCCCCCCCTGGCATGCTGCCCTGCCACACTCCTTGCAGAGGGCATGCTGTCAGTAGCTGGCAGAACAACGGGCGCCCTGTGCAGGCCTTAATCCCGCACAGCCGCCCTGGTGTAGGCAGCTGTGCTTGTGTCAGCAGGGGCAGTGGCAGGGGTCGGGGCAGGGGCAGGGGCAGGGGCAGTGGCAGGCGCAGGGGCAGTGGCAGGCGCAGGGGCAGGGTCTGGGGCAGGGGACAGGGGGCAGGTGATGGTGCTGGGTAAGGGGGCCGGGGCAGGGGGCAGGGGGCAGAGGGCAGGGGATGGGGCCAGGGCAGTTGCAAGGGCCGGGGTAGGGACAGGGGTCAGGGCAGGAACATGTGGGCAGCAGGCCTGGCTCCACAAGGGTCTGCACTCTAACATGGCCTCCATCACTCTGACTCCCACTCTGGGGGTCCCCGCACCTGACATTGCCCTGTCTCTCACTGTGAGTCTGGCCACACACACAGACACAGGCACACACACAGACACAGGCACACACACAGACACTGTCAGGCACACACACAGACACACATAGGCATACACACAGACACAGACACACACACAGACGCAGGCACACACACAGACACAGGCACAGGCACACACACAGACGCACATAGGCACACACACACACACACACAGGCACATGCACAGACACACATGCAGACACACAGGCACAAACAGGCACACACACGCACACAGATATACAGACACACAGGCACACACACGCACACAGACACACACACAGACACACATGCTCACAGACACACACACATACAGACACACATGCACACAGGCAAACCCACAGACATACACACAGACACACACACGCACACATGCAGACACAGACACACTCACACACACAAATGCACATAGGCGCACATACGCAGACACACATGGAGGCACAAACATGCACAAGCACACACACAGGCACACATGCAGACACACAGGCACACACATGCACACAGATACACACGCAGACACACAGGCACACACATGCACGCAGACACACATGCACACACACAGACACACACTCAGACACACATAGGCACACACACGAACACACACGTGCTAATACACACACACAGATGCACACACAGACACACAGGCACACACACACAGACACACACAAGCACACAGGCACACACACAGACACACATGCAAACACACAGGCACAAAAAGGCACACACACACACAGACACACAAACACACATGCATACACACAGGCACACACAGGCACACACACGCACACAGACACACAGGCACACGCTCACACAGGCACACACATGGACATGCACACACACACACCCGCAGACACAGACACACAGGGACACGCACTCACGCACACACGCAGACACACGCACACACACACAGACGCACATAGGCACACACACACATACACATGCACACTCATAGACACACGCAGACACACAGGCACACAAACGCACACAGACACAGACGCAAACACACAGGCACACACACGCACACAGACACAGACGCGCACACACAGGCACACACACGCACACAGGCACACGCACAGACATACACGCAGACATACAGGCACACTCTGGGGTTGTGTTCAGACCTTTCATCTCTTTAGGGCTGCAACACTTGTCCCTACTTTGGTGGGAACTTTTCCAGCTGGAGTCGGGCATCAGATCCTGTGGATGCGTGAGGCTGCAGCGCCCTCCAGCGGCCACAGCGGGAACTCACCCCTCACTCATTCGAGGCTGCTGCAGAGGAGAAAGGCAGGCCTCAAAGGACACATGGCACTTCTCTCTTCTACTCTGTTTTTCTAGATGCACAGTGACCAGCAGAAATGAGATATTTATCACAACAAGGGGGCAGATTTACAAGCCTGTTGCGTCATTTTTCGCTGCAGTTGCGACATTTTCTGTGACGCAGCAGCAACGTAAAAATGTGGCCCATTTACAACGGGACGCATCTAGGGAGATGGGTCACGTTGTAAAGCCCTGCGTCACATTATACCTGTGCCAGTTACAATGTATGCAGGGTGGGGGTTCCCACGCAAGTAAACCTCATAGAAGTGACGCAGTGAAATCTACAAGATTTCACGGTGCCACTTCTAGGACGCCACTGTTTCAAATTCTCACGCCTGCTTGAAGCAGGCGTAAGGAGTGACGCAGCACAATGAGGACAGGCATCCCTTGCATTGCTGGAGTTGCTCCGTGCTTGCAACACTACTCCAGCAATGTGTGACTTTTGCGTCAACAGATGCGTCAGAATTTCTGACGCATCTGTCAATCCTTGCACCATGGTGCGCCATATTGTAAATACGGCATATCCATAGTGGTGGAAGGGTTTCTCAGAGTGGCGCAGGGAAAGTGACGCATCTTTATAGATGCTTCAATTCCTTGTAAATCTGGCCCATGATTTCTTTGTACAAATTGGTCCATATTATCAAGAACGGGCCTAACATTATCACCGCTTTAGAGGCAGGAAACTGCAGCTAAAGCGGCGATAAGGGGCTGATAATATGCCTTTGAAAATTCCCATAGAAGCCCAGGTTTTATGTCCTTCACACCAGAACCTGGGCTTCTATTGGAATTCTCCAGGGCATATTATCAAGCCTCTTATCGCCGCTGTAGTGACAGTTTCCTGCCGCTAAAGCAGCGATAATGTTATCGCCCGTTCTTGATAATATGGCCCAGTGTATGTGTTAGAAATGGGGATTTCTGGTTGGCTAAGGCTTGCACCAAAGCCAGGCAGAAACCACCACTCTAGTCAGGGCCAGGAAGTCACCCGCCAAAGATAACCCCTGCTCACCCCCTTGGTAGCTTGGCACGAGCATTCAGGCCTATCTCGGAGGCAATGTGTAATGCATTTACGCACGCACCCACAAGTAACAACATCCCAGGCCCCCCACAAAAGAAACTCCACACAAGGTTATATATCAAAATAGCCTTTGTATTATACCAAACACATTAGATAATAAACACACAATTTACATTGTGCCACTTGCACGGGCGGAATTTACAGGGGATTATATACATGGGACAGGGTCACTTGGACCACTGTCTGGACTAAGCACTTAGTAGAACTTAGCACTTTTAGAAACAGCACTTAGCACATAGAACAATTGTAGCACCAAATAGCAAATGTAGCACACAACCAGTAACCACTGGAAAAAGGTAAGTACCTCCTACGCAATCCTAACCACCTTATGCATATATCACGCAGGGAACCATGAACTCACTAGTATAACCCATACTAGATAAAACAACATCCTAAGCATAAACATATGCCTAGAGGTATCAGAACACAGGGTGCGCAAAACATACTGCACACAGTACATTTCCTAACACCCAAAGCATTAGCACATAAATCATCATAGCACATAAATCACATTAGGGTCCAGGTTGCGCCACTGTGCCAAAACCTAAACGTAGCAGCTGCCCACTACTTGCTGGGCAGCTGGAGACAGTAGCAAGGGGCCTAAACGCTGCAGTTGTCACTAAGTGCTGCTCAGCTGGGGAAGGCCAAAGTAGGGAGGAAGGAGTGTGTTTCACTCCTAGATGCAAAGAACATGTCCCTAGAAAGAAAACCTAAATGTAGCAGCTGCCCACTACTTGCTGGGCAGCTGGGAACTCAAAACTGCAACAAGGGCCCTCACTGGCCCTCTGGAGCAAAGACTGCGCTAAAAAGTTGGAGCCCTCTAGGCTCTGGAACAATTGCTGCGCACATTGGAGCCCTCTAGGCTCTGAAAATGAACATGCCTCTCGTTGGAGCCTTCTTGTCTCTGGGAGCACTGGGGGCGAAAATGCGGGGAAGAACATGGGCCCTTCTGGTCCCGTTGAAAGCAGTGTATACTCCGTTAGAGCCATCTGGCTATGTAAATAACTGCGCACTTTGGAGCCCTCCAGGTTCTAGAAGAAGCACGGGGGCCTTGGAGCACTCTGGCTCCTTACATAAATAAATGCCCCCATCGTCGGAGCCATGGGCTCAGCACAGTCTCCTCTGGCCCTTTAAGTCAATGATGTGCCCTGGGAGCCATCTAGGCTCTGAGGATAATGGTGCGCCTTGGAGCCCTCCAGGCTTTAAACAATAATGGGGGCGGGGGCCCCCTAGGCTCCTGAAGAAACAAAATAGGGCCTTCTGGGAGCCACACTGGGCTCGTAAAGGGAGTATGCCCCACTTGGGGAGCGGCCCACTGTGCACCCGAGGCCGCTTCTGACTCTGAGCCCACACTGGCACCATTTCCTTTGCCTCCCCCCGGAGCCCTACTCACTGGCTCCGTCGGGGAGGGCGGAAGCGCATGGCGGGGCACTCTCTCCTCATGGGAGCCCCACCTTCCCCATGCGCCCGCTTCGCCTGGTCTTCACCCGGTCCCCCATCTCGGGACCGGGACTTAGGGTGTGGAGCCTTTGTGGCTCCAGGCAGCAGTCCTCTCTCCCGGCCGGGCACCGGCCAATCCCAGCGCCGCAGTGGGCGGGACTTCCTCTGCCAACCGGGAAGTCCCGCCTACGGTCAGGCGCAAGGCTGCTTGACTTCCGGTTTTGCCCGCGGCTGCGGCGGTGATTTCTCGGGGGCAATAATGGGGGGTGGGCACCCTCGAAGTCCAAAATAAAAGTAGAAACAGGGTGGGCACCCACTAAGGACACTAATAAGCAGGGTGGGCACCCGCAGTAAAAATAACGATAATCGGGCCTAATGCAGGGTGGCACCTGCCAGTAAAATATTAAAATAAGCGGGGTGGCACCCGCGCTGCCATGATCACGGGCGGAATCCCTCACCAGGGGATTCCCTCCTAAAGGGTCAAAAAGAACAGGACAAGCACAGCCTTCCCAGGACACTAAAAAGAGGCAGCAAGGCCCTGGGGCAAAAAAGGGAGCAACCAGCTCCTCAGCAAAGAGGAGTCCTCCAGTCCCCCAGGCAAGGCAGAGGGGGTCCCAGCACAAAGTCCATCAGGAATCCAGGGGCTGGGCAGGGCCCAGGGAGGCAAGCCTTCCCCTGGGCCCAAGCAGCAGCACGCCCCCGGTAGATTCTAGTCAGGAAACAAGAACATTTAACATGAGGTCACAGCCTCTTTTTATACACCAAATCCCTTTGTCACAGGACAGGCCAGGGTCATCAGTTGCACCACAGGGGGCGGAGCCAGCATTGTGGAGGGAAAGCCCAGCCCTATTCAGGTCCCAGGTGCAGCACCTCCCAGCCATCAACATGCAGATCTCCCCATTCACCACCGGGGCAGACCCATGTTGACTTCTGGAGCCAGGCACACCAGCCAGCCCCAGCCAATCACAAGCCAGACAGTCAATTCACATTTACTGCACAGGCAGGCCAACTTTTAGAAGTGGCACTTCCACACTAGACACATTAAAGCCTCACACATCATCGCGCAGCGTTCAACCTCACACATACCAAAGTCAACCTTGCACTCTCCACGCATCAGGAATTACCATGGACACACATATTCCCCATGAAAGGAATGGCGGTAGTGTTCCCCTAACAAAAGGGAAAACGTCCGCACATGAAATAATATCTTCCACAGAAATGGTATTAAACGTGTAGTACAAAAAGTAGCAACTATTATGTACCCCGAAATGGGTGCTCTTGTGGCCTGATGCACACCCACCACCAGGAGTGTCAGAAGGCACAGAGTGCCTAAAAAACAAGAGAAAATGAGAGCAGGTCACACAGCACTCCACCTACTGTTAAATTAATATATATATTCTAGGAAATCCTAGATATGTATTCAGATTCTGTCAAAACCAATTGGTCTGTCATATGTTGGTCCACAGTCATAGGTATGTAATGTCCATAGATTTTCCACAAAACTCCAAGTTCATAAGTCTGTAATGTCCATTAATTTTCCACAATACTCCAAGTTTAAAGATCCAAGCCAAGTCGTATTCTTCCAAATAATTTTTATTGTAAATCCATATTTATACAACAACTTCACAGCTCAAGAAACTTTCTCGAATGAACAAGAAGGGATTAGTTTCTGTCAACCGCATAAACATGACAACTTTGTTTCCCCAAGATAAAACTGATCTTTAGAGTCGTGGAAACAATAGATAGATATTTCACTCAGTCAATCGTGCATGCTTCGTTTCACCAGGGGTGCAGCGAAATAGAGAGACGGGCGTTTTCAATAAAAAGTATTTATTGAACAGTCTTCTTTCTCATGCAGAAGAAATGAACTGCTACAATCGTAAGACTGGCTGCAAAGTATACTGCGTACAGCAAGAAGAGAATTATGAAATAATAATCTTAAAGCATGGTATGGTTTCTAAGCCATAAAATACATACATTAATAAATAAAGACTAAGGGCCCGATGTAGGTGGCAAATTCCGGTCGGAAACGGCCGAAATCGGCCGTTTCCGACCGGTATTTGGCACTTTGAGATGTAGGGGGCCAGTATTTACCTATTTGGTATATTTACCGAATCGGTAAATTTACAGAATCTGTAAAATACCGAATCGGTATTTTTACCGATTCGGTATCTTCCAGATGTAGGTGGGAATCTTCTGAGTCCCACAGGCCTTCCAGATTCGGTATTTTAACACCCAATCCAATTGGGTGTTAAAATACCGAATCCAGGTGTGCATGCACATGTGTGCATGCACACCTATGCCATGGCACACAAGCCAGTATTGGGAATGCTAGAGGGTGTCAAAGTGACACCCCCTGCACCCTTGCTGGAATCGGTATTTACCGATTCGGTAAATACCGATTCGGTAATGCCCATTGATTCCTATGGGCTTCAATGCCCATAGGAATCAATGGGCATTACCGATTCGGTATTTACCGAATCGGTAAATACCGATTCCTTCTGATTCTGTAATTTTTTAAATAAAATTACCTACATCTGCCCTTCTCTTTTTTACCACTTCTTAAATACCGATTCGGTATGAATCGGTATTTATGAAGTGGTAAAAAATATTTACCTACATCGGGCCCTTAAAGTACTCAACAGGTGCTTCTAAAATACGCCTACCCCAATGTACTTAACCTAAGTCTAGTATGAGGGAAGAAGTAAGTGTGGTGTAGCATAAGTTTAGTTTCTTTTTGCCAAGAGTCTATCCAAGATTTCTCTTAGGGTCTAATCAGCTCCGTACCTTGGTTTAGAATGAAAGAGGTCTGGTATCTCTGTCTCAGGACTCGATTTCCCAACACCCCCCAAGGGGAGCTTGGAAACACTGGAGCTGGATTTCTCGGTAAGAGAAAAGACAGTGTCTCTCTCAGTGCATCTGCTGGAGGGTCGGCTTCCTTTGGCACTTGCTGTAGCAGGGTGCATCGGGCAAGTAGATTGTCGAACTGCTCCAAACCACCGTGCGTTTGCTTTGGCAAGTGTGGGCATATTTATACCTTGAAGGTGCAGAGTTTGACGTAAGGGTGGACATAATAATGCCATCAAAGAGTCTCAGTTCTTTGAAAACTCCATGAGTTCTCATGAATTCAGTTCTCAAGCAAGGGGAAGTCCCTAATTGCTGAAGCCGAGTTTTCCAAGAAATCGTTGTAGATTTTCAGAACTAGTTATGCCGTATTTAGACTGCACAAGCTATGTCTAAATATGGTTATGATTTCTATGCCTATATAAGGATATGGTGATTTATCTATACTACTATTATCTATACTACTATTATAAAGAGAGAACAGACACCTTTCGGCAAGGTAAACTCGGGAACTACAGCGCCAATCCACACACCAAATATATTGTTGTAATCCTTAGGGTGTGTAGACGGACATAGGCTGTATAAAATAAAAATAAAACGTAAATTAAAAAATGTAAGTTTTAAAACAAAGTAGTCCCCTAAAACAAGCGCCAGCCGCGACGTAGCGCTAACCGTGACCTACACCTGCGTGCTGACGTCAGGAGCGGCGTCCAGGAACGTGAGTGACCTGCAGTTGGGTTTCCAGAAGCGGCAGGCCCGGCTCGCTGGTCAACCACTCGTTCGTGCCCCTGCCAGCATGTCCACATTTCCGCCAGCTGCTGCCTAAAGGCCACCTCATGCTTTCATTGAACTGGTAGTGTGCCTGAGCTGCGCGCGCGTCCATCTCCTCGCCGCGCGCTCCATCCCCGAGTGCCGCCTCCCCTTCCCCACACATTGCTCTCAGCCCTGATCCCAGCTGGGGTGCTCGCAGCTAATGATCCCTGATATGACTTCCCTCGCCGCGGTTCCCAAACTGTGCGCCATTAGGACCAGCGAGGGGCGCCGCGCACGTCTTTGAAATGTAGGGAAAATATCTGCTGTTGTTCATGTGAACCATTAAAAAATCCTGTATTTCTTCGCACCGAGTATGTAATGTTTACAGGGGGAATTAAAAGCTCTACCGGGACCGTCAGACAGCTTGATTTGGCACAGCTGCAGCGCAGCATATAGGGGAGTTGAAAGTGCCACCTGTAAAATCAGGAATCGTGCTTTAGCCCAAACAGTACAACAGCCATACCCACATCCGTGCTTCACATAGTTTAGGCGGGCCAGGCATACTACGACGCACATTCAGAGATGCCAAGCGTTATTGCCGCCTGGGTTCCTCCGCAACTCGAGACCCTCTTCTTTACAAACAAGTAGGTCACCCATGCGCTTCGTCGGCGGTAGAAATGACAAATATGAATGAGTTGTACAACAAAATGCGGCCAGCAACACTTGACTTTCCTGGCTTTGGCACTTTCTTGCTGGCCGTGCTGCATAAGCATGTTTAGGGCGAGCAGTGGGCCGGGCCTGTGCAGCGAGACCAGTAAGTGCCAAAGCCAGGAAAGCCAAGTGTTGCAGCCCGCATTTTAATTTACATGTGTTTGAGGAAGACTGCCGTAGGTAGTGATTAGGTCCGGCTGCTCGGTTCTGACGGATGGCAGCTCTAAGAAGAGGGTTAGGCCGTAAACGACTTCTTAGAGCTGTCATCCGTCAGAGCCGAGCAGCCAACCCTAATCACTGAAGCTTCCTCAATGACATGTAAATTAAAATGCAGGGTGGAGCACTTGGCTTGCCTTTCTTTGGCACTTACTGCATCGCTGCACAAGCCCGACCCGCTGCTCACCCTTAGACTTTAAGAATTGTTTGCTGTTTGCACTGGGAACTCACAGTGGTAAATGTAAGCAGTCTCTGCCTTGCACGTGACGGGGGAAAAAGGGGATAGTTATCTTGACTTTTGATGTCCATTTGACCCCTGCAGTGACCCCCAGACTCTGTAAAAGAGTATGCCATGAACAGTGATGATGAGTCACTAATTTGCTCGGCACATGCTCTCCTCTTTCAACGCGGGGCCCTTCAGTTTCTAAACTAAATCACTCATTTGCAGGGGTTCTGCCATATTAGTTCAACCTTTGAGACACTGAGGTTATGTCATCCCCAGAAGAGAATGAAAGAGAAATTACTTCAAATGTTCATGCACACACACACACAAATGCATAGGTGTGTGTGCACACACAGACAAGCACACATACATACTCAGGCAATTAAAAGTTTTTTATTAAGTGACTGTAATATTTTTATTTTGTTATAAATATATGTATAATACCTTCATCAGCTTCATCACAATGTCAGGGAAAAAAACTGGAAGTACTCCCAAGGTAGGGCTTACATCCCCGCACCTTTAAAAGAAAAAGTGATATGATGGGGAGCCGTGGCCAATGGGCAATTAGGTCAAGGGAGCCGCAGGTCGAAAAAGTTTGGGAACCACTGCGGTCTAAAGAGAGACCAGGAGAGAGGGAGGGAGGGGAGACGAGCAAGATCGACAGGGCTACTCTCAGCGTCCGACTCAATCTCTCAGGCAAGCTGGCGTCAGGTATCAGAGCGGCCGAGCTTTGATTGGAGAAATCTCTGCATTAGCATTATTAAAGCAGAATTTATGCGCGAATGTGATGACACACGGTCCCGAGCCCGGGTCTAAATTCAGAAGTGAAATAAAGTAAAAGCTAAAAAAAAAGGTCTCCCGTTCCTCGCTCTCTGCCCACATCTGCCTTTTAAGGCGCACGTTTCCCGCCCCCTCCAAAGGTGGCAGAAAGATAATCCCTCTGTGGCTCTGCTGGGATGTACAGGGAGGGTCAAGGACATGCCAGATGGATACCGCTGTGAATTGCTTTTTACCCGTAAAAAGGATGCGTCACTGGAAGCATGCAATTGTTTTCTCTCACACAAACAGACAACATTAATCTCCAGGCACCCAGAGTAGTGTGCGCACATTTATCAGAAGCATGCTACAGTGCAGGTCGTTGCAATCTGCAAAGCAGTGTGGAGATTCAAGGTGGCCTCGCTCTCTGGGAATCTGAGCAGTCCCCTTCTTACACCCCTTTGCCTTTCATGAATTATAGGAAGGCCCACTGGAGTTATGTGACTGTTGCCTGCAGAGCTTTTCGCATAATTGTATATTTGCCGCATTTGCCACATAATCCACCCATCATCTGCCTCATAATCTGCAGAGTTTAACAAAAAAGGTTTCTAGCTCAGTTGAAAAGTTAGAAAAAACACAGCAACATGTTGCCGCGCGGTGGAAAGACCTTCGCAAACATTGACTGGTCACCTTTCTATAACTTATTGCTATATTTGGGTGTTAAACTGGTAGTAATAAGGTACAACTAATGCACAGACAGTGCTATCAAGTTTAAAAATGTCAAAATCTATCTATACTACTATTATAAAGGAAGAACTTTGCACCTTTGAGGCGGGTAAACTCGGGAACCACAGCGCCAATCCACACAAATATGCTTTATTTAAAAAATTAACATAAAAAAAATAGTAGTCCCTTTGAAGTAGCGCCTTCCGCGACCTGCGTCCTGACATCAGGAGCGCGGGGAGGAGCGGTGTCATGGAACGCGAGGAGGAGCGTCGGACATGGTGCGGGAGAGGAGCGGTGATGAACGGCGGAATGGTGGTGAGGACCGGCGGACAGGCGGGAGGAGCGGTAAGCGGCGAGGAGCAGCGGAGCGGTGAAATGAGGAGCGCGGGGGAGGAGCAGCGGCTGAGGTAAGGCTCCGGGCAGACGGGGGTCGGGGCAGGCGGGGGTCGGGGCGGACGGGACGGGCGGGGGCCCGGGCTGCTTGACAATGTCGGGGCGGCGGGGGGCCGGGCTGCTGCACAATGTGCGGTGAAATGAGGAGTGCGGGGGAGGAGCGGCGGGTGAGTTAAGGCTCCGGGCAGGCGGGGGTCGGGGCAGGTGGGGGTCGGGGCAGGCGGGGGTCGGGGCGGGCGGGAGACGGGGCGGGCGGGGGGCCGGGCTGCTGCACAATGTCGGGGCGGGCGGGGGTCGGGGAAGCCTGATTGCTCCCGGACAAGGTCGGGACGGGCTGCTAGTACCTATATAAGGGCATGAATCTGAAAAATTACACTAGGGCCCTAAAAGGCTATACAACAACACTGATCATCATGCACTCACAGCGATCACAGTGCACTCACACTGATCACCATGCACTCAAACTATTCACTCGCTCACCCTCCAGTCACAGTGATCACTCTGCACTCACATTGCACTTGCGCGGTTCACCCTGTACCTCACCCTGCAGTCACACAAACACACTACTCACCCTTCACTCACCTGTCCCCCTCAGTGCTCACTCTGCAAGCTCACTCAAACTAGCCCATCACTAACCCTGCACTCTTTCGTCCTACTCTGCACTTACACCCGCACCCAAATTCATATGGTCACCTCACTCACCCTGCAGTCACGTCTCTTACCCTACTCTCACACTGTTGCATCGTTCAGTGTGCACTCACATGGGCACTCCTGCCACCCACAAAGCACAGAGGGTTAATGTGTCTGCTACAAAGAACTTGCACCATGCAGATCACAGAACTGAGTGTGAGTAGTGCGATAAAAAAATGAAATGTTTGTCAGAAAGGTGCTATAGTGAGATGAGGTGCATTGTTGGTGGGTGGTAGTGAGGGAATTCATGGAGAAGGAGGAAATGTGGGAGGGGGCACCAAAAAAGACTTGCACCATGTGCGACCAGTGCTAGTGCCAGCCCTGGCTGGGAGTGGTAGCCTCCCTGAAGTTCGGGTCTAGTTGCGCCTCTGGTTTCAATCCTCCAGTCACATCAGGACTTTTAGTTGTCGCTTCTCTGCTTTGTTATCTAAGGCTTAGGTCGGTGATGGCCACTGGGGAAGGAAGGAGCAAAGCCATCCGTGCATGGGCTCAGGTATGCCACCCCCAGTGCCACACCCATTTGATCTCCGTAGTATTGATATGTCTATCTCTGGACATTATATGGTACTTCCCGTGTTTTGAACCATGAGCTCACGGAGTTGAATATTGTCTGATGTTTGTAAGCACGCTGCTTTGCTAATACAAAATTGTCAGCCATGTTGAAAATAAGAAATTGTTTGAAAATATATATTTTTGTAGACCACAGAGTTTATAATGTGAGGGCACATAAGTCTCTTACTCCTCCCAGTATTCATGTCAATTATTCACCAAATGTGCGATATTCATCTCCATTTTTGAAGATCAGGGATTCATCTTCAAAATGACCTCTCTGTGGAGAAAGGATGTGTCCATCACTCTGCATAACCAACCCCTTAACATAGTGTGTTTACTCCCTTCTAAAATCCTATTGCATTCACCGGCAAAAGAGAAAGGAAGGTGATCGGAATCTTTACTTTTAACTAACCACGTTATCATCTCCAGCTTTACTCTGAACATCCTAAAACACTTCAATGTAGACTTGCTCAGACGGAGAGCTGTTATATGGGAATGGAGTGTATTGGAAAAAAGATGTGTGCACATGTTTTAAAAGCAAGTTTACAATTAGCTACTATTTGTTTGAAATCATTTGCCGCTTGAGCAGATTTGGATGCTTCTAACTAAAATGTACAAGCCTTTGCCTTTGCACGAACCAACGCAAGGGGCTGAAAGACATATGTTCAAATTATTTATGTGCGTGGGTTTTGGTGCCCCTTTGCCTGCATGACTGTCTCTGGCCAACCTGTTATTTCCATTTACATGCCCACCATGGCAGCTATCTTCCCTCACACTTCCTTTCAGAGCAGTAAATTCTCCGCTCCGGTTCCATGCCAGGGCCCTGGCCTGATTCTAAGGGCTCTGCCACGTATCATGTTTGTCGAGCCATATCCTTGGGATCACCTCTTGCCAGCGCCTCCTTTACTTTCCCCAGGTCACCTTGCTGCCTCTTAAGCTGCCATTACTGGATGGGAGATTGTTGCAACCTGTTGGACTTGGCCCTTCTGGCAGGTTCACCCCGAAACTTTTTGCTTTTGATAGGTGACATGGTGTTAGTGATTTTTGGCTTCTGAGCACTTTACCACTGTGTCCCAGGGTAAAGTGCGTGCGTGCGGTGAGGTTGGCCTGCCCACCCATAGGAATGCATGGGGAATGTATGTGTCCCTGGTAGTTCCTGATGCGTAGGGTGTGCAGACTCGAGTTTGGTTTGTGCGGACTCGGGTGATTAAATGCTGCGCGATGATGTGTGCGGTGTGAATGTGTCTAGTGTGGAAGTGCCACTTCTAGAAGTTGGTGTACCTGTGCAGTTAATGTGCTGGCTTGTGATTGGCTGGAGCGGGCTGGTGTGCCAGGCTCCAGGAGTCAGGATGGGTCTGCCCCAGTGGTAAATGAGAGATGTGCATGTTAATGTGAGGGAGGGGCACACCTGGGACCTGAATAGGGCTGGGCTTCACCACACAATGC
Organism: Lissotriton vulgaris; assembly: GCF_964263255.1. Taxonomy (NCBI): domain Eukaryota; kingdom Metazoa; phylum Chordata; class Amphibia; order Caudata; family Salamandridae; genus Lissotriton; species Lissotriton vulgaris. The sequence goes on along the minus strand of NC_141695.1, from coordinate 1,773,243,233 downwards.
TGGCTCCGACCCCTGAACTGCATATAATGTCCGTAGCCTGGCCAGTGAATGGAAAGAGGGTCTGAGCACATCAGAGTGCTCCAAAGCCAGCTGCGACTAGTTTTTCCTCCACCCTGCATCTAAAGACAAAGGAGTTATGTGTATGAAAAGGGGCTGTGTCCCCTTGAATGTTGTCCTCTTCCTGGACCCTTTCTTGAGGGGGGGCTGCTTCGGCTGGGTGCCAGGAGAACCACCACTGGGACTGCCTGCCTGCCTGGAGGGCCCTGTGAGCTGGATCCTCGGCCCAGTCTTTTTTCCCCCCTGCCTGCCTAAGGACCTGGCTGGACTTCTTTTGCCTGGAAAACTTTGACCCGAAAGCGCCTGGGCAGGGCAGGATTTCCCTGCCCAGGAGCGCTGCTATTCTCATCTGCAGCCCAGCGCTGCAATCTCTAAATTGAGGGATTCCCCAGCGTGGGGATCCCCCCTGTTTTGGCCACTTCAGAGCAGGTGCCCACCCTGCATTTCGCCCGCATTTGGAGCCGTCTTCTGCCTCTTTGTGCTTATAATCGGCACAGGAGCCTACCCTGTAATTTTGCCGGTTTATGTCCGTAGCGGGTGCCCACCCCGCCAGGGACCTTGTGCCCGTGTATTCTGGTACATTGCTTCGCGAGGGAGCCTACCCCTCATTACCAGGAAAAAGATCACCACCGCGGCCCGGCTTATAGCAGGAAGCCAGGCAACCTGCGTTGGGACATGGGCGGGGCTTAGGGGCGACCCAGAAGCTGCGCGGGCCGTCCAATCAGAGCGCGGCCGGCGGAGGAGACGAGCAAGCAGGGCTCCTGCACCGGCGTTGTGAGCCCTGCCTGTGTTTTCCACCGGAGAGCCCCGGAGTGCAGCCAGGAGGCCTTAGGAGAACCCTGCAGCCCAAGAGCCGCCACGACATTCGAGCCTCCCCGCAACCGAGCCCGGTGAGTGTTGACGGGCCAGGGGGAAGCTCCAGGGGCCATGGTAGTCCGAGGGGGCGTCAGGGCACATTGGCAGCATTTATCTGTAAAGGCCCTGTGGGGGCCCGGGCAGATTTCTTGAGCAGTCCCGGAAGGCAGCGGGCCGCTCCAACATTAGTTTGGGGCATTTGCGTCCATAGAGCCTGAGAGGCTCCAACAACAGGGGCAATTTACGCAGAGCCCACGAGAGGCTCAGGGGGGCATTTGTTGAGCTAAGTCCTCCGAGCGGGACTCCTACATGTGGAGCATTTTATTAGTTAGAGCCTAGAAGGCTCCTGGGGCATTGATGAATGCAGAGAGCCTGTCGGGCTCCACCGAGTGCGGGGGCATTTGTGTATTTAGAGCCTGCGGGCTCCAACGCTGATTTGGGGGCATTTTGTTTTATTCAGAGCCCAGAGGCTCCCATGTTGTTCTGGCCCCATTAGTTGTCTCTAAGAGCCCAGAAGAGATCCCCAGCTGCCCAGCACTTAGTGGGCAGATGCTTCGTTTAGGCCCCAAGGAACTCTTGCGCAATCTACTTTGGCTGCCTGCGCAGCCCAGCCCTGACATTGTGGACACGGGGCGTCCTAGCCCCTGAGAGGCCAAATTGGCCTAGGGACAGTTCTGTTGTTGGACCCTTGCGTGGGGTACGTGTTCTGGCTCTATGTGATTTTTGCGCAATTATGATTTACCTGCCTAATGTGATTTCTGCATCGTGTGTAATTTTTTATACCTCTGAATGTATGTGATGCTTAGGAGTTTGTTTTTCCTAATATAGGTCCTACTAGTGGGTTCATGATTCCCTGCGTGATATTTTCCTAAGGCCGCTAGGGTTGCGTAGGTGTTACTTACCTTTCACCAGTGGTTACTGGTTGTGTGCTACATTTGCTATTTTGTGTTACCAGTGTTCTATGTTCTAAGTGTTATTCCTACAAAGTGCTAATTCTACCAAGTGCTAGTTCTAAAAAGTGCATATTCCTGACAGTGGTCCAGGTGGCCCTGTCCTGTGCATATGATCCCCTGTAAATTCTGCCCGTACCAGTGGCACTCTGTAAAGTGCGTATTTATTATCTAATGTGTTTTGTACAATACAAAGGCTATTTTTATATATAACCTTGTGTGGAGTTTCCTTTGTGGTGGGCCTTGGGTGTTGCTGCTGGGTGCGCGCGCAAACGCTTTACACCTTGCCTCCGAGATAAGCCCGACTGCTCGTGCCAAGCTACCAAGGGGGTGAGCAGGGGTTATCTTGGCGGGTGACTTCCTTGCCCTGACGTAGAATGTTGGTTTCTGTCTGACTTTGGCGCAAGCCTTAGCCAACCAGAAGCCCCATTTCTAACACAACCGTTAAAGGCAGATGCCATCCAGAGACGTTGTAAGGCATGGGAAACATGGGCTCCAGCACCTTTATGCACAAATAAAAGGCGCGTTGTTTGACTGGATGGGTTTGATGTTTATGCTGCTGAATTGTATTGCTTTATCAGGTACTTTGAAATATTTATGCCTTTATGCACAAACAAAAGGGGAATTCGTTTTACTAAATAGGTTTGATGTCGGTATGCTGCTGCGTTTTGTACTTGTTACTGTTTTGCCAGTCACTTTGAAATATATGAGCCTTCAAAAAGGGAATTGTTAGTCTAAACCAGTTTGAATATTGTATGGTGCTGTTGTTGTTGTTTACCAGTTGCTTTGAAATATATGTGCCTTTATGCACACACCAAACGGAGAATTGTTTGACTAACCTGGCTTCATTTTTGCCTTCCGCTGGACTTGTTTTTACCGTGCACTTTGAACTGATTTTCACGTTGATGCAAGAAAGTTGGATTGTTTTACAAAACATGCTTGATTTAGGGTATAATACTGGACTGGTGATTGCTTTATTATGCACTTTAGAACTATTTACACTTTTCTTTTGCTTTACCAGCTACAGTTTGTATAGATTCTGTCATTGGGCACTTGCTAACATGGTTGTTTTTTATTCCATATGCGGTGTTATTTATGGTGTTGCTTGCATTTGTTTGTAAATGTGTGCCTTAAGTCTTGTATTTAACTAAGTACACGATAAGGTGTCCCTTTCATACATCAAAACCAAAAAAAGACAAAAAATAAATAAATAATAAAAGGGTTAGAGTGATATACCCGTACGAACCAGGAAGTTTCTTATGGTTTGTTCCCTCAAAAGTAGAGGATTAAAGGAAGTGTGTGGCTGGCAATCTGTGTACTTAGTTATATTTATGGTCCAGCTAGCCCCACGTCCCAGGGCCTGACTCCCCCATTCTTCAAAAATCAAGTCTTGTATTTAGCATTGTTTACACCACAGAAATTATTAATTCAAACAGACCAACATCTGCATCAATGTTCTGAAGCATCCAGTTTTCATCCTCAGCCTTGCGTGCCTGCCTGTTTTGTCCTGCTTGCGAATAAAGGCATGATGGAAGATATTGAAATTGTTTCCTCCATTCACGTATTTATCATGCACAGACCAAGACAGTCGCAAGGGTGTGGCATTTTGATAATTCACTAGTCTATTTCTCTTGGAATTTGCAGGATACTGAGTTATATCTTGTGTAATTCTCTTGTATATTGTCAGTCGAGTCTATGGAATTGCAGGTTTGGGTTTATCTTTCAAAGTTTCGAGTTATTGGCCATCAATGTCAATTTTAATTCGGATCCTTCACAGTTGTTCTTTGTTCTTCAGCCAGAGGCAGCTCCTGGGACAACAGGATCGCTCCCTGGCGTTGTTCTGATTGCTGCCTCAGTTAAATAATCTGCTCTTGACAGTATTGTTGTTAAAGGTTGCAGTAATTGCTGTTAGCATGATCTAAAAGCTATTTTGTAATTGGCAGCCATTTTAGTAAGCCATGTGCCCGCCTTGTGCTTTCTCCCTCTTCCAGGGCCTTGCACATGCTTAGAAAGGCCTAGCTGGTAGAATGCACCTGCTCCTAGTGTCGAACTGTCAGGCTGTTCTTACGGATGTAAGCAGTTTAGTCTCCCCTCCCACTTTGCTGAGCAAGCAAATTTTGTATACCCATATTTGTCAATAACCATGCTAGTGTGTGCCAGGACCTCCCCTTGGTTTTATGCTGTCTGCAACAAATGCATATATAAGGCCCCTGTTCTCAGTACTCCTTAGACTGCCTCCTACAGTGGCCTGAGGATACCGTGTGACGCAGTCTCCTTCATGTGAGGTTAATAAATGCATTCTTTTGATATTCCAGCTTCCATGCCAATCTCTTTGTTGGTTTTAGGACCAGGTGTATCAATAAACCCCTAAAAAGGTTTTATTTTTACGATGTTACAAATGGCGTAGCTTAAATGTTAAGAGGGTTTCACACTTTCTCATTAGAACTTTGAGGCAAGCATTTTATTAAATGTTGGAGGTTTCAAATCAAAATATACCAGATTTTTGGGTGGTGAGGCAAAGTGGTAGGTGCTGGGCCTGGCCGCTGGGGGGGGGGGCGTCTATGTGCTTCGCAGGGGGGCCCCCTCAATTTTTGTTACGACCCTGGCACGTATTCTTCCCCACTCTCCACCCCGGCCTTCCATCAGTAGTGCTATAGATTTAGAACCAGTCGGTGGGATGCGAGAGGAGGAAGAGAGAGAGGCACACAAGAGAGAGAGGATGGGCACAGAGACGCCGTCTTCATTTTTAATAACAATTATTTATTTACTGAAAACCCAGAAAAATAAATCAACATTTACATAGTGAAAAAAATATATTATCTTTAGAAGGAATACGTAATTATAAGCCTCTTCTGTTGGTCTCACAGCAGGTACCTGAGGTATGGAGGAAGTTGTGGTGAGTCCAGCTCACTCTTTGATCCTGGGCTCAGAGGACAGAGGCCCACAGCTCCTCCCAGGAGGGGTCCTCTTAGCACCCTCCTCCCAGAACTACAGCGTTACTCTCACAGTCACACATGGAACCCCCAAAATCACAGCCCACCCCACGCCACCTCTGGGTCCACACACACTCCACTGAGGCCAACACCTGCCGCTCCCACTGCAGGGATGAATTATGAAGTAAAGAGAGACACAACTATAAAGTGTGGAGTTGCTACACAATGTAAAAGTAGGATACTGAACACTGCGCTATCCTGACCTCACTAAGCACAGTCCGCGGCCTGCGCGTAGTGCCTTGAAGCCAGTAACGCTAGAACGAGGAGTGCCAGGATTTAAGATGGACTTCAACTGGTATTTTACTCTGACTGACCCCCTGGGAGGTAGAACATCCGGGTGTGTCCTGAGGCAGAGCGGGAGGTAGGAAGGTCATAGGTGGAGGCGGGGTCAAGTCTTGTCATGTGCAACTAAAGGCCGAAGAGTGCCTCGAAGCCTCTGGCTGGAAGGAGTTGAGGCTGCTTCTGATTGTGTAATAATAGGGGAATTCACAGGAAGAAACAATATCATGTGACAGGAAGTAGGAAGTGTTCCTCTATAGCACTCCTTCATGCTTGCTTGCCTAGACTAAGAACATGGTACAAACACTGTGGCTCTGTCAGTGAGTCCCTACATCACACCAGGGATGCAAATATTAGAGTTTAAACTGGGGGGGCCTGGATTCACAGAGGTAAAGTTAGACTTTTAGTCTAAGCTAAACCGCAAGTCTAACTTTACTACTTTTCGATATTCAGTGGGGTAACAAAGTCCCCCGCAGTAACGACAGTGCAGGGGGCCCCCTGCAGCCCCCTCTGTGCAGTACCCTGGCCTGAGAGCTCCTGGGTGAGTCTGGAGGGGGGTCCTGAGCTCCAGGGGGCCCCATCAACACAGATACCTGGCCTGAGTGCTCCTGAGTGAGTCTCGAGGGGCTCCCTCAAGTTTCGGAACGCCACTGGGTAAGTACCTGAGTGCGGACTTAAAGATACTACTCGTAACTTACCTTTGTGAATACTGAAAGTCATAAATGTAGACTTTTGTTCTAAGTTTAAAGCTGTTAATCGAGGGGATAGTCCGACCCGCTCCTTTCTCTGGTTGCCCATCGAAGGGCTCTTTTCTGTAATGCTCGTGGGTGCTATTAACGGGAGGAGACAGACGTCCTTGAGGATAGTGACAGGGAACAGACTCAAGCAGGGCTGTCTTTGAGGCCCTCTGTGCTTTCCTTATACATACATGATTTGCAACAAGCATTGGCACATTTGCAGTTTTCCTCCACAAAGTGGGTTGCGATCTGTTCACATTTGAATGGATGCCGATAGCGTGATCCTTTTTGACTCCTAAAGTCCTACAACGTAGTTTGGAAGAAATGTATCAGTCTATGACTGGTTTGTGAAGGTGAATGCTTTAAAAAGTAAGGTTGTGGCCCACAAAGGGGGAAGGAAGTGTATTCTCTTTCAATGGACTGTGGGTCATAAAGGCAAAGAATGTGTAAAAACTTTGGGGCTGTTTACAGTTTGACTGACAGGGTCATCTTGTAAAGCACTGCAAAGTATCATGTGTCTTCCAAACTAATGGTCTTCCTGCCGTCCTGAGAGCCAGGGGCGCGGCCCACCCGCTCTATTTAGGGTTCGGCGGAATATTAATTTTCTGGCAGCAGTTCAGGCTGTCTGTCTACATGCCTCAGACTGTCAAGCCTATTTAGAGCAGACGGTTCAACATACTCTTTTCCTGTTTGGGACCACAAAGTAAAGCCTGGCAGTTCTGAACCCTACGATAAAGTTACCATAGTGTCAGCACCATTATTTCTTGTATATTTCACCAAGCAAATCTTGGTTTGGGCGTTTGGTTTTGAAAAACAAAAAAGCTTGCCTAGACTCACAGGAAACATGGCGACCCGCAGCAAAGTCACACTCACTTCGGAGAATCCTCCATGGTAACGATTCATCTCAAGGCCCTGAGGTCTTCATCAGGCCGGCGGAGAAGTCGAAACATGGTGGCTGTAGTCCACCATGGGACGCGCCTCCATTGCCCTGGCGGAACGGAGTCCAGCCCACCGAACTCTATATCTAGGAAGAGTTTCCTGAGTAACGATCATCCTATCACCCGGAAGAGGGGCGAGATCTTGACTCATGGGATGATGAAGTTTGACTTATTAGTGACTTGGCCGAAACATGTTAAACAAAGTTACGGCCACACTGCATTACACAGTAGAACATAGAGCCTATGACTTATGGTCTTTTTTCACATAAATAACAACCAAAAATATTGTGTAATGTTTGTTCTTTGTGACCATGCATTGGCACTGCTGCTGTGATTCGCTGCGGCTAAAAACCTGACCTTTTCTAGGAGGGGATCATTAAGGAAGCTCCAGAAAGACGATCAGTTTTCCAGTGCCTGGAAGCACAGTTCATTCATCAAGAGCTTTAATTAATCTTTACATTCTTATGAAATGTCAGAGGCGGTGCTTAATTTGTAAAAGAATAAGTGCCGGGGCTCTCGTCATGAGGCGTCTACAGGTTGCACCACACGTGCCCCTGCCAGTGATAGTAACAACACAACCACTAACCGTCACACTCCTACAGGCGTGACAATTCAGACAATCCCAGGCCCCCGAGGTATAAGAATGATTAGAGCTGCACGTAAAAGTCACTTTTAATGTATATTGAATTAATGATCTCCTGAATTAGCCAGACAGCGCTACCTTGTGGCAGACTGTCATAAGCGCTGGTGTTGACAATTAAGTGCCGGTGCTGAGATCCGGAAATCACCGGCTCAAATTAACCACTAACTCAAAGCGCTGTTTCCAATGTTGGTCTATTGGCCGCCTGAAGCACGCGCTCAACGTGTGTTGTAAAGTTGACGCAGAACCTTCATTGGAGTCTCTGTTGAGTAACAAAACGCAAACTCATTTGAGGCCTTGTTTCAAAATAACAATAACAGCGTGATATTTCTGTTATCATCTGGTGGTTTCCTGCTATGAACAGTGACAGCGGCTCACGATTTTATTCTCTCTGGGCCAACGGTATCCAAGATCTCAACCATGTGATGTATGATCGTGTATTATTCTTTTTATGTCATTTATTCTTAAAGCATGGTATCAAATCACCGTCTGGTGTCCATGGGCCTGATTCTCAGAGGAAAACTGAGATGAAAGACTAACTTTACGACTTTCGGTATTCACAAAGGGCATTCACGAGTAGTAAAGTTAGACTTTTGTCTCAGTTAAACTTACATTTTGGTCTTAAGTTTAACTGAGACTAGAAGTCTAAGAACTACATCAATAAATGGAAACTTCATACAAACTCACATTTACTTAACGTCTGCTTGTTTGTCCCCAGCGAGCACTTGATGCAAAAAGTGTGTTGTTTGAAGTCTATGTGTCAGCACAGAATGCACACAGTGTGAAATGTGTAGTCTGTGCGCCTGGCTGCACTACTTGTTATCTGCCAGAGTGCGCTAAGGGCACGGTCAGGGTGACTTATGGCATAATATGTCCTGCAGAAGCAGTGCAGTGTTTATATCTTCACTGTGCACCCAATTCTGTGTATCGGCGTGTCAGCACACGATGCACAGAGTGTAATATGTGGCAGTGGATCCTGGGAGTGGATGAGCTTGATTTTGCTGCGACTTTGGAGAGCCAGTGGTCCTCCAACTGCACGTCTGCTGCGATTCTGTGTTGCAGCTGTCATTAAGTAGGACCTGGAAGGGGGAGAAGTGCAGAGTGCTGTGATGTCATTTCCTGTGCTGATGAGTGATGGGAAATGAACTCCTCTTGCTTGACTTCTTCTTTTAAACCTGATTTTGGCAGGAAAACCAGTAATGTCACTCCCTGTCCAGATGGATGATAGGAAATTCAGTGATGTCACTTCCTTTGCAAGTGGGTGATGGGGGATCCAGTGATGTCACTTCCTATGCTGATGGGAAATTTGGCCCTATTGCTTGGCTTCTTCTTTTAAATATGGTATTTGGTGGGAAAATCAGGACTGTCACTTATTGTCCAGATGGATGATGGGAAATTCAAAGATGTAATTTTCTGTGCACGTGAATGATGGGCGATCCAATGATGTCACTTCCTGTGCTGATTTATGATGGGGAATCAAGTCCTCTTGCTAGACGTCTTCTATTTAAGACTGTTTTGGCTGGAAAACCAGTAATGTCACTTCCTGTTCAGATGGATGCTCTAGATGGCGGCACTACTTGTTATCTCCCAGCTCGCACTAAGAGCATGGTACGGGTGTCTGACTGTATGTTATGTCTTACAGAAACAGTGCAGTGTTTATAAGCTGCTCTGTCCCTGGGTGTGTGTGTTGGCAAATGCCTCCCTTGAAATTGACAAGGTTACCGACACCCCCCCGGGAATGGACTAGTTTACAGACGCCTTCCATCGACTGGACAAGGCAACAGACACCTTCCAGGAAATGGCAGATGTAATGAGTTTGCCCACTTCTTTTCTGATAAAATCTCATCGCTATCTGCATGAAAGCATTACGAATCACAGGCCCCTTTCTTCAATTAGGAATTCCGATCCCGGCCCAGATGGCTCTTTCAAGATTGAGAGCATCTCGGGGTAAATCGCTGCTCTCTAGCGGCAAAGATCAGATCTGGCTCACCACTGGACCCTGCGCCTCCGGCCAGGTTGAAACTGGGGCTACCAGCACTTGCTCCTAGATCATGCCGTTTGAAGCCAGCCACTTCCGGCTGAGTGGAAACACGCAATGGTGATTCCTCTCCTCAAAAAACATCTCTAGACTCTTCTAAACCAGAGAACTTTTGCCCAATTTCCTTGCTTCCTTTCCTGGCAAAACTGGCTGAAAAGCCTGTCAATTCTGAACTAACGGAGTTCATTACAGAAAACAATCTCCTTCATGAGACTCAATCGTGTTTCAGGCCACAGTATAGTATGGAATCTGCCTTGCTTCTAGCCTCGGAGATGCTACGCAGGGTGACCGACGAACGGAAAACTGGGGCTGTCATCACGCTGGATCTCAGCGCAGCATTCAATACAGTCTTCCACACTGTGCTACTGGAACGACTGTGGACACTGGGCATAAAGGGAAGAGATTATAACTGGATTGTAGATTTTCCACATAAGCGCTCTTTCCAGATTACTCAGAAGCCATACCCCTTGCAGCGGGGAGTTTCTCAGGGATCGGCAATGAGTCACACTTTTTAACTTATACCTCCTCCCATTGGCTGACGTTAACGAGGGCCATGGAGTGAGAATGGTGTAATATGCTGATGACACTCAGCTGGTTATAACACTAGCTAATAATGACGACAGGGCTGCCGTAAACTTTAAATCAAGCCTCGCTGACCTTGCAGCATGGATGCAGGAAAACTGCTGAAGTTAAATGCAAATTAAACAGAGGTGCTGGTGGTTGAGAAACAACCCTCAGTCTGGTCCTTCGGCGTGGTGGCCTGCTGATCAGGGCCCCACCCCAATTCCGAAACTTAAAGTGAGAAATATCGGCCTCCTCTTTGACGCTCTGCGATCATTTGGAAGCCAGATCAGGGCACCAGTGGGCACCTGTTTCGGGGTGCTGAGGCTGTTAAGGAGGTTTCTGAGGCTAATACCAGACTCTGCACAAATACAGTAACACAGGCCCTGCTGGTGTTCCGGCTTGACTTTGGCTATGTATGACTATGCGCTCTATCTGGGGATATCTGGGGATTTCTAGGGGCCGACTTGCAATGCTTTAAAGAGTACAAAATGCAGCAGCCCGGATACTATTGAGAATTCCGAAATGGACCATCATTAGCTCTGGTCTGGCTGATCTTCACTGACTTCCTGTTAAACATAGAATCATATTTAAAGCTCTGTGTTTCACGCACAGGATAATGAATCGGAGGGGTCCTTGCTATCTTTTCCCCTTGATCAATTCTTACACCCTGTCCAGAGTACTTAGATCTGGGGTAGTGGCTCTGGCAGTGAATCGCAGAGTGCCTTGTGCACGACTGGGGGGTCTGTCATTTGGTCTCCGTGCAGCCAAGCTTTGGAGCTCAATGCCACTCAACCTACGACTTGAACCCTTCTGAGGCAAGCTTCCGTAAGAACCTGAGGACCAGGCTCTTCAGACAGAGTTAGACGGAGCATTTGGGCTTACTTGCTTCTGGCTGTATCTCTGACCCTGATCTGTAGTTTCTGCTTAACATGGGGACACTCCATCGGAGTAACCAGGCGCTCTATATACATTTAAATTCATTCAGACACCTTCCAGGACATGAGCGACTCTACAATCACCTTCCAGGGAATGGATGAGTCTACAGGCGCCTTTTAAAGAATAGACAAGTGTACAGAAATGTCCCATGGAATGGACGAGTCTACAAACACCTCCAAGGGAATAGTTGAGTCTACAAACACCTCCAAGGGAATAGTTAAGTCTACAAACACCTCCAAGGGAATAGTTGAGTCTACAAGCACTTCCAAGGGAGAACTCTCATGGAATGGGAGGACCTACAGGGCACTGCCAGGGGCAGCAGGTTTTTGGTTGCCGCTCAGGGGGTCTGATCTGTTACAGACACACCAGAGGGCAGAGCCGTTCATAGGTAGACTTCCTTTTCCTACATCACCGTCAAGACCTGGATCGCCCTGCCCCTCCATCTGCAAACAGCGCCGCACTGCCGGCTACAGAAAGAAACTCAAGACCTGGTTGTTCGACGGAGGCATCGCACCCATAGCTCCCAGATACCCCCAGGGGTGACAGTGATGAGCTATACAAATGCTGATTGATTAATTGATTGATTTGCACAGGATGGGCAGCCACAGATTCCCTGTTGCTGCGTCATCTTGCTTGTCCCACCACCAGTTTCCGGAAGAGAGCCTATCACTGAGCTGTCTTTCGGGGGATAGTGCCTCCCTTCATGTCTGTGTGCGCCACGGGTGCTAAACAATGAAGAAGTGTGGTGCCCGCGTCACCTTTACATGCCCTGGCCTCTATTCACAGAAGACCGATCTCTTCCTCAAGGGAACGGTGCCAAATCTGATATTTCATCATAACTCCAGAGGGAAAGTACATCCTTTTCTTCATGTGGTGCAACTATAGCCACACCAACCCTAACGCTCAGATTTACTATTTATTTTGACCAAAAGCCGAGCAGCATCGACATTTGCTGCACTGTGTTGTGCAAGAGGGAGACACAGCAGAGCAATATCTCCTGCTAGAGTCATCTCTTAGGCAGCCGCTCAAACAAGGGGCGTGATGCACACAAGGCCTGGGCAGTAAATTCCGTTCTGCTTGCGGAATTTGGGCAATTTTGCGTTCCACGGACAATGCGGACTTGGCAAAAATTCTGCGAGCCGTGGCTTTGCAGAATTGTTTGCTTGTTTGAGCATTCAAAATGCGTGTTCGCGAGATATTTCTCCCCGAGCAAGCAAACAGTGTTCGCGAACAGGAAAAATGCATTGCGAGCACGCGGAACAAGCAATTCCGCGTGTTTGTGGAACTTTTGCATGCTCGCTGAGATTTGTTACCATTTTGCAGAGTCTTGGGTAACGCGACTAGGCAATTCCGTCCACCCCTAATGTACACCCTCGCACCATGGATGTGTACTTGACGCCGACCCTCCCAGTACAAACTCCTATGCATAGACAAACTCAGAAGGTGCCACACACTGATGTGTCCCACACCTGCTTGAGGGAGACATTAGACTTTGAGGCAAAGCCCAGCCTAGTTTTCTTAGTAGATCTGGCTTTGTGCCCAAACCTATGATTGTTTGAGCGGATCTTACCCGCTGGACACAAAGTGGCACGCAGCTTTTTTTGTGCTGGGAAAAGTGCACCTTTCCTAGTGCACAGCATGTGCCACTTTGCGGTTCTTTGCATCACACTAGCACCGTCACGAAGCCTTAGTAAGCCTGCGTCTACCTTTTAAAGGGTCCTAATAGGCAAAATCATGACAGTTTAAGGGATATTACAGCATAGAACGAAAAAGAGGAAATGCATTTATGAAAAGATTAACAGAACTGTAAGATTGTGAAAGGGTTTTTGTCTCACTCATTCTCTGCTCTGTAAGATTATGAAAGGGTATTTATCTCACACATGCTCTTCAAGATTGTGAAACTGTAATTGTCTCACTCATTCTCTGCTCTGTAAAACTGTGAAAGGGTAATTGTCTCACACATTTTCTGCTCTTGCCAATACATGCTTCCAGTAATTGGTAAAGTTCTAAAGATCCATATGTCAATAATTTACTAGTAGGGTCAATATTCAAGTGGGTCCCTATGTGCCTAATATCTCAGTTCCTGAGAGAAGCTAGTGGATCTTTCTCTTGTCAACACGACCCTGAAGAGAGAGGGCCAGATTCACAAAAGTAATCTAGACAAAATCCTAACTTTATGAATTTCAGTATTCACAAGGGGCATTTAGGCGTAGTAAAGTTAGGATTTTGTCTCAGTTAAACTTCAGTTTTGGTCTTAAGTTAAACTTAAGACCAAAACGTAAACTTAAGACCAAAACTTTGTCTCAGTTAAACTTACATTTTGGTCTTAAGTTAAACTTAAGACCTTAAGTTAAACTTAAGACAAAACCTAAATTTAAGACCAAAATCTTGTCTCAGTTAAACCTAAGTTTTGATCTTAAGTTACACTTAAGACCAAAACTTACGTTTAACTGAGACAAAAACTAACTTTAAAACTCCTAAATGCACTTTGTGAATATCGAAAGTCGTAAAGTTAGGATGTTGTCTCAGATTACTTTTGTGAATGGGGCCCAGAGACATCAACTGTCTGAGCTTTTAACAGTCTCCTGAAGTGGATAGAAATGTCCCTAATCCCTATCCTCCGACTTAAAGGATATTGATCAAACTTCCACAATCTCTTGGGAGGAATAAACCCCCAACAACTCCATGATATGGTTAAACACGTCACCCGTTGATTGACTCTGTAAAGAATAAACTGGCTAGACTCTAGATTAGTCTGCAGTCTCTTTCACTCTGTCTCTCCATGCAGAATTCCAGAGAAAGCACTCTCCCAAGGCTTGAGCATTTTCATGGGGGGACGTGGGGGGCTTTGGGTCAGATGGCTGTATCAGGCACCAAAATGCAGTCCACACTATGAGTCAATACTGAGTCTCCTTCAAGGGCTAGATGGGTCTCCAAAGAGAAGACAGAAGAGGGAAGCCGAACCTCCAATGAACGTTGGCCAAGTCACAGTGGTACTTCTTGGAGTCTGGCTCTAGAAAGACCTCGGTCCTTCTGATGCATGACTGTCTGCGGGTGAGTAGGACCAGATTCCCTGAGAACAACGATGCCACCTGGATCAAACTCTGTGGCTGCGATCTCTCACCGCTCAAAGGAAGCCAGGATGTCGTGAGCCAGGTGGACGTCATCTGGCGCGATGGTGAGGGCTCTGGCGATGTGCTCCTGGGGGTACCCTTCAAAGCAGAGCTGGTGAAACAGCGGGTTGGAGAAGAGCTCTGGTTCAGGGTAGCTCTCCGCTTCTTCCATGACGCCTTGACCTACAAGACAATGACACAGGATTGAACTGAAGCTTCTCACAGTCACAAGATCTTCTAAGCCCTGAGCCTGCAGAGTCTAAAATCTGAAACTGGTGCAATGTGAACATTAAGCAGCATTGATAAATGGATTGTAAGAAGGACAACAACTCACCTGTAATCTATCATGTTATGCAACAATAAAAATATGTCTGAAGCGCACAACTGTAAACTTCTTGGTGCTACAAAGGCAACATTGAACAAGGCACTAAAATGCAAAGTGCGAATTTCACTTCTGGGAGTAAGTTGCCGTAGGAACTCCCCACATTGCTGTCTCCTTTAGACAGTTTAAGGAGCACGCACCACGAGGGTCTTATTATCCATGGCCCGGCGGACACCGTTCTAGGCCCTACAACTTACCAGTAGCTCCGGACACGGAATTATTGAGTCTAAAAAGTCCAGACCCATTATTTGAGGACTGGTGAGGCTGGACTTGTTTATGGTCCTGCAGGAACTTAGAGCAGCTGCCGTGTCCAGCCTCCATCTGTCCTGCACCCTGTGTCCGGCCTCCGTCTATCCTGCACCCTGTGTCCGGCCTCCGTCTGTCCTGCACCCTGTGTCCGGCCTCCGTATGTCCTGCAAGGGCTCTCTCTACTGAATGGGACAAAAACCATTGTGAGATTTCATCACCGGCCGAGGCTCTCTCCTGGAGCCTGAAGCAATGGGAGGGAAGAGGCTGTGACACTGCCCCAGGGCTCCCCTCTGTCTATCCTGCCCCAGGGCTCCCCTCTGCCTGTCCTACCCCAGGGCTCCCCTCTGTCTATCCTGCCCCAGGGCTCCCCTCTGTCTATCCTGCCCCAGGGCTCCCCTCTGCCTGTCCTACCCCAGGGCTCCCCTCTGTCTATCCTGCCCCAGGGCTCCCCTCTGTCTGTCCTGTCCCAGGGCTTCCCCCTGGCTGTCCTGCCCCAGGGCAACCTCTGTCTGTCCTGCCCCTGGGCCCCCTCTGTCTATCATGCCCCAGGGGTCCCATCTATCTGTCCTACCACAGGGATCCCCTCTATCTGCCCTGCCCTAGGGCTCCCCTATGTCTGTCCTGCTCCAGGGCTCCCCTCTGTATGCCCTGCCACAGGAGTCCCCTCTTTCTGTCCTGCCCCAGGGCTCCCTTCCGTCTGTCCTGCTCTAGGACCCCCTCTGTCTGTCCTGCTCAGTGCTCCCCTCTGTCTGACACTGCCCCAGGGCTCCCTTCTGTCTGTCCTGCTCCAGGCCCCCTATGTCTGTCCTGCCCAGGGCTCTCCTCTGTCTGTCCTGCTCAAGGGGTCCCCTCTGACTCTGCCCCAGGGCTCCCCTCTGCCAGTCCTGCTCCAGGGCTCCCCTCTGCCAGTCCTGCTTCAGAGCTCCCCTCTGTCTGTCCAGGTCCAGGGCCCCCTCTGTCTGTCAAGGTACAGGGCTCCCCTCTGTCTTTCTTGCTCCAGGGGTCCCCTCTATCTGTCCTTTACCAAGGCCCCTCTCTGTCTGTCCTGCCCTAGGTCCCCCTCTGTTTGTCCTGCCCCAGGGCTCCCCTCTGTCTGTCCTGCCCCAGGGACACCTCTGTCTGTCCAGGTCAAGGGCTCCCCTCTGTCTTTCTTGCTCAAGGGCTCCCCTCTGTCTGTCCTGTCCCAGGGCTCCTCTCTCAGTCCTGCCCCAGGGCTCGCCTCTGTCGGTCCTGCCCCAGGACTCTACTCTGCCTTTCTTGCTCCAGGGCTCCCCTCTGTCTGTCCTGCTCCAGGGCCACCTCAGTTTGTCCTGCCCAGGGCTCCCCTCTGTCTGTCCTGCCCCAAGGACCCCTCTGTCTGTCTAAGTCCAGGGCTCCCCTCTGTCTTTCTTGCTCAAGGGCTCCCCTCTGTCTGTCCTGCCCCAGGGACCCCTCTGTCTGTCCAAGTCCAGGGCTCCCCTCTGTCTTTCCTGCTCAAGGGCTCCCCTCTGTCTGTCCTGTCCCAGGGCCGCCCTCTCAGTCTTGCCCCAGGGCTTGTCTCTGTCTGTCCTGCCCCAGGGCCACCCTCTGTCTGTCGTGGGCTCTCTGCAAATCAGGAAGGATGCACCAGAAAACCTGCGACATGCAAAACTAACCTTGCGCCACCATGGATGCACCGCATTTACAATGTGCGCGCCTTGGCGCACAGATAGACAGATGCGTGTCGTATCTGTAGGAAGGTGGAATCTGACCACATGGCTGCCCCCACTTTTTCCCTGGTGTTTTGATGGTTTTTCGACTTAGTTTAGCTGGGATCCTGCTGCGCAGGACCCTAGCCTATCTGCTTTCCTCTCTAAATTGATTCCATGTACTATAGGTACACTCCAGTTTGGTTACTGGGGTACCCTTGTGAGTCCCTAGTATATGGTACACTAGGTACTAAAGGCATAGGTACCCCAGAGGCCTACCAGGGACTGCAGCATGTATTATGCCACCCCTGGGAAGCCTTCCAAAATAACACCACAGGACTGCTACTGCATCCTGAGTAAGGTTGTGCAAACTTGGTTTCAAGTGAGAGGGTGCCCATGCATGAGCAGGGCCCCTCTGCAGCTTTCGGAATCTATTCTCTGTGGCTGTTCTGCGATGCAGCCATATACTCTTAAGTGCATTATAACCTCGCAGTAGATGCTAACTTTGGGATGGCTAAACATGTCGTGTTTGGTGTCAAACACTTTGGAATTCTAACCCCCGCCAATCCTGGCGGCGGGGCTAGAATTCCACCCTTCTAGAGGGAGAGACATGTACACACAGGTCTGCCCCGTAACAGTTTGAAAGAGCCCTGGCATCACAAAATGGGTGCTGCAGCCACAGACAAGAGTCTGGCCTCCTGCTGCTGACTGAAACTCCGCAGGGGAGGCCTGGACAATAGGTTTCCTGTCACAGGGAGGTGTCACCACCTCCCAGATAGGTCTTAGTGGATTAGGGATGGGTAGGTGCACTCCAGGAGGGCTTTGAAGTCTGCACTGGGGGCACCTTTGATGTCCTTGTGCATAGCCCAGTTCAAACTGGTTGCAGGGGTTAACAGCCCCTGCTCTGGTGCGGAACTGGACAAAGGAAATGGGTGTAGCCACCCCTCTTTCCAAACCCTCCCATAGGTGGTTCCCCAGAGTTAGTCCAACCCCTTTCTTAGGTATTAGTAAGGAACCCCTGGCAATAGGACTTTAGATATCCCTGGACAAAACTCTGCAACTGAATCCTGGAACTTTGACGCTCTACTAAAGACTAGAGGACTGGAAAATCTCTCTTGGGGTCAAGGAGTGACTCCCCTGCTTGGCAGGCACCAACAAAGGATTTGCCGGTCTGCATCTCTGAAGCTCCTAATGGAATCCGAAGTACCTGCAGCCCAGGAAAAGGATTTCCAGACTTCTCAGAGGCTGACCCGAGTCCCCATCAAAGCTGAAACCCGCAGCCCTCACGAGTGACGTGGAACCGGAACTCCTGGACACTGTGAACATTTGCTAGTGCATTGACTTCTCGATGTCTCTTTAAGTTGTGCTTTAGGTTACTTGTAGCTCAAGCCACACACACCATCTGCACCGAAGATTGTGGGCATACACTCCACGAGTGTTCTGTGTGCCCGCTTCTTGCATTTCCGCTTGAGGCTCCTTTGCGATCCCTGGTCCGTCGACTGGTGGGTCCTCATTAAGTCAACTCTGATTTTCCTTGGGCTTTACTGGTTGCTCCAGACGTGCCCTGACTCCCCACCTCGTAGTGAGCCCCTCGGATCTTGCTGGTCCGCACTGAAGCATTTCTTTACTTCCTGCGTGGGTTGCTGTTGCCAAGGCTGGTTGGGTCCAATCCGGGCACCGACACCGCAGCACTTGACATCCTTCATGGGACAGCTCAATTCCAGATCCTGGTCATCGCCGGCAACTCCTGGTGCTCGTGGCTGAAGAGTCAAGCTTCACCTGAAATCACCCGACATTGGTGGGCATCCGCCTATTGTGCTTCTGGTCACTGACTAGTGACCCAGACTCTGTCCCCTCTGCTTTCAGGTTTTTCTCATCTTCGATCCAGGTTTGGACCCACCCGGACACTTTCCTCTTCCACGACAGCAACACTTTGAAGCAGATCGCCATTGGAAACAACGATGATTCCCTACACCAAAAGACACCTATGCACCCTGCTTCCCTGGGTGAGGTAACTCAAGTACTCCAGTGCTCCTGTGAGTGTTGGCCCTAGAACCCCTTAAGTCTAAAGGGGTTTGCTCAAAGTACTCTCCAAAGTGTCACTTTTCACTAAATTTCCAACCGCGACTTTCCCCATTGAAGTTAACGGCGATTCACCGCTTTGTTCACACACTGCACGTGTCCTCCGTGGGTCCCCTGTGTCACTACCTTGGGTGGTTCCTTGTGGCCCCAGCACTCCTACAGGCTCTAGGCCTTGTGTCTAGCCAAGTCGTGGTTCTTATACCACTTTCTTAATATATGGTTTGGTACGCCCCTAGGGCTCAATGTATATTGTGCAAATTTACTGTGTGCTATTAAGTATTCTGTATGTACTTTTGCCTCTAGCCTCATGAAGAGACTAGTGAGATGTGTTTAGCAATAGGCAGCGATAAAACAAAAAAGCGCTAAGCGCATTTTGCGATAAATATCGCTATTCCTTGGTAATATGCCCCTTAGTCTGAAGGCTGCTCTCAACAGCTACCACTAGGATAGCTTTCAATAAAGGTTGTCTTTAACCTATCATCAATAAGGGTCGTTTGGACTGGTGCAAGGTGCCCACTAGAATAGTGGACAGCATATGCCAGGCCAACTTCTCACAGTATCTGCCAGCGTAAGGTTGGCGCAGTGCTGGAGTCGTTTCACAAGCGCGACGCAACTTCAGCACTGTTCCAACTCGACCTATCTCTCTCTGCTTCAAGCAGGCGCAAGGATTTGACGCAGCGGCGTCGGAAAAGTGACTGAGTGAAATTGACACTTTTCTGGGGCTTTCCTGCGACGGACAACCCACACTGTGACTGTATGCCCACATTATTCCAGACGCAGGTATAATATGGCATGGGGGTTTACAGCCTGATGCATCTCCCTAGATGCGCCACATTGTATATCCGTCGCAGCATGGCGCTTGCTTTACGCCGCCGCTGCATCACAGACGTGACTCAGCGGCAGTGCAAATGGGTCTTGTTAGACGGACCGGGAGGGTCGGCTGAGGATAAGGGGAGAGGTCTCCGGGGAGAGCCGTCTCCAGCGATCGTACAGACAAGTAACTTCCCCCCCACAGACGGACACCACACAAGGGTAAAGTTCAACGAGACTTTATAGGCAATTCTTTAAGTACGATGGAATGGTACAAGGAGGTCTGGACTCAGGGGTCCCCTCGATTCTGGTCTCTGGTTTGGGAAAAGGGTAGCGGGACAGTCTTGTTACCAAAAAGGTGGAAATAGCTCTCAATCCTCGAGCTCGGCGTTCTAGATGATCGGGCCGCGGCGGAGCCAGCAGGTCCCGAGATGGACGAAGGAAATGACGGTCCGCGGCGGAGCCAGCAGGTCCCGATGAGATGATGGTTGCAAACGGTCCGCGGCCACGCCAGCAGGTCCCGACGACGATGAAGGATCGGAAGGTTACGAAGGTTGCGCCAGCAGGCAAGATGAAGGTGCACAAGGCAGAGCTACGGCAGCGCCAGTAGTCCGTCAAGGATGAGTTCTTCTTTGCGTCTCTCGACTCCAAGATACAACTGCCCTCCTGCTCTGGAGCTGCCCCAGTTATAGGGCTGATGTTCTTTGATGTCCGGACCCTCGCACCTGGAGGTCGGGAGGTCCGGGATGAGGGTGTCCCGACACCCAGCAGGGGGGTGGAGCCAGCGCCCGGGGAGGCGATGGCCGAGCGGCAGTTGGCGGGGGAGAGCCATCGACACCTCTTTCTCCCATTGACTTGCCAAGTAGCCCGCTCACCTCCTGGGTGGATGGTGGTGCCGGGATGTCTGAGGCCTGGCTAGGCCCAGGGTTGAGGTCGATCGGGGGCCAGGCGGCCTCGTGGTGGAGTGTCCAAGATGGCGTCCCGGATGGGCGCGCGGGCCAGCAGTGGATCGGGCCCACGAGGTCGATATGTTCGAAGGCAGGGGTCCCTGAGGGGACGGAGGACGTGCAATGGTGGTGTGTGGTACTTGCGTGACCGGGCTCGGGCCTGGGCGGGCCGGGGGAGAGCGGCCCTTCATGTGGCCTGTCCAACATGCGTCCCCCCCAGCTGAAGGCGGGGAGAGTTACCCATCCTCTTGGGGACTCTCCTCGTCGAGGCGGAAAAACCGGGACAGGCCATCCGCGTTGGCGTGATCTGGCCCAGGCCGGTGTTCAACAGTGAAGTCCATCCCTTGTAGGGAGATGGACCAACGTAGTAACTTCGGGTTTTCCCCCCGCATCTGCATCAGCCACTGCAGGGGTCGGTGGTCGGTCTGCACCCGAAAGGGTGTGCCAAAGAGGTAGGGCCGGAGCTTCTTGAGGGCCCATACCACAGCGAAGGCCTCCCTCTCTATGGTGCTCCAGCGTTGTTCTCGTGGTAGGAGTCGTCTGCTGATGAAGGCCACTGGCTGATCAAGGCCTTCGGTGTTCACTTGAGACAGGACTGCCCCAATGCCATAGTCGGAGGCATCCGTCTGGACGACGAACTCCCTGCTGTAGTCGGGGGCCTGGAGCACAGGGGCGGAACACATGGCGGCTTTCAATTGTTCGAATGCTGTTTGACAATCTGCGGTCCAGTTGACTTTCTTGGGTTGATTTTTGGACGTGAGTTCTGTGAGGGGCCCCACTATAGTACCATAGTCTTTCACAAACCTTCGGTAATAGCCCGTGAGGCCCAGGAAGGCTCGTACCTCGGTCTGGGTGATGGGGGGCTGCCAGGACTGGATGGCGGCAATTTTGAGCTGCAGAGGGGCCACCAGGCCGCTTCCCACCTGGTGTCCGAGGTAGGTTACAGACCCTTGACCAATTTGACATTTGCTGGCCTTGATCGTGAGGCCAGCCTGCTGAAGGGCTTGTAGCACTGCTCGGAGGTGGTGGAGGTGCTCGGGCCAATGGTGGCTGTATACAGCGATGTCGTCTAGGTAGGCGGCGCTGAACCCTTCGAGCCCCGCCAGGACCTGATTGACGAGCCGCTGAAATGTTGCGGGAGCATTCTTCATGCCGAAGGGCATGACCTTGAAATGGTAATGGCCATCGGGGGTGGAAAAGGCAGAACGTTCTTGGGCCCGGGGTGTGAGGCCGATTTGCCAGTCTTCTTCAGCCCCATTGTCTGTGGCCATCAGGAGGCTGAGTTCTGAACGTACAAAGTGGGGCTTCAGTCTGTTAGCGTGGAGGACCCGGAGGGGGTTCCGGGAAGATTCCATGTCGATGAGATAGGTGGCAGGACCCTTGCGCTCGACTACTTTGAAGGGCCCCGTCCACTTGTCTTGCAGGGCGCAGGGTTCGGTGGGGGACATCACCCATACCTGTTGCCCAGGTTCAAATTCGATGGAGGAGGCATTCCGGTCATACCACTTTTTCATGTCCTCTTGACTGGCCTCTAGGTTGGCTTTTGCCAGCTCTCTGAACCGCCGGGTCTGGTTGCGGAGGGTTAGGAGGTACCGGAAGACATCTGGTGGGTTCTTGAGAGGGGGCATCTCCCAGCCTTCCTTGACTAGGCTGAGCGGCCCCCGTACTGGGTGTCCATACAGCAGTTCAAACGGGCTGAAGCCCAGGGACTTCTGGGGGACCTCTCGATATGCGAAGAGGAGGCACGGCAGCAGCACATCCCACTGGCGACGGAGGGGCTCTTCCAACCCCCCGATCATCCCTTTGAGCGTGCGGTTGAACCGCTCAACGAGTCCGTTTCCTTGAGGGTGATAGGGGGTCGTGAATCGGTAGGTAACCCCGCACTGTTGCCAGAGGGACTTCATATATTTAGAAATAAAGTTCGTGCCTCTGTCGCTGACGACTTCTCGGGGGAAGCCCACACGGGAGAAGATCCCCATTAGAGCCCGGCCGACTACCGGGGCTGTCACAGTTCGCAGGGGAACAGCCTCGGGGTAGCGGGTGGCGTGGTCCACTAGCACCAGGATGAATCGATGGCCTTGTTTTGTACGCGGGTCCAGGGGCCCCACGATGTCGATCCCGACCCTCTCGAACGGGGTGGTGACCACGGGAAAAGGTTGCAGGGGGGCTTTTAGTTTGCGGCCGCTCTTTCCACTGGCTTGGCACGTGGGGCAAGATCGGCAATGCTGGTGTACATCGTTCCTCATTTTGGGCCAGAAGAAGTGGGTCACCAGACGACTGTAGGTTTTATCTTGACCCAGGTGTCCCGCCAGGGGGACATCGTGGGCCAGGTTTAGCAGAAAGTCTCTAAAACGGAGGGGCACCACTAGTACTCGGCTGGCCCCCAGCTCCGCGATTCTTTGCTCACTGTACAGCAGATCATTGTCCCAGTAGATCCAGTGTGTTCCGGAGGTATCCCCTGCGCTTTGGGCGAGCGCTTGCTGGCGGAGTCCCTCGAGGGAGGGACAGGTCTTCTGTTCTTGGCGAAATTGTTCTTGCGTGGGCCCCCCCTCTTGAGGCCACTGGTCGAGGTTAGCGAGGTCTGGAGGTTGAGCTGGTTCTGGGGGGACGTCACGGTCGGTGGTTTCGGCCGGGGCGACCGGAGGCGGCGGCGCCGGCCATTCGGGTTCCTCTGGGCGGGGGTTGGCACGGGCGGCCATGGACCGGGTGGTGACACACGCCCAGTCCGGGACGCCTAACATCCCCAGGTGTTCTCTTCGTTCTACGGCTGCCCACGGAGAGCTTTCAAGGTCATTCCCCAGGAGGCAGTCTACGGGGGCATCGTCTCGGACCGTTACCTTCAACATGCCGGTGACCCCTCCCCATTCGAAGGGGACGCAGGCCATCCGGCACAGACTTTCCGAGTTATCGGCGGAACGTACAGGGCAGAGAATGTTTGGTAGATACTGTTCTGGGGTCACCAGGTGACAGCGGACGGCTGTTACACTGGCCCCGGTGTCACGAAGGGCTTCGGCCCGGCGTCCATTGATGCTCACCCATTGGCTGTACTTCTGGGTGTTAGCGGGTAGGGGGACCCGCGGGACCATGTCTTTCCCCCCTAAGCAGGCTAGAGCCATGGCGGCTGGCTCCCATTCTTGATGTTCCTGTTCATATTCCTCTTGTTCCTCTGAGATCTGTTCCTCCCCCAGAGCAGCAGCGGCTACTTGGCGGGGTCTTGGGCTCTGGTACTGGGGGCAGTTTGGGTCGTTTGCATAGTGGCCGACTCGTTGGCATCGATGGCACGTAACATTGGCTCGGTATCCCGGTCGCGCCGGGGTGTTGCCCCGGTTGGCCGGGGGGGTGGTGCTGGTAGCGGGGGCGACCGGGGCGTTGTCTCTTCCTCGTCCTTGGCCCCCTCCTCCTCCTCGGGGACGGTGCTGACCATTGTTGTTCCGGTTTTGTTCGTAGGACCCATTCCGGCCCACTCTGGTGATTTCCCACCGGTCAGCTTCGGCTGCAAGCTGCCGGGGATCCGTTAACTTGCTGTCGAGGAGGTGCTGGCGGAGTTCAATGAAGCAATTGTTCGACAGGTGCTCCCATACCATAAGATTGAACAGTTGTTCGTAGGTTGTGACCTTGCTTCCTTTGATCCAGCCCTCGAAGGCTCGGCTAAAGTAGTTTACATAGTCCACCCAAGTTGTACCCGGGATGCGGGTGCAGTCTCGGAACCTCTGACGGTACATCTCGGGTGTGAGGCCATAGCGAGTGAGGAGTGCAGCTTTCATATGGTCATAGGAGGTCATCTGGTGGTCCGGGAGCTGTAGCAGGGCGTCGCGGCCCTCATTGAGGAATCTCCCCCATAGACCGGCTCCCCAATCGCTTCTATCGATCCGGTGTGCAGTCATAGCGATTTCATAGGCCTTAAACCATTGCTGGATGTCGTCCTCTCGGAAGTATTCTCGAACGACATCCTTGGGGATGTGTACCTTTTTCTCTGTTGCCCCTGGGGTGTGGGGTTGCTCGGACACCCCTACTTCTTTATTCTGCTTGCGTAGGTCGATCTCAGCTAGTTTTCGCTCGTGTTCATATGCCAGTCTCTTTTCCTCGAGCTCCCTTGGTCTCTGTTTCTCCTCTCTTTCTTCTCGGAGCCGCAGGTGCTCTAAGTTGATTTTTTGTTCGGCCAACTTAAGTTCAATGTCCATTTTGAGCCGGGCCATTTCCAGCTCGTGTAGTCGGGTTTTTTCTCGTTCCTGGATCTCGTCTTGCGAGAGACCCGTTCTTCGCTCTTCAGGGGCCGTGGTGATTTTTGCTGCGATGCTTTGATCAGGGGTTCCGGCAGCCCCGGTTTCTGCCCAAGATTCTAGGGCATGCTTAAAATCGTCTTTGGTACTTAGTCCGGTGGTAGCGATACCTAGTTCGATGCAGAATTGTTTTAGTTCACGATGGCTGTACTCGTCCAATTTCTCCATCTGGAATTTCTCGGTTGCTCCGCTTTCTTTAGTCGTCATCGTGATTTCGTCGTGGGGTGAGCTACTCTCTGTACGATTATGCGGTGATTCGGATCGCGCCGCTGGCCACCAATGTTAGACGGACCGGGAGGGTCGGCCGAGGATATGGGGAGAGGTCTCCGGGGAGAGCCGTCTCCAGCGATCGTACAGACAAGTAACTTCCCCCCCACAGACGGACACCACACAAGGGTAAAGTTCAACGAGACTTTATAGGCAATTCTTTAAGTACGATGGAATGGTACAAGGAGGTCTGGACTCAGGGGTCCCCTCGATTCTGGTCTCTGGTTTGGGAAAAGGGTAGCGGGACAGTCTTGTTACCAAAAAGGTGGAAATAGCTCTCAATCCTCGAGCTCGGCGTTCTAGATGATCGGGCCGCGGCGGAGCCAGCAGGTCCCGAGATGGACGAAGGAAACGACGGTCCGCGGCGGAGCCAGCAGGTCCCGATGAGATGATGGTTGCAAACGGTCCGCGGCCACGCCAGCAGGTCCCGACGACGATGAAGGATCGGAAGGTTACGAAGGTTGCGGCAGCGCCAGCAGGCAAGATGAAGGTGCACAAGGCAGAGCTACGGCAGCGCCAGTAGTCCGTCAAGGATGAGTTCTTCTTTGCGTCTCTCGACTCCAAGATACAACTGCCCTCCTGCTCTGGAGCTGCCCCAGTTATAGGGCTGATGTTCTTTGATGTCCGGACCCTCGCACCTGGAGGTCGGGAGGTCCGGGATGAGGGTGTCCCGACACCCAGCAGGGGGGTGGAGCCAGCGCCCGGGGAGGCGATGGCCGAGCGGCACTTGGCGGGGGAGAGCCATCGACACCTCTTTCTCCCATTGACTTGCCAAGTAGCCCGCTCACCTCCTGGGTGGATGGTGGTGCCGGGATGTCTGAGGCCTGGCTAGGCCCAGGGTTGAGGTCGATCGGGGGCCAGGCGGCCTCGTGGTGGAGTGTCCAAGATGGCGTCCCGGATGGGCGCGCGGGCCAGCAGTGGATCGGGCCCACGAGGTCGATATGTTCGAAGGCAGGGGTCCCTGAGGGGACGGAGGACGTGCAATGGTGGTGTGTGGTACTTGCGTGACCGGGCTCGGGCCTGGGCGGGCCGGGGGAGAGCGGCCCTTCATGTGGCCTGTCCAACAGGTCTCACGTGCCTTGTAAATCTGCCCCTCTCTGTTTGGAAGGGACATGCGGGTACGTAAGGCTATAACTGATACAAACACAAACCAGCAATGTCAATGCAGTTAAGAACCACTGAGAAAAAGCAGCCGTGGAAATACTCCAAGCAGCGCATTGTTACTAAGGTACTTCACAAACGTTATACTTTAAAGCTCTTACTTCAATATCAAAGCCAATAACAAGCCAGAGGCAAGCCACGAAAGCCTCGCCAAGAAGACGCGCTGTGTACTATGCTGCTTCAAGTACAGTCAAGAATCCATGGAAACGAATTGTACCGGGATCTTAGGAGCCTAATGCTGCATGGAGGCGTGATTGCCCCTGCATACTTCTAGACTGATGTGACGACTTTGAGCACTTCACACAGGAGGAGGACAAAGCACGATGTGCTGACTCCCGAAAAATTTAAATTAAATATTGATTTGGGTGGCCTTACGAATGCCAACCGGTGCCACGGTCTATATAATCCAGAAAGGAATAACGAGCGCAAGGTGCCGATTCCTTCAAAATAGGATTCATTGATTTAGAGGCTGAATGCCCTTGTCGCCTTGACGACCTTTGTGTGCCAATGGTTTTATGACCACAGAGGGCTTGAGTGTCCACTCATGAAGATTCTCACAAGCAACAGGAGGTAGAGCTTCCAGCTATTGGAATCTAGCATTCAATAGGCTATACACAAGATGCCCCTATTTCTTCGTCCTGATGAAGTCCCTTGTTTAAAGCTCTTAAATAGCACTTTTACTAGGGTCGAAACGTCGACGCATAATTAGAACCACAACAATCCATATGATCAAAACAAAAATAATGTCATTCTAGATCATATTGAGATTCAGTATATGTTTTCACTCTATCTCTGAATGTATTGTTATAAATATTGTTTTGTACCTAAGTGCAATTTGTTCTGATATATGTATTTCACACCACACTTCCCCTATATCACTTTGACCTTGTGTATATGTCCTGTGTTTAAACCATACATGATTTCTTCATATACATTTTGGACATAGTTTGAATCTACCCAATGCTTTGTGCTTTATAAGTAAGACATGTGTTTAGACAGATGTGTGTCTCTCTTTGCTACAATCGTTGTATAAAAATTTGAATACATTTAGATTCAGTTACGTGTGTTGTGGCAGAACCACTGTATGTTTAACGTACTAGTCCCCAGTATCTGCACGGTACTGGGTATCCCAATTGATGAGTACTGACCAAAGTAAGTGCATCATATATTTCTGTCAGAGTCCAGATAGTGTTAACCACAGTAGAAACTCCTGAGTCTACAAAAGACAAGGCGAAGCTGGAGGTGGCGACCGAGCCCTGGCGCAGTATCCTTTTAAAGGATGATTCCCTCACCCACCGTGGTGGCTGCTTCATCATTGGGCAACCTCCACGCACTGTGATACCTTTTGTTTTTATTATTCTTTCTAATGAAAAGTTCTGAAACATAGTCTGGCTGGGATTAGCAGTGGACAGACTGTTGCAATCATCGATGCACAGTATCGGTGGGAGTCGCAAGACAGGACAGTGCTCTTCAGGGTACTGGGTAAGTCCATAAGTATTTCAACTTCAACAGAGGCGTGGGTCACAGCCAATGACAGAGGAAGGCAGCGCTCCTTAGAACACGAGGATGCATTGGCAGTGCAGCGTGTTACATATGTGCTCAAAAGACAGTCACACATAATTATGGATTACTTGCATTTCATGGCCGTCCCTGGGCAGTGGGCATAGCTACCATCCCTGATCACCCACAGCAGAAACATCCACGCCCTCTGTCTCCTCTCTCTCCTTGACAACTAGGTAGGTCTAGTAAGGACCCCAGTAATTCCTGGGGGGACTCTGGGGTGGGAGTATTTCACTATGCGTGTCAGGTTGTGTGTTTCAGTATACCATGTCAGCGTGCCAGTCCTTAAGGGCCGGCAGTGGGCCACGAGCCCCTCACATAGCCACCCGATGTCGTGCAAGCATTCAACCTATGGTGACCAGCCGCCTACCCTCTCCATCAATGTCTTCATTGTACCCCAACATTGCTAGCATCTGAGTAAACTCAAATGATACCCCAGTGATGTCCTCAAGATCACGAAATACCACCTGCCTGAACTCACGTACCCTGGGCAAAACCAAGTAAGATGTGCACATCCAGCTCCTCTCTCTGCATCGCTAACACTCTGCGGTATCTCGCAGTCCATATCGAAATAGTTGCTCTGGAGTGTAACACACTTGATTGATAGATTTGAAAAGTATTCACCTGTGCCCACCCTTCAGTGAGATAGTCTTCATACAGAACAGCAGTATTGCCAGTGTTTGTCACTTAGGACTACGCCGAGATCCCTCTGTCACCCAAGCCTCGCCTTAGTCAACGCAGGTCTGCGCTCTTCCTGTGCATACGCATAGAGCCTCACCACTAGTGTGATATCCTGCATTAACAATGAAATCGACCTGGCCTTCCTCACTGAAACATGGCTCGATGAATCATCTTCACCTAATATTGATCTCCTTGTTCCTCCACAGTATAATATTGTCAGACTAGACAGACCTAAGAAGGTGGGAGGAGGCATTGCTTGCATCTATAGGTCAGAGATTGAGGTCAGCCAATTCCAATCTGACCCCCTAGAGTCTTGTGAATACCTCGGACTTAATATAAGATCAACAAACAACCAAAGATGTAACCTGCATGCGTTCTACCACCCTCCTGGAGATAACGCAAAGTTCACAGAGCAACTCATGGAGATCATAACAGCCAACTCTAACCCTGATGCCCACAATATATTCCTAGGTGACTTTAACCTCCACTGGGAGGACGGCAATGACAAACTAGTTAAATCTCTTAAAGATTTCCTCATCGAGTTAAACCTTACACAAGCCTGCACACATCCCACTCATTCACAAGGAGGGACCTTAGACTGGATTATCTCAAGGAATAAAGAGACTTCAATTCTCACCATCGACCCGTGTGACTGGTCCGACCATCACGCCATAACTTTTGCGATACCCACAATGAAAAAAGGCAGGACCATACAACCCCGCAAGGTCAAAAAACTGGTCCGAGACACTAAAGAAGCTAATATTGAACTATTGGTTGAAAGATGTGAGAATGTCTTGAAGCCACCAAACAACCGACTGAATGTCAACGAGTTAACGGAGCACTACTTAACCTCAATAGGAAATATCGTCAATAACACCATGCCACAGACACTGAAAAGAGTATCAGAAAAACCAAAAAATCCCTGGTTCAGTGAGTCACTGAATGAGGACAGGCGCAAACTGAGAATGGTCGAAAGGAAATGGAGGCAACACCCCTCCTCTCCCGAGCTGATAGCCCTAAGGAATACCAGAAGGCAATATAACAAGAAGATAATTAAATCCAAAAAAGATTTTATAAAAGCTGAACTCGACAATGCCTCAAACAGACCTCGGAAACTTTTTGAGATTTTAAAACAACAGTCGAATAAACTAGCCAAAACAGTTCACGAGAACCCAAAAACTCCCTTAAGTTGTGAGGAATTCTCTACATTTTTCACGGAGAAAACGAAATTGCTTGAAGTGGAGCTCTCAACTGCTGCGATTAACATCTCGACCCCTACCGCACCTACAAAAGAGCCCAATGAGTCCATAGAGAGTCCCCAAACTAAAAATAAGGCCAATTGGGACACTTTTGAATGCTATGACCAAGAAAAGATCGCCAAAATGCTAAAGGAAATCAGACCGAATAACCACTATCAAGACCCTCTACCAGCAAAGTGCGTAAGAGAAATTAGCCACACCCTAGTCCCAATCTGGACTGAGATAATAAATGCCTCACTTACACAAGGGACCCTACCCGACTGCCTAAAAACTGTCCAGGTTGTGCCTATCATCAAAAAACCGACAGCGGATGCAACTGACCCGAACAACTATCGACCAGTGACCAATATACCTTTACTAGCCAAACTTATTGAGAAATGCGTACAATGCCAATTGAGCCAACACATCGCTAAGTTCTCACTACTAGATGATTGCCAATCTGGATTCAGAGCTGGGCATAGTACAGAAACTGCGATCCTGCATATCGTGGACGACGCCCTACAAGCGCTAGACAGAAATCAAGCATGCCTATTGATTCTTCTAGACCTGTCTTCTGCATTTGACACAGTAAATCATGAATTGCTGACGACCAGGCTACAAGAAAGGATGGGCTTGTCGGGAAATGTGCTGAAATGGTTTAAATCTTTCCTGCAGAATAGGACTCAACGTTTCCTGGTCAATCAAGCAACCTCTTCCCCTTGTCCTACTGCGTCGGTGTCCCACAAGGTTCAACCTTATCCCCAGATCTATTCAACTTGTATGTTGAACCCCTCACGGAGATCCTTAGGGAATCACAGATACCCTATCACATGTATGCAGATGACACGCAAATATACATAAAGATCGCCTCCCTTGCTGACATTGACCTAATGAACAAGACACTAAAGAGAGCACTACAGTGGTTAACTACGAACCATCTGAAACTAAATGCCCATAAAACTGAATTCCTGTTAATTTCACAGACGAAGAACCGTCCTGAGGTAAAGGAATTGACGAAACTGGTGACCGCGTTGGACTGCACCCCGACCCTAGTCAATTCAGCAAAATCACTGGGAATTACCCTAGATGAGAATCTGAACATGAAAGACCACATAAACTCAATGGCCAAGAGCGCCCGCTTCCATCTGAACTATTTAAGAAAACTGAAACCGTACATCTCAAAGGCGGACCTAAAACTGGCTGTACAATCCCTAGTTATTTCAAGGATCGAATACGGTTGCACCACATTAGCGGGACTACCGAAAACATCCACAGCACCACTAAAAGCCTGTCTCAATGCAGCGGCAAGACTGATCGCGGGATCGAGGAAATTCGATCACATATCTCCTCACCTGAAAACACTAAACTGGCTACCCTATGAGGCCAGAATCCAAATGAAGATGGCCTGTATTACCCACCGAGCAGTTCACTGCAACACGCCGAGATACCTGGCCAAGAAAATTAAGCTATCGGGAGGCAACAGACCAACTAGAAGCGTCAACGAACTGCTACTGAGGCCAGCCTTTTTCCGGAAGAAAAAGACTTACGACCGAGCGTTCTCAGGAGCCGCCCCCAGAGTCTGGAACTCAATACCTCCGAACATCAGGAAGATTCAAAATTTGATAACATTCAATCGCGAACTGAAGAACCACATGATGAGCAAATACCTCTCATAGAGTAGCGTACAGATTATTGATGAAAACATCTACACCAAAGAGAGAAGGCCTCAACCTAAATTTCCTGAAGATCAATTATCTGCCAATTGACTGATTTCATGTTTAAACCTTGGCCACCCACTTTACTACTACCTCAAACGTATATGACCCGATATCGATAATCTCTCAGATAATACTATATACGCTCTACCTCATTATGTTTTATTGCCAGGATCCTGGTTACATGGCAACACTCTTTACTCCTTAATGCTATTTACACATGTTATTTGCACTGTTATACTATATAACCATACCTCACCCACCTCCTACTACTAACTGGATGGGCGAAAGAACTCTTACTTATAATCTCCCTTACAGATTATCCTAGCGTTTTATATGTCATATATATCTGTTGTTACAATTGCCTCCATAATGTCTGTAATCTACCCCTTACAACTTATCTCAGTGTCTTATACGTCATATATATATGTTGATACAATTGCCTTCATAATGTCTGTAATTTATATCACATGTGAAGCGCTCTGATACCCACGGGTCTTGTCCGCGCTATACAAAACTCTATAAATAAATAAATAAATAAATAAGTGCTGGCTTGTCAGGGGGTTCCAACAGATCACCACCCAACAACTCCCATAATGTGTGTCAAGCTCTGTAGAAATGGTAACGTGTCAGAGCTGTAGCCCGTCTCCCCGTTCCTGAACCACCTCCTATTGGCACATTGTGCCATCTTGGAAGAAATCTCCAATGGTACCAATCCCAAGCGGGCGTGAAGCCTGCGTCACTCTCCTCTCGCAACCCATAAGAAACCAGGAACAACAAGTCAACGGAACATGTGGTGAACAAAATATGGAACCGGCTTTGGGTCCAGTTGACTATGCCAGGCGTGTAGTATGATATGTAACGAGTCGAGAACACCAGGTTGATGTGTCAGGTTACTAAACAACATTTGGGGTAAGGTGCAGGGGTCTGAGGTCCCTTTCAAGGTACAGGTGTGGCAAATCACAAGGACCGTGTAGCCAATAGTGAGCAAACACTCTGTGCCGCCTTGTAGTATGTCTCCAATCCTGGAGCATTCAGGCCACCCGTACCGTAAGGAAGAGTATCGCCCAGCATACTCTCCGCTGTTTTCCAGCCCAGGCCAATTTTATCATGAGGGACTGTAAATTGTCAAATATCCTACCAGACAGGAATCAAAATCTTGTTTACACAACCATCTTCATGATGTCTATGCGCCCAATTAGTGATAATGGCAATTTAATCCAGCGGTCAACCACCTCCAACATAGTTTTTACTGCGCTAGCATAATTATTGAGGAGGACCACCGCCGGGTCCATGTGAACCTGAATTCCCTGGTAACACACTGAGTCCGCCGACCATTGTAAGGGGTTTTCCAATGTTGTTGGCGTCATGACTGGAGTGCCTGGAAAAATGAAGTATTTGTCCCATAGCACGTGGAGGCCGGAGAAACCTACACATTTTACTCCCTCGTGCAGAACAGGGGTGCAATTTTGCTCCAGTTGGCATATGTACTGCAATGTGTCATCCGTGCACGTTGAGATTATCAGGTTGTAACCTGGGAAGAGCAAGTCCCTGTGTCCTTGGTACTCATGGAGAGCACACGCCAATGGTGCTACCACCAATAGATACCGCAATGGAGACAAGGGCAACCCTGTCAAGTGCCTCTAGTGTCAATGATTGGAGCAGAGATAACCCCATTGATGCGTATCGCGGCAGTCAGCAAAGTGTAGAGCGCTTTCACCATCTGCAGAAATACCTTGCCAACCCCAATGTGACACAAACGGCTGCAATGAAGTGCAGTGATAGTGGTCGATAAGATGAACACTGAGTCGACGGTTTGCCAGGTTTCAGCAGCGTTACTATTAAGGCCTCCTTCATTACACCCATCTCCACCATCTCCTCATACTGCTCTGAAGTCTGAGTCTCCTATGGAGTGGGGGCCCAAAGTCAAAGCAGTGGCCCTTCAGGCCCGGAGCTCAAGTCCCAACATCACAGGCGAGTGATCAGTGTAGGTCCATGGCACTGGTTCACATCGCTGGACTCGAGACACCAATCTCCTTGATATAAGCCAAAAATCAATACGTGTGTGGATATCGTGCACTGTGGAGCAGTGAGTGTATCCCGCCCCAGTGGGGGACCTGTGGCACCAGCCGTCGAGGAGGTCCTCTCTGTCAGCAATGTCTATGAGCGCCCGCATGAACACCGAGGGGCAACGGGGAGGGCCTTTGGAGCGGTCGCAATCAGGATTTAAAACACAAATTAAATCCCCACCCCATTCTGGTGGTGGATCCCTCCATCGCAGCTGGTGCGCGCTGAGAGAATGGTCAAAATGTGGGTCGTCATAATTGGGTCAGTACACCCCGACAAGCAGCAACGCCAAGTCCTCTTAATAGGCTTCTACACACCTAAACAACAACAATACAATGGATTGATGGTCTAAGGGAGAGTTTTAAGACCAGTGCATGGATATATTCCCCAAACAGCTAGCTACTACATACCTACCCCCAGGACTATGCATGTCTCCTTGAGTTGAACCCCAGATCCCTGGGTAACAAGATTAATACACATGAGCGTGCAAGGTGAAGCCCACTGCAAAACAGAGGACATGCATTCTACGCTGCATCAACGCGCTGCTCCCGTGGGACAAGTGCTTGTCTTGTAATATCGCGACATCTATTCTGTGCCTCTTGAGATGTGCCACCACCTTAAGCATCTTCCTGCAACCATTAACGCTCCTGACGTTCCAAGTAAGAAACCTCAGTAGTGGACAGGCAGGTGGATCCGATACCACATGCCCTATGTCAGCCATCAACTACCGCCAGCTCGATACATTCTGCCACACTCAGCCATACAACATATACGACTCTCCTACAGGAGCGCAGAGTAGGAAAGTCAATGCAGAATCTGCTGGCAGAGCGCAGTTCTTCGCCCACGCCTAATAAAAATAAGTACATGTGTTATATACATGGGGACAGATGTTGCCCAACCCAACAACCCTTGCTGCACCAAGCCGAAAGGGGCCACTTAACAGTTATCATATATGGCTAAATAAAAGGAGAGAAATAATGCAAAAAAACACATTTGGTTATAACAGCAATGATCTAAAAAGGAGGATTACAGTAGAATGAGAGAGCTGTGTGAAGTAATGGCATGATTCTTGAAGAAGTCCTCATGGCTTTACGAGAACGCTCTTACCAATGCTGACGGTGTTCAGAGACAAGGGACAGTCTTAGTCACAGACGCATCTGGAGATCAAGTAGTGGCAGACAGAAGAGCATCAGAGCACCCAGTCCTCGGCTCCAGCAGCAGTTCACGTTGATTGAGAGTTTGTGAGGAGTTAGGCAGGCTCAATCTCAGGAGTCTTACGGGTCATCTCTTTCTTCCAGTGTGGCACCAGGTGAACCTCGCCTACCGCCAGCAGGTTCTCTAGGCTTGCGTTATTGTCATGTGGGATCGGTGAAGAGCAATGCTTTGTCCTCTGCCATGACCGGCAACCCAGCAGGGCCGAGCTTGCTGTATGCCAGCTGAAGATACTCTTGGCAGGTTTAAAGAGTCGTCGAGCCTCCTGTACCTGTTATGTGAAATCGGGTAACAACAAGATTTCAGAGCCCTCATGTTGCAAGGTCTTCCGATCAAGAACTTTTCAAAAAGTTGCATCTCAATCTCTGTGATTTAGAAGTCTCGCTATTATAAGGCGAGGACTGGCCGTCAGAACCATATGAGGGGCTGGCGAGTGGTGGGCATGCTCCACTACAAATATCTCGGAAAAGATATCGCACTGAGCAAGTTTATGGCAGGCGTTTTATGCAGTGTACCATACTGTCAATGTTCATGGACTCCACTAGCCCCACTATATGTAGATTTTTCCTGCAGATGCGGGCCTCCAAATCCTCTGTCTTTGCTTTTAATGTGAGGAGTAGTTTATCGATCTTCGAATTCTTCGTGTGTGCAGAGGGGCCTATATCCTGTTCATCCTCAGTCTCTGACACTCGATGCTCCACCGAGGCAATGTGCTCCGCGCGCTTATCTAGAAACTCAGACATTCTGTCCATTTGGAAGGAGAGCACGTCTATTTTTCCATCATTCATGGTGAGGCTGTGTTGCATGGCAGTAAGAATGTGTTACAGGTCCACACGACCTCCGATTCTAATTTTTCCATTGCCGCTCCAAATCCACTTGCGTCTGCATCGTGGGTCTTGGGAGTCCAGGACGGTCGGATTGCAATTTTGATTGGGATTTATCTGTTTTGCCCATCGTATCTGAAAGAAGAGGTATATTTTGAGGCGGGTTACTTCCTGTGGATTCATCACCAGCTATGCATGTGGGCACAAGCAAGGAGTTTCAACCCCAGGTGTCCATTAGCAGGGCACCCTACTTGGTCACCAATGGATGTGGAACAGGGCCAAACATGTCGACCTCCCATTGTGACACGAGTAAGCAGGTTTAAAACTTTTTCATGCAGTGCCCTGTTTTAATCCTGGCTGAGGGAAACACTAATAAAGGTATATGCATACCCTGTAGCTAGTTTTAATCATCACTAGTTTCTTTAGTTTTTACTCTGCTGCCCTCATAACCATGAGCTCGTCCAAAACGTATTTACCATACATCCCTTAAAACATCCCTGAGCTCCTCCCCCTCAGAGAGGGGGTTGTAGCCCACACCGCGACTAGGTATCGCGGTTCCAGGAGGTTTCCCAATGATGAAGTATGCCACCTATGGTGGGTGAGAGAATCGTCCTTTAAAAAGTATACGCCACCACAGCTCGGTCACCACCTCCAGCATTGCGTTGTTTTTTGTAGAACTAGTAATTTCATTTGTGGTTCATATTAGTACGTTGGGGAGTTAATTCCTGCTGGTTTCCAAACCTCTTCTCACCCTCCTGTTGTGATTTGGTTCGATCCAAAATGGTGCACTGGGGAGCTCTTCTTCGGCCCCAACCCTATGCTCTGGGGCATTACTCAAGGATCGAGTCAGCCCCATTACTGTTCGATTTGTACATACAACCCCTAGCCAAGATATTGACCTAGAGTAGCACCCCTCATCTCTGTTCCAGTGACACACAGCTGGTAATCAGTGTGAAAGAGGAACCCCAAATGAGAAAACCTGCATCAGCGCTTTCATGAGAACCATCGCCAGAGAGAAGGAGAGTAACCAAACTCACTCACTCACTCACTCAATCAATCAATCAATCAGGGATTTGTGAAGCACGCTACTCACCCGTGAGGGTCTCAAGGCGCTGGGATATGGGAGGAGGACATGCAGCTGCAGCTCCCATTCAGCCAAAGAGCCCCTGGCTCCCAGTCCATAGAAGGGTCATCTTTAAACCGCACTGCATAATGTACAAGGTGAATCAGGACATCGCCCCTGGTCGTCCGACTGGAACACTAAAACAATACAGCCCGGCTAGTTCACTAAGCTCCTGTTCTGGTGCCCATCTGGTGATCACTTCCACTAAGTGTACTGAAAGGGGTGGGCAAGCTTTCTGGGTGCAGGGGGCCATCCTCTAGAACAATATCTCCGCTGAGATAGGCGCCCTCCCCCAGCTGCTGTTCACGAATGCTCTAAAATTAGTTCTGTTTCACCTGGGCCGGACAGGCCTTAACGGGCACTGGGCATTTCCCCGGTGGGCCACCAGGGTGAGGGCTGGTTTTAGACCCCTGGGGGACCGTTTATGTTACCGGAGCCCAGTTTTGCAATATCGACCCCCAGCAACAAATGTGGCACAAAGCTTTCTGCTAGCACCCCCACCCGCGGGCCCGGCCGAGGTCTTTCGTCAGGGCAAGCTTCGATTCCCAGTCCAGTCATGTGTTTCATCAGTGATTTTCACCATCTAATGTTCTTTATGAGGGTCTCTCTCAGGTGCCAGCGCCAAGACACTCCTCTGAGGGGACAGAGATGTATGTTAATCGTTCATCCCCAAGAAATCATTAATTTCTGTGTGTTTTGAGATGCTAGTTGTTGTGGGCTCATTGTTGTGATGCTGCCACATCCTATTCCAGTGATGTCAGTAGCATCCTGAAGGGAGGAGGCTGCTTGCGGCGGACGTGCAGGAACCTCTGTGGAAGTGTTCCTGCTCCAGAAAATAAAGCAGTGTTTACCTTCTCACAAGCGTACCTTTTCACTACAATTGGCGACGAGCCGTCTGTCTTCCAGATTACCTCATAATTCACATAAGGGTAACACGCAACAAACCTGGGCAGTCGGGAGGATGGATCAAGGGTGAACTGTCTTCATGTCACTGTTATGCAAAGTACTCGTTTTGTAATGCCTGTTAATGGTCAACAATGCGCCTGAGGAAGTTGTGAACTTTGAAATTGTCCGCTACACGCACACCATTGTCACGCGTGACGTGTTCTCTTAGAGTCCCCGCCATGTTGTGAGCTCGCGCGCTGCTGCACATGTGGCTGAGACAGGATGGTTCCCCAACGTGGGGCACGCGGCATCACATGCTGCACGGGGTCACGCTGCGCGACCCTGCACGGCAGCCATTTTGGATTGGGCAATACAGTGATTTCAATGAATATGTTGACACTCAAGATATTGAGAGAGTTTAGCACAGAACAACTAAAGGCCACAACTAAATAAATAAACAAATAAACAGCCAGTAAGAGGTCCTTGGAGCCGGTGGAGCTGATGGAAGTGAGCTCCAGAGCACCATGGCACTGCCGGAAAAGGATCCGATCCAAGACCTCTTATTTGTACATCAAAGAATCTGCAAGAGCCACTGGCACCCAGAAATGTTACATGCACTGTTGAATAAACATGAGCAGACCTGCACCAGGCTTTGCAATCTCAAACTGAACTCCAGTGTCAATGGTAATCCACTGTCATGTTGGGAGAGCATGGGTGACTCTAATTAAAGAGGAGGTCTCTATACAGGAGTCTGAAGCCACTCAGGAAGGGGCAAGTCTTCACTTCACGTCGGGCCCTTGGGGTACAGCCAAAGACTGAAAGCTCTGATTAAGGAATCCTTCCTCCCTCCACTTGTGCTCAACTGCCAGGTTTTGTATCCCAGAAACATAACCCAGGATTCATGCGCCATGATGCCCTCGTGGCTCTCACATGCAACACACCACAGCAAGCACACTCATCCTGTTCATACACAAAGACATCACGTCACTGT
This sequence comes from Lissotriton vulgaris, assembly GCF_964263255.1. Classification (NCBI taxonomy): domain Eukaryota; kingdom Metazoa; phylum Chordata; class Amphibia; order Caudata; family Salamandridae; genus Lissotriton; species Lissotriton vulgaris. The sequence continues at coordinate 1,773,204,992 of NC_141695.1, read as the reverse complement.
ATCTGTAAGTAGATGTGCCACGTCACTGCATCATCACCTATCCCAACACACAGGGCAAAGTGGCCGTGCCACGTCAATGCATCATCACCTATCCCAACACACAGGGCAAAGTAGACATGCCAAGTCACTGCATCATCACCTATCCTAACACACAGGGCAAAGTTGGCGTGCAACGTCACTGCATCATCACCTATCCTCACACACAGGGCAAAGTCGACATGCCACGTCACTGGATCATCACCTATCCTAACACACAGGGCAAAGTTGGCGTGCCACGTCACTGCATCGTCACCTATCCTAACACACAGGGCAAAGCCAACGTGCCACGTCACTGCATAATCACCTATCCTAACACATACCGCAAAGCCAACGTGCCACGTCACTGCATAATGACCTATCCTAACACACATGGCAAAGATGACGTGCCACGTCACTACATCTTCCCCTTTCCTAACACACAGGGCAAAGCATAATATGGCGCGCATTAATGGGCATATGTACAAGTGCACTTGTGCACTTTATTCGAGGTTCCGGTGGCGGAATGCCCTACACCATTTCTAAAAAGCACCGTTAAGCCAGTTTTCACGCCTTAACACCGCTTTGTAAATATGATCCTCCTCCACACAGTTTTCTGTATCAAAGGGCCGTGCAGTGTGTGTTGCTGTGGGTGTTCTACCGCAGGACCCATTGCTTCCTGACACTGCCCCAGATTTACAAGGATGTGTACATCTGAAGCAGCACCAAAAACTAATGTCAATCAAAAGCAGGCATTATATTGTCCCAAAGAGGGAAAATACTTTAATTTCTCCTCGTTTTTGCTTTTTCTATATGTGCTGCATCCTGCAGCACATACAGAAAGAGCACAGCACCATTATAGATGGTTTATACGCAGGAAAGGACACCTTCTTGCACATAAATGATCACCCCTCGAACACAAGCACCCTTGCATTATGGTGCAAGGGTATCTGTGTCAGCGCTGGGCAGATATTTTTAGCGCCAGAGCTAGAGAAAACACTGGGGTGCACTATAGTCTTGTAAATAAGGTGCATTCCAGTGTTTTGGAAATGACACTCTGAGGCGCTGCTGAATTTGTCGCTGCGCTGTGCTGTGCCAATTCCTTATACATATGCCCTATGAGTCTATTGAAATTTAGCTCTTCCTTCAGCCAGAGGGAAAATCCTAAAAGCAGAGACCGAAGGTGAACAAAATTGGAGAAGTATCTCACCCCCAATTCTTCATGCACTCTCTGGGGATACCTTGCGGGACATTTAAGAGACTTCTCATGAACAGTATTTCAACCACGCATAAGGGAGCAAAGGAAGCATAGTCTCTTAGGTGACACGCAGAACTAGCTGCAGGAATGCATTTGGCCTTATGGACTTTGAGAGTCGACTCAACGTGGGTCTGGCCTAGGCATGTTGAAAAAGCACTAATGCTGGGATGTCCAGATTAGAGAAGGTCTCTCTACCCTACTGACAGGGTAACCTTTCACAAAATGTTTGGAGCTAGTATATCTAGGTCCTATAACAATAACTCAGGACTTGGAAAACCTAGTCGAGAGGTCAAGCCCATCCGTGAAAATATCTAGGAGACACTGCAGTCCTTTCACCAAGCGTGCTATCAGCACAGCATCATCCGCATATAAGAGTGCGGGTCATAGGTGACCATTCAGGCACAGGACATCAGCCTCACCGGTGAGTAGTTGCGTTATATAAACCATGATTGATTTATCATCCACCAGGGGATAATCTTGTCTTCATCAAGAAAATTATGGAGTCCGTAATCTCATGCTCGGACCAACACAGCCATATCTTCCTCGGAGACTTTAACCTTCATTGAAACAAATCAGATGATCCTTTAATATGCTTCTTTAAGGCCTTCCTCTCAGACTTCAATTTCACCCAACTCTGCAAGGGACCCACCCACAGCAAGGACACCACCCTCAACCTTATCATCGCTAAAGACAACATCATGCAACTTGATGACATTTTACCCTGTGATCGATCGGATCACCACCAAATATCCTTCTGCATCCTGGAAAAGGTCCTGCGCAGACAGGGCCAACCAGGTAAAACCAAAGAACTGTCTCGTGATCTGAGGGACATCAACATTATTGATCTAACATCCATTAGCAAGAATTGGCTTCAGCCTCTCCCTAACATGACCAACCTAGACGACCTTACTGATCACTACATTAGCTCTATGAATAGTATTTTCGACACTGTTGCTCCAAAGCAACTCAAAAGAATTCAGATAAAACAATCCAAACCCTGGTTTAATGGCTCGTTAACCCCTTCCGTGCTTCGAACGTCCAACGGTCGTCGCGCGCACTACCTCGCTGGTGCTGCGCACGACCGTTGGACGTCCGAATCCCGTTAGCGCGATCGAACGTCCGCACTGGGGCGGAATGTTCGACGCGCTAAAGGGGTTAAATGATGAACGTCGCAAACCTAGGCTTTCAGAGAGACTTTGGAGAAACTCTCCCTCCCCTACCAGCCTCAATCAGTTACGGAAGATGAGAAGCAAATACAATAAACGTATTTGCAATGCTAAAACCAATCATTTTTTATCTCAGCTTGACAACGAGAAAAACAAACCCAAGAAACTATTTGCAATCATCAAGCAGCAAGCTAACCACTCTACCCACCATATCCAGGCACCCACGACCCCCTTCCCTAGTGGGGAGGACTTCGCAGCACACTGCTCTGAAAAGGCTAGGAAAATTGAACTTGAGCTGCGACGACCTACCACTCAAAATTAGCAGCCTTTGAGCTCCATTGCGTCATCAGAGGAACCTACAGAACCTTCTGCTGCAAGTGCACCTTCCTACCACATAATTTGTGCTCCCAAAAACAAAGCATCATAGAATTATTTTCTTCTTCCAGATGACACGTAGCTGGTCCAATCTATGGCGTCCTTAAAACCTTCCAATCACTTCAGCGATCCACTACCTGCCAAGCTTTTTAAAGATCTCAGTTCGGCCATTCTCCCACCGTGGTCTTGTATCATCCAAGAATCTCTCATGCATGGGAGGATTCCAGAGTGCCTCAAGTTGGATCAAGTCACTCCTATCCCAAATTAGCCTAATGCCGACTTAGGTGATCCTAACAACTTCTGTCCGATCATTAGCATCATGACTCTAGCAAAACTGCTCGAGAAATGCATCAACACACAACTCTGCAACCATATTGAGAAATTTCAGCTCCTTGACCTCTTCCAGTCGGGATTAAGAGCAGGGCACAGTACTGAAAGAGCACTAACTCACATCATGGGATCCCTTGATCAGAACGTCCCTGGTCTTCTGATCCTGCTTGACCTGTCCTCAGCATTTGACGCCATCAAACATGAAAACCTGATTGCTCTTCTTCAATATAAGATGGGATTTTCGAGCCCTGTCTTCAACGGGTTTGCCTCTTTCTTACAGAACCGCACACAAAGAATCAAAGTTAACTAATCACTTGCTGCCAGTACCCGGTCACTATTGGAGTACCTCAAGGCTCTGCCCTTTCGCCTACTCTTTTCAACCTTTCTCTGGAACCGCTATCCAATATTCTGAACCATTTTAAAATTCATTACAATGTGTACGCTAATGACACAGAACTGTATTTGAAGATCTCCTCTCCAGATGACATGAAAACTCTAAATGATGCACTCCTAACAACGCAACAATGGTTAACTCATAATCATCTATTGCTAAATACCCTCAAAACTGAGTTCCTTCTTATTGCCCCCACCACCACTCGGCACCTCAACCTCGGACTGCCTCAAACAACTTACTGCGCTTAACTGCACTCCTCGTGTTGTTGACTCTGCTAGATCATTAGGCATAACCCTGGACAAATACCTAAATATGCAAGATCACTTCAGTGCTACTGTTAGGGGAGCTAATCTTCAGCTCAGCACCCCTAGGAAAATCAAGCCATTCCTTCTGCTCTGTGGACATCCAGCCAGCGGTACAATCCATAGTTATCTGGCACTTGGAATATGGGTTGGTGACCCTTGTAGGGCTACCTAAAGCTAGATTGGCTCCACTTAGAGCCACCCTTAACGCTTCGGCTAGATTCATCACAGGCTTCCGAAAACATGACCACATCAAGCCAGAAAGTAATCAACAAGTCTGTAACAGCCCGACTCAAATAAAAGGGGCCAACTTAGACTTAATAATAGCCAAGGAAAGTACCTTTCTATTGGATTCTATCTCACCCTGCAACTGGACCGATCATCACTGCATCACCTTCTCCATTGTGGTACAGGCAACCATCCTCAAAGGCCAGCCCGTAAAAACAAAACATTGCATCATAAACACCTTCGATCTCAATCTAGACATGATACCAACCACCAGCCTTAACCTCCTGTCTCCTCCCACTGATATAGTTGATGCTGAAGACCTCTCTAAGCACTATTTTTGCTCTATGTCCAACATCGTGGACTCTATTGCCCCCAAACGACTAAAGAACGTCCCAATAAGAAGATCTAATCTCAAGAGCGGCCTTAACGAGGAACGTCGCACACTTACACTTGCAGAAAGACCATGGAGACTGACCCCATCTCTGTCGAACATTAAACAGTTGTGCAAAAATGAAGGAAATACAATATGTGCATCAGAAGTGCCAAACCATCATATTTCTGTCAGCAACTGGACACAGACTTCAACCATCCCCAAAAACTATTTGAACTGGTGAAACAACAAACTAACTGGAAATGCAAATCAGACACTACAACCCTACCCAATTGTCAAACATTTCCCTCCCTTTTTTTTTGAGAAAGCCAAAGGGCGCCCTTGAGCACAGCTGTAATCATAAATCGATTAGTTAGAAAATATTTTAGAATCACTGATATGGTAACTGTGTGAATGTACCCTGGTGCCCGGCACAAGTCTGGCCTTTTCGCCATTCCTATGAGTCTGATGCCTGAATGAGGGAGGCATTTCCTTTACGTTTACTTAGTCTTCATTGCTTGATTTTTGACCGCAAGAAAGTGTCACTCATAGTTGTTGAATGTCACTCAGAATTTCACTGACATTATGAAAATGTCACACATAAGAAATCTGAAACCTCGGCAGCTATACACCTAAACCTTGACGATGATGTCACTTCCTTTTAATATAGCTCCACCCACCTGACGCAAAGCCTGATGTGCTCTCTGAATAGTACTGCTCTTCTGGTTCTGCATAGCGCTGAGCGTGCCTGAAAGAGAGTCAAACATCCAAGGACAGGTCACTCTGTTGCAAGCGCATCCACCAAAGAGCAGCTGCGAAACGGCCACTGCCGACCACTCGCAGGAGACCATGGACCCAACGTAGACATATTGAAGTTATTACAATAGTGTCATTATTATTAGTAGTATTATTGTTATTATCACCATCACCATTATTATGATTATCATGATCGCTATTATTGTTATTATTAATATTAGTATTATTAATATTATTACATTATTACTAATAAAATATCCAAAGGGTTTGGAGCTGCGTGACGGCCACCCCCATTTTTGTTAGCGGTCTAATGTTTCTGAGTAAGGAAGGTCCAGGGAAATTTTGCCCAAAATCATTGGAGGGACTGTAATGAATGGGTTTATTTGTTTTGAAAGTGTTCTCTTTTTAAATTTGGATTGAGATCGCTCTGACATAGGAGCGGGGTACTTCTTAGAGTCTGGCTCTAGAACGATCGCGGTGATTCTGATGCCCGACTGTCTGCGGGTGAGTAGGACCGGTTCCCTGAGAAGAAAGATGCCACCTGAATCAAACTCTGCGGCTGGCGATCTCTCACCGCTCAAAGGAAGCCAGGATGTCATGAATCAGGTTTATATCATCTGGTGCGATGGTGAGGGCTCTGGCGATGTGCTCCTGAGGGTACCCTTCAAAGCAGAGCTGGTGAAACAGCGGGTTGGAGAAGAGCTCTGGGGAAGGGCAGCTCTCCATTTGTCCCATGATGCCTTGACCTAAAACATAATGATACAGGATTTAGCTGAAGCTTCTCAAAATAAATCAAACTTCCTAAACCCTGAGTCTGCATAGTCTGTAATCTGAAACTGATGCAATCAAGCTAATCCATGCCCATACCCTGGCATCCTCATAAACACACTTAACACCGTTTTTGTTCCAGAAAATGTTTGCAAAATGGGTGACTATGCGACAACTACTGGATCTCTGCGTTTAGAGCTCGACAGATGTTGCTACAAGGAAGCTTCTCTTTGCTATCACAGCAATAACAGGAGATGTTACTTTTATCACTGGAATTAATACAAAGTTTGTTAACAGAATCTTCTCCCTTTACCCCTTGTTGCAAAGCCACCGCACATCTTCTGAAATGTTTGCTTTACAGACAACAGTCACAATATCCCCCGAAGCGGAGTCTCCGTTCACCCACAGGCCTTCTTGAACAACAGAATGACTCGCATGCAGGAGCTCCTGATCTCTGAGGTACCGAATATACCATCAAGGGCTGGTTTCTGTAGTTCTGCTGCATATTCGTCTACGGTTTCACCCTTATTTTGTTTCCTTTGGACAATGTATACCTTGTTATGCCCCGGCACACTTTTGGTGCAAAGCACTTATCCGAATCAAGCCTTGCAGCGGCAAACACTTTAACATCCCCGACGATACTTGCTTTGGACAGGCAGCTGTACATTTCTAACCCTCTGGGTCACACGGAGCACCATACATTTCTGACATCCTCAGTAGGGGTGGGTAGAAAATCATGATTTTATTAAAGGCAGGGAGGCCAATATTATGCAAATCCCTTTAATGCCACTCGGACTGGGGCAACTAAAACAATACGCTTAGAACCCTTGGAACTTAGGAGAGGAACCCTACAGCATTACAAGCCGATATATATGTTCCTCAACCCGGCGGCCATCTTCCTTCTTTTCTGCTGCAAATAAACAGAAACAGTTTGTCGTATCCAGGAAGACAGACCCCAAACTTTAGGATTATATGTACGTCTTTTAATTCTGTAATCTGCGGCGAACTGCTGGTGGCACACAGTGGTCTCCAACTGTCACCAATCTAAGCCCCAGACAACACGTGGAAGCTTCCACGAGCCCTCACCAACAGGACACTACATGGCTCTTCCTTTACAACGCAACAAAATGAAAACCAACAAAGATATAAATACATCAAGCAAAAACATGTTATTACCGTATTCTACATGTACATAAGAGTACTAACATAGGAACGCTAAAAAAATAACCAAAGAAACAGAAAAAAATGTAAGACCTGCTGTTAAAAATACTGTATCTCTTTTTAGGTCACAAATAAAAACAAGACCAAATAAAAGAGCCCTGCTAATAAAACAATATCTCATATGAGAAAAAAGAGGAAGATGAGCAAATCCTTCACTCTCTAAATCACACTGGTACAATCCTCGCTCCACCACTATGCCTCAGAACAGATTCCTGGTCCTTACCATTTCTCAGTGAGTTTACACATCGACTAGAACCATGGGAACTTTTCCCTTTCCTGTCCACTTTCTTCTCATATTCATTCACTCTCACCACATTTTTCCCATTTAACCATTGACCACCTTGGACTTTCACAATACCTCCTTTCACATCCACCACTTTGACATGAAACCCACATTTGCTCCCACCTTTAGCCACAAGTCTAGTTTTCCACACACGAACCATGTCTACCACTGTGACATCTCACACTCTAACCCTGTTTCATTCATCAAAGTACTTCTTTTGTTTCAACTGCATCTTGCTAACTCCGGCCTTGACCTCAAATCCAACTCTTTACCTTGACTAACTTTCAATCACTTATTCATCCATGCAGGACAAAAAACAGTGTTGCTCTTATGCCTTGTAATCATTCAAATGGTGAAACTCCAGTCAGATGCATAACGAGTGACAGAGTAAAACCACAGAATACTCCTCATAGCCTTAACTACAACACACTTATTGGTGATGGCCCACTGAATACAAACCCCCAACACTTTATTCATCCTCTCAATGAATCTATTCATTTGGGGATGATATACCGAACTTTTGAGGTGCTTCACATGACTACCTTCTAAAAATACTTTCAACTTGTTGCAAAAAATTGCACCCTATTGTCTGATACGAACATGGTAGGAAATTCCTCTTTTAAAAAAAAGTCCTTTAAAAATTCTACTGCCACTTTAGAAGTCACTCACTCACAAACTTCACCTCAGGCGACTTACTGTAATAGTCCACTCCAACCAGCACAAATGTAGAAGTGTTATCCAATTAATGAAATGACCCTACAATGTCAATCCCTACTTTTTCCCAGGGTCCCCCCGGGAGCTCGATAGGACATAATGGGGGAGTTCTTACTTTCATGATTAGTCACAGCTCGAACAAATCACACATTCTTTGACTATTTGATGAACTTCCTGATCCATAGCAGGCCACAACAAAAACAATTGTTAGCATATTTTTGTCGCAGTAGCGCCTAAATGTCCATCATGTGCACCTAAATGTATCCATTCTCATCAGTAATCCATCCTCCAAAGACAATTCCTCTGTAACCTTGCAACATGTTTTAAGATCAATATCAATATTTCTTTCTTTTGGCCAACCTAACTTACCATAGTTCATGACTAAAGATAAGCTAGCATCCTCCTTCAACACTTTCTTCCACCCTTGTTCAGTAGAGGCTTGCAATTGGGTTAATCTGCAAACACCATAATGCAGTTCTCATTATCCTCATCATTACTCAATGCTGTATCATTCTTTTCAAGTGCAGGTGAGTGTGATAGAAAATCTGCACAACAATGTTTCGACCTGGGATAAACTCAGGTGTGAATTCAAACTGCAACAACTTTGTAAAAAACCTAGTAATACGGGGCAGGGTAAATCCCTTAGAATTTCTTCCACTCAGAATGTACACCAAAGACTTGTGATCGGTCTGAATCACAAAACGCTTCCCCCACATATAGTTTTGAAATTTCATCACCGCCCACCAACACGCTAACAGTTCTCTCTCAATGACTGAATACTGCTTTTCAGTATCAGATAAGAAATGAGAGGCATAAACAATGGTCTTTGTCTCTGCATCTTTCACTTGAGTAAGCACAGCTCTCCACCCAACATTGGTCTCATCCACTGTCAACACACATTTGAGTTCTGGAGCAAAAGTTTTTAAAACTGTAGAGGACAATAGATGCTCGTTCACCCACTCAAAGACATCCTTACATTCTTTATTCCATTCAAATGCAACACCTCTCCTCAACATACAGAACAGGGGTTGTAACTGAATGAATCTTGAGTACAATTCGCACAAGCCATGAAACAACTTTAACGTTACTTTGTCTACCGGTGGCTTTGCTTGGGTGATGCTTTCACCTAATGCAGGGTTAGGTTCAATGCCTCCACATGCGACACATTATCCTAAATACTCTAATTTATCAATAAGGAACGTATATTTGTCCCTTCTGAGCACAACCCCATTTGTTTCAAATCTTCTCAACACCTCATCTAATATCTTATTGTGAGACTGCCTTTCTGGGGAAAATGTTAAGATATCATCCTGAAAAATAGAAATACCTTGTTCTCCTTCGAGTATGTTGACCATCACCCATTGAAAAACGGAGGCCGCAGAGGCCAGCCCAAATGGCATAAGATAATATTGATACATTCCAAAAGAAGACACAAATGCCGCCAGATGTCTCGATTCTACTTCCTTCTCCACTTGGTGGTAGGCTGAGGCTAAACCCAGCTTTGAAAAGAGTCTAGCCTCTATGAATCCTGTCAATATCTAAGGTGTTGGGTAATGGATCTGCATCAACCCAGATCTCCCTATTTAAACACTGACGGTCAACACACACCATCAACTTCCCATTGTACTTGTGAGCAACACCAAAGGTGACAACCACAATGAGGAATCCTCTGTTTCAATAATCCCGCTCTTACATAATATATCCAGCTCTTTTTCTAAACCTCTATGAATACTAAAAGCCACATTCCTAAGTTTGTGTTTGACGGGCCTCGCACCATCCTTCACTAAAATGTTATGCTTATGGTTTTTAATCTTGCTCATTTTTCTCAAGAACGCATGCACGTTCATGATTCTTTCTAGGTCTTGATTATTTCTAATAGCCAACATCTGTTTTCAGAATCATTCCAAACAGACACTCACAACCAGCCTAGGATATCTAACGTCTTGTGTGTCACATAGATTTTACCTGTGATTCGACAACCTTAAATTCTAACACATCTTCTATGTACCCTCACAAGTCTGCGTACTTCATATGACGCAGCCTTTCGATCTGGTGGTAACAAATGTCTATTTGGCCAAACCTTGTTAAAGAGAGCTTGAGTAATCCTTGATATGCATGCTCCAGAATCGACCAATAGTTTTAAGACCTTGTCACTCACCATGATTTCAACATTTGTATCAACACAAGTACTTGGGTCACCTGTTCATATAACAGCACTTTTAACAACCAGGACCATGTCTCTCAAATCTCTAACAATGCTCTCTTTATCATTCAAGAACATACTCATCTGTGACACACTTGACCAAAGAAGCTCCTTTATATCTCTGACTTTGGCACACTTTGACAAAGTGTCTGCACTTGTTACATTGTCTACACACAACGGGTCCAATTCACAAAGGTAAACTGAAACAAAAGTCTAACTTTATGATTTTCGGTATTCACAAAGGGCATTTGCGAGTAGTAAAGTTATACTTTTGTCTCAGTTTTGTTCTCAGTTTAATTTAAGACCAAAACTTAAGTTTAACTAAGACAAAAGTCTAACGTTACTACTCGTAAATGCCCTTTGTGAATACCGTAAGTCGCAAAGCAAGACTTTTGTCTCAGTTTACCTTTGTAAATCGGGCCCATTATTTTTAGCAGGACATTGTCTTCCCCCCTTTGCATGCATGAGATTACCAAAACGAAAACACACTTTCTGCTGTGAAGAAAAGAATTAGGTGTTTCTCCTTGTTTGTCTAACCTAGTACCCTTATTTATCTCAGTTTTGACAACTGTGACTGGCTGAGCACCTTTGGTCTCCAATTCCTTTGCAGAGAGTTGAGACAACTGAATACTTTTTGCAGTTCTGACAGTAAGATCTAGCGATGGGTTTCCCATAGACACCAATTTTTTCTTGATGGTTTTATCACTACAATGTACAATGATCTCTCACCAACTGATCCGTAAAGCTTATGAACTGTCAGTCCGTCGCCTGTCTCCTTAATACCATGATGAATGTGTCAACGTCTTCTCCAGAATTCTGGAGCCTCTTGAAAGATTTATGCCTGACTACTTCAATACTGGGTTGCATATCAAATCTATTGTGTAGTTTCTCAACCATCTCCTGAAATCCATCTAACTGCTCTTCACCCCCGTCCGTCCTCAAATCAGGGAGAGGTTTTAAAATGACTCTGCCATCAAACCCTAAGGAGTGCAACAACAAATACGTCTTCCGTTCAGGGCACATGGATATGTCTTAAAAGGCATCCTACCATTTGTCCATGCCTCTGAACCAAAGCAAACAGAGAGAAAGCGAAATTGTGATCCTCTCCTCATTGTTGTGGGAACACATCCACTGCCTCCGTCTCCGGGTCTGGCCTCCAGCTGTAAAACCTGTGAATCTGGCATTCAACCTGCTTGCAAACAAGTCCACTTGCAATTGACCCATCTGTCTTCCAAAGCCTTGCTACGGACCCCCATAGGTAAATGAAGTGTGCGCCGGGGAGGTGCTGGTCTCCCCGGTGCCGTGTGGAGAGCATGAGCAGCAACAAAGAAGGAAGATGGCGGGCTGGCTCAGGAATATATAGCGGACTGAAACGTTGTTCAGATTCCTACTCTAAGGTCCAAGTGTATGGTTTGAGTTGCTGCTGTCTGAGTGGCAATGAAGAGGTTTGCATAATATTGGCCTCTGCGCCTTGCCATTAAATCCTTTTGTATTGTTCCACAGACCTCTTTCCTGCAGCATCAATCACCGCTATGCAGTTAAGAAAGTAATCCTTCCCTTGCACCCTCCTCAGCGAAGGCTCTGAACCTGAAGAGAAAAAGGCTGAGGTGGACTGACGCTGAAGGTTTGTGTCGACATTTTTATAAGGGGCTAGTTCAATGACACCTGATAAGAGGACTTACACACTGTCCACTCTTTATCAGTAATGGTTCATGATTTCCATGAAAGTCTGACTCCTGGAATATTTACCGGGGCACTTGTTAATAAATAAATCATGAAACCAGATCCGATCCTCTGCTGTGACCTTTAGTTGTTCTGTGGTAAATTCCCTCAATATCCTGCATAACAACATATTCATTGTAATCACCGTATTGCCCAATTCAAAATGGCTGCCATTGAGGTTCACGCAGCGTGCCCCGTGCAGCATGTGATGCCGCGTGCTCCACGTTGCAGATCATCCTGTCTCAGCCACACGTGCAGCAGCGCGCAAGCTCACAACATGGCAGGGACTCTCAGAGATCACGTCACGCGCGACAATGGTGTGCGTGTGACGGACAGTTTCAAAGTTTGCAACTTCCTCAGGCGTGTTGTTAACAACAATTAACAGGCATTACACCTGAGTACATTGCATAATAGAGAGATGAAGACAGGTCACCCTTGATCCATCCTCCCGACCGCCCAGGTAGGTTGAGTGTTACCCGTATGTGAATTGCGAGGTGACCCGGAACACAGGTAGGTTTGAGGTTATACTCCAGACGGCTCATCGCAAATTGTAGAGAAAAGGTACGCTTGTGGGAAGGTAAACACTACTTTATTGTCTGGAGCAGGAACACTTCCACAGAGGTTCCTGCACTTCCACCACCAGCGCCTCCACCTGACGTCACTGGAATAGGATGGTGGCAGCGTCACAACTGTCGTGTTCCGACAGTGTGGGCGACGGACAGTAGGGCGTTAGGACCCTGTGGGTCCTCAGACAGAGTGACCAGGCCACCGGACACCAGATCCGGTGACGACACAGGAAAGGGGACAGACAATGACTAGGACAGGGACGAGTGAGGACGTGCTGACGGGACGCTGTACAATATGAAAATAAAGGAAATGCCCGACTAACCTGTGTCCAGTGTTTTGGTATGCCGCCCAGCCAACAGCATGAACACGACAACTGGCGACGAAGGGAGTGAACCGGACGTGTGCCCATCGGATGAAGAAAATTGGCGATCTTAATTCAGGAGCCCACCCTGGATCGCGTCGTGCAGAAAAGAAGAAAAAGTGCCCTGAAGAAATGCAGCAAAGCGGGAGCTCACCCCGACTGATGAGGAGAAGAAGACTGCTGGCTCCGGTAAGCGCCGTGTAGAAAGCGCGAAGTGAAAGGAAATTGGCGCGAGCTCTCGCGAGAGTCTCGGCGGCCATTTTGAAGTCAGGCGCGCGAACCAATCACCGTGAAGAAAAAGACGGCGGCCATCTTGGAGTCAGGCATCGCATTGATTGGACGCGAAGTCTCGCGAGAACGCCGGCGGCCATCTTAAGAACAGGCGCAGGAGCCAATGAAGTTAAAGGAAACGTCGGCGGCCATTTTATAGAGTCAGGCACAGCGCAAAGATCGAAGAAATAAAGGAAATAAAGGAAAAAGTGGATGAAACAAAGAACAGACAAAAACAAAGGGCACCAAAAGAGAATACAAAAGGCAAGAATACAAAGAAAGTGAAAAGAAAGAAGAAATACGGGCCAGAAAGAGGCATATATAAGAAAAGAAAAGAGATATAAAGAAGAGGAGAAAACAAAGAAGTAAAATAAAGAGACAAATAAATAGCACAAGGAAAAAGAAGAGAACAAAAGGAAAAGGACAAAGATAGCCCAGAAGAGGACAAATAAATTAAAACAAAGGAAGAAAAAGGGACAAAAGAGCACAAAGGAAAAAAGGCAGAAAACAAAGCAAAAGGAGAAGAAATAAGGGGAAGAAAAGAGACAAAAGAGAAAGGAAGATAAAGCAAGAGAACAAAAGAAGAAGAAAAAGAGGAAATAAAAGAGAAACGAACAGATAAAGAAAGAAGGCTAAATAAATAAACCAGAGAAGGCTAAATAAAAGACAGAAAAGAGAAATAACACAGAAAGGAAAGGACATAAAGAAAAAGTAGAAAAGAAGAAAGAAGATAAAGAGAAAAGAAGAAAATAAAGAGGAAGAAAGAAGATAAAGAGAAAATATAGAGAAAAGAAGAAGAAAAGAAGAAAGAAGATAAAGAGAAAATATAGAGAAAAGAAGATAAAGGGAAAAGAAGAAAATAAAGAGGCAGAAAGAAGATAAAGAGATGAGAAGAAAATAAAGAGAAAAGAAGAAGAAAAGAAGAGAGAAGATAGAGATAAGAAGAAAATATAGAGAAAAGAGAAAAGAGAAAGGAAGAAAGAGAAGAGGAAAATAGAGATAAAAGAGAAAAGAGGATAAAGAGAAAGGACAAAAGGAAAGCAGAAAAGAAGAAGAAAAGAAGGAAGAATAAAGACAAAAGAAAAGAAAACAAAAGGACGGACATAAAAAATAAGAATAAGTTGCAGGAAGGATGCAAATATAAGAAAACAAGGAAATAAAGAAGAAGAAGACTAGGAAAGCCCAGAAGAGGCCGAATAAGAAAAGAAAAAAAAGGACAAAAAAAAAATAAATAAATAAATAAATAAAGGAAAAGCCAGAGATAAGGCCAAATAGAGGAAAGGACAGAAAAGAGAATTAACAAAGAAAAGAGGGACAAAGATCACCAAAGAAAGAGAAAAGAGAAAAGGAGAACATAGAAGAAAAGAAAACAAAAGGAAAGACACAAAGACAAAGGAAATAAAATGGGTAAAAAGGAGCAACGTGACAGGACTTTGGCGCAGGAGAAACAGCAGGAAAGGACAAAGACAAACAATGAGCAGAGCGGACAGGCGCCACCAAGGAAGATCAAGGCAAGAGACACTGCACGGCCAGGACCAGAGGTGGTGAGACAGAAAGAAACAATATCGATATTCAGACAACAGGTTCTCCAAAGATTCACTGGCGGTGACGAAAGTGAAAGGATCGATGATAATGGCTGTCTCCGACCGACAACAAACAACAAGGAAAAGATAGCGTTTCAAGGAGCTAAAGGCGGATGAAGAAGAAATGGCAGCGGCAACTGCAGCCACATAGAAGGAGAAAGATAGAGGACAAGGAAGCGATGGAGACACTAGATCACGAAGGACATTCAGTAAATAACAGAGACTCATTGAAGAGATGTAGAGTGACAAGTTCACTCTCTCTCTCTCTCTCTCTCTCTCTCTCTCTCTCTCTCTCTCTCTCTCTCTCTCTCTCTCTCTCTCTCTCTCTCTCTCTCTCTCTCTCTCTCTCTCTCTCTCTCTCTCTCTCTCTCTCTCGTTTCGTTCACCTCCATCAATATGACTGTGAATGAGGACTATGGTAAATGTGTCACGAACATTTGTTTGCAACAAGGGGGGAGATGTCGTGTTCCGACAGTGTGGGCGACGGACAGTAGGGCGTTAGGACCCTGTGGGTCCTCAGACAGAGTGACCAGGCCACCGGACACCAGATCCGGTGACGACACAGGAAAGGGGACAGACAATGACTAGGACAGGGACGAGTGAGGACGTGCTGACGGGACGCTGTACAATATGAAAATAAAGGAAATGCCCGACTAACCTGTGTCCAGTGTTTTGGTATGCCGCCCAGCCAACAGCATGAACACGACAACAACAAC
This sequence comes from Lissotriton vulgaris, assembly GCF_964263255.1. NCBI lineage: Eukaryota > Metazoa > Chordata > Amphibia > Caudata > Salamandridae > Lissotriton > Lissotriton vulgaris. The sequence continues at coordinate 1,773,189,390 of NC_141695.1, read as the reverse complement.
GAGGCCACAACAACTTGCATCTCAGAGCACACAAATATGAAGGATTATACAATCCCCTGTGGGCTCCTTGGGGATGAACCAGTCACATGCACTGTGATGATGATGTCACTTCCTTTAAATAATGGCTCCACCCACCTGACGTAGCTTCCGATGTGCTCTCTGAGTAGCGCGGCTCCTCTGGTGCTGCGCAGTGCTGAGCATGCCTGAAAGAGAGTCACACATTCAAGGGCAGCTCGCTCTATTGCAAGTGTTAGAGCGAAAATACTGATGTTTCTGATGAAGACAAAACCACCGAAAACAACAATGAAATGTAAATTATGCTCCGTGCACTTGTGTCGAAAAACTATTCAAAATAGGTCTAATTGAACCATCTAGCACCCCAAAAGTATGCTTGGTTATTAAGAGAACGGTAGAGCCAATAAACATAGTGATTTTCAGATGATTTTATAACTAATTACTTATATTTCTAACAAAGATGTGGCGAAGATAAAACAGGAAAACTTTGCAATTCTTGCAGAACGGCGACAACATATATTAGTGCAAAACCTTTATGTTACATGTTACAGCTTAAAACGTTTGTATATCAATGCCTAATAACATGTAGATTTTACAATTATGGAAACTATTTTGATCAAATGCTTTTAAAAATTATTTTCCACATTGTTATTTTAAAAATGTAGCAGTGGGCCATAATCACAGCTGGGCATGAATGTGAATTAATCACTGACAAACATTATAGAATGCTTATATATGAGATATGTGAGTGATTGTATTATGCCTTTTAACATAAATTACGAGTTTTACACTGAATGAAATATAAGTTTAAAGATGCTTGAATGAACTTTTCTCTCTAGGCCGGGCCTTTCCATGGCCTGATGCAATGAACCTTGACACGTTTGCAAATTCTGCATTTTTGTTCTGATCATGTCACATTCCTTAAAGGACAAACTTGACACTTTTCCTTAATTCTCTTTGGAGTGGATTCCATCCGAACCGAACCTTCTGATCGCGTCCATGGACAAACAACAAAATTAAATAAAGCTTTTTGTCGACAAACCTGTGAGGAGGCAAAATAAGGTATTTTCTTATAATTTGTATTGGAGAAGTTCCTAGAGTATCGATTTGCACCTGCTAAACGGAATAGTGATCACATGAGGTCACCCCACAGTCGACTGGCGGTGACGTCATGATGACAGATATGCACGGTGAAGTCTAGTGGATGTAGGAGGAGTGTGCGGGCTCCCCTGCCTCCTCTGTAGTGTTTGTTACTCCTGAGATCTGTGGCCCTTGTCGTTGTTCCATCACTTCCTCGACTCTACCCTGCCTGCCGAACTATCTTTTTTCCCTATTGTCTTTTGCAAATTAACTTATCTGCGGGACTAGTTGGAGCATGCTGGTCAGAATCCAGGCCTGAACCTTTGATTAATGCTCCATTTCCTATTGCCAATACTTGTGAATTGCCCCCAGTGGACTTTAACTCGAATCCTGGGTCCTTTTGAGAGATTTCTAATTCAACCATCCTGTTACCTTGGAAACCATCCTTTGCATTCTTTGATTTGATTTACTGAATGTTTAGAATTTTGCAGCACGCTTGAGCATGCATGGCAGAATTGCTAGTGATGTTACTTGTATTCATTTTGAATCTCTAATACAATAAGTTATTTTAAAGAAGTGTTTGAGTGATTTAGTTGAGATTAATGTTGTTTCTTTGAACCTGTGCTTAAGATTTGGCTATCAATGAATGGTCCTCACTGGGTAGACTGATAGCGAGTTATCCTAGATTACAACCCTTACCATGCGCAAGAAATATTAAAGGATACCACCCGGGCCGCCGCTGCTGATGGAGCGAGGTACAGAAGATTTTGTGTGTACCCCATTCAGATCAATCACCCCCATAACAAAGTAATATATTATTTTGATTGTTGTGTATTAATAACAAGCATTGGAAATGCAATAGGTCTCGCATCATTAGAGTTAGTGCTTTTAGAATTGTTTATGGGTTTTTTTTGTAAATCTTTAGCATTTTTGTTTCCTGTAGCCAATGCAAAAGAATTACAAATAAAAAAAGCCATAAACATTTCTAAAAGCTCTAACTGAAATGGTCTGAGACCTATTGCACTGTGTGAGGGTGAGGGGTTGAGGGTGAGTGAGGGTGAGAGTGAGGGTGGGTGAGGGTGAGTGAGGGTGAGGGGTTGAGGGTGAGTGAGGGTGAGTGAGGGGTTGAGGGTGAGTGAGAGTGAGGGTGAGTGAGGGTGAGGGTGAGTGAGGGTGAGGGGTTGAGGTTGAGGGGTTGAGGGTGAGTGAGGGTGAGTAAGGGGTTGAGGGTGAGTGAGGGTGAGGGTGAGTTAGGGTGAGGGGTTGAGGGTGAGTGAGGGTGAGGGTTTGAGGGTGAGTGAGGGTGAGTGAGAGTGAGGGTGAGTGAGGGTGAGTGAGGGTGAGGGGTTGAGGGTGAGTGAGGGTGAGGGTGAGTGATGGTGAGGGGTTGAGGGTGAGGGGTTGAGGGTGAGTGAGGGTGAGGGGGTGAGTGAGGGTGAGTGAGGGTGAGGGTGAGTGAGGGTGAGGGTGAGTGAGGGTGAGGGTGAGTGAGGGTGAGGGGTTGAGGGTGAGTGAGGGTGAGTGAGGGTGAGGGTGAGTGAGGGTGAGTGAGGGTGAGTGGGGTTGAGGGTGAGTGAGGGTGAGTGAGGGTGAGGGGTTGAGGGTGAGGGGTTGAGGGTGAGTGAGGGTGAGTGAGGGTGAGCGGTTGAGGGTGAGTGAGGGTGAGGGTTTGAGGGTGGGTGAGGGTGAGGGGTTGAGGGTGAGGGTGAGGGGTTGAGGGTGAGTGAGGGTGAGGGGGTGAGTGAGGGTGAGGGTGAGGGTGAGTGAGGGTGAGGGGTTGAGGGTGAGTGAGGGTGAGTGAGGGTGAGTGAGGGTGAGTGAGGGTGAGGGGTTGAGGGTGAGTGAGGGTGAGTGAGGGTGAGGGGTTGAGGGTGAGTGAGGGGTTGAGGGTGAGTGAGGGTGAGTGAAGGTGAGGGTGAGTGAGGGTGAGTGAGGGTGAGGGGTTGAGGGTGAGTGAGGGTGAGGGGTTGAGGGTGAGTGAGGGTGAGTGAGGGTGAGGGGTTGAGGGTGAGTGAGGGTGAGGGTGAGTGAGGGTGAGGGGTTGAGGGTGAGGGTTTGAGGGTGAGGGTGAGTGAGGGTGAGTGAGGGTGAGGGGTTGAGGGTGAGGGGTTGAGGGTGAGGGGTTGAGGGTGAGTGAGGATGAGTGAGAGTGAGGGTGAGTGAGGGTTTGAGGGTGAGGGGTTGAGGGTGAGGGGTTGAGGGTGGGTGAGGGGTTGAGGGTGAGTGAGGGTGAGGGCATGCATGGCTCCCTCGGAAGCGCTCCAAAAGAACCTCGCGTCACAGAAAACCATATAAACTTCCACATACCTCGACAGTAAAAATAATTGCCGGAGACGGAGACAGGCCGGGGGCGAGTCCAGGAAACAAGGTGTGAGACCGAAAAGATGACCGTTTTCTGAGAAATAGAGGGCGTGCCTTCAAAGGGAAGGTTGTGGATTCACAAACACGGCTCACAGGTTGTGAGGGAAAGAGACGGAATTCAAGGGGCGTGGCCCACTTGTTTTCTGAGGGAAATGGGGTTTCAATTGGATCCCCGGAGTCTGATAAGTTTTTTCTTTTTTTTTTTTTTTTTTTTGGTGCAAGACGTTTATTTAGTACCGTTAAGTATACACAGCATACTGCCACAACCCGGAGGCCGGCTGCTATAGCACATTTCAGTAATCACAAATAAGTATCAGCGAAAAGGCAATATTGTGTTGCGAAGCTGTATACATAGCAAATAGCATCAGTAACAGCACAGGTATAGGAAGCATATAAATGCGTCTTACTTTTGTCGTTTTTTGGTTAAAAAGAGAACAATGAAAACAAACAAAACAACATTGCCATAAGCGTGTGCACCACAAGCAAACATATTTCGGAGGGGGGGGGGGGGGGACAGCATCCCGCAGCAACCAGATGGACCATGGGCGGGTAAGGCATACAGGTGAGTGGAGCAACAAGGACAGTTCAGAGACATGGCGAGGGGGGTAAAGTGCATAGTGCAGTCACAGGGCATATAAAGTTGCAGGTAGGTCCAAAGCGGGTCAGCACCCCTTCCCCATTACACCTAGAACAGCATTACAGTTCACAATTCATCTTCACTCGGTGCTTCCGTTATCAGGTAGCATTGCAGCGGGGCCCAGACATCAGTCGGCCTGGATGAGAGCGGCAGTAACTCCGCATACGTGTGCAGTTGTTCCTGACAATACACCAGGTCCCGTATCCATTCCTTAAATTTGGGCGCCCTGCCTCTGCCCCATCTACAGGCCACCCTCCGCTTGGCTAGCAACAAGGCTAACGCGACATACTTGCGGTGAGCCGCCTGCAGGGGTACGACCCAACCCAATAGCGCCATCTCAGGAGTTGGTAGCACCGTAACATTGATCATTGTAGAGAGGGCCTGAAATACTAGATCCCAATACTGACGTACCGTGGCACATTCCCAGGCAAGATGTAGAAAGTCAGCTCCAGGGGCCCCACACCGGTCGCAATTATCAGTGTCTCGCAGCCCAAATCTGCGTAATCGAGCCGGGGTATAATACAATCGGTGCACAAATTTGTAGTGGATGATTCTATACCTGCTGCTGGATGAGATACGTTCTGTCTGTAGTAAGCTAAATTCCCACTGTTGATCGGTGAGTGGGGCAGGCAGCTCCTGATCCCACTTCGCCTTGGCAGGAAGCGCGGTGAAGTCAGTGTGTGTTCTAACTGATCTGTACAACGTGGACACAAGCTTATATGGATTCTCAAGTTGCAGTATGTGTTGCAGGGGTATGAGGATCGGTGGCTCGTGCGGAAATTCAGGTGTAAGGGCTTGCAGCCCATGTCGCAAGCGCATGTAGTAAAACACCTCTAGTGAGGTAGGGTGTATGGTACCAAACAAATGATCCCTCGTACGGAACTCGCCATTATGATATAGATCCCCCCACGTTTGGACATGGATTTTAGATAGTAAACGCTGGAAGCCAGTTTCCTGCAGCAGCTGCAATTGTGGGTGATAAGCCAGGGGCATACATGGAGCGTAGAGGAACTGCAGCCCCAGTGAGGCACAAATGTGTAACCAGGCCGTGATAGTGCTAGATAAAGTGTTCGGGGTCTTATCCCTCCCCTCAACAACGGCATACAGAGCTCCCTCGATAGGCGTGGGGTGCGCCAGCCAGTGTTCCGCAGCCAGTTGTGGCATGTATCTCGGCTGCCTCACCCAGAAGTAAGCATAGTGCGCCTGGGCTGCCCTGAAGTATAGCTCAAAATCAGGTACACCGAACCCTCCTCGCACATAGGGCCGTGTCAGAATCTCCCACTGGAGCCTAGCTTGCTTTCCACCCCACACCAGTTTGAGCATTTCAGATCTTAGTCTCTTAAAGAAGTATGTACCAGGGTGGAAAGGTATGTTGAGAAACAGGTAAAGCAGCTGCGGAAGCACAACCATTTTAATCAAAGAAGCCCTGCCCGCCATCGACAGGGGAAGTGACACCCACCTCGTGACCTGGTCTTCAATCCTACTAATGGCAGTGCCATAGTTCGCTCTCATAAGCGCTTCCCGGTCCCTCTCAATGTGCACCCCAAGGTACTTAAAATCACCTTCAGTCCAAGTGAGCGGATATTCCAATGGGAAGGCCTGAGTGGCCGCCGTGAGGGGGAATATGCACGATTTGGCCCAATTTATTTGCACTCCCGAGAGAGTCCCGAATCTAATGAATTCCCTAAGTAAGGGGTGTAGGTTGTCCCGAGGGTGCCGGACATACAGCGTGATATCGTCTGCGTACATGGATATGAGTATTTGTCGCTGGAAGCAACGCAGCGCGCTATCCTTATAATGTTGCCGCAGTTTGGCAGCAAGGGGTTCCGTGGCGATTGCAAAGAGCAGGGGGGATAGGGGGCACCCCTGCCTCGTACCTCTATAAATCTCAAAGTCAGGGGAAAGCTGCCCATTAATAAGGACTTTGGCCGTGGGCCGCGTGTAAAGCAGTTTTATCCAGGAAACGAAGATGGCCGGGAACCCCATGCGGTTTAGTACCCCAAAGACGTAATCCCACTCCAGGGAATCAAATGCCTTGGTGGCATCCAAAAAGATGGCCGCCATGGGCAGGTCCTCATGTACAGAGTCGTACACAGAAAAAAAGGTGCGGAGATTGTGGGATGTAGCCCTCCCTGGGACAAAGCCCGCCTGATCCGGGAGGATCAGGTTAGGCAGCAGTAAGCTAATTCGAGTGGCAATGAGTTTTGCTAGAATTTTCACATCACACGTCAATAAAGAGAGGGGCCTATATGAGTCGCAGTGCGATGCAGATTTCCCGGGCTTGAGTAAAGAGATGATCAGCGCAGTTCTCATTGATGCGGGGAGATGCCCCACCTCCAGAGCGTCCTCATAGACCTCCCGCAGTACCGGGGCCATGAATTCAATGTATGTTTTGTAGAATTCAATAGGGATGCCATCTAGGCCTGTGGCCTTGCCTGACTGCATACTCATAATCGCCTCTTTTACCTCGTCAAGCTCAAACGGGGCACTCAAAAACGCCCGTTGAGCGTCACTCAGCCAACCAAGCGCGACATCCGCGAGGTAGTCGTCTAAAGTTGGGCCCCTCAGTCCCTTAGAGGTGTACAGCTTATTGTAATGGCCCACGAATTCGTTAAGGATTTGCGTGGAGTCGCGGAGCAGCAGCCCTTCGGCTGTTTCCAGCTCTAGGATAGTAGTAGGCGCCCTCGCAAGCCGGACCGTAGCCGCCAACACCTTCCCAGGCCTATCTCCTTCTCCATATTTCCGCGCCACCCAGTATTTATGTCTAAATTTTGCCTCACGCGCAGCTTCCTCAGAATATTCAGTAACTAAATCTCGAATCTCTGCCAGAGTGTCGCTAGTGGGGCGCGCGCGGAGGTTCTCTTCCGCCTGGCTCAGTTTTACTTCTAGTGCCTTTAAACGGTTCAGGATAGCTTTAAGCACCCCCGAGCCCTTTGCAATGCAGAACCCTCTTAGTGTGACTTTGAAGGCATCCCAGATTGTCTCCACTGCATCCACAGACCCCTTATTTCTTGCAAAAAAATCTAAGCATTCCTCGCGCAGCGTCTCTCTAAATTCCTCATCTAACAGCATCGCGGCCTGCATGCGCCACGCGGTAACAGGAGGGCCTAGCTCAGCTCCGCGCATGGCGACCAGAACCGGGGCATGGTCCGAGTAAGTCCGAGGGAGGTGTCGTGCACATGTGACAGTGGCATACATGTGTGTGGTCAGAAAAAAATAATCAAGCCTGGCCCAGGACCTAGCCTGCGCCGTGAAATGCGTTCCCTCCCCCCTCGGCCCGCAGCGTGCTCGCCAAGCATCCACTAGGTGATTCTCCTCCAAGATGGCTCGCAGCACCTCCCGCCCTTTTGTGTAGTGGTGTGGAGCCGGGTGTGAGCGGTCCAGGGTCGGGCTCACAGTAACATTGAAGTCCCCCCCCCATATTATGTGTTGCGACCCCGCTTCCAGTATAGCAGCCCAGAGTGACTCGAAGTACTGTGGGTCGTCCACATTGGGGCCATAACAACACGCAAGGGTGACTGTCACACGGCCCAATCTGCCCCATAGCAGGCAATATCTCCCTTGTACATCTGATTTCATGCCAGCCATGTGGAAGGGTGTTGACTTTTTAACCAGGATTGCAGTACCACGGGCATAGGAGGAATACGAGGAGAACACAGCACTCGAGGCCCATCTACTACCAAAGGCTGGCAACCTGTGGGGTGCAAAGTGTGTCTCCTGCAGAAATGCTATGTGAACATTATGTCTGTCTAAATATCCCAGAACGTGGCGTCTCTTCCGATGATCTCCCAAGCCCCGCACATTCCAAGTAAGAACATTCAGACAAGTGTCCCCCATCCCAACAACTTTTCATATAACAAAACAATCAAACTGTACCAACAGTCCTTACAGGTAGGATTACCAGCGGTCCACAGTAACCCCGGCCACCACAAATAGCAGTCCCTGAACCCTCCCCCCATAGCAAAGACAGTAGACCAGCCCACCCCAGGACGGGCGGAAGGTCGATGAGTTAAAGGTGCACACGCCCGACTACAAAACGAAAACTTAAACCCAGTGCAAACCCAGGCATCCAACACTAGAAATCGTAACCGTTGCCATTCAGTAAACAGGCCTCCGTACCTAGACAACCATGAGGCATCCCATTGTTCCCCTCTCGTGCAGCGACACGTGGAGAGCGGAGCTGGCAACCACAGAGCTATTACTCGGGGCCACAGGCCCAATTCGAGGACAGTGAAGAACATGGACCAGACCAGCGCGAACTGACCCCTTGAATAACTTCCCCCCTCCCCCACCCACTGAAGCGCCCCCAACTCGCCAGTACCCTGTGCCCACCCCCCTCCCCGATCAAACCCGCAACAACCCAACAGTAAAAGTGCATTGAGCAAGTCCAGTGGGGTACACCCATTCGGGGTTCTAGAGGTGCACCGTCGTCCACCCCCGCCTCTCCTCACCGCAGTTACCGCCATTCTTACCGTCCTTGTCCGGGCGAGTGAGACAGCATGGGGGGGGTGGGGGCCTGGCATGCTACAGGGCCTGCAGCACCACCCAGCCCTATACTCCTGGGGGCCATTTCAGGAGCAGTAATCCAAAAAAAAACATATATCAATGATTCATCAATAACGAAAGCGAAGAACCCAGTTCATTCCGCACCAGAATCGTGTCCGCCATCCGCCTGCGCAGCTCTTTTGTCCCTTTTCGGCAGGGTCTTGATGTACTCCTCGACCTGTTGCGGGTTCAAGAAAAAGTGTTGCGTGCCCTGGTGGGTCACGCGGAGCTTGGCAGGATAAAGCAATGCATAGTCAATGTTCAAACCTCTCAGTTTCCGTTTCACGGCTAGAAACTTCCTGCGCTGTTCCTGAACAAGTGGAGTAAAGTCCGGATAGATGGAGAAGGAGGAGTCTGATAAGTTGTGTTGATTTGTCTTGTGGCCAGGAACTGGAGCTGACGTCTTAGGAATGATGACACTGTTTGTTGCACAAGGCAAAACGTGCGGAACTGTGTGATCTCGGAAGAGCCAGTTAACGTCTTTTGTGAAGAAATTGTTGTGGTTCAGCGTAGCGTGCAGCGGGGATTATGCCTCGTCACATGAGTGCGCAGCGTGGCTAATGAGAAGGGATCGGGCTGGCTTCTGTTTTGAAAACAAAACCGAGCCCAGCACAAGGCATGCGGAATGGCACGGCCGGTGCATCCTTGTCTGCTTTAAAAGTACAAATGAGTTCACGCTTGCGCTTGGAATGCGATAAGAGGGGGCGGAGCGGGGAGAGGGAACAGACGGAGGGAAGGCCAGATAAGGGGAGGGGAGAGGAGAAATGCGACCCGGCGGGCAGGGGAGGGGGCGGAGCGGGGAGAGGGAACAGACGAAGGGAAGACAGATAAGGGGAGGGGGGAGGAGAAATGCGACACGGCGGGCAGGGGAGGGGGCGAGGGGGGAGGAGAAATGCGACGTGCGGATGAGGGAACTGATGTGCACGCGCTTTTAAGCTCAATGCGCATGCGCATTGAGCTTAAAAGTCACGGGCACTGCAAGGAATCGCCACGATTCCTTGCAAGTTGGATAAAGAGTGGATAAGCCCCCATAGTCTCGCTTGCTCGATGCGCATGCGCATCGACAGGCGAGACCTAAAAACACACACATTACATATGGGAAATGCTTTGCACTAACAGGTTTGATTAACATATTAATTAGTGATGTAAAACGCATGTTTAATCTATTTTGTGCATTTAAGTGATGTAATAATGCATGTCTGTGTACATTGCGCATTGCATGCTGCTTTTCTGCTACATTTTCAAGGCATGCAGTGTGATGCTTTTCTGTTAGGTAACAGTTTTAAAGGATAAATATTAGCACTGGTAGGTGGGGGGGACAGAAAACGCATATATTCTGTATATTTACATTTTCTTTTTCTGTTTATCGTAGTTTTGGTTGGATGCCAATTCCAAAATGGCTTCGCTTTTCCCGGTTCTGCGCAGTAGAGAAAGCTTACATCATTTTGCTGAGAGAGGCTCGTCCATGCTCTGTGCTTCACTGAAAACTTTGCAACTTCAGCTGACTATGTTCGAGGTCATTTGATATGAACTCTGGTGAGTGGTTGTGGGCCAAAGTGATAACCACGAGAACAGCTGAATGTCTGCCAAAGAAAAAAGTAAAATGCCTTCCAAAAATGACCACGTGGAAACAGCTGAATCACTGCCAATGAACATTTAAATGCCTGATGATGAACGGGGACAGTCGAACTTGTGTTTATCAGTTTGTCAAACAAAGTTGTTCACGGACATCCTGGAAGTTGAGAAATGCATGGACGGTCGAATTTGCATCTGTCAGCTTTTTAATCAGGAAGCTGTTCAGGGACATCCTGAAAGTTGAAATATACATTGTCAATTAACGGACATCCTGAGAGCTAAGAACTGCAATGTCACGACCAATCAGAGAAAAGGACATTTTAAGAGTTGAAACATTGAGGGTAGAGAGCCAGCAAATACAGTATAAATATCGGAGGAAAACTGGGGTTTAATGTCACAGGAGCTGATCGCAGAGAGAAGCTGATTGCACTGCAGCTGTTTGCAGAGATGCTGGGAGCCTGAAACTATGCCAGAGGGCTCACTGATAACCCCTGTAGTTTGGAGATTCGTTGCAGGACAATAAGCCTGGGTGAGAGACTGCGTCCGAGGAGGCCTGGGTTAGTAAGTATAGTTGGGGTTTAGTGCTGGGTAGGCAGGTTTTAGTGTAGAAATCTTTAGAATTTAATGCATGTTTTAACTATGGTTCTCTGATCTTTTCATGCAGAATTTCACTTTCAGTTGCATTGACCAAGGTTTGATGTTTTATCTTAGAGAATAATGGAATTAATGTGAACTTGAATTTTCTCTTCATGATTTTTATTAACAGTTTTTCTTGAATGATTTCCTGAATAAATGGCAATGCTTAGTGAAAAATAACAATGACAGAATAAATGATAATTTTCTTTTATGCAAATTAATTACATAAAATCTTTTAAATGATTTCAGGTGTTCTTGATTTTTTCTGAGTCAATTAATTATGCAAATCAATGTATTGTTGTAGTGAGGTTAAGCTGGTCTTGACAATCACCATCAACTTGCTCAACTAATTGGTCCATCAACCTAATTGGCGGGGTACATTGATGCATAGATTAGTTTAGTAGGATTATTGAGGCAAACAAACGTTGGTGTTAAAATCTGTGCTTAAAAGGTATCCTATCATAGGAGAGAATTCACTCAACCCATTTTATATATATATTTGCAAGGGTCTGGGGTAAAGTGTGTGTGACTAGGTGTGTTGTACTTCGGTGTTATGGGCCCCACCGGAGTGACCTGGACACTGGGTTGGTGATATTTCTGGGTGAGCGCCGCATCACTGCCAGATCATGGAGTGCTGACGTCTAGGGATCTGACTCCCTAAGGCAAAGGTGCTCACATGATGGCTCCACGGACTGGGACATTTAAAGGAGGGCAGGCAGGCGGCCAAGCCGCTGGGTGAAAGGAAGTCATTGCCTCCACCTTGCCAGAGGAAGACGACCGCCTTATTCAGAGATCCCCACCGTTCAACCGGGGTCTGCAGGGCTTAAGTGGAGCTGCATTGATGTCCGGGAATCTCCAAGCTGGGTCATCAAGTGAACAAATTAACTGATGGGTGAGTCACCTAGTAAATCAAGTAACTACTGGCTGGGTCGTCAAAAGAATGATCATTTTATTTAATGAATCAATCAAAAGATGAGTAATAGATGGCTCGGTCGCAGATTGAAAACACCAACTGGTGGCTGGGTCACTGAGTGAATGAACTAACCGATGGATGGGTCACTGAGTGAATGAACTAACTGATGGATGGGTCACTGAGTGAATGAGCTAACTGATGGATGGGTCACTGAGTGAATGAACTAACTGATGGATGGGTCACTAAGTGAATGAACTAACTGATGGATGGGTCACTGAGTGAATGAGCTAACTGATGGATGGGTCACTGAGTGAAAGAGGTAACTGATGGATGGGTCACTGAGTGAATGAACTAACTGATGGATGGGTCACTGAGTGAATGAACTAACTGATGGATGGGTCACTGAGTGAATGAACTAACCAATGGATGGGCCACTGAGTGAATGAACTAACTGATGAATGGGTCACCAAAAGAATTAACGACCTGATAAATGGGCAATTTAATTCCTTAACTAATAGATGGGTAATAGATGGCTGCGTCTAAGATTGATTGAACAAGCTGATGACCCAGTCACTGAGTTAATTTAACTGATGACTGGGCCATAGAGTAAACAAAGTCCCTGAAGGATGGATCATTGAGTGAATGAGCTGATAGATGGATCATTGGGTGGGCACACTAACATCTCTCTCATACTTGCAATCCCTTTTCAAGAATTTAATTTCTTGCTTTCCTCATGCGCTCACAGTAGACCTGGTCTGAAATGATACTCTTGACAGACAAGCTGTCGCCTGTGTCCACATCATGGGTGCACCCTGTTGTCAGACCTGAGATCAGAGAGAATGGCCCTGCAAACTGCTTCAACCGCTGATAGCAGGTCCGCTGTTGCTGGTCTGTTAGTGTGGAGGACAGAACTACTTTTTCCAGTGCACCATCTTTGGGAGTGAACATGCAAAAAAGAGGTGTTTCCTTACAGAAATACACAGCCATCAAATTTTACTGTCACTGAAGAGAAGGACAAGCCAGTCCTGAAAGACTCTGGAAAATCAGTGGAGAATCCCGAGAACAGCTGCAGGCTCCCTCCAGCTGCCCCGGAGGACAATCTTCAAAGAACACCACCTCCCTTGCTATGAGCAGACCCTCAGGTTTCTACAAGCTCCCTCCAGCTGCACCAGGGAACAATCTTAGAAGAATGCCCTCCCAAGCTCTTAGTGGGTCCTCCATGGTCACAGAATGGGGACCACCAGGAGCAGTCACTGCTTGCTGTCTCGTGGCCTGCTAGAAACTGCGACCAGAACGTGAGGTCATGGAAGGACAGGGACAATCAATAGAACAAATGTCTGACCAGAGGACCAGAAGTTGGCAATCTAAGGTACCAGGATCATGCAGAGTGATGTAAAGCTAGGAAACCACGTTTCGTCGTGGACTGCACTTAAAGCCCAGATAAAAGACCCCTTCTGATAAAATCCCATCATGTCTATCTAACCTGGGGCTGATCTTGGGCCAACAAGCCGAGTAGGTGACTACGCTTGCTAGACACACACTGTTTCAGAAGAATGACTGCACCAGAGTCAGGAAGAGAGCCCAGATAAACCCCACATCCTTGAAGGAGTCCAGCAGGGCATCTTGAGATGTTGGAGAAACACACTGCTGGCTCTCCATGCTCACACGCCTTCAGCTCCTGGGATCTGATGGTGAGTGGCTCAGCCAGTCATCTAGGTAAGACCGGATGACAATTACACAGTTGTGATGAACAGCCAACGGGGGTACAACACCCCCACTGAAATATTCATGGGCAATCTGTGGCAAAATGGCAAAGCGATGAACTACCATTGACCCTTGAGTACAGAAAACAATGGAAAGCACTGGTAGGCAGCTAGGTTGGACATCTGCAGCAGGGGAAAAGCACCTCTTCCCCTGTCCACAGGCAGATCTTCTGGGATGCTCCACGTGCTTAGACATCCGTTGAGCGCCTGTGCATGTTCCTCCACTAGTCCTGGCTGTTCATGCTCCTCAGGCAGGTTAATGGACCTCAGCTGACATGTCAGATAGCTTGTCTCTCTTCCCCATGGTTTCTTTATTTTTTTTTGCAGAGTTTTATATAGCGCAAACTAGACCCGAACCGGGTATCAGAGCGCTTTACATAGCACCAGTTACGTTACATGAGGGCACACATTCATTTTAGGCACGGGGAGATTAAGTGATTTTCCCAGAATCACAGGAGGTTTTGACGTCGTTACCGAGACTCAAACCCAGATCCCCAGGTCCGAGGTCGAGCGCCCTAGCCGTTAGGCCAACTCCTCTCGGAGGTCAGGCCCTTCGTTCACCTCATACTCTGCAGACAGCCAAAGAGGGTAAGGATACAGTCTACCAAGGAGGCATTGATGAGGGAAGGGAGAGAGTCCACGGAGGCTGAGGAGGTAAGGGGGACAGTTCACCTGTTGGAAAGCGGGTTATTAGTGGTGGTAAATATGCATTTACCACTGGCAATGAAGCTACTAACCCAGTCTAAGGTTCAGTACAGATCTCAATAAGTTATTCCCATGTTCTACCGCTCGGCTGCAAGTAGGCAGGCTTAACTTAGGAGACAGGTATGTAAAGCATTTAAAAATACAAATTAAGTAAATAATTAAGACACAAGGACCCACACGCCGCCAAAACCAACCTCCACGAAGGAATGAAGGCCGTCGCCGAGTGGATGAAGAACAGCCGTCTGAAGCTGAACTCGGACAAGACGGAGGTTCTCATCCTCGGCTCCACCCGCTCAGCCTGGGATGATTCCAGGTGGCCGACTGCACTGGGAGCAGCACCGACACCCACCGACCACGCATGCAACCTGGGAGTCATCCTTGACTCCTCCCTCTCCATGTCTAAACAGGTCAACGCCATCTCCTCCTCCTGCTACAACACCCTCCGCATGCTCTGATCTACAAGTGGATCCCGACCGAAACAAGAACGGTGACACAGGCGCTCGTCAGCAGCAGGTTGGACTATGGAAATGCCCTCTACGCAGGAGCCTCGGTCAAACTCCTAAAACGACTACAACGCATCCAGAACGCCTCTGCACCCCTGATTCTCGACATCCCTCACCCCAGCCACATCAAACCCCACCTGAGAGTCCTGCACTGGCTCCCCATCAACAAGAGGATAACCTTCAAACTCCTCACCCACGCACACAAGGCACTCCACGACACCGGACTGGCATACCTCAACAGACGACTCACCTTCTACATCCCAAACCTCCAGCTCAGCTCCAACCGACCTCGCCCTCGCCACCGTCCCCCGCAATCGAAGAGTGACTGCCGCCGGCAGATCATTCTCCCACCTCGCCGCTAAGACCTGGAATACCCTCCCCACCAACCTACAGCAGACGCAGGACCTACTAACCTTCAGGAGGCTACTTAGGGTAGGCCTGGCTTTTGGAGCAGTAACAGCACCCCTCCACCCCTAGCGCCTTGAGACCCTCACGGGTGAGTAGTGTGCTTTACAAATGTACTGATTGATTGATTGACAGCACACAATAAAAACCCAAAACCAATTTATAACAATAGGAAATATGTTTATCGTTGAAATGACACCAAAACAACAAAAAATCCAATGTAGGGAACCAGAGATATGAATTTTTAAAGAATAAACACTTTCTAGCACTTAGTCACTTTATAGAGGTTTTTTCCCAAAGTTGCTCCAAACTATTCCAAACTTTTGGAACTTCTTCCTGAAGTTTCTCTTGAGGGTACAACGGGTACAAAACACAATCCAAGGGTCTCGAAGCTCCAAGTGGGTCCTTGAAATTTTGAGATCACAATTCCCACAATGCACCTGGCCAAAACTCTTAAAAGTCCACTGGATGGCCTCCAGGCAGAGGACTCTTGGTGGAGTTGAGGTAGGTGAGCTCTATTAACCTGCAGCTTGCAGGGAGTCCACTCTGTATTCCTCTTGAAGCAAGGTACATCCAAAGGGCTGCAGTTCCAGATAATGCAGCAGGCACAGTCTTTTCAGAATGCAGGGGCTGATGGTGCAAATCACGTTTCCAGCTTGGCGTCCACTCTTTATTCCTCTTGAAGCAAGGCACATTCAAAGGGCTGTAGTTACAGATAATCCAGAAGTGCCTGCAATGGTACATTACATGGAGGACCCTCCATTTTTGGGAAGCCCAAGCATGCCTTGTGAAGACCCGGGGAGGAGAGGAATCCCCCAGACAGGTTTGAGCTGGGGGGATGTGCGCTAGAAGGACAAAGAAAGAGACCCATTTTACACTTCCAAAGTGATAGACCACAAGGAAGGGGCCTGGACACGTCTCAGGAAGAAGCCTGGGCTGATTAGGGAATCATAATGAGCAGGGCTGGGATTAACCCTTCGATGCACATATCACTGTGGCTGACATCCTGGTGTGAACTGTGGTCGCTTCCATGAATTGTGTTGTGGGACAATCAGCTTCGGAGTCATGCCTGCAGTGACAGACGGCTTTCATGAAGAGAGAAGAAAAGCAGTAGTGCCACTTCAGAAGAAGCAGAGCACCATCACGAAACTTCAGAGACTCTGACGATAAATTACATTTGCTGTCTGGAAATTCACCATATTAAGAGGAGCCCCAATAAAGAGTGTGGTATCCTGGTGCACAGTAAGTTCAAAATTTAGTATGCTTTAAAAACTAATTTAATTGAAATTGTAATGTAAAATGCTCACTCGCTGTAGACCGTTTGAGGACTGAACTGACAACATTCGCCAGGGATGCTATCAGTTTCAAGTCCGGCCCGGCTGAGGAAAGAAAGGGACCAGTTCAAGAGGCACCGAAGAGGAAGAGTAGAGAGTCTGGAGATGCTGATGAGGGAAGGGAGGCAGTCCAGGGAGGCTGAGGAGGAAAAAGCCTCAGATTTCTGAGGTGCCTCGGAGGCAGACTCGAAGACTGCGAGACTGAACGTGAGAGTCAGTATCTGTGGAGGAAGTCAGCCGGATGTATGACGTTACAACGCATACTTTTACTCCGCATACCATTACAACGCGGTATTCACAACGCATACCGTTACAACGCATAGCGCTTTGGGGTGCTGGATAGTGGTAAGTATAATTTACTATTCTAACTCCAGTCCCCGTGGACCCTAGAGAAGGTGTTGGATAGTAAATTAAACTTACCTCTTATCCTAGAGCGCCCCCCAGCGCTATGCGTTGTAATGGTATGCGTTGTAATGCCTGCGTTGTAGTGGTAGTGCGTTGTAAAAAATGCGTTGTAACAGGTGAATACCAGTCAGCCCAGTGCCTCTCCTCTCTTCCTTGAAATGAGGGGAAGAGTGCCTTGAAAGAGTCCTTCTGTGCACCATCTCTCCTGCCACTCAGCAGGGGTCCCCAGAGTCCAGTATTATATGCACTTCAGCAAGACCCCAGAAGGTCCCAGCAAAGCCAACACCACATAAAGAACAGCCAGGAGGAAATGAGTGAGTACAAACAGTGGAAGGGAGTGAACGCTTTCCCCAAATACGTTTCCATACAACACCATCTGAAATCCTGAATTGACGGATAAGAACAGCAATCCAAAGGTATCAGAGACATGGAGGGCCACCAGCAGTGCTGCCGAGCAGTCCTGAAACCCCACCACACACCTCCAGCAAGCAGGAAGGACAGCCCAACATGAAGCACACACCTCTACAACAAGTGTTGTGTATAAGCCAGGAGGAAGCGGCGCGCCTGCATGACCCTGGCTACAGGGACCACCGACTCCTTTGGGGGAAGACAAAAAAGCTGTCTGAGCCACCTACAGAAACGTCATGGCAAGTAGATCCAGCGCCCTGGAAGGGGCTGACAAGGGCAGCTCCACAGACATACCGCATTCACGTAGCATGCACAACCCTTCCGGTCCCCATACAAAGGCCTCGAGGACCATGAACAATGCGGCTGCAGTGGAAGCTGCCGACACTCATGGCAGTCCAGGAAATGGTGCATGGGCATGTTATGTTATGCTGTTATGTTATGTTAATTTAATATCGCACACAAATCACCCTGGGCCCGATTCACAGAACTAACGTAAGACAAAATCATAAACTTACTACCATTTTGGTATTCACAGAAGTTAGGACTCCTAACTTTAGAACTCCTAAATGCCTTCTGTGAATACCGAAAGTCTTAAAGTTAGGATTTTTCTCAGTTTAGGAGTCCTAACTTCTGTGAATACCGGAATGAGTAAGTGACTTCTGTAAATACCAAAATGGTAGTAAGTTTAGGATTTTGTCTTAAGTTAGTTCTGTGAATCGTGCCCCACGGGAGGGGTATCTTGTCATGTCGGTGCCGCCCCTCAGTGGTAAGGACACACTATGCTGTCCGAAGCCGACACCTCAAGGTACTAACGAGTGGGGCGAGAATGGGTGAGGTGGTCACAGCTTTTCTCATACTCGAGGGTGAGGTGTGGGGGTGCTGCCACAACACCGCAGCCAGAAGACTGTCTGACATAAGTATTGTTTACTAAAATATCACCTCTTTGGCATTAATATTGAAATTCACACAGGAGGGGGGTGTTCTGTAAATGATATTTAGAGCACATATGATATTTATTTATACAACACTCTGATGTACCCCAGGGGCCTGAGGTCCCCTGGACGCTGCTCACCAGGACACCAGAGGGCCATCGGTGGTACTGCCGCTGCCGTTCTGAAGAGGGCCAGAGGGGGCGCTGCTGCTGTCCGGGCTCGAGGGGTCCTGAGAGAGGCAAGGTAGAAAGACAGGTCTCGGTAAAGATGAAGGAACCATAATTGATCCAACATTAAAGGAGGAATACTTTCAAAGCAGCCTTCCTCCCCTCTGAAGCCAAATGACAGGAGGAGCCTCTCATCACCCCAACATGTACCCCCCCCCCCCCTCCCCAAAGAGAGAAAACATGTCAGAGCAAGAAGGAGAGAGGCCAGCCTGAGTGGCAGCTTCGAATCCTCAGCAATGAAGGAAAACTAAACAAAAACACATTGCTTTCAGGGATCGACGCCTCACACCCTTTCGAGAACAGAGACCTGAGCTTCTCAGCTTAGAGTTAAAGACCTGAGCATTTGGGGTCAACCGAGGGTGAGGAATCTAGACACTTCTAGCATCACCCCAGCAGGCACTTCTAGCATCACCCCAGCAGACACTTATAGCATCACCCCAGCAGACACTTATAGCATCACCCCAGCAGACACTTATAACATGACCCCAGCAGACACTATTTGAACCACCCCAGCAGACACATCTAGTATCACCCCCAGCAGACACTTCTAGCATCACCCCAGCAGACACTATTTGAACCACCCCAGCAGACACATCTAGTATCACCCCCAGCAGACACTTCTAGCATCACCCCAGCAGGCACTTCTAGCATCACCCCAGCAGACACTTCTAGCATCACCCCAGCAGGCACTTCTAGCATCACCCCAGCAGACACTTATAGCATCACCCCAGCAGACACTATTAGAATCACCCCAGCAGGCACTTCTAGCATCACCCCAGCAGACACTTATAGCATCACCCCAGCAGCCACTTAGCATCACCCCAGCAGACACTTAGCATCACCACAGCAGACACTATTAGAATCACCCCAGCAGACGCATCTAGTATCACCCCCAGCAGACACTTTTAGCATCACCCCAGCAGACACTTAGCATCACCACAGCAGACACTTATAGCATGACCCCAGCAGACACTATTAGAATCACCCCAGCAGGCACTTCTAGCATCACCCCAGCAGACACTTATAGCATCACCCCAGCAGACGCATCTAGTATCACCCCCAGCAGACACTTATAGCATCACCCCAGCAGGCACTTCTAGCATCACCCCAGCAGACACTTTTAGCATCACCCCAGCAGACACTTCTAGCATCACCCCAGCAGACACTTTTAGCATCACCCCAGCAGACGCATCTAGTATCACCCCCAGCAGACACTTATAGCATCACCCCAGCAGGCACTATTAGAATCACCCCAGCAGACACTTTTTGCATCACCCCAGCAGACACTATTAGAATCACCCCAGCAGGCACTTCTAGCATCACCCCAGCAGACACTTATAGCATCACCCCAGCAGCCACTTAGCATCACCCCAGCAGACACTTAGCATCACCACAGCAGACACTATTAGAATCACCCCAGCAGACGCATCTAGTATCACCCCCAGCAGACACTTTTAGCATCACCCCAGCAGACACTTAGCATCACCACAGCAGACACTTATAGCATGACCCCAGCAGACACTATTAGAATCACCCCAGCAGGCACTTCTAGCATCACCCCAGCAGACACTTATAGCATCACCCCAGCAGACGCATCTAGTATCACCCCCAGCAGACACTTATAGCATCACCCCAGCAGGCACTTCTAGCATCACCCCAGCAGACACTTTTAGCATCACCCCAGCAGACACTTTTTGCATCACCCCAGCAGACACTTAGCATCACCCCAGCAGACACTTAGCGTCACCACAGCAGACATTTATAGCATCACCCCAGCAGACGCATCTAGTATCACCCCCAGCAGACACTTATAGCATGACCCCAGCAGACACTATTAGAACCACCCCAG
Source organism: Lissotriton vulgaris (assembly GCF_964263255.1). NCBI lineage: Eukaryota > Metazoa > Chordata > Amphibia > Caudata > Salamandridae > Lissotriton > Lissotriton vulgaris. The sequence continues at coordinate 1,773,169,097 of NC_141695.1, read as the reverse complement.
CAGACACTTTTTGCATCACCCCAGCAGACACTTAGCATCACCCCAGCAGACACTTAGCATCAACCCAGCAGACACTTATAGCATGACCCCAGCAGACACTATTAGAATCACCCCAGCAGGCACTTCTAGCATCACCCCAGCAGACACTTATAGCATCACCCCAGCAGACGCATCTAGTATCACCCCCAGCAGACACTTATAGCATCACCCCAGCAGACGCATCTAGTATCACCCCCAGAAGACACTTATAGCATCACCCCAGCAGGCACTTCTAGCATCACCCCAGCAGACACTTTTAGCATCACCCCAGCAGACACTTTTTGCATCACCCCAGCAGACACTTAGCATCACCCCAGCAGACACTTAGCATCACCACAGCAGACACTTATAGCATCACCCCAGCAGACGCATCTAGTATCACCCCCAGCAGACACTTATAGCATGACCCCAGCAGACACTATTAGAACCACCCCAGCAGACACTTTTTGCATCACCCCAGCAGACACTTATAGCATCACCCCAGCAGACGCATCTAGTATCACCCCCAGCAGACACTTATAGCATGACCCCAGCAGACACTATTAGAACCACCCCAGCAGACACTTTTTGCATCACCCCAGCAGACACTTATAGCATCACCCCAGCAGACGCATCTAGTATCACCCCCAGCAGACACTTATAGCATCACCCCAGCAGGCACTTCTAGCATCACCCCAGCAGACACTTTTAGCATCACCCCAGCAGACACTTCTAGCATCACCCCAGCAGACACTTTTAGCATCACCCCAGCAGACGCATCTAGTATCACCCCCAGCAGACACTTATAGCATCACCCCAGCAGGCACTATTAGAATCACCCCAGCAGACACTTATAGCATCACCCCAGCAGACACTTATAGCATCACCCCAGCAGGCACTATTAGAACCACCCCAGCAGACACTTAGCATCAGATCAGCAGACACCGTTAAGGTGTGAACCTCTCAACTCAAAATGTGCCACGACTGTGCACTTCCTACATTTCCAAGGTGGAACAGGACCTGTGACCCCAGAGAAGAGGGTGGAGGGGGAGCTGCAAGAGAGAGTCCGCCGGAGGCGACTATGGGTGGTCAGCTGGACATCAGAGGCCCAGGACTTGCTCAGAGGGCCTGGAGAGCGAGATGCAGCTCGGGTCTCACATGGACCAGGGTCCGTGAGAAGAGGAGATGAAACAACAGCCAGAAATGTGTTAACACTCAAGAACCAACCTCCAAGGGCTGCAGACCCTCAGGTACCATCCACAGCCGGGAGACCACGATGACCGTGGGAAGCCTTCTGAACTCACGAGGACTCCAGGCGCTAGAGGGCCACAGCGACTGGACGAGCGCCTGAAGGCTGGCAGGGACACTCTCTTCTGGCTCCATCCCTGCTCTGTGCCCTCCATCTAGTGTCTAATAGTCACCCCTACCTCCACTGCGCAGCAGTCACTCCCTCCTTCCAGTGTCCAGCAGCCCCTCCCTCCCTCCAGTGTCCAGCAGTCACTCCCTCCCTCTAGTGTCCAGCAGTCACTCCCTCCAGTATCTAGCAGTCACTCCCTCCCTCTAGTGTCCAGCAGGCAATCCCTCCCTCCAGTGTCCAGCAGTCACTCCCTCACTCCAGTGTCCAGCAGTCACTCCTCCAGTGTCTAGCAGTCACTCACTCCCTCTCTCTAGTGTCCTGCAGTCACTCCCTCCCTCCAGTGTCCAGCAGTCACTCCTCCAGTGTCTAGCAGTCACTCCCTCCCTCTCTCTAGTGTCCTGCAGTCACTCCCTCCCTCCAGTGTCCAGCAGTCACTCCCTCCAGTGTCTAGCAGTCACTCTCTCCCTCTTTCCAGTGTCCAGCAGTCACTCTCTCCCTCCAGTGTCCAGCAGCTCCTCCCTCCCTCCAGTGTCCAGCAGTCACTCCCTCCCTCCAGTGTCCAGCAGCCCCTCCCTCACTCCAGTGTCCAGCAGTCACTCCCTCCCTCTAGTGCCCAGCAGTCACTCCCTCCCTCCAGTGTCCAGCAGTCCCTCCCTCCCTCTAGTGTCCAGCAGTCACACCCTCCCTCCAGTGACCAGCAGTCACTCGCTCCAGTGTCTAGCAGTCACTCCCTCCCTCCCTCCAGTGACTAGCAGTCACTCCCTCCAGTGTCTAGTAGTCACTCCCTCCCTCCCTCCAGTGTCCAGCAGTCACTCCCTCCCTCTAGTGTCCAGCAGTCACTCCCTCCCTCCAGTGTCCAGCAGTCCCTCCCTCCCTCTATTGTCCAGCAGTCACACCTTCCCTCCAGTGACAAGCAGTCACTCCCTCCAGTGTCTAGCAGTCACTCCCTCCCTCCCTCCAGTGATCAGCAGTCACTCCCTCCAGTGTCTAGCAGTCACTCCCTCCCTCTCTCCAGTGTCCAGCAGTCACTCCCTCCCTTCAGTGTCCAGCAGTCACTCCCTCCCACCAGTGTCCAGCAGTCACTCCCTCCCTCCAGTGTCCAGCAGTCACTACCTCCCTTCAGTGTCCAGCAGTCACTCCCTCCCTCCAGTGTCCAGCAGCCCCTCCCTCACTCCAGTGTCCAGCAGTCACTCCCTCCCTCTAGTGTCCAGCAGTCACTCTCTCCCTCCAGTGTCCAGCAGTCCCTCCCTCCCTCTATTGTCCAGCAGTCACACCTTCCCTCCAGTGACAAGCAGTCACTCCCTCCAGTGTCTAGCAGTCACTCCCTCCCTCCCTCCAGTGACCAGCAGTCACTCCCTCCCTTCAGTGTCCAGCAGTCACTCCCTCCCACCAGTGTCCAGCAGTCACTCCCTCCCTCCAGTGTCCAGCAGTCACTCCCTCCAGTGTCCAGCAGTCACTCCCTCCCTCCAGTGTCCGCAGTCACTCTCTCCCTCTAGTGTCCAGCAGTCACTCCCTCCCTCCAGTGTCCAGCAGTCACTCCCTCCCTCTAGTGTCCAGCAGTCACTCCCTCCCGCCAGTGTCCAGCAGTCACTCCCTCCCTCCAGTGTCCAGCAGTCACTCCCTCCCTCTAGTGTCCAGCAGTCACTCCCTCCCTCCAGTGTCCAGCAGTCACTCCCTCCCTCTAGTGTCCAGCAGTCACTCCCTCCCTCCAGTGTCCAGCAGTCACTCCCTCCCACCAGTGTCCAGCAGTCACTCCCTCCCTCCAGTGTCCAGCAGTCACTCCCTCCCTCTAGTGTCCAGCAGTCACTCCCTCCCTCCAGTGTCCAGCAGTCACTCCCTCCCTTCATGGCAGTGAAGGTCTCGCCCTGGACTCACCGTGGCGCTGGCTGAAGGCTCTGCGTTGGGTGATGGTTCAACCCTCGCCGGGAGGGCACCGCTGGGGGCGGCCACATCCTGGTACAAACTCCCGTTGAGCAGGTCCATCGCCGTCAGCCTGGCCCTGGCACGCCCCCTCGTTGGCCCGGTGGTATCTGCCCCAGAAGAGGTGGTCGCTCCAGCCGCTGGGGGGTACCATGGCACAGGGGCTGGCGTTGTTGGTGGTGGAGGGATGGGCACATTGGGCAGAGGGCGGCTCCGGAGCCAGTGGTCTGGGCCCTGGCTCTGTGCTCTGTCTGGTTCTGGAGACCCCAGGACCGCCTGTGGGAGGAACGCAGAGGAGGTGGTGAGTTCCTGCTCCAGACACAGGGGAGACACAGACTGGTGCTTCCTTCACTGAAGATGTAGGAGGTTGCGGCTGCCACTGCTGCGTTACACTTCCCGCAGACCCTACGATGCCTCCTCCTGTTTGCTTGCTCTTGTAGGGCCCGATTCACAAAACTAATTTAAGACAAAGTCCTAAACTTACTACCATTTACTCATTTTGGTATTCACAGAAGGCACTTAAGGGCCCGATGTAGGTAGGCAAATACCTGTCGGTAACGGCCGAAATTCGGTAATTTCGGCCGTTACCGACCGGTATTTTGATTTTGGGATGTAGGGGCATGTTAAAATACAGATTCGGTAATTTTACCGATTCGGTGAAATACCGACTCTGTAAAATTACCGAATCTGTATTGACGTGTAAGTAGCACTTAAATCAGTGCTACAGGGGTTTAAGAAGTCGTTATTTACCACCAACTAGGGGCCTGATGTAGGTAATCCCAGATTACCGATTCTTAAATACCGAATCACACCGATTCGGTATTTAAGAACTGGCAATTCAGATTTAGGTAATTTTTCCGAATCCATTACCGAATCGGTATGATTCGGTAATTACCGAATCGGTATTTACCGATTCGGTAATTGCCATTCATTCCTATGGGCCTGGAGGCCCATAGCAATGAATGTCAATTACCGAATCGGTAAATACCGATTCGGTAATAGGGGGAAACATTGAAGGGTGGCAGGGTGTCACTTTGACACCCTGTTGCACCCCTCAATTGTGCATGGGTGCACATGTTGCAGACATACATGCCCTTAGGGCATGTATGTCTACAACATGGCACTGTTTAAAAAGCAAAAAAATGCTTTTTAAAGGGTTTTCATTTTTTAACACCAACCTCTAGTTGGTGGTAAATAACGACTTCTTAAACCCCTGTAGCACTGATTTAAGTGCTACCTACATGTCAAAATACAGATTCGGTAATTTTACAGAGTCGGTATTTTACCGAATCGGTAAAATTACCGAATCTGTATTTTAACATGCCCCTACATCCCAAAATCAAAATACCGGTCGGTAACGGCCGAAATTACCGAATTTCGGCTGTTACCGACCGGTATTTGCCTACCTACATCGGGCCCTTGAAGTTGGTGGCAAATAATGAAAATCCTTTAAAAAGCATTTTTAAATACTGATTCAGTAATTACCGATTCGGTAATGGATTCGGAAAAATTACCTAAATCCCAATTGCCAGTTCTTAAATACCGAATCGGTATGATTCGGTATTTAAGAATAGGTAATCTGGGATTACCTACATTGGGCCCTTAATCATCAATGAGTAAGTGCCTTCTGTGAATACCGAAATGCTAGTAAGTTTAGGATTTAGTCTTAAGTTAGTTCTGTGACTCGGGCCCGTCGGGTGTTGCATCTTCATTGTGCATTGAATCGGGGGCGGGGGGGTGTGAGGACCAGGGACGCTGCACTCTCTCCCCTGTGGGACCTGGGACCCTGAAGGTGTCATTCCTGATACATCCAGACACTGCTGCATCTCATACCAGCTCTGTGAGGCTTCGTAGCCATGAAGCACTCTGCCATGTCAGATGGAGACACATAGGCACTGTAGGCACGCGGGTGCAGGAGCATGAGAGCAGGGTAGAACCAGGAACCGAAGGGTACATCTTCTGGAAGGTGAAATAAGGTTGCTAATCGCCTGCATTAATTGAGGGTAACAAGTCGCGTCACATGGTCCCTTGTTGGCATACATAAGATCCCTTGATGACATACATATGATTCCTTGATGATGGACACATGATCTCTTGGTGATGGACACATGATCCCTTGATGATAGACACATGATCTTTTGGTGATGGACACATGATCCCTTGATGATAGATACATGATCTCTTGGTGATGGACACATGATCCCTTGATGATAGACACATGATCTCTTGGTGAGGAACACATGATCTCTTGGTGATAGACACATGATCTCTTGGTGATAGACACATGATCTCTTGGTGATGGACACATGATCTCTTAGTGATGGACACATGATCTCTTGGTGATGGACACATGATCTCTTGATGATGGACACATGATCCCTTGATGATAGATACATGATCTCTTGGTGATGGACACATGATCCCTTGATGATAGACACATGATCTCTTGGTGATGGACACATGATCTCTTGGTGATGGACACATGATCTCTTACACATGATCTCTTGGTGATGGACACATGATCTCTTGGTGATGGACACATGATCTCTTGGTGATAGACACATGATCTCTTGGTGATAGACACATGATCTCTTGGTGATGGACACATGATCTCTTAGTGATGGACACATGATCTCTTGGTGATGGACACATGATCTCTTGATGATGGACACATGATCCCTTGATGATAGATACATGATCTCTTGGTGATGGACACATGATCCCTTGATGATAGACACATGATCTCTTGGTGATGGACACATGATCTCTTGGTGATGGACACATGATCTCTTGGTGATGGACACATGATCTCTTGGTGATGGACACATGATCCCTTGTTGATAGACACATGATCTCTTGGTGATGGACACATGATCTCTTGGTGATGGACACATGATCTCTTGGTGATGGACACATGATCCCTTGATGATAGATACATGATCTCTTGGTGATGGACATATGATCCCTAGTGATCCCTTTATGAAGGACACTTGATTCCCTGCCTGCTCCATGGGTTGCTATAGATCTATTGTTGGGTTGGTGCAGGGATCCTTTCAAGGGGTGCCACGCCTCCCCACTGAAGACCCATGAGAGCTGCACGCGCGGGCAAGACGAGAGCAGGCATTGACTTGTCAAGAACGTCAACTCTCTCTGGTTGTGAATATCAACACGGGGCATCAGGGAGGCTTCCATAGGATCGGACAAGGTGGCATTCGTAACTGCAGGGGATCCGTTAGGACTGGCAAGGATCCCTTAGGGCTGACCGGTCTCAGCCACATCAGTGATGGTTCCATCGGATTGAAAACGCTGCTTTCTTCACCACAGGGGATGCGTTGGGGCTGCTGAGGGGCCCTTAGCGCTGACACGGAGCGGCCACGTCAGTCACTTCATTGGGATTGGACTCGCGGGCCCTCTTCACCGCAGGGGATCCGTTCTGATTTACGTCAGAGTGGTAGACTGGCAGAGATTGAACACGTCATATTCTGTGATTGCCGCAGGGAGTGAGATTGAACTTTGTGTCATGAGGACCACAGAGGATCGGAGCTCCAAGCGTCATAGACGCCCCAGGCTTCATGTTTATATCCAGGCTGGGTGGGCTGACGGCAAGTATCCAGGCTGGGTGGGCTGACAGCAGGTATCCAGGCTGGGTGGGCTGACAGCAAGTATCCAGGCTGGGAGGGCTGACAGCAAGTATCCAGGCTGGGTGGGCTGATGCAAGTATCCAGGCTGGGTGGGCTGACAGCAGGTATCCAGGCTGGGTGGGCTGACAGCAAGTATCCAGGCTGGGAGGGCTGACAGCAGGTATCCAGGCTGGGTGGGCTAACTGCAAGTATCCATACTGGGTGGGCTGACAGCTGGTATCCAGGCTGGGTGGGCTGACAGCAGGTATCCAGGCTGGGTGGGCTGACAGCAAGTATCCAGGCTGGGAGGGCTGACAGCAGGTATCCAGGCTGGGTGGGCTAACTGCAAGTATCCATACTGGGTGGGCTGACAGCTGGTATCCAGGCTGGGTGGGCTGACAGCAAGTACCCAGGATGGGTGGGCTGACGGCAAGTACCCAGGATGGGTGGGCTGACGGCAAGTACCCAGGATGGGTGGGCTGACGGCAAGTATCCAGGCTGGGAGGGCTGACAGCAAGTATCCAGGCTGGGTGGGCTGACAGCAAGTATCCAGGCTGGGTGGGCTGACAGCAAGTATCCAGGCTGGGTGGGCTGACAGCAAGTATCCATTCTGGGTGGCTGACGGCAAGTATCCAGGATGGGTGGGCTGACAGCAAGTATCCAGGCTGGGTGGGCTGACGGCAAGTATCCAGGCTGGGAGGGCTGACAGCAAGTATCCAGGCTGGGTGGGCTGACGGCAAGTATCCAGGATGGGTGGGCTAACGGCAAGTATCCAGGCTGGGAGGGCTGACAGCAAGTATCCAGGATGGGTGGGCTAACTGCAAGTATCCAGGCTGGGTGGGCTGACGGCAAGTATCCAGGCTGGGAGGGCTGACAGCAAGTATCCAGGCTGGGTGGGCTGACAGCAAGTATCCATTCTGGGTGGCTGACAGCAAGTATCCAGGCTGGGTGGGCTAACTGCAAGTACCCAGGATGGGTGGGCTAACTGCAAGTATCCAGGCTGGGTGGGCTGACAGCAAGTATCCAGGCTGGGTGGGATGATGCAAGTATCCAGGCTGGGTGGGCTGAAAGCAAGTATCCAGGCTGGGTGGGCTGACAGCAAGTATCCAGGCTGGGTGGGCTAACAGCAAGTATCCAGGATGGGTGGGCTAACTGCAAGTATCCAGGATGGGTGGGCTAACTGCAAGTATCCAGACTGGGTGGGCTGACAGCAAGTATCCAGGATGGGTGGGCTAACTGCAAGTATCCAGGCTGGGTGGACTGACAGCAAGTATCCAGGCTGGGTGGGATGACAGCAAGTATCCAGGCTGGGTGGGCTAACCACAAGTATCCAGGCTGGGTGGGATGACAGCAAGTATCCAGGCTGGGAGGGTTGTCAGCAAGTATCCAGGCTGGGTGGGCTGACGGCAAGTATCCAGGCTGGGTGGGCTGACAGCAAGTATCCAGGCAGGATAGGTTGACAGCAAGTATCCAGGCTGGGTGGGCTGACAGCAAGTATCCAGGCTGGGTGGGCTGACAGCAAGTATCCATTCTGGGTGGCTGGCAGCAGGTATCCAGGCTGGGTGGGCTAACTGCAAGTACCCAGGATGGGTGGGCTAACTGCAAGTATCCAGGCTGGGTGGGCTGACAGCAAGTATCCAGGCTGGGTGGGCTGACAGCAAGTATCCAGGCTGGGTGGGATGATGCAAGTATCCAGGCTGGGTGGGCTGAAAGCAAGTATCCAGGCTGGGTGGGCTGACAGCAAGTATCCAGGCTGGGTGGGCTGACAGCAAGGATCCAGGATGGGTGGGATGATGGCATGATAAAACACCTGAAGGCTGCTCAAGCGCTCGCCGCTGCATTATCGCGCTGTTGTTTTAAAACGCTCCGTTTTTCGTATCTTATTTGGCTTTAGTTGCTTAATCCCTTGTTTTTAACTGGCAGTATCTAGGGCCCTCATACCTGCACCATAATCGGTTTTCACCGCATTTTGCGGGTCCGGTTCCCGGTTCTGGGTGGTGGGGTGAGAACGGGCGCCATCTTGGAGTGGTGTCAGCTCAAGCAACATCTACACTGAGCGGTCTAGCGCTCCGGAGGTCCAGAGGGACTGCTGCTTAAAGCTCGCCTCTCCGCGCAGCGGACCTGCACAGCGGGCATGCCTCGCTGTGCCGGAGTCGTGCCAGAGTCCTGCCCGTCTGCGCCCGTCAGCGTCCCGGAGGCGGCCGAGCGGCGGAAGATTCTGGCCTGACAAGGCTCTTCTCGGTCGTTGGGAGGATGATTTGCTATTCTTCAGCGACTCTTCGGGCTCTGCAAACCTCTTCCTGTACTTGTCGATCCGTCTTTCCGGGTCGTTTTAGGGGAAAACGGCTCTGCCCTGGTGTGGCTGGTCACCTGTTTGTGCCCCCCTCGCCACTCTTCGGTTAGACAAGGTCCGTGTGAAACATCTATGCCTACTGCTTAACACGAGATCAGTAGGCAGACATGCCCTTAACATCTTCGATCTTCTTGTTAGGGAAAAACCTCTATGCCTTCTGTTGACCGAAACCTGGTTGGGGGAGATGTCAAATCCGGACATCTTAGCGGCTATTCCACCGGACTACAACATCTTCCGTCAGGACAAAGCCAAGGGTAGGGGAGGTGGGGTGGCGGTGGTTGTGAAGAAGAGTGTTCCATGCTCTATTCTCCCCTTGGACACTATTGCAGGTTCTGAGTCCCTTGCCTTCACTTTTAGACTGACCCCGCATCAAGCTTTGAAAGGGCTGCTAGTACACAGGCCTCCAGGACCTGTGGGCTCTTTCTTTGTGGACCTCCAGGCGGCCATCTCCGGATTGGCTTTGTCTGCGCAGCATTGTTTGTTGGCGGGTGATTTTAATTTTCATCTGGATGTGGTTGAAGATTCGGATTCAAACAAATTGCTGGACATTACTGCCCCTTTGGGCCTTGCTCCATTTGTGACGGGTCCCACACATGATAAGGGTCATATCCTGGATCAAGTGTTTTCGTCGATCCCTTTAGCTGACATTGAAATTCTCCCGGTACTATGGTCCGATCATAGGTTGGTCAGGTTTTCCATATTGGGAAGCGTGCAACTACCCAGCGGCGCTCCCACACAGCCTAGATCAGCCTTGAGGGCACTACACAGAGTGACGCCCGAGTTGCTTGCGCAGGCGTTTGCTGACCATCTGTGCCCCCTTTCGGGTGACTTGGAATTGGACACAGAGGCCATGCAGGCCTGGCTGGCAGAGAGGCTGAATGATTTAGCCCCTGTATTGGCCCCCCGGCCTATGGCCAAACGACTGTCTGTGCCGTGGTTTACGGAGGCGTTGCGCATCACTCGCAGCCAGTGTAAGGTGGCTGAGAGGGCATGGCGCCTTCAGTATGATGGGGAGGCCAGACTTGCCTATAGGTTGGCAGTTAAAGCCTACCATCGCAATATTCTCTGTGCTAAAAAGGAATATCTTGCCACAAGGATAGAGGCGTCCTCCAACTCTTGCAAGGAGATCTTCACTGTGGTGAGGGAGTTTACGGCCCCTAGATCCGATCTGCCGCAAGTAGTGTCATCTGAGTCGTGGGTCTGTGATCTTGCCAGGTTCTTTACGGATAAGATCAAAGTGATCCAGGCCTCCTTTTCAGAGAGGTCCGATGAAGGGTTTCTCAGCATTGGGGCGGGACCCGCTCCATCGTCCACGCCAGTTGCTGTATTGGCGGAGTTCCCCGCTGTTTCCAGCGACGCCTCCCTGGTGCTTTTGGCCAGTCTTAAATCAGGTTCGCCTTTAGACCCCTGTCCGGCCAAATTTCTGGCCAGGATGGCGCTGGTGGTGAACCCATTGGTCAATCCTCTCTTGAACGCGTCTCTGAGGGAGGGTAGGGTCCCGCGGTCCTGGAAAAGGGCTATGGTGATCCCCCTCCTCAAAAAGCCTGGATTAGATGCCGAGGTTCTGGCCAATTACAGGCCAATTTCCCTCCTCCCGGCTCTGGCTAAGATCACGGAGAAGCATGTGCATGGCGTTCTTTCTGGCTTTCTAGAATCAAATGACCTACTGCATCCCTCACAATCCGGATTCCGGCCTAATTTAAGTACGGAGACGGCACTCCTTGAGGTGTCAGAGGTTATTCGGGAGACACTGGACGCAGGAGGCAAGGCCATGCTTGTCATGCTAGATTTGTCGGCGGCCTTTGACACCGTCCCCCATGAGGTGCTCCTCGCCGGACTTTATGACATCGGTCTAAGGGGGACGGTGCTCAAATGGTTTACATCTTTTCTTGAGGGCCGCCGACAAACGGTCTGGGCCTCCCCGAGCTCCGCTGAGATGCCGCCTTTGGGAGTCGGAATTCCACAGGGTTCTGTGTTGAGTCCGACTCTTTTTAATATCTTTATGACCCCTCTGGCGGCACTGGTGGAGGCTTTTGGGGCCCAGGTCGTGTCCTACGCGGATGACACACAACTGCTCATTACGTGCAGAAAAGATCAGGCATTCGATGGTGAGAGCATCCGGGGGTGTCTGGGGATGGTCTTTGATTGGTTCCAGCGGAACAGCCTTAAGACCAACTCCAGCAAATCGGGGGTTCTGTTCTTTGGCTGTGCCACAGACCCTGAATGGCGGGAGTGGTGGCCAACGGACATGTGTCCCCCTGCTCAGTCATCTCAGGTGGCCAAAAACTTGGGAGTCAAGCTGGATAACAATCTCACGCTAAGATCTCACATTCTTGGTCTGACGGGCACTTGTTTTGGTATCCTGAAGATGCTCCGTAAGTTTCTACCTTTGCTTACAGAGGAGCACAGAAAGATCAGCGTTCAAGCCTTAATAGGCTCTAGATTGGACTATGCCAATGCCCTTTATTTAGGGCTTCCGGATTATTTGGTTCAGCGGCTGCAGGTGGTGCAGAACTCCGCGGCTCGCGCCATTTTTGGCCTTCATAGGCGAGCAAGAGCATCCGGGCTGCTGCAGTCGCTTCATTGGCTGCCTATCCGGAAGCGGATTATGTTTAAAACTCTGACTTTGGTGCATAAAGCACTTTTTGGCTCGGGAGCAAGGTATCTGCAGCGAAGGCTGGCCTTCTATCGCCCAGCTCGCTCACTTCGGTCGGAATCTCTGTTCACGGCCGTGGTCCCTCGAGTGAGGAAGGCCCGCAGCGGGGGCCTCTCCTTTAGTCTCAGGGCCCCCCAGCTGTGGAATTCTTTACCTTTGGCTTTACGTAGTACTCCCAATTTGTTCCTGTTTAGGAAGAGCCTTAAGACCTGGCTTTTTAACCTTTAGGTTGTTTTCTCTTTTCTTCTGTTTCTGTTGTATGCTGTTATGTTTGTTAACGCTGAGCTGCCTGTATAGAGCGCCGGGACACTCTTTCTGAGTAGCCGTGCGCTATACAAATAAAAGTATAACATAACATAACATGTATCCAAGCTGGGTGGGCTGACAGCAAGTATCCAGGCTGGGTGGGATGATGGCATGTATCCAAGCTGGGTGGGCTGACGGCAAGTATCCAGGATGGGTGGGCTAACTGCAAGTATCCAGGATGGGTGGCTAACTGCAAGTATCCATGCTGGGTGGGCTGACAGCAAGTATCCAGGATGGGTGGCTAACTGCAAGTATCCATGCTGGGTGGGCTGACAGCAAGTATCCAGGATGGGTGGGCTGACAGCAAGTATCCATGCTGGGTGGGCTGACAGCAAGTGTCCATGCTGGGTGGGCTGACAGCAAGTATCCAGGATGGGTGGCTAACTGCAAGTATCCATGCTGGGTGGGCTGACAGCAAGTATCCAGGATGGGTGGGCTGACAGCAAGTATCCAGGATGGGTGGGCTAACTGCAAGTATCCATGCTGGGTGGGCTGACAGCAAGTATCCAGGATGGGTGGGCTGACAGCAAGTATCCATGCTGGGTGGGCTGACAGCAAGTATCCATACTGGGTGGGCTGATGCAAGTATCCATGCTGGGTGGGCTGACAGCAGGTATCCAAGATGGGTGGGATGATGCAAGTATCCATGCTGGGTGGGCTGATGCAAGTATCCATGCTGGGTGGGTTGACAGCAAGTATCCAGGCTGGGTGGACTGACAGCAAGTATCCATGCTGGGTGGGCTGACAGCAAGTATCCAGGATGGGTGGGCTGACAGCAAGTATCCATGCTGGGTGGGCTGACAGCAAGTATCCAGGATGGGTGGGCTGACAGCAAGTATCCAGGATGGGTGGGCTGATAACAAGTATCCATACTGGGTGGGGTGATGCAAGTATCCATGCTGGGTGGGCTGACAGCAAGTATCCAAGATGGGTGGGATGATGCAAGTATCCATGCTGGGTGGGCTGATTCAAGTACCCATGCTGGGTGGGATGATGCAAGTATCCAGGCTGGGTGGGATGATGCAAGTATCCATGCTGGGTGGGCTGACATCAAGTATCCAGGATGGGTGGGATGATGCAAGTATTCAGGATGGGTGGGCTGACAGCAAGTATCCATGCTGGGTGGGCTGACAGCAAGTATCCAGGATGGGTGGGCTGACAGCAAGTATCCATACTGGGTGGGCTGATGCAAGTATCCATGCTGAGTGGGCTGACAGCAAGTATCCATGCTGGGTGGGCTGACAGCAAGTATCCGTGCTGGGTGGGCTAACAGCAAGTATCCAGGATGGGTGGGCTGACAGCAAGTATCCATACTGGGTGGGCTGATGCAAGTATCCATGCTGGGTGGGCTGGCAGCAAGTATCCATGCTGGGTGGGCTGACAGCAAGTATCCATACTGGGTGGGCTGATGCAAGTATCCATGCTGGGTGGGCTGACAGCAAGTATCCAAGATGGGTGGGATGATGCAAGTATCCATGCTGGGTGGGCTGATGCAAGTATCCATGCTGGGTGGGTTGGCAACAAGTATCCAGAGTGGGTGGGATGATGCAAGTATCCATGCTGGGTGGGCTGACATCAAGTATCCAGGATGGGTGGGCTAACTGGAAGTATCCAGGCTGGGTGGGCTGACAGCAAGTATCCAGGATGGGTGGGCTAACTGCAAGTATCCAGGCTGGGTGGGCTGACAGCAAGTATCCAGGCTGGGTGGGCTGGCGGCAAGTATCAAGGATGGGTGGGCTAACTGCAAGTATCCAGGCTGGGTGGGCTAACTGCAAGTATCCAGGATGGGTGGGCTAACTGCAAGTATCCATGCTGGGTGGGCTGACAGCAAGTATGCATGCTGGGTGGGCTGACAGCAAGTATCCAGGATGGATGGGCTAACTGCAAGTATCCATGCTGGGTGGGCTGACAGCAAGTATGCATGCTGGGTGGGCTGACAGCAAGTATCCAGGATGGGTGGGCTAACTGCAAGTATCCATGCTGGGTGGGCTGACAGCAAGTATCCAGGATGGGTTGGTTGACAGCAAGTACCCAGGATGGGTGGGCTAACTGCAAGTATCCAGGCTGGGTGGGCTAACTGCAAGTATCCAGGATGGGTGGGCTAACTGCAAGTATCCATGCTGGGTGGGCTGACACCAAGTATGCATGCTGGGTGGGCTGACAGCAAGTTTCCAGGATGGATGGGCTAACTGCAAGTATCCATGCTGGGTGGGCTGACAGCAAGTATGCATGCTGGGTGGGCTGACAGCAAGTATCCAGGATGGGTGGGCTAACTGCAAGTATCCATGCTGGGTGGGCTGACAGCAAGTATCCAGGATGGGTGGACTGACAGCAAGTATCCATGCTGGGTGGGCTGACAGCAAGTATCCAGGATGGGTTGGTTGACAGCAAGTATCCAGGCTGGGTGGGCTGACGGCAAGTATCCAGGATGGGTGGACTGACAGCAAGTATCCATGCTGGGTGGGCTGACAGCAAGTATCCAGGCTGGGTGGGCTGACAGCAAGTATCCAGGATGGGTTGGTTGACAGCAAGTACCCAGGATGGGTGGGCTAACTGCAAGTATCCAGGCTGGGTGGGCTAACTGCAAGTATCCATGCTGGGTGGGCTAACTGCAAGTATCCATGCTGGGTGGGCTGACAGCAAGTTTGCATGCTGGGTGGGCTGACAGCAAGTATCCAGGATGGATGGGCTAACTGCAAGTATCCATGCTGGGTGGGCTGACAGCAAGTATGCATGCTGGGTGGGCTGACAGCAAGTATCCAGGATGGGTGGGCTAACTGCAAGTATCCATGCTGGGTGGGCTGACAGCAAGTATCCAGGATGGGTGGACTGACAGCAAGTATCCATGCTGGGTGGGCTGACAGCAAGTATCCAGGATGGGTGGACTGACAGCAAGTATGCATGCTGGGTGGGCTGACAGCAAGTATCCAGGATGGATGGGCTAACTGCAAGTATCCATGCTGGGTGGGCTGACAGCAAGTATGCATGCTGGGTGGGCTGACAGCAAGTATCCAGGATGGGTGGGCTAACTGCAAGTATCCAGGCTGGGTGGGCTGGCGGCAAGTATCCAGGATGGGTGGGCTGACAGCAAGTATCCAGGCTGGGTGGGCTGGCGGCAAGTATCCAGGCTGGGTGGGCTGACAGCAAGTATCCAGGCTGGGTGGGCTGGCGGCAAGTATGCATGCTGAGTGGGCTGGCGGCAAGTATCCAGGATGGGTGGGCTGACAGCAAGTATCCAGGCTGGGTGGGCTGACAGCAAGTATCCAGGATGGATGGGCTAACTGCAAGTATCCATGCTGGGTGGGCTGACAGCAAGTATGCATGCTGGGTGGGCTGACAGCAAGTATCCAGGATGGGTGGGCTAACTGCAAGTATCCAGGCTGGGTGGGCTGGCGGCAAGTATCCAGGATGGGTGGGCTGACAGCAAGTATCCAGGCTGGGTGGGCTGGCGGCAAGTATCCAGGCTGGGTGGGCTGACAGCAAGTATCCAGGCTGGGTGGGCTGGCGGCAAGTATGCATGCTGGGTGGGCTGGCGGCAAGTATCCAGGATGGGTGGGCTGACAGCAAGTATCCAGGCTGGGTGGGCTGACAGCAAGTATCCAGGCTGGGTGGGCTGGCGGCAAGTATCCAGGCTGGGTGGGCTGGCGGCAAGTATCCAGGCTGGGTGATCTCTTGATGATGGCCACATTAGCCCTTTTTGAAGGACACTTGATTACCTGACTGATCCATTGGTTGCTATAGATCTATTGATGGGTTGGTGCAGAGTTCCTTTCACTGATTCGTTGATGTTGGGTCTGCCCTTTTAAGCATTGGCCTGCTTGGGGCTGCCAGTGTCAATCTTAGCTGGAGGATCGAGACGTCAGGGAATATTACAGGGCTTAATTTGTACATAGAAATAAGTGCCAGGGCCCTCTCCACCAGACCACTGCAGCTCGCACCACCCATTGCCCGTGCCAGCACTCCCAATGACAGCACCAACAGAATCACTAACCATCACAGTCCAGCAAGTGTGGCACTTCAGACTATTCCAGGTCCCCAAAGCTATAATGCCTTTGGTGGCAGCTAATAGTCACTTTCGATACATACTGAATTAATAAACAACTGTTTTTATACTCATCTCTAAATAAGACCGACATTGCCACCATGTGTCAGACTGTCACAAGCACTGCTGTTGACAATTTAGTGCGGGTGCTGAACACCCGAAAGCACTGGTTCAAACTAAGCACTGATTATTCACTCCGGGCTATGCTGAGTGACGGTGTTTTGCCTTTTCACAGGAGTCTACGGTTTGGTTGCCAGCAAGTGTCTGTCAAAGCCTCCAAAGTAGTGGGAATTTTTGCTTCATTTTATAATGTGGCAAAGTTAAGTTAAGTGTGGTAGTTAGCGCAGGGCACAGTGACAGATGCAGTAAGTGGCCCATGGCTCAGCGATACATGCTATAAGTGGCCCATGGCTCAGCGATATATGCTATAAGTGGCCCATGGCTCAGCGATACATGCTATAAGTGGCCCATGGCTCAGCGATATATGCTATAAGTGGCCCATGGCTCAGCGATACATGCTATAAGTGGCCCATGGCTCAGCGATATATGCTATAAGTGGCCCATGGCTCAGCGATACATGCTATAAGTGGCCCATGGCTCAGTGACATATGTTAAGTAGCCCATGGCTCAGCGATACATGCTATAAGTGGCCCATGGCTCAGCGATAAATGCTATAATTGGCCCATGGCTCAGCGATACATGTTTTAAGTGGCCCATGGCTCAGCGATACATGCTATAAGTGGCCCATGGGCCATACATGCTATAAGTGGCCCATGGCTCAGTGACATATGTTAAGTGGCCCATGGCTCAGCGATACATGCTATAAGTGGCCCATGGGCCATACATGTTATAAGTGGCCCATGGCTCAGCGATACATGCTATAAGTGGCCCATGGCTCAGCGATATGTGCTATAAGTGGCCCATGGCTCAGCGATATATGCTATAAGTGGCCCATGGCTCAGCGATACATGCTATAAGTGGCCCATGGCTCAGCGATATATGCTATAAGTGGCCCATTGCTCAGCGATACATGCTATAAGTGGCCCATGGCTCAGTGACATATGTTAAGTAGCCCATGGCTCAGCGATACATGCTATAAGTGGCCCATGGCTCAGCGATAAATGCTATAAGTGGCCCATGGCTCAGCGATACATGTTTTAAGTGGCCCATGGCTCAGCGATACATGCTATAAGTGGCCCATGGGCCATACATGCTATAAGTGGCCCATGGCTCAGTGACATATGTTAAGTGGCCCATGGCTCAGCGATACATGCTATAAGTGGCCCATGGCTCAGCGATATATGCTATAAGTGGCCCATGGCTCAGTGACATATGTTAAGTAGCCCATGGCTTACTCACACAGACAGTAAAGTTCTTCATACACCTACCGCAGAGGAGGCGATGGGGCTGACATCCGGATGTGCACCTGCAGTGTGCCGGGTGAGTAGGTCCTGACGACGAGGGACGGGCGGAAGCACCAGTGCCCCCGGAGGTCTGTCCGCCTGTAGGGAGAAGGGGAGAGTTCAGATGGAGGGTCAAAACAGAGAACTGAGGGACAGAAAAAGTTGATTGAAGGTCACAAACTGAGGAATGAGCGCTGTACACAAAATCAAGGAATCGCACTGAAATGGCCACATTGACTGCAGAGAGTTTACAAAAAGAAGGCGATCAGGGGATTCAGTGACTGTGGCAAATAGAGACTCCTAGAGGATTGAATTAGAGACATTGCTAACCTACCACTGGTCACCGCTCAGACATACCAGTGACCCCACACTGGTCACTTAGAGATATCGCTAACCTAGCACCAATCACCGCTCAGACATACCAGTGACCCCACACTGGTCACTTAGAGATATCGCTAACCTAGCACCGGTCACCGCTCAGACATACCAGTGACCTCACACTGGTCACTTAGAGATATCGCTAACCTACCACTGGTCACCGCTCAGACATTACAGTGACCCCACACTGGTCACTTAGAGATATCGCTAACCTAGCACTGGTCACCGCTCAGACATACCAGTGACCCCACACTGGTCACTTAGAGATATCGCTAACCTACCACTGGTCACCGCTCAGACATACCAGTGACCTCACACTGGTCACTTAGAGATATCGCTAACCTACCACTGGTCACCGCTCAGACATACCAGTGACCCCACACTGGTCACTTAGAGATATCGCTAACCTAGCACTGGTCACCGCTCAGACATACCAGTGACCCCACACTGGTCACTTAGAGATATCGCTAACCTAGCACTGGTCACCGCTCACACATACCAGTGACCACACACTGGTCACTTAGAGATATCGCTAACCTAGCACTGGTCACCGCTCACACATACCAGTGACCACACACTGGTCACTTAGAGATATCGCTAACCTAGCACTGGTCACCGCTCAGATATACCAGTGACCACACACTGGTCACTTAGAGATATTGCTAACCTAGCACTGGTCACCGCTCAGATATACCGAGTGACCCCACACTGGTCACTTAGAGATACGGCTAACCTAGCACTGGTCACCGCTCACACATACCAGTGACCCCACACTGGTCACTTAGAGATTTCGCTAACCTAGCACTGGTCACCGCTCACACATACCAGTGACCCCACACTGGTCACTTAGAGATACGGCTAACCTACCACTGGTCACCGCTCAGACATACCAGTGACCTCACACTGGTCACTTAGAGATATCGCTAACCTACCACTGGTCACCGCTCAGACATACCAGTGACCCCACACTGGTCACTTAGAGATATCGCTAACCTAGCACTGGTCACCGCTCAGACATACCAGTGACCCCACACTGGTCACTTAGAGATATCGCTAACCTAGCACTGGTCACCGCTCACACATACCAGTGACCACACACTGGTCACTTAGAGATATCGCTAACCTAGCACTGGTCACCGCTCACACATACCAGTGACCACACACTGGTCACTTAGAGATATCGCTAACCTAGCACTGGTCACCGCTCACACATACCAGTGACCACACACTGGTCACTTAGAGATATCGCTAACCTAGCACTGGTCACCGCTCAGACATACCAGTGACCCCACACTGGTCACTTAGAGATATCGCTAACCTAGCACTGGTCACCGCTCACACATACCAGTGACCACACACTGGTCACTTAGAGATATCGCTAACCTAGCACTGGTCACCGCTCACACATACCAGTGACCACACACTGGTCACTTAGAGATATTGCTAACCTAGCACTGGTCACCACTCAGATATACTAGTGACCCCACACTGGTCACTTAGAGATATCACTAACTAATCACTAATCACCACTCAGACATACCAGTGACCTCACACTGGTCACTCTGAGATATCGATAACCTAGTACTGGTCACCGCTCAGACATATCAGTGACCCCACACTGGTCACTCAGAGATATCGATAACCTAGCACTAGTCACCGCTCAGATATATCAGTGACCACACACTGGTCACTTAGAGATATCGTTAACCTAGCACTGGTCACCGCTCAGACATACCAGTGACCCCCCCCACAGGTCACTTAGAGACATCGCTAACCTACCACCGGTCACCGCTCAGACATACCAGTGACCCCACACTGGTCACTTAGAGATATCGCTAACCTAGCACCGGTCACTGCTCAGATTTACCAGTGACCACACACTGGTCACTTAGAGATATCACTAACCTAGCACCGTTCACTGCTCAAATATACCAGTGACCACACACTGGTCACTTAGAGATATCGCTAACCTAGCACTGGTCACTGCTCAGATATACCAGTGACCCCACACTGGTCACTTAAAGATATCGCTAACCTAGCACTGATCACCGCTCAGACATACCAGTGACCCCACACTGGTCACTTAGAGATATCGCTAACCTAGCACTGGTCAGCGCTCAGACATACCAGTGACCCCACACTGGTCGCTTAGAGATATCGCTATCCTAGCACTGGTCACCGCTCAGATATTTCAGTGACCCCACACTGGTCACTTAGAGATATGGCTAACCAATCACTGGTCACCGCTCACACATACCAGTGACCCCACACTGGTCACTTAGAGATATCGCTAACCTAGCACTGGTCACCCCTCACAAATACCAGTGACCCCACACTGGTCACTTAGAGATATCGCTAACCTAGCACTGGTCACCGCTCACACATACCAGTGACCCCACACTGGTCACTTAGAGATATCGCTAACCTAGCACTGGTCACCGCTCAGATATACCAGTGACCCCACACTGGTCACTTAAAGATATCGCTAACCTAGCACTGGTCACCGCTCACACATACCAGTGACCCCACACTGGTCACTTAGAGATATCGCTAACCTAGCACTGGTCACCGCACAGATATACCAGTGACCACACACTGGTCACTTAGAGATATTGCTAACCTAGCACTGGTCACCGCTCAGATATACCAGTGACCACACACTTGTCACTTAGAGATATTGCTAACCTAGCACTGGTCACCGCTCAGATATACCGAGTGACCCCACACTGGTCACTTAGAGATACGGCTAACCTAGCACTGGTCACCGCTCACACATACCAGTGACCCCACACTGGTCACTTAGAGATATCGCTAACCTAGCACTGGTCACCGCTCACACATACCAGTGACCCCACACTGGTCACTTAGAGATATCGCTAACCTAGCACTGGTCACCGCTCACACATACCAGTGACCCCACACTGGTCACTTAGAGATATCGCTAACCTAGCACTGGTCACCGCTCACACATACCAGTGACCCCACACTGGTCACTTAGAGATATCGCTAACCTAGCACTGGTCACCGCTCAGATATACCGAGTGACCCCACACTGGTCACTTAGAGATATCGCTAACCTAGCACTGGTCACCGCTCACACATACCAGTGACCACACACTGGTCACTTAGAGATATCGCTAACCTAGCACTGGTCACCGCTCAGACATACCAGTGACCCCACACTGGTCACTTAGAGATATCGCTAACCTAGCACTGGTCACCGCTCACACATACCAGTGACCACACACTGGTCACTTAGAGATATCGCTAACCTAGCACTGGTCACCGCTCACACATACCAGTGACCACACACTGGTCACTTAGAGATATTGCTAACCTAGCACTGGTCACCACTCAGATATACTAGTGACCCCACACTGGTCACTTAGAGATATCACTAACTAATCACTAATCACCACTCAGACATACCAGTGACCTCACACTGGTCACTCTGAGATATCGATAACCTAGTACTGGTCACCGCTCAGACATATCAGTGACCCCACACTGGTCACTCAGAGATATCGATAACCTAGCACTAGTCACCGCTCAGATATATCAGTGACCACACACTGGTCACTTAGAGATATCGTTAACCTAGCACTGGTCACCGCTCAGACATACCAGTGACCCCCCCCACAGGTCACTTAGAGACATCGCTAACCTACCACCGGTCACCGCTCAGACATACCAGTGACCCCACACTGGTCACTTAGAGATATCGCTAACCTAGCACCGGTCACTGCTCAGATTTACCAGTGACCACACACTGGTCACTTAGAGATATCACTAACCTAGCACCGTTCACTGCTCAAATATACCAGTGACCACACACTGGTCACTTAGAGATATCGCTAACCTAGCACTGGTCACTGCTCAGATATACCAGTGACCCCACACTGGTCACTTAAAGATATCGCTAACCTAGCACTGATCACCGCTCAGACATACCAGTGACCCCACACTGGTCACTTAGAGATATCGCTAACCTAGCACTGGTCAGCGCTCAGACATACCAGTGACCCCACACTGGTCGCTTAGAGATATCGCTATCCTAGCACTGGTCACCGCTCAGATATTTCAGTGACCCCACACTGGTCACTTAGAGATATGGCTAACCAATCACTGGTCACCGCTCACACATACCAGTGACCCCACACTGGTCACTTAGAGATATCGCTAACCTAGCACTGGTCACCCCTCACAAATACCAGTGACCCCACACTGGTCACTTAGAGATATCGCTAACCTAGCACTGGTCACCGCTCACACATACCAGTGACCCCACACTGGTCACTTAGAGATATCGCTAACCTAGCACTGGTCACCGCTCAGATATACCAGTGACCCCACACTGGTCACTTAAAGATATCGCTAACCTAGCACTGGTCACCGCTCACACATACCAGTGACCCCACACTGGTCACTTAGAGATATCGCTAACCTAGCACTGGTCACCGCACAGATATACCAGTGACCACACACTGGTCACTTAGAGATATTGCTAACCTAGCACTGGTCACCGCTCAGATATACCAGTGACCACACACTTGTCACTTAGAGATATTGCTAACCTAGCACTGGTCACCGCTCAGATATACCGAGTGACCCCACACTGGTCACTTAGAGATACGGCTAACCTAGCACTGGTCACCGCTCACACATACCAGTGACCCCACACTGGTCACTTAGAGATATCGCTAACCTAGCACTGGTCACCGCTCACACATACCAGTGACCCCACACTGGTCACTTAGAGATATCGCTAACCTAGCACTGGTCACCGCTCACACATACCAGTGACCCCACACTGGTCACTTAGAGATATCGCTAACCTAGCACTGGTCACCGCTCACACATACCAGTGACCCCACACTGGTCACTTAGAGATATCGCTAACCTAGCACTGGTCACCGCTCAGATATACCG
The DNA here is from genome assembly GCF_964263255.1 of Lissotriton vulgaris. Classification (NCBI taxonomy): domain Eukaryota; kingdom Metazoa; phylum Chordata; class Amphibia; order Caudata; family Salamandridae; genus Lissotriton; species Lissotriton vulgaris. The sequence goes on along the minus strand of NC_141695.1, from coordinate 1,773,146,115 downwards.
AGTGACCCCACACTGGTCACTTAGAGATACGGCTAACCTAGCACTGGTCACCGCTCAGATATACCGAGTGACCCCACACTGGTCACTTCGAGATATCGCTAACCTAGCACTGGTCACTGCTCACACATACCAGTGACCCCACACTGGTCACTTAGAGATATCGCTAACCTAGCACTGGTCACCGCTCAGATATACCGAGTGACCCCACACTGGTCACTTAGAGATACGGCTAACCTAGCACTGGTCAACGCTCAGATATACTAGTGACCCCACACTGGTCACCAAGAGATATCGCTAACCTAGCACTGGTCACCGCTCAGACATGCCAGTGACCCCACTTGTCAATTAGGGATTGCTAACCAATCACTGGTCACCGCTCAGATATATTAGTGACCCCACATTGGTCACTTAGAGATATCGCTAACCTACCACCGGTCACTGCTCAGACATACCAGTGACCCCACACTGGTCACTTAGATATATCGCTAACCTAGCAGTGGTCACCGCTCAGATATACCAGTGACTCTTCACTGGTCACTTAGAGATATCGTTAACCTAGCACTGGTCACGGCTCAGATAACCAGTGACCACATACTGGTCACTTAGAGATATCACTAACCTAGCAGTGGTCACCGCTCAGATATACCAGTGACTCTTCACTGGTCACTTAGAGATATCTTTAACCTAGCACTGGTCACCGCTCAGATAACCAGTGACCACATACTGGTCACTTAGAGATATCGCTAACCTAGCAGTGGTCACCGCTCAGATATACCAGTGACTCTTCACTGGTCACTTAGAGATATCGTTAACCTAGCACTGGTCACCGCTCAGATAACCAGTGACCACATACTGGTCACTTAGAGATATCGCTAACCTAGCACTTGTCACCGCTTAGATATACCAATGACTCTTCACTGGTCACTTGGAGATATTGCTAACCTAGCACTGGTCACCGCTCAGATATACCAGTGATCCCACTCTGGTCACTTAAAGATATCACTAACCTACCAATGGTCACCGCTCAGATATACCAGTGACTCTTCACAGGTCACTTAGAGATATCGCTAACCAATTACTGGTCACCGCTCAGATATACCAGTGACCCCACACTAGTCACTTAGAGATATCGCTAACCTACCACTGGTCACCGCTCAGACATACCAGTGACCCCACACTGGTCACTTAGAGATATCGCTAACCTAGCACTGGTCACCGCTCACACATACCAGTGACCCCACACTGGTCACTTAGAGATATCGCTAACCTACCACTGGTCACCGCTCAGACATACCAGTGACCTCACACTGGTCACTTAGAGATATCGCTAACCAATCACTGGTCACCGCTCGGATATACCAGTGACCACACACAGGTCACTTAGAGATATCGCTAACCTAGCACTGGTCACCGCTCAGACATACCAGTGACCCCACACTGGTCACTTAGAGATATCGCTAACCTAGCACTGGTCACCGCTCTCACATACCAGTGACCACACACTGGTCACTTAGAGATATCGCTAACCTAGCACTGGTCACCGCTCACACATACCAGTGACCACACACTGGTCACTTAGAGATATTGCTAACCTAGCACTGGTCACCGCTCAGATATACTAGTGACCCCACACTGGTCACTTAGAGATATCACTAACTAATCACTAATCACCACTCAGACATACCAGTGACCTCACACTGGTCACTCTGAGATATCGATAACCTAGTACTGGTCACCGCTCAGACATATCAGTGACCCCCCCACAGGTCACTTAGAGACGTCGCTAACCTACCACCGGTCACCGCTCAGACATACCAGTGACCCCACACTGGTCACTTAGAGATATCGCTAACCTAGCACCGGTCACTGCTCAGATTTACCAGTGACCACACACTGGTCACTTAGAGATATCACTAACCTAGCACCGTTCACTGCTCAAATATACCAGTGACCACACACTGGTCACTTAGAGATATCGCTAACCTAGCACTGGTCACTGCTCAGATATACCAGTGACCCCACACTGGTCACTTAAAGATATCGCTAACCTAGCACTGATCACCGCTCAGACATACCAGTGACCCCACACTGGTCACTTAGAGATATCGCTAACCTAGCACTGGTCAGAGCTCAGACATACCAGTGACCCCACACTGGTCGCTTAGAGATATCGCTAACCTAGCACTGGTCACGGCTCAGATATATCAGTGACCACACACTGGTCACTTAGAGATATCGCTAACCTAGCACTGGTCAGAGCTCAGACATACCAGTGACCCCACACTGGTCGCTTAGAGATATCGCTAACCTAGCACTGGTCACGGCTCAGATATATCAGTGACCACACACTGGTCACTTAGAGTCTTTTGAGGCTGGAGCAGCCTTGAGGTGTCGGTGAGCCTTACCTGGGGCGTTTGCTGTGGGTTCCTCGGCGCTGCCCTGCCCTTAGCCGGTCCACTCGCCTCACAGACCACCGGTCCAACCGTGGCCCACACCTCCTCGGTCTTCACCGTCGAGGGCGTCGGCCTGGGAGGGGATCGACTGAAGGCCAGAGGGTCAATCTTGATGTCCTTGTGGCCTTTAATCTCACAGCGGCAGAAGGGGCACGTCTGACCATCGGACTGCTGCGGGCAAAGAGAAAGAGTGGAACATGTAAAGAGGGGTGCGGACCGAGCACAACACGCCTGGCTCCTGTCGGACAGCTAAGGCAGGGGCACTGACTGGGCACAGAATGGGCACAGCACGCCTGGCTCCTGTCGGACAGCTAAGGCAGGGGCACTGACTGGGCACGGCACGCCTGGCACTCTCTGGATAGCAGCGCCATGGACATGGACTGGGCACGGCACTCCTGGCACTCTCTAGATAGGGGCAGGCACAGGGCACTCGTTCACGTGTAGGGCACCTCCATTATCAGTGGCACTGCAGAGCTCAGGTTGGCAGCGCTTGGGCAGGACTGGGGCACGCACATACTGTCTGTGTGTCATGACCCCAGGGCTGTAACTTGGGGCGGTCACTATCCGCCTTATGTGTGTGCAGTTGGAGTAAGTGAACAGCAGTCCAGACAGTGCACCGTAGGACAGTACAGCAACTGCTTAAGCATACAAGGTGAGCCACAGTCATTAGGGCTCTGGACACATACGCCAATCAACAGGAAGTAACTTTGGCAACTGCAGGAAACCCAGTGCACTTCCAATAGTGAGGAGTCACCAAGTGACTGTGTGGCAGATTTACAAGCCCCCTGCGCCCCCACTAAGTCACTTTTTGTGACG